>NC_041711.1:28752324-29952324 GCF_900700375.1 Denticeps clupeoides | reverse complement strand
TCTCCATCACGTTTTTTGCTGCTTGGATGCTTAACCTTCGCCGTCCTTCTTTATTTTCACTCAGACTCATTCTCTTTCTATCTCTCTCTCTCTCTCTCTCTCTCTCTCTCTCTCTCTCTCTCTCACACACACTTACACACACACACACACTCACACAGATCCAGTTTCTCCCCTCCAGTGCCACAGGCTGTAGGTCATTCTCGTGATCTTTTCCCAGCTAAAGGCAATCCTGTGTTCTCCACAGGAGCAGTAACTAAATGGTCCTTTTAATCAGCAGTGTGTTCTGTGAGTGCTCCGTCAGCAATCGGATGGAATCGCCCGGGCTACATCTCGCCCCTTTTTAATAGCGCCCACTTCATTTTTGGAATTGTATTTATGAGCCAGTATAAAGTGCTGGAGCAGCATGGAGCTTGATGCTATTGTTGGTCTTGAATAAGACTATTATTTTTAATAGTGCTGTTATTTAATTGTATTTATGAGCCAGTATAAAGTGCTGGAGCAGCATGGAGCTTGATGCTATTGTTGGTCTTGAATAAGACTAGTTATTTTTAATAGTGCTGTTTTTTTTTTTTTCCCCGTAGGCCTGAGTGCCACTTAACGCAAGACGTTATTTTGAAGTCGGCTGTAAATAGAGGACCTGTTTCTCTGGAGTGCTGATATGTAGAGAGCTGATATAGAGTGGCATGAAATAATCTTTTACAATATCCATATTTATAATGCTAATCATACAAATGATAGGACCAGCATGTGTTGGTCTATTTAACTATCAGGAAGTTGGCGGATATGATCTGTACTGCACTGAGAGTATTATTACTAGAGACTACTCTGCATTTAAACCACCATCTTTGAATAGGACCAATCATTTTGGAATCTGTTTGCATGCTGCGCGAGAGCACTGTGGTACCAGTGGTAGCGCCATTGGTATGTGTATTACAGTTTGAGAACCAAGTTAATGGCATATTATTACTGAAAGGCTTGTTTGGAAGACTGATACAATCTGGTATTGAATGTATGTGCAGAATTTCATAGCATTCAATGTCAACATGTAGAGCGTGTGTAGGGTGAATTATGTGATAGTAGTATTATTATTGACAACCAAATGAAATATATAGGTTTTAAGGATGTAAATTGCTCAAAATGTCAGCCCATTTGCACACATTTAGGATTGTTATAGTGTCTTGCTCAGTGTCCATGTTCGTTTTAGAGTTTTGAACTCATTGAAATAGTTTAATTGTTTAATGTCTGATATTTATGATGCATGTCATTCTGGCCTTAATCTGTCTTGAGCAAAATGTGCACTCAGTTTTATTTTGCTTAGCGTAAATAGATCTTACAGAAAAGAGATCCGCTTGAGAGCTTTCATTTACTAGGAAAATTTGGCTTAACAGTGGCTTTCTGAGTCTTCCGTATGTGCTAAATGGTTGTTTCGTCAGAGTGGTGGTGTTGTGGTAATCCTGCTTTGCAATGGGAGTCACTGTACCAGAAATGCTGAAAAATGCTGAATGCGTTGCCTTTGGCCATGCCATAGATGTGGCCGTTTATAGAAAACAAACTGGACCCGTTCAGTAACATTTGGTTGTTAAAATCTTGAGGAATCTGAAAATCTATGAAATATATATTGAAAACCCATTAAATTGTAAACTCCGATTTAACCCTTAAATTCCTAATATTATGAAAATGAGAGTATTCATTTTTAAACAATGTGTTGTAGCATCATGGTCTTATGTAATCTTTTGTACCATCATTATCTTATATAATCTCTATATAAGCTTAGGGCATGTCGATTAAAAATACTTATGTTAGACCGTAACATGCATGAACAGAAATACGAGGCAAACACGAAAGGAAGAATGAATAAAGAATACATTTATAAAAGTTTCCCGTGTTTGTACGGAGTGGTAGTGACTTCTTGTTGGGTTATTGTTCTTCAAATTTTACAGCAGCTGCCGAGTCTGCAGGAGGACTTTACTGTAATAGAGGGGTTCAGAGTCTCCTGCCTCTGACGTGTCCGCTGTATGTGGGCGAACGCAGCTTGGCCTCTTACGCGCCATTTTTTTTTAATGCGCTAGGGATTGTGAAATCAGCCTCGCCTTTCCCTCCCTCCTTTTTCTTTTCTATTTCCGCTTGTTTAATCTGTGTGTGAGCATCTCTTATGATGTCACCATCATGCACACGTCTCTTCGAAATCTCTCCTTTTTTCCTCGGGTTGGCGTGTGAATGTTAGAATGTGACACAGACCTGACTTAAAGGTAGGAGTTTCATACCCGTAGACGAAGAAGAAGACACAAACATTTACATGTTGCTGCAGGCCATGCTGCTCTGGCCTAAACTAATGTGAAACCGGAGAAGAATCCGACTTTGTTGACATGGCTGAGCACCCTGCACCAGACCTCAGTACCAGGCCCAGACAGCTGAATGAAAGGGGATCAGCACAGAGCCCCAAATGAGCACGGCTCTGCTGCTGCAGCAGTGTAAGGAAGGATGTTGCAAATCCACCCGGCAACATTGTGAAGAGACCAGTATTCAACGAGCCTGGCTTATTCTGATATTCTAAACTGAATATTTCTTAGCATAATTGAAAGTAGATAATTAAGTAGATAACCCCAGCTGGTTTCTGTATTAATGCACAAATCATGTGTTTTACTGGGAAAACAAAAGTTCACTCTGTAGAGAGAAATGGTCTTCATTGTGTGTGCGCGTTGTACGTTGGTCCGTTCATCTGTCATTATGAAACTGTAAACGTGTGCTGGGAGGCTGACAGGAAACAGATTGATGGTGAGAATATCCTGTTTGTCGTTTGACCATGGGCATTAGCCTTTTTGCTCCTTTTTTTCCATTTTCACTTTTTGGCCAGCTCATGAAGTCCACGGTGGTTAATTTTAATGGAAGAATCCCGGGATGCAGCGCAGGGGTGTCCTCACACTGTCATCGGTTGTGTTAGGAGAAATGACGCCAAAGAACTGCTGACACTTGCACATTTCAATCCTGTAGGGCAGATGCAGACAGAGTTAGGTAATAGTTTCTTTAATGTACTGGCTCAATATCAGACTGAGTTCATATATATTTCATATATTTAGAAAAAGTTGAAATGCCCCTGTGACCAACTCTCTCTTTTTTCTTTCCTTTTCCTTGTGTCCCTGTGAAGTGGTGGGTAGACAGGCGGCATGACTGAGGAAAAATGTCCTCAGTTGGTGGACTACTTTGTGGTGGCCGGCATGACTGGAGGCACGGCTCCTCTGGACGAGGAGGGCCAGCCGAGAGGGGGCCGCTCCGTGGAGCCCGTGACTGACCTGGCAGTGATAGCCCGAGGCCTTGGGGAGGAGGTGCCCGAGGGCTTCACCTGCATAGAGAAAACCCTGGGCGGTCATCCGGCGGAGCTCAGCGCCGGCCTCATCAACAACCCACACATGTACCTCTGCTACCGGAGAGGCCACGACAAACCACCCATTGTTGAACTGGGGTAAGGGGTAGGCTAGTGTCACTTCACTGTGCGTATTGGCCACAGTCAGCATTCACTCTTCCTTTATATTGAAGGAACTGCTCTCATGCCTTCAAAACTTTAATGAATAAAATATTCTTAATTTCAGCTCATTTATAGGACAGCAGCAGTTACCTTAACTGTTTTTTGTGGGAACTGTGCTCAGTTATTATTATTATTATTATTGAAATGTACTCAAAATACTACGTAACCTTAGCTACATCAATAAACTTTTGAATCTGTAAATGTTATCATAATTATAATTTATTATAATGAATTAATTAAAATGTATTATAATTAACCACTGATATATAATGTAAGTTTTATTATTCATTATGTTCAGGTAATGCTGAAATTATTTTTGTTTATATTGTTCATGTACTCATGAGTTGTATAATTGCTAGCATGATGTTTCTGTTTCTTCAGAGTTCTATATGAGGGCAAGGATCCCGCCAAGCACGGATGGCAGGTCATCGAGACCACCCCCTACAGCCGTTCTGCCAGCCTGAGCTATGGCAGCCCCACCACCCACCGGACCTTCCTCATGTACAGGCGTGCTCCAGACTCACAGGCCCTCAACACGCTTGGGATCACTGATATCTCCCTCCTCATGCCCAGCAAAGGGGAAGTTGCCCCTCACACCTTCTGTCGTGTGGACAAGAACCTCAACACTGGCATGGTACAGTGTTCAGGCGTGGTTTATTTCCTAATTTCATTATGTTCCACAATAAACCTTAATAAGATGATTAATCCTGTTTGTCCTTTGGCTTGCCTTGTGTGTACAGTGGGGTCCAGCATTATACCTCTGCTATAAAAGAGCAGTAGCCAAGGCCAACGCACTGGTATATGAGGCTGGTAAGTTATTCACTGTTGTCAAAGGTCTTTTAATGTGAGTTAACTTTTGTCCATGCACAATCCCTATTTGCATAACTAAATAAGAGTGCTACATGTTTAGAGAATTTTCTGTTATATAATGTCGGTATCCACTATGATGGTGTAAATGTTTACTTTATCTTAGCTTTTGACTTTATCACAAAGAAATGCTTAAATATATGAACCATCTATTGGCAGCAATATTTAAAAATAGATTGATGCACTCAAGCTGCGGTTTATAGCTTATAATTAAAAATACCAGACAGCAGACATACTTCATTGGTAAATGTCATCAAACTGCTTCTGTGAAAAGGATGTATCTAAATTTACATTTACAGCATTTATCAGACGCCCTTATCCAGAGCGACTTACAATCAGTAGTTACAGGGGACAGTCCCCCTGGAGCAATTTAGGGTTAAGTGTCTTGCTCAAGGACACAATGGTAGTAAGTGGGATTCGAACCCGGGTCTTCTGGTTCACAGGCGAGTGTGTTACTCACTAGGCTACTACCACCACATTTTTGACCTTTTTCCCTTTTGTGATTCAGTGTCTTAAGCTGGAGCTTTACATTATGTGTTCTGTTTGTGAAACTCAGGGCTCATTAGCAGATATCCTGAGGAAGACCTGGAGTCCTTCCCCCTACCAGACTCTGTGCCAGTCTTTTGTCTGCCAATGGGTGTGACTGTAGAGAGTTGGCCACTTAACACCAAGTACCAGCTACCTGTCTTCTCAACCTTCGTCCTGACAACTGCCTTCGGAGATAAGGTAAGCATGAATGCATATTTAAATGAATGAGAGAATTAGATCTTGTTTTACCTTATTAGATCAATTATCTTATTAGATTAGATTACATTTTTCAAGGAAGGTTTCAAGAGCAGTGGTGGCCTAGTGGCCAGAAGGTTGCCGGTTTGAATCCCGAGCCGCCATGGTGCCATTGAGGTGCCACTGAGCAAAGCACCGTCCCCACACACTGCTCCCCGGGCATCTGTCATGGCTGCCCACTGCTCACCAAGGGTGATGGTTAAAAGCAGTTGTTGACAATCACAATAATTTTTTTTACTTTTAGGTTTATGGTGCTGCCATTCAGTTTTATGAAGCGTTCCCAAGAGAGGCACTGTCTGAACGACAGCGTGTGTGTCTGGGCCTGGTCAGTGTGGTGGACCGCAGGCCTATCACCAGCCGCTCTGTGCAGGTGAAGAAGAGCATTTGTGTGTTGTCCCACTGGCCTTTCTTTACCGTCTTCCAGAAGTTTCTCACCTTCGTCTACCGCTACTCCATATCTGGTCCTCATGTGCTGCCTCTGGAAAAGTGAGCTATTGTGCATTCTTTTTTTAGTTTAATTAAATGTTTTATACATATATGCATACATAGATAATATCCCATTCAGACACACTGTACACACTACCACCACTCCTGGCAATATGGACATCTTTTATCATGATTTTTTCCACCATATTGAATGATTTTGAATTATCAGGATAAATTGTCATACTAATATTATACAATAAAAAGTAAAAAAATATAATAATATAACTATTATATAATATAATAATATAAAACATGATTTATTATGTCCTGATTGCCCAACATCTTTTATTATACACAGTAAAGCTTTTATAATGTTTACCAGATGGCTTTTTTGTGTGCAGTGGGGAAATTTGCATCATTGTACATGATTGGCTGTTGTGCTCCAATATAGGCCGAAGACATTCTCTGTCTCAATGTGTTACTATGTTTTACTTGTGATTGAATTTTATAATGGGTTTATCATCGATATAGTCATGT
Source organism: Denticeps clupeoides (assembly GCF_900700375.1). NCBI lineage: Eukaryota > Metazoa > Chordata > Actinopteri > Clupeiformes > Denticipitidae > Denticeps > Denticeps clupeoides. The sequence continues at coordinate 29,946,188 of NC_041711.1, read as the reverse complement.
CTCGATAAAATGTTCTGATATTCTAGTTTTCTAATATTTGGTTGAATATCCCTTAACAAGTTGTACCTCAAGCAAACAAGCTTCTGCCATCATTCTAGATGCATATTTGATCCCTCTTTTTTTAGCAGAATTGATAAGAGCTCTTTAAAATGTGCTTGTTTCCTGGGATGAATCTTCAGATGTGCAGACTTTGCAACCAAGTGACAATAACGCTCCCTATCACTTATGTGCTATGTACATGAGCCTGTACATATATATTTAAAAATATATTACATCTTTTGTGGATTTCAGAAAATTCTTGCTTTTGAAAAGGCTCACAGAGAACCTCTTTATCCTACATTTTAGTGCTGCATATTTCACAAATACTATTTTTAAATGGATAATTAAATGAACAATTTCCCATTTTTCCCTTAAGGCACATCTCCAGCTTTATGCACAATGTCCCCTTCCCTTCTCCACAGCGACCGCGGATACTGGTGCAGGTAAGGCATGTTAATAATAATTGTATATAGTATAGTATATACATATAATAATAGTATAGACCTGCTTAAAAACGTACTCTTTCTGCTTTTTTCAGTTTTGACAAGCTAACTCTAACCTTGTTGCAAACAGAAAGCTGCATGGTGCTAAAAATATGCTCCAACTGCATCTATTTCACTATAGGGACTTGCAGATGTGGTTTCATGCAAAGTATATGTGAACTGGTATCTAAAATAAATACAGGTCAATATATAGAAGTATAACATCTGTCGGAATTTGCTTTTAAATTGGTTATTTTAGGGTGCGGGTGGTAGTAGCCTAGTGGGTAAGACACTAGCCTGTGAACCTGGAGCCCCAGGTTCAAATCCCACTTACTACCATTGTGTCCCTGAGCAAGACACCTAACCTTAAGTTGAGACTGTCCCTGTAACTACTGATTGTAAGTCACTCTGGATAAGGGCGTCTGATAAATGCTGTAAATGTAAATGGTTATATTGGTTTGCATTATACATGTATCTTGACATTTGTGTGTTTAGTTATATAAGTAAACACTTATATAAGTAAACACACAATATACAATGACATCATCAAAACATACATGAATAGTACCATTTTAATGCAGTCCCTATTGACTCTGAAATTGCTTAAATTGCATGATTGAGGTGAATCTGGGAAGACTTGTCCACATATGTAGCTTAATGCTATTTGGCGTCAGTATGTCTTTTTTAGAAACTTTAACTCGTAATAAATGAAAAAGCAGAAAACAGAGCAAGTATTCTTGAACAGGATGTATGTCTGTTTTCTGTGCTTTAAATTGCATTTTGATTGTATTGAGTGTAAAGCGCAACTTGGTGTTCTGCATATGTCTATTTTAAGGTTTCCACTTCCTCCACAGGACGATATCACTGGTTAGTTTGCTATCACTGGAGTTTCCTGAGTAAAACTGGGTAAAGAAAAGTTAGCATAGTTATTCAATCATTAGTTGATACTTTCTCAAGCACTAAGAAATCTTTTTGTTGTCAAATTTGACCATTTAAGTGGTGTGTAATTTGTGGTGGACATTAATCAAAGCATGGTGGTCTTAATCAAAGCTTGGTGGTGTTAATCAAAGCTTGCTGTCTGTGTTATGTTGATCCAATGCCAATGCATTTGCGTACTTTTTGTATACTGTCTTTTGAGATGCAGTTGTATTTTTTTCAATACAGTTGTCACCATACGACAACCTTTTTCTGTGCCAGCCAGTCTCATCTCCACTACCACTCAGGTATGAAAATGTAATTTACTTTCATCTCACGGAGCTATTACTTTCTTATTAACACAAACCTAGAATAGCTCTTCTGAATAGAACATTAAATATGTTTTTTGTTAATTGTTATTTACTTTATCCTGCAGTGGTGCAAGCTTTGTGAAACTGTTGCAGAACCTGGGCCCGGAGAACGCCTGCACTCTGCTGTTGGCGGTGCTAACTGAACACAAGTTGCTACTGCACTCTTTGAGGCCTGACGTTCTGACTTCTGTTAGCGAAGCCCTGGTGTCTGTGAGTTCAGACCACAAACATGTTTACTATGTGCAACAATATAATATAATGTCAAACAATATATTTAAATACTAAAGCACTTTAATGGAATTGAATACTGATTGAAGACTAGAGTGGGATCTAAGTGTTAAATATTGTGATAAACTGTATAAAGTTGTTTTATGGTTTGTGTGCTGCAATGGTTAATATGAGGGTGATAAGTGGGAGGGCCTAGTAGTGAGCATGCACCTCATGAGTTGAGGTAAGAGTCTGAGATCGGCAGCGTGAGATGTAGGTCCTGTTGGTTTGGTTCAAGTAAACCTGTTGAAAGAGGTTTGTGGGAAACAGCAGGGCATGACAATATAACAACCCATCTGACTGAGATGCACCAATTGGTTTGACTCTACGATGTTTTTTTACTGCCTTATTGTTGGGGTTTGGTCTAAAGAAATACACATGCATACAAGCATTTGTTTATTTCTTAGTCTTGTTTAAAATTTAGGTTAGATCCAGTGATTTTGTAAGAAATGTAGGTTTATACCAGGGATATTGTAGGAGTCAACACATATGTTTATGGCAAAGCATAATTTTGTGATAGTTACAAAATTGCTCTAAAATAAATGTAAATATATTTTTTCAGTGCTTGATTCATCAGTGGAATGTTTCATTAATCACCTGATTTTGGTGATCTATTAAATGCCAGTTATCTGAATTCTGGGTATTTGGGTCTTTTTTTGGAAGGAACATGGCAAGACATAAATTTTGCAGTGGCCATTCACCTTTTTCTTGTTCTCTGCCTTTTGTCCCCCCACAGATGACATTTCCACTACGCTGGCATTGTCCTTATATCCCGTTGTGCCCACTGAGGCTGGCAGATGTGCTATGTGCCCCCATGCCCTTCATTGTGGGAGTGCACTCTAGCTACTTTGACCTTTATGACCCCCCTTCCGATGTGGTGTGTGTTGATTTGGACACCAACACAATATTCCAGTGAGTCTCTTTTTTGGCCATTTGGCAGCAAGTGATTTAGAAGAGAAAGAAATTGCGTTTTTTGTGAATCTGACAGCTTTCATGAAGGCAGGTTTTTCACTCACTCGATTCAGATATAATGATAACATTCTTCATTCACAGATCAGAAGATAAGAAGCCATTGTCATGGAGGTCAATGCCAAGGAAACATGGCAAAATTTTACTGAATTCACTATCCAATTTGCATAAGACACTGGAAAAAAGTGAGTCTATACAAAAACACAAGACTCCCTTTTTGGATTCTGGAATTGTTTTGCAGAAGGTTACATACATAATTCATACGTTCCAAAAAAAGATGATTGTTCTACTTGAAATATTGCTACTTTGCTTATAATTAAATGTTTGTTTTATGGTCTGTCTAAATTCTCCATTACATAAATAGAAATATCTATTTGTTTCACCTTGAGGTGTGTGTGTGTGTGTGTGTGTGTGTGTGTATATATAAAAATAAAAGCTGAATTCCTGTAAGGAAATCAGATATATTGTCTCTCTGGAGGTTTTGTTGCAAATTAACATGTGATGATGCAAATGAGTTGGGCTGTTGCTCTGAAGCATATTGATTGATATTATCATGCCTTGTTTGCTTTGGCCAGTTTACACTCCTGGGCAGGAGGAGGCCACTCTGGAATTTTTGCTAACAGATTACGATCTGATCTATGGACGCCAGAAGCAGCTGGAGCTGGAGATCCAGGAAGCTTTCCTTCGCTTCATGAGCTGCCTGCTGCGGGGCTACCGCACCTACCTGCTCCCCATCACACAGGCCCCCTCCGACAGAACCAGGGACTGCAGCTCACTCTTTAACCTACATGGTATGAAAATATATGACACAATGCATGAATATGACACAAGCCATGAAAATGGATGGTATAGGGTGAATTAAGGGTGGTTTAAACCTTGCAGGATTCCTGAAGTCTCGGGATCGCACACAGCAGAAATTCTACTCTCAGCTCACTAAAACTCAGATGTTTACCCAGTTCATTGAGGAATGTTCTTTTGTCAGCGACAGACATGCCTGCCTAGAGTTCTTTGATGAATGCGTCCAGAAGGTCAGAATATTAATGTGTACACTAATGTGTTCATATGCTATTGAAATTATACATTTGTACACATGTGATTGGACCATTTATGACAATGCAGTGTCATGAACTCTTTCAGGTTGATGTAGAGAAACCGGAGGAGGTTCGGCTGATAGACCTTGACGAGTCTCACAGTGGTGAACATACCGTTTTCATCATGCCCCCTGAAGAACCTCAGGAAGCTGATGGCTCCGAATGCCCAGCTATCTACAGGTAAATGCAGATGAAAGAATGCACATCCTTTAACACATTTTTTTTAAGTCTGCAAGTCTCCATGAATGAATGCAGTCAAGATGACCATTGTTCTTCTGGTGTGATGTGTTTGCAGTTATGAGACCTTCCCCATACTGCAGCCAGAGTTATTTGACCGCCACGAAAACCAGCTGCGCACTCCCGCCAAGGGAAGTGCCCCCAACAGTCCTGCTCCACGCCGGACTAAACAGGTGGGAACTTGCTGTCATGACAGCTTTATTTGTTTGCTTTAGAAATATTTCACAAACTAAAAGTGTGTCACTTAAATGTCCTCAATTAACAAAAAGTTTCAGGAGTGCTTTATGTTAATGAATTTGTATGAAAGTACAACTTCAGACTAAGGTCACACTCAGTGGTGTAATTAGCACAGCCTCCTGTCAAAGCTTAATTTTGTTAAATACTCTGGCGCAGGAGATAAAGCTGGCCCAGAAGAGAGCCCAGAAGTATGCTTCTGTGCCAGACATGTGGTCCAAGTGCCTGCTGGGACACTGTTATGGTCTGTGGTTCATCTACTTGCCCACGTTTGTGCGGGCAGAAAGTGCGAAGGTCCGTACCCTCCACACGGCCTATGAGGTGCTGAAGCACATGGAGACACGCAAAGTTGTGCTGCCTGATGAGGTGAGAAGTCACTCTACCCGACTGTCATTATTTTTTATTTGCCATTAGTAATTTAATAATTAATACTAATGTTTACCATAAGGACAGGTTTGGATGATGTATGGCGTAGATTTCAGTGATGAGAACATAGCTACCACATTGAGATTAACCTGGTTCATTGCAAGCTTGATTTTGCCTTTTCTTCAAGACTTTTTTCAAGTGATTATTTTCTGTATGTAGAGTTCGTCTTTAATTTGTCACTGACTTTATTCTTGTCCCTTGACACTTCCTAGGTGTGCTACCGCATTCTGATGCAGCTTTGTGGTCAGTATGGACAACCAATTCTTGCTGTTCGGGTACTTTTAGAGATGAAGAAAGCAGGCATAACTCCTAATACCATCACCTATGGATATTACAATAAGGCAAGTTGTCTGATTATACTTGTGGAGTGATGGAGCATATATTAAAGGTCCCATGACATAATTTTTTTTGCATTTATATAGCAAATATCATTAAAATGATTAGTAATCCTTAAATCCAGAGTTAAAGGTCTTAAAGTACCGCAGACCCAATACATTTGTTTACTGGTAACGTCTAAATAATTTGGCACATTTCTAATATGTGTTTTGCATTTTGTGTATGAAATCAAATGAGACAATCCTTCAATCTGTCAGTAATCCACCAGTCTCAGTGCACTGCACACTTTCATGTTTACAAGTGCTGCGTCATGTAAACACAATGTCAGATTGTGCAAAATTATGTGACTTATATTATGAGTAAGTGGAGATTTGCCAGAGAACACCAAATTAGCCACTGGCACCTTGTGTGGCACATCAATGTCAAAGTCAGCTTTATTGTCAATTCTGCCACATGTACAGGACATGCAGAGAATTGAAATTTCGTTACTCTCAGACCCATGGTGCATACAAGTAACATTAAATACAAACAGTAACATTAAATACAACAATAACATTAAATACAAAGGTATAAATACAATTTTAAAAACACAATATACAAATAAGGACACATGGTGGTGGAGAGTGCAAACCATGTAGTGCAACAGAGCTTGTAAGTGTAAAAGTGACAAAAGTGAGGTAGTTGGCAGACCAATGCTGCACAGAGTGACTGGTGCTCGGTCAGTTTGTGTGTGTGTTTGTGTTGGAGTTCAGAGAGTTTGTGGAGCGGAAGAGGGGAGTGAGGGGAGTGGAGGCAGAGCCGGGAGAGAGCTTCCTGACGGCCTGACGGCCTGATCAGCTGCTATGCCGAGGCTTTCTTGGTGAGGCGTGTGCTGTAGATATCTTGGAGGGTGGGGAGAGGGACACCGATGATTCTCTCAGCTGCTCTGACTATGCGTTGGAGAGTTTTTTGGCAGGACGCATTGCAGGCTCCAAACCACAAAGTGATGCAGCTAGACAGGATGCTCTTGATGGTTCCTTGGTAGAATGTGTACATGATGGGGGCTGGTGCTCTTGCTCTTCTTAGTTTTCGGAGGAAGTATAGACGCTGCTGTGCTTTCTGGTACATCTGGTTGAGCTTGGACGGTAAATGAGCGGTCAGCAAACTTCTGGTCTATAGTATCTTCTACATATGATTCGCTGCTTGTAAATTTGTTTTGGTGATTTAGTCCCATGGTTGGTCAAACGCCACACCCTACCCTTACAACACCCTACCTGGTTTCTTGAAGCACCCTGCACATTTTTAAAATAATTTTACTTTGCCTCTAAAGCAGAATGGACAAAGCTTTAACATTTCTTGTTAAATGCAGGATCACAGACAGGCTAGAGGAACTCGTATTAATGTTAAGTAATCTCACAAAGTGATTTTTTTTTTTTTTATGTCATAGGACCTTTAATACACCATTGCTTTCAATTTATTTGTATAGACCCCCTAACGATCCTGTGTCATCACAGAAATATTTTTATAGCTGCTCTGGTCTCCTGATGTATTTTCATTACACATGGTCACGTGGTGCTGCCTTACTTGTTATGGCAAGTTGTGAGCTTCAGATTTTTCTCTTTAGGCTGTCCTGGAGAGCAAGTGGCCCTCTACCAGTCAGGGTGCACGTCTCCGCTGGGCAAAGTTACGCAATGTCATAAAGGCAGTTGCACAGTTCAGACAGCCACTCAAACAAAGGCACAAGCTTTATTCTGTGGGTTCTCGACCAGGTGTGTACCAGAGTGTAAATATCTCTTCTCTGTTGAAAATAAAGGAACAATGTGGGCACTTAAGAATTTTGTTTGTTTGTTTGTTTGTTTGTTTTTTTACAGGAAATGCCCTCTCAAAGCTCCGCCCTCAGTCAGAACTGGTTCGCCAGTCAAGCTGGAGTGGTTTGAGTGAAAGTTCAAGCTACGAATCACTTACTGGCCCCATGGTGAAAAGTAACAGCCTGAGCAGCATGAGTGCTTCGGATGGTAGTGAGTCTTTTTTTATAACTAATGTTATAAATCAATAAACATATTTAGAATTCAAAATTCTACTAGTTATGTCTAGTAATAACTATGACTAGTTATTTCACCCAATGTTCCTGACAGAATGCAAGATGTCCAGGAAAGCTCTTCTAAATAATGCGACTCATGATGACGCCGCTTCTCGAAAGCCCCCTGTTGGTCCCCGTGACAGTGGCACTCCTCCAATGAGACCTGCGTCTGTTGCCTTGGTGCGGCGTAGTGATGTGTGTCTGTCCACCTTCTACAAGGACTATGCTGAGACAGCAGACTCTGAGCCAGACTGCCGCTGCCAGCCCCTTGAGAGGGTCAGCAGGTCAGCGCTGGTGCATCTCTTGAGAACATTGTTGTATTTCTGTAGAGGAGGTGATGTGACCAAAAAAAAAAACAGAATACAGATGATGTTATGTAAATGTGGTGTTGTATGTTTCCCACTTATTGTACAAATAAAGGATCATCTTATGTATTATATAAAATGCACCATATCTGAAATAGTTTCTATAGTTATAAGCCTCTGTTTAGGACTAGTAGGGTGGAGAACATCTATGACCTACATGTATGATCTACAAAGAAGAGTCAATTTCAGATTGCATTTTGAGAATCCAGGACTTTTCTAATATTTTTTTATCGTTCTTTCCCTCTAGGCAAGAGAATGCCAAAGAGAGTTTAAGTCGGAAGGTGGATGAGAACTCTAATAATGTTTCGTCACCAAGCCGACGTTTGGCTGGCAAGATTCAACAGTTTCTGACCCCCACACGTCACAGAGCGTCTGTGCGACGAGCTGCCAGCGTGGATGACCGCAAACCTGCAGGAGGAAGTGGAGGATCAGGCAGTCGAAGAGTTTCTGAGCAGAGGCAGTCTCGGAAGGCCCAGATGACTGAGACGCTGCTGAAGGCTAAGGAGCGCCTTGTAACTGCTACCTCAGAAGTACTTTCAACTCGTCTTTTCAAATAAATTATGATTTATGAGATCATACCATATATTACGTGAGACCTTTGGTATGAATGATGAATTTTTTTTTAAGTATTAAAGTTTAGATTTTTATTCGTTTTAACCAACCAATAAAAAACTGATAATCATTATAATATTAGTATGTTTTATTAGTAAATTTTGCAACAAATTGTGTGGATGGCTTCAGTGACTGATATGGATGTTTTGACATTAAGAAGCACAGCCATAACTGGGCTGAAACTGATACTTAAGCTCTAGACAAATTATTGTTTAGTGAATATATATATAAAGAATATCCAAATGAAAAGTTTTAATTGATTATCTTATTTTAACAGAGCTCTTTATCAGTTGGAAGCGATGTTGACCCATTGGAAGCTCCCAGTCTTCCAAGTATTCCACCAAGAAAATCCTGGGACCCAGTGCCGGAAGGGGCAGGATTTGAGGTAAAAGTGAAGCAATTTCTCTTGGGTTTAGTCTTTCAGTATATTAGATTAGATTAGATTCAACTTTATTGTCATTACACACGTACAAGTACACGGCAACAAAATGTAGTTTAGGTCTAACCAGAAGTGCAATAAGCAGCAAGTGCAGGACACAGGTCAAATAAGTTATGTATATACATAAAGTGATATGTGCAGGAGATGGAAAATAAGTATGAACATATTTATAAAAAAAGTCAGTGTAATGATTATGTGCAAAAATGGGTAGTACAGCGATTATCAGGAGTGTATGGGGGGGCAGAGGAGTTCAGTAAGGAGACATCCTACCACTGCTATGCTGACGACACACAACTCATCTTCTCCTTTCCTCCCTCTGATCTACATGCTGCTTCCAAAATCTCTGCATGTCTAACCGACATCTCGTCTTGGATGTCAGCCCATCACCTCCAACTCAATCCCACCAAAACTGAACTAATATTCATTCCAGCAGATTCTTCACCACATCAGGATCTTGCTATTTACCTGGACAACTCACAGCTCTCTCCTTCTGCAACAGCCCACAACCTTGGAGTAACAATAGACAACCAACTCTCCTTTTCGACTCACATCAGCAATCTTTCCCGCTCATGTAGATTCCTTCTCTACAATATCAGACGAATCCACCCTTATCTGTCAACCCAGGCCACCCAACTACTGGTTCAGTCCTTAGTAATCTCAAGACTGGACTACTGCAACTCCCTTCTAGCTGGTCTACCGCTATGTACCATCTGACCACTACAACTCATAACAAATGCAGCAACCCCTCTGCTACGTTCCCTCCACTGCCTCCCAGTAGCTGCACACATCAGGTTCAAAATACTGATGCTGGCCTACAAAGCCAAACATGGAGTAGCACCATCCTACCTCACAGCCCTTATTACACCTCGCACTGCACCTTGTATACTCCGAGCCTCCAGTACTGCTCGCCTGGTCCCTCCATCTCTGAAGGGTAAAGGAAAACATTCATCTAGACTCTTCTCCATCTTGGCCCCTCGGTGGTGGAATGAAATCCCCCTCGAGGTCAGAACAGCTCGGTCACTGAGCACCTTCAAACGACAGCTCAGGACCTTCCTCTTTAAAGAATATTTAGATTAAATTGTAACTTTCTTATTGTCGAACTTGTGTACAGAATCTACAACAAGAGTGAAATAAAAAGATTGTATTCATAGTTGGGGTCCTAATGAACCGGAACTGATCTCTTCATCGATGGTAACTTGAAAGCACGTTGTAAGTTGCTCTGGATAAGGGCGTCTGCCAAATGCCGTAAATGTAAATGCTTTTAAATGCTGAGCACAGATAAACCTTCAAAGAAGGGGTGGTGCTTGTCCCTCAATAAGAAACTGCATGCCAGAGATTGGATCAGCATCAACGAGCCAGTGACCTACTTAGCTGATGATGAGGATGGTTTTAATATCAGCCTTTTGTTGGGTGCTGTGTACAGGTGCTGATGTCAAGCTGCTCTCTGTGTCGGAGCTGCAACTCTCTGGTGTATGATGAAGAGATTATGGCTGGGTGGTCATCAGATGACTCCAATCTCAACACCAACTGCCCTTTCTGTGGTGCTACCTTTGTGCCCCTTCTCAATGCTGAGATCTCTGATCTCAATGCCAGCAGGTACAGTTTTCATTCAGCTTGACTGCGTTACTGAATAATCTCACAAATATTATCATATAGTCACAAAAATTGAATAACCAAGGTCTCACCTGAATACACTTTTAATGTCTTTTGGCTGATTATGTGTTTGTTTTTATGTCTAATTAGTATATCATAGTTGAATGTTCATCATATTAATTCTAATAATTATTTTAAGGTCTGAAAAATGTATGAGGACTGAAAGTGAATGGGAATGATTGTCATTGTGATACACCGCAGCACAGCACACGGTGCACACACAAAATGTCCTCTGCTTTTAACCCATCACCTTAAGTGAGTAATGGGAAGCCATGACAGGTGCCCGGGGAACAGTGTGTGGGGACGGTGCTTTGCTCAGTGGCACTTCAGTGTAACGTTGCCAGATTGGGATTTAAACCAGCCTTTTGATTACGGGTCCGCTTCCTTACCCCTTAGAACACCACTTCCCCATGGAGATAAACTCGCATAATCTCCCATGCTAGACTCCTGCTAGACCATATGGGAAGTTCTGAAAATTCAGCCTGATTGTTAGCAGGACAGGGTTTGATTTGTGACCAGACCATTTTAAAATTAATTGCATTCAATCAGATTATTATCAGAAAAGTCAGAGCATTTCATATTTTACAGCTTAGAGCGCAACAACTGGAATACAGAAGATGATGTAGAAAGTGCATTGAAGCCCCCTGGTGGACAGGATTGCATCCAGCCACATCTGCATAATGGTGTCAGTGAGGATTCCAGCTCTGAGACCAGTGGCTACTCAGAAAGCAGCAACAACACCATTGTGAGCCCTCTGATTTCTTTTCTATTCTATTTTATCCTAATTTACTCAATTAAACATCCTTTTTGTTCTCCAGTGGGATTCAAATATGGACTGATTAATTTAGTTGGCTTATTACTTCGGTGTCCTTAGGGCTCATTCATTGGGGGTCCCCCTCTGGTCACAGTGGCATATCTCAGCCCACTGGTGCTGCGGAAGGAGCTGGAAAGCTTGTTGGAGAATGAAGGTGAAATGGTCCTCTCCCAAGCCCAGCTGCTCGACAACCACTCAATCATCTTCTGGAACCTCGTTTGGTACTTTCAGCGGCTTGGTCTTCCCAGCAAACTGCTGCAGCTCCTGCACACATCGCAGCTGGCTTCTCACTTTACACCGGTAACCCATTTTCATATTTCATGGGAGAGGAAAAACTTTTAAAAACAACTTTTTATATAATTATATAGTTTATAAATCTTTATTGATTTGGAAAGTTGCATCTGTAACTATCTTTTTGTATTACTGTTGATCACTGGAATTTTTTATTATTATTGTGCAGAATTGGTTAACTTTGGAGCTTCATATTCTTCAATTGTATCTAATTATCAAAGATGATACACTCTCTTTTTTCTATGTTTATATCACAATATATTTAATATTTTTATTTGTGTGCAGAGTGTAGCGAACACAGTTGTAAGAGTGAGACTTATGTGGGACACACTCATGCCAGATACTGACTACTGGCCACCACTTTACATGCTTTGGAGAATACACAGTAAGCTTTGTAAGCTTTTGAAGTCATTCGGCCCACCTGTCATAATTATATGGCTGGTCTGTGTATATGTGTTTTTAATGTTCCTGTTTTCTGGAGGTGGCATGCCCATGAGACATGGCTGGCGGAAACACAATCATCCCTTCAGTCTTGGCTTCCTGGAGGAGGTGCTGCGCTGGGTTGGGATGAATGAGGTACACAAGGCAGTCACCCTTTTCCTGGATACCATTGCCAAGCAACCTGGCAATCCAAAGATACAGAGGTAAGTACTTTAAATTGTTTGAATGTTTCATTAACAGATACTGAAGCAGTGTACCATTTTGGAATGTGTAATGTCCCCACCACATTTATAAAGGTCCTAAAAGTCCCTAAATTTTGTTTTACAGGAGCTTGTACAGAGAAATCCTATTCCTCACCCTGGCTGCCATGGGAAAAGACCATGTTGGTTAGTATGTTCCCCTGATTTGTCTGTTTTCAAATGTAGATTTAATAACATGCTTCAGCAGTTGTTTGATTATAGAGATCATCTTCTGAACCCTGTGTCACCTCATTTTGTGTGATTTCTAACATGTATGTAATTTCCTTCATTGTTTCCCAGCTGCTTTTGATAAGAAGTACAAGGCTGCCTACTCTCGCCTGAGCAGTTCTTTGGGCAGAGACGAGCTGCAAAAGAAGCGAGCTCAGCCCCCGAGCCCCAAAGCTGTGGACTGCAGACGCTGCTTCCTCCTGCCTCTGGAGTGCTGATCCTAGCCGTGGACCAGGGAGACAAACTCCCTTAGGCCCTGACCCACAAGGCCCAGCAGCCAGCCTCCTTCTATAGCCTGTTCAGTGTCAGTACCTTGCTATACCTCACAGTGCTTCGGTCTGTGTGCCCGGACTCACTCTGCACTCTGAGACTATGATCCATCTACAACCACCCCCAAGTGCTGCCTGAAGTGGCTGACCTAGCCCGGTTCATATCTGTGCCTCGTTCTTCCCTTGCCTTGTGGCTGCTGTTACAGTTGAGTGGAACTAGTAACGTTTCTACCCGTCTTCTTCATTAGCCAATGTGTCTGAAAAGCGAATCCCTTTTTAGGTAAAACTCGTGTTTTTCCACATGCTTCGGACAGTAGAGGTCGTCATAGAGGTATATTGCTCGTGAGTGGATCTGTCAGGAAGAGTTTACACTAGGACACCCGCTTCCCTTTACACTTGTTAGTGTCTGGCCCCTTTTCTTTCCGAGTGAAGTTAGGAACCATCTGAAGGCAGCCTGTGACATAACTATGCATCTCAACCTGGAATTATTCCTGCAGTTTGGAAAAGGCACCATATTGAGACTGAATTAACCTCTTTGTCAAAAACCATTGTAGACAGAGATAAAATTTTACCAATTTCAGTCCTCAAAGAGTGTGTTTTATTTCCGCAATCCACAGAATTTGAATGCACATGTGGACAAGTGGCACCCAAGCAAAGGAGGACACGAAATGAACAAAAACAGCAACCTCTGTTTAAGATTCACAGAAGAATCTTCCCATTCTACTCATCAAGCTGTAAATATTCTGTGTTTTAATAGGATTCGACCACAACATCGTTTTTCACTCAGAGACTGTTGAGCTGTGATCAAGGTAAAATGTAACTGACAGAGACGGATGGTCTGCAATTTCAGCACATGTATAGCTTTCATAATGTTATGTATATTTACCTCATTTAAACACAGGTGATGGGAATTTCACACTTTCACTACACTGCTTGTGAAGGTACAGCCTTCTCCCCACTGTGGCTGCCATTTCTTTCAAACTGTCAAGCATCAGTCAGCATGTCTGCTGGGCTTGCTTTAGACACTGTATGAACCAGATTATTATTATTTCCAATTGCCAGTTTTTTTTTTTTTTTTTTCTTTCTTTCTCCACTGGAAACATTTTACTTTATCTCCAAAAGTCTTCTTGCACATCAGAATCCACTTTCATACCAGAATATCTTTTTGGTAATCGCTCAGTCTTTCACTGAGTGATTACCAAACAGCAACAGCAAGAAAAAAAAGAAGCTGATCACGGTACTTATTTTTAGATTGTGGGAAAAAGTTCTAATGCCAAAACCAAACTGGTCTCACTTTGTAAATGGCTGTGTAATATATGTCATTTTTTTGTTTATTTTATTTTGAACTGCTTGCTTTGGTCATAGCCCCAATACTATTCTATAAATATATTTTTCCATTATTCAGTCATCATTATAGGAAAAAAGCTAAAGGACATGTAACATTAATACAGTTATTTGGCAGATGCGAATCATGTCATTAGTGTGTGTGTATAGGCTAATAACAATGGTGGTTTTGGCAGCAATGTATAGCAAGGCAGTAAGAGCATGTGTTGTGTTCAGTGTTTGTGTCCTGAGTTTATGTATGAAACTGGTTTGGTTTACTATTTTATTTGAGAAATAAAGCTGTGAGATTATTTATTCTATTTGATGGATGTCAGACAGTAACGTTCATATTATTTTAGTCTTAAAGTGAGTTTTTTTCTGAAGGCACTGATTTTACTTTTGTATGATATAAAGTACAATCTGAGTACAACAGTTTTCTTTCTTTCATTTTTTATTTTTTTAAGTTCTATACAAACTGCAATAATTGGTCAGGAACAGTAGAGGGCAGCATGCTCAAGGGTGACCACTGTTTTTAGCTGAAAAGATAAAGGATGTGAATGTCTGGGTTGGGGATCAAACAAAATGAAGAAACTCTGTAATTGTGCTAAGGTTTATTCTGCTCTCCTATTTTAATTTTCAAGAATATTTCCCTGTGACCTGGGATAGTGTGGAATAACCAGTTTCATAGTGTTGTTTTAAATGATTATTAAGAAGTGTGTATGAACTAGAAAATGCTTCTGCTGTGAATCAGTACTCATTAGAGTACTGTATTAGTTCTCTCACTTGGATTTCATGTTGGCAGGTAAAGGGAGATCCCAAGGGTCTTGACAGGGTTCAGGTAGTTCTGGGGCGGCCATTACACGTGGGAACATGATTCTTTTACAAATTAATTGCCTGTGCCATCAATAATGATAAATTCACTGAAATGTATATATAAAGGTATATTAACACTGCACCAGGCCACCACCTCCAGGATCACACCTCAAACATACTGAGTTTGAATCCTGTACAGTGCATGTAAGTGAAATTCTTGTATGCAAATTTTGTCACGCAGTGGGTTACCAAAACGTGTGTGTGTGTGTGTGTGCTTGTCTGTGTGTGTGTGTATATACACACATACAGCTCAAAAAATAAAGGGAACAGAATATTAAGACATCTTAGATCTGAATAAATGAAATATTATTATTAAATACTTTGTTCTTTACATAGTTGACTGTGCTGACAACAAAAACACATGTTTATTGATGGAATTCTAATTTCAATGATCCATAAAGGTCTGGATTTGGAGTCACACTCCAAATTAGAGAGGCCGATACAAAATTACTCAGGCTCATCAAACTTTGAAGTAATGTCCTTGAAGCAAGTCAAAATGAAGCTCTGTAGTGTGTGAGGTCTCCACGTGCCTGTATGACCTCCCAACATATCCTGGGCATGCTCCTGATGATGTGGCAGATGGTCTCCTGAGGGATCTCCTCCCAGATCTGGACTAAAGCAGATCTGGACTAAAGCAATTAGATTCAGGTCTGGGGAACGGGTGGGCCAGTCCAAAGCATTAATACCTTCATCTTGCAGGAGCTGCTGACACACTCCAGCCACATGAGATCTAGCATTGTCTTGCATTAGGAGGAACCTGGGCCAACCGCACCAGCATATGGTCTCACAAGGAGTCTGAGGATCTCATCTAGGTACCTGATTGCAGTCAGGCTACATCTGGCGAGCACATGGAGGGCTGTACGGACCCCCAAAGAAATGTGCCACCTCACACCATTACTGACCCACTGCCAAACCAGTCATGTTGCAGGGAGCAGAACGTTCTCCATGGCGTCTCCAGACTCGTAACGTCAGTCACATGCTCAGTGTGAACCCGCTTTCATCTGTGAGGAACACAGGGTTCCAGTGGTGAATTTGACAATCTTGGTGTTCTCAGGGGTGTAATTTTGCAGGACTCTGGCAGTGGTCCTCTTGTTCCTCCTTGCACAAAGTTAGGTAGCGGTCCTGCTGCTGGGTTGTTGCCCTCCTATGGCTTCCTCCACGTCTCCTGATGTACTGGCCTGTCTCCTGGTAGCGCCTCCATGCTCTGTACACTATGCTGACACACAGTAAACCTGGATGAGCTGCTCTACCTGAGCCACTTCTGTGGGTTGTAGACCGTGTCTCATGCTACCACTAGAGTGAAAGCACCGGCACATTTCAAAAGTGACCGAAACATCAGCCAGAAACCATAGGAGCTGAGGAGTGGCCTGTGGTCATCACCTGCAGAACCATGCCTTTATTGGGGACATCTTGCCTATAATTTCCATCTGTTGTGTATTCCATTTGCACAACAGCATGTGGAATTGATTGTCAATCTGTCTTGGTTCCTAAGTGGACAGTTTGATTCCACAGACGTGTGATTAACTTTGTCTTGTAAATTTGTGTTGTTTAAATGTACCCTTTATTTTTTTAAGCAGTGTTATACAATGTACAGTTCAATGTACAAAATTGTGCGACAGGGCAAATTGCAGGCAAGTCAGTAGACCATCAACTAGTTGGTGGTCTGCTTGTCCAGGACCAGATGCTGCTGTACTGTCTGCCTGACTATAGCAGACTGATCAGGTTGTGACTGGGATGACTGAAGTCTTTGATTATTTTACCTGCTCTCCTCAGGCACTGCCTGGTGTAGAAACCCTGTGTTGAGGGAAGCTCAAGTCCAATGATCTTTTCAGGGCACTGCTCTATTATCTGCAGAGTTTGTATGTGCTGTTGATTCCATATCAGACTCTGATTCATTCAGTTAGGATGCTCTCAGTAGCACAGCTATAGAAAATCCTGAGGATGTGAGGGCTCCTGAGGAAAAAGACAGAGTGTGGACTGTCCAAGTGAGGTCCTCTGGGATTTGCACTCCTAGTAAAGGGGAGATGCTCACACTCTCCACTGCAGCATTGCTGATTGTGACGGGGGCGTATTCTCCCCTCTTCGTCTACCAGTTCATTGGTCTTGATCTCGTTGAGGATGAGATGGTTCTACCGGCGCCACTGTGTCACGGTGCTGACTTCCTCCCTGTATGCCGTCTCATCGCCATTGGTGAAGAGACCCACCACTATAGGTCCGTCAGCAAACCTTCACAGTGATGTTTGAGCCGTTCTTGGTGTGTAGAGTGAGTATAGAAGAGGGCTCAGTGCACACCCGTGAGGAAAGCCGGTGTTTAGAGGATAAGGTGATGTTGTCCACTCAGACTACCTACATTTTTTTACATTTTTACATTTACAGCATTTATCAGACGCCCTTATCCAGAACGACTTGCAGTCAGTCCCCCCCCTGGAGCAACTTAGGGTTAAGTTATCCAGAGCGACTTGCAGTCAGTCGCCCCTGGAGTAACTTAGGGTTAAGTTATCCAAAGCGACTTACAATCAGTAGTTACAGGGACAGTCCCCCCCTGGAGCAACTTAGGGTTAAGTGTCTTGCTCAGGGACACAAAGTGGGATTTGAACCTGGGTCTTCTGGTTCACAGGCTACTGCCACCCTACACCACTACCTGGTGTCTGGCTGACAGGAAATTGAGGATCCAGCTCCACAGACAGTTGCTCAGTCCCAGGTGCCTTAGTTTCCTGTCTATTCTCAAGGGTACAATGGTATTAAATGCTGAGCTGTGATCTACAAACAGCATTCTCACAATTCTGCAAGAAATCAGAAGGTCTTCATTGTGTCGGTTAACATGTAATAATACCAGAATATAAGAATCACTACAGATTCAGATGTTATCGTTAGTTATTTATAAGGGCTTGCCTTCACCTGCACCAGCTGTGTTGGGTCATTTGTGACATAGCTTACAGATGAGTTTACGGTGAATCCGGAAAATCACTCGCAGTTATGGGTGAATAATTTACTATTTCAGCATTAACAGATCTCAGATCTTGAGTACTTCAGCTTATGATCAAATCAATTTATCTCAATAAGATCTTAAAAACATGTAATGTTCAAACATGTTAGTGAGTGGCCATGTGTGTTTGTCTTGCGGTTCAGGTCCTTCAGTTTTATTCAGTTGAATTCAGTTCTGCTGTGTTGAGAAGTACACTGAAAGGGACTCGTCATAGACAGGATCATCTGAAACCTGGAACAGAAAGAAAGAAACCAAAAAACTCAACAGAGAAACTATGCAGAGATGGAACTATGTTTGGCTAGCGATTGCATCCCCAAAGGCAATCTAGTCCAAACTAGTGTTCATATAACATGTAAAATGTTTTGGTCAGATTTACATGATCTGAATGTAACAGTAATGTCAAAGTTTCTTTTGTCCTCCTCTCCTGTAAAGCCCGAAATCAGGGCAGTTTAACACTACATTCATGGAAAGGATTGTTAAGGGTCAACATTTTTGAAACTTTGCCAGAGACACCATAGAACACATGCCGTTCGCTTAAAGGAATACCAGGCGGTCTTTGCTGGTTGAGTTTGGAAAGAGGTCAGCCCTTTTCTGAATAAAAAAAAAAGCAGGTTGAGAAATAAGGACCAACTGAAGATTGTGGTTTTCCTTAAAACGTATCAATACTAACCATTTTTGTTGTATTTTTTTTAGAATGTGGCACACTGTTGCCATACTGATTTATTGCCTAATATTTAAAAAAAGAAATTATTAATTTAAAAGTTGTTTCTTCCCTCCTTTGTGCCTACTGCTTAGCCCCTCTCCACTATTGCTTCCTACTCGCATCCTTGCTGCCTGTTCTCCTCTCTGCCGGAGCATAATGGAGTCAACAGCTTGTGAAAGTGACAGTGTGAAAAGCATGCAGAGAGGGAGGGAGCAGACCGGCAGCTCAGATTAGGCCAGTGTGATCGTCGCCATGCGAAACCAAAAGGGCCATTATGCAGCTAATAGGATGAAGGGCTGCTGTTTGCCTGGCCGCGGGCAGCCAGAGTTAATACGGCCACGCCGCTCCCACTGCGGGACCAGCCCGCCTCAGCGGACAGCTCCATTACACAAACGGAACACCTTCCTGCTCCTCCTGTCCTTCCTGGGGATTTTAATGTTAGGCCAGTACAGTTTTTAATTTTTAAACTGTGGGACATATTATGACATATAAATGACATATTCTTGATAGATTTTTTTTTTGTACAGATATTATTGCATGTAATAGCAACCTGATGCAAGGTATCACCTATTATGTATCAGGCTCTAATATAACCTGATGGAATATAATTTTTAAAAACACATTCTGTTGTATCTTGAGAATAAAATGTAATTGTCTGGTTTTGCCCGTTGGTATGGCAACTTCAGTTACGAGTTCGCACCTGCTAGATCACCACTGCCCATTTCAGCACATTTTATTACTTATCACATCACTGAAACATTACAATAACGCAGTGCGTTTTGATTTATCTGTGCATTAAATTGTTAATTTAAAAGCCGTGCAGAGCAACTCTGAGTGGGTAGATCACGTGTGTTCACTGGAGGGCAGGCTTTAAAGGCATAAATTGGGTTTGGGGTTGTTGTTCTCCTCCCCTGTACCCAGCTCGCCTTTGTTTAGTTTGCTGATTGGCTGGGTATAGTGAGTGGGCTGGCACAACTTGGACCCGGCCCTAATTAGATCCCTTTTGCATGTTTTTGGAGGGACGCGAGGACCACCTAATGAAAAACACACTACTGGCCTGTTGTTCTGTGGTTTGGGGGGTATGCATTGTGTACGTTCGGGGAGACCCCACTGCGTATGTTAATGCTTGTTAATTGGCTGTTCTGTCATGCAGCGTGGTACACAGCATTCAAACAACTTGGCAGCCGAGCCGCTCTTTGAACTCAAACCAAAACGAAAAACTCCGGCACCAGAGACCGGTTCGGGTCGACCTGTTTCACGACATTATAACAATATAAAACCGTGTATAATAGCGAATGATTATTTAACAAAAACATTTTTATTGCACTATTGTCGACTATTGACTATTGTCAATTAATTGATCCAGGGAAATTAATTAAAACGAACTGCACTGCCTTTATGGCCTTTTGTCAGTGAAAAGCCCCACAGATCGGCTGGTGAATATTGGTGACCCTCAGGTTCTCCAGGTCGTGACCTTGGCCTTGCTGATTCTATATATTAATATATGATATGAACATCTGATTATTTTATATACATGTATATATATGTATTCACCTCCGGTGAACGTGTGGCGGTGTGCGGGGCGTCTCTGACAGGACGGGGACCTGGGGGGGGGGACAGGGCGCCGCCCTCGTGACCCGCCCTTCACTCCGTCATTGGCTCGTTCACCCGCAGCCGCGCCGCGCCGCTCGCGCCATCAATGTCCATTCAGCGCGCGCGTCACAGGCGACGACGGCGACAACAACAGTGTCGCATTAATTACCGGCAGCGGCGAAGTGAACACTGGTCCGGCACGGCTATTTCTGAGAAGGGCCCCGGACGGGACGGGACGGGACGGGTCGAGGCGACTCCGAAGTTCGGAAATGCGGGGTTAAGTCTCACGGCCACTTCTGAGGGGACGCGCATGTGGGACGTATCCGTTTCCTCCCGGTCGGGTGGGAGAAGTGAAATGAAATGTCTCTTTGAAAGTCGTCTTTCCTCACGGATTCTTCGAAACATGGACGCGACGGGGAGTTTCCTGCTGCTGGTGCTGAGCGTCTATTGCACAGGTAACTTCTGTTCAGAATGGTCTAGAGAACTTTGCAATGTGTGTGTGTGTGTGTTTTTTTCCCCACTTTATGTACACAGCACCATAAAATCCTCTAATTTCTGTTTCCTCACGCCATGCATTTGTGGTGAAATCATGTGGCTTTGGGGAATTATTGGGTCTGGATGTAGTCTGTGCAAGGTGCATTTTGGGACTTAATTGGGGTGTAATTTTATAGACTGACAGCCATCCTAATGTGTGTGGTGTTTTCTCTGTTTGAATTTGGCTCCTGAAGGACTTTTCCTCCCCTTTGGAATTACATTATGGCTAATTTTAGTTTTCATGGATGAGTGTCCCTGAATAAGCCATAAGGTGCTTTAAGCTGTTCAAGTTCAAGTTTTTGGTCCAAGTAATCGGCTTCATGGACCTAAACCAGACGCTGACCCTAATACCCGACATGGTCATTACTTTTACACCCTCATTTCCATGAGACTGCTGCGAGATTTGCCCCGCGATTGAGACCTCACTGGAAGGTGTGTGTGTGTGTGTGTGTGTGTGTGTGTGTGTGTGTGGGACAGGGGGGTAATCCCTGACCAGCTGCCCTGCACCATACCTCCTATCCTCACACGTCCTCGGCCAAGACACCCCACCAGTTCAGCCGACTAATCCAGGTCTCCGCTGAGATTGAATGAAGGGTCTGCTCTGTCCCTGCGAATCTCGCTTAGGCCCGTCCTAAAGGAGAAGGGGACACACCAGGGTGTATGTGTGCAATTGTGGAGTGTAGAGTGGATTTGTGTTCCTCACAACACCCCAAAAGCAAAAAAAAAAAAACTCCCCACGTTGCTTGTTGCATCCATTTCACTTTGCGCTGTGGGAATAAGGCTTACAAGAGGAAAATGTTACAGGCAAGCACTAACATTTAAAATATATCTCTAGCCCTGTGCATTTGATCTGCAAAACGTACTAGTAAATTTAGGCTGATTTGCACCATTAGAATAAACATATAGGGCCAGTGATCACTGCTCCGGCTGTGATGGTGGTAATTATGCGCTCACACTTCACTGCTGGAGGATAAAATTGAATGAACACGAAGGCATTGTTGCACGCTGAAAACATTTTTGTGCATTTGTCAGGTTTAAAGCCTGGAAAAGCACACAGCAAGCCAAGAAGTGAGGCAAGTTTAACTCCTATTAGAGAGACAATTACCCCATCCTGGGATGTCTGGCCCCCGCTGGGCCCTTGCTTTGAGCTGTTCATGGAGACTTTTTTTTTTTGTCTCTGGGACTCTTTGCAGTCACGATACAGAGAGAACTCTTAAAAACTCTTTAAAACTCTACTGTAGTTTGAGGAAACGTTATGCTCAGTACTTGGACTATTGCCCTCAAGTTCAATTAAATGCATCACATATTTATCTGATGTGTTTGAGTCTGTGCCTATTAATGCTGCAGTAAAAAACGGTTTTGGTGGAACACTTTGGGCAGAATACTTCAGGTTTGTCCAAGCTTGTACTTCAAATTGTGTAATTTGTAGGTAAAGAGCTCCAGCAGAATGGGACATTTCAATTGCAGATGCTGGGATGCTCTTCAGAGAGTTCACCTCCCCCCATCCATCCACAGCAGACACAGACAGAGAGGGATGCAATCAATGAGGGGATTTAGCCTCCAGTGTTTGCCTTATCCATGTCTCCCTCATCGCCCATTTACTTTCTTGCGAGGGGGTGAGCTCAGAGGTGGCCACAATAGATTGTGAAGTTCACGGCCAGTCTGGGGGTGGGGGGGCAATAAACAAAAGGTAGGCGGAGACGGAGGGCTTTGGTGGCCGAACGCAATCTGTCCGCAACCTCAGCCCCTCCACCAACTCTCTCATGACCCCCAGGGGCTGAGGTCACAATCTGCGGGGTTGGGGGCGGGGACAGACGGGGCCCCCCCAAAAAAAAACCTCTCGCCTCATTACGAGCGCCCAGATGGGTGGCGAATTCATCCCTGAACTTCAGTGCTCAGTCACAGAGTTAAGGTTTAACTAGAGGATTGGGGCGTCGCATTGTGAGGGCAATGAATACAGCTGGGGCTGCAGACAGGCCACAGCAAGTCTGATGTGACAAAGGGCCCATTTTCCCCTTTGCTGACTGCACAGCATACACAATCTACTTATAATCAATTAGTACCGTGTGTGTGTGTGTGTGTGTGTGTGTGTATATATACATATAGATATATAAAACAGCATAATAGCAGTGAAAGTAGTCAGTATGCCCCATATACCGAGGCATGATACACAAAAGAAATGAGATCGATTTAAATCTTAACTACGCATTTTGACTGACCTTTATTACAAAGCTTTTTAGTATTACATTTAAAAGGCTTTTCCACGCCCAAGAATGTTTGTGTGACAGCATCAGCATCATCAGGATCTCGAGTCAATTTGGCTCATCCCCAGAATCCCATTGTGACGTTACATACTCCATTCAGAAAACAGATGTAGCGTTCCCCAGGTATCCCGAAGGCCAGCGCTTCCCACTAGGATTCTGAGTGCTGTGCTTGTGTGAGACGCTGGCTCTGAGGCATGAGCCGATTGAGGCACAAAGGGGCAGAGTGCGAGCTGCGCTGTGTGACACAGGCGTCCTCTGGGAAGGCTGAATCGCGGGCCCTGTCACCGAGCTCCTCGGGAGGCTGCAGCCTGGACCACGAGCCTCTCCATCTGCTGCTGTCCCATCAGTGCAGCAGGAGCCGAGGGAGAGAAGCGGAAGTGTGAGAACAGAGCAGGAAAATATCTTTTCCAAAATCCGTATTATCAACGTCGATGTGTCTCGATTGGCAGGGGTCAGCGGCTTTTGGCTCAGAGGAAATAATTACGTAGGCAAGAGTTAATTTGAGGGACAAAACCAAGTTGGGTCTAGTGGGTGGACGTTTTTCCAGCAAGAACTGGAGAATTGCCAAGGGTGTTGCCTGATGTTTGCAGATGAGGACAGCTTGGCGCTGAAGATCCTTGTCCTCTCAGGCTGGGATTGAAGTTGATGTTGAGTCAGGTCACTGGTGGCCGCCATTTGGGGCAGCTGCGGTTGGTGTAGGTGACTGTGTCACACTGGGGTCAAGTTTTTTCTCTAGGTGTCAGCAGTCCAGACGTCGGACGTAGTGTGAAGTCTCATTTTCTCATCTGAATGCACAAGTTCAAGTGCAGCTCCCATGTTTTGTTCCGTAACAGCTGGGAAAGGGACAGGAGGCTGGATGTTAGAGAGGTCAGAGGACTGAGATGGTGAATCGTGGAGCAGAAGAGGTCCCCCAAAAACTGGAGAAAATGGGGAGACGGGCGTGTCTGCCGTGATGGGACTGGGGCAGCATTTGAGTGATCGAGTGGCATGGGAAAGTCACCTCCAAGTTCAAGTGAAAAGAGAATGATCGGCATGGAGGCGGGGTAGAGGGGTTGCAGAAAGGGGGCAGATGGTCCTCTTATATGGCTGACGAGATTGGATGGGGGTGGGGTGGGCTATCAGTGGACTTCCTTAGCCCAGTCACCCTGCCACCCCCAACAAACCCTGCCCCTTCTGCCTTCTTCCCTACTCCTTGCATTGTTGCAGCTTTCTCTGGTTCAATAGCTCCACGGCATTCATGACCATTGTGAGGATGTTTTGAGGGATGGGGTGGTGGGGGCTTAGATGTTCGCTGTGACGGAGAATGGGAGAGGGTGACGGCGGGGGGGGGATATGCTAACAGAGCTATCAATCAGGCTGAGGCAAAGTCAAGTGCAAGTTCGTCCTGAAAAATGGACCTAAACAGTGGCTCTTCATGCTCTTTGTGGGCCCCCTCCTGTGCTGTTGTCTCTCACTTTTTTTATGCAAACACCCAGCAGTACCGCCCTCAGAATGAAGCTGTCACCAGTGCGCCCAGCGGTGGGGCTCCTTTCACTTCCCGAGTCCGGACCCACTTTTCTCCCAGCACCTTTGTGGCAATGAGTTAATGTTCTATGCCTTTTGCTCTGGCTCAATTTAGCACTGCTTTCATGGCCTTGTAAGACTCTGGCTAGCGCTGTGAGATCCAGCCACATCCGAGTCCATTGCAGTCAGGGTCTCTTAAGCTTTAATTAATAATGGTGTTGCTCGGCTGCAATTAAGACGCCATTAAGCAAATGGGAAGCCTGGATGCTGTCTGGCAATATCAGATGTGCATTAATAAAAGCCAAGTATGTCTGCTTCCTGTGCTCTGTAGGATTCAATAATGAGGTTTAAATACATTGTTCCTCATGGCCTGGAGCAGCTGCAGTATGAAAAATGTCATCTCAGTAGGGCTAGCGTGCAAAAGCCGGAAAAGGTTCACCCACCGCAGACATGCTTCTCTTTACTCTAATTACATTGGACAGTGAAGTGTTTTACTTTTATTCAGTACAGCGTAATTTATGCCACTTTTATTTCTTGTTAACCCAATAATAGCGGTCCACTTGCCGCTGCTTCTTTCAAATCTAGGTCTTAGGTGATTGTAAATAATTTATGAAGGAGTAATGGTGGATCGATAATGTCCGGTCATGGTCTTAATTAATTACTTTAATGTGGTCACTCATTACTTGCCCTCATCCTAATTATCAGTGCCAGTCATAAAACCAGTCTTTATGGCTCTATAAACCTTAGGCACACAACCAGTGAAAGGCTGTGCATTACGTTGAGGCAGAGACTGTAAAGCAGAAAAGGGCGTCAGAACATTAAAGGTTAAATGTATAACTTGATATAAGCTGAGGACCATTAGGTAAAAGGTCTAAATGTTAAAGATGTGAACTGTGCTGTCCATGATATGATAACCTCACTATATACTCCATAACGCTCAAGTTCATCCATTCGTATGCCACGTTCTCTGTTTGACTTTAGATCATCATCTTCATCATACGCCATTGAAAGCCATCATCCCTCTCATCCTCCCTGAGTCTTACCTCACCACCTCTGCTTCTTCTTTGTCCCATCATGCCATCATGTGAAGCCCTTTCATCAACCTTCAGTAAAATAATCTCCACCAGCATCTGTGTCCACTGATCCAAGCTCCTTGCTAAACCTCTGACCTTACTGGTGCCCCTGTCACCCAGACTTGGGAAGAGCCTCTGAACTAGCCTTCATGAAGGAGCCCATCGACGTCATAGCTGTGAGAGATCGGCCCTTGTTGCTGGACTGCCTGGTAGAGGGAGAAGGACCCATCTCAGTGACCTGGCGCCGCAACGGGGTGCCTGTGCCCACGGGGCAGAAGGCGAGCGTGCTGGAAAACGGAACCCTCCTGATCAAAAACTTCCAGAAGCGAAGGGAGAGCAACGAGACGGATGCAGGAGAGTACGACTGTGCGGCACAGAACCGATATGGCATGCTGATCAGCCGCAAGGCCCGGGTGCAGTTGGCATGTGAGTACAACTAGAGACCACTCAGTAAAATTTAGTTTACCACTCAATGATTTGCCAAGATGCACATAAACACTATATATAGCCAGAAACATGCAGATTATATTAAATATTTTATATTCAACCTAAAGTTTCAAAAGTAATGTGACTGTGCTTTGACATGACAGGACATTGGGCAGAAGCAGAAGGGTCGACCAGTGGGTTAAAGAAATTTCCTGGTTCTGTTCGCTATAGTTGGCAGGATCAACTGGAAATGAGTTACTGTAGAAATGGTCACTTTAGAGTAAATTGCAATGATCAGTCCTGCGCTGCTTAAAAGACTCTCTCATGAAGAGGAGCACATATACATCAGTGTGTAGATGGACCGGCAAGAGGTCACAGATTAAATATTAATATTTGATAAAGCACACATGAATTGATTGTTGACTTTATTGCTTTTTTCATAGATCGTTTAGTGTTTGCAAAGGAGTAAAACTCTGCTCAAATAGAATAATAGAATAATAGTAAAACTCTGCTCTTCTCAATAGAATAATGTAGTAATGTATTAAGTATAAATGGTAAGTGGGATGGTAGTAGCCTAGTGGGTAACACACTTGCCTATGAACCAGAACACTACAGAGTCACAGGTTCAAATCCCACTTACTACCATTGTGTCCCAGAGCAAGACACTTAACCCTAAATTGCTCCAGGGGGGGACTGTCCCTGTAACTACTGATTGTAAGTCGCTCTGGATAAGAGCGTCTGATAAATACCATAAATGTAAATACCATAAATGTAAATGTAAATAAATGATATTACATTTGTAGTGAGTAAAATGCGTGAACAGCATAAGTAACTGTATCTGAAAGGCAGGCATTAGATTCCTTATTTCGTCTCACTTTAATCACACCTGACAACTCCACCTCCCCTCCTTCACCCGCTCACTTCACCCAAGCAGTGCTTTTGTTGGCGTTGGCCATTAATATCTTTTGCTTTGGTCTAACAGTCCTTTGAAAAGCAAACAGCCTTTTGTTCTGACCATTCCCGTGGTCAAATAAAACCGCAGGGTGCCAGAAAGGGGTTAGGTATAATCCAGGAAAAAATATTGCTCTTATAAGGTTTTTTGGTGTGGCTCTCACCAGCCAATATGTTACCATGGTAATTTAAACGGCCACTACCATTATTGATCATAGCATCATGGTTTGATAAACTGCACATGCTTGTGTAGAGAATCTCTGCAGCATGGAGTAGTTTTTTTTAAGGCAGGAGTCGTATAAACACGGCTTCATCTCTTTCAGCTCTGCCCAAATTTCACACACATCCCGAGTCCATGACTGTGGATGAGGGGGGTGTGGCGCGTTTCCACTGTGCCGTCAATGGAATCCCCGAGGCCAGCATCACCTGGGAGAAGAACCGGACCACCCTGAAGATCGACGATTCCAGGTGGGCGGGGCTTAGCATTTGCACTCTGGAAATCCACACAGCCCTTACACACATGTTCTGACTTTTTTTTTTGCTTTCCTGCTGGCTTTCACGCGCACAGGTACACTCTGCTACCCACGGGCATCCTCCAGATCACCGGCGTGCGCAAGGCGGACAGCGGTGTGTATCGTTGTGTGGCCGTAAACATCGCCAACACCCGCTACAGCCACGAGGCCCAGCTCACAGTCACAGGTGGGGCTTCCGCTCTGCACATCTGTCTGTCGATGTCTTCAAGCTCAGCATTTCCGATCTGTGAAACACGCTCTCTTCTCCACTGCAGTTGCAACCGGACGTACCTACAAGGAGCCAGTGATTCTCTCCGGCCCGCAGAACCTCACCATAACTGTGCACCAGACTGCCATTTTGGAGTGCATTGCCACAGGGAACCCACGGCCTATTGTGTCCTGGAGTAGACTTGGTGAGATATGAAATGTTTTATGTGCTCTGATCATGTAATGATGTTATGTTTTACAGTAATGGAGCAGGCATGTATATAGGGTGAATGATTTTTGTCTGTTCTCTGTATAGATGGCCGCTCCATTGGAGTGGAAGGCATCCAAGTACTGGGCACAGGAAACCTGATGATCTCTGATGTGACACTACAGCACTCTGGAGTTTACGTTTGCTCTGCCAACCGGCCTGGCAGCAGGATGAGGCGTACAGCATTGGGCAGACTGGTGGTCCAGTGTAAGTCCTCCAGGCACCTTGTGCTCCACTCTGTACATTTTTATAACAAGCAATAGTGGTGTTCTGTTACCAGAGATATGCATGTCTCAATATCAATCTACACATCAGTATTTCATTGCCTTTTAGTTATTGAATAAAATAGATGTATTCATAGTTGGGGTCCTAGTGAACCGGAATTGATCTCTTCATCGATGGTAACTTGAAAGCACATTGTAAGTCGCTCTGGATAAGGGCGTCTGCCAAATGCCGTAAATGTAAATGTAAATGTAAAATAAAATTCTGCGCTCTTACTAATTCCTAAAGCGATATTAAAACAGTTATGCAGTTGTGTGATTAATGCTGACTATTGAGGACCTCCAAGAAAAAAACATAACAGAAAACATTTATAGATTTTTTTCCCAAAAAGAAATATTGTTTGGAGCAATTTATTCAACAATAGATTTTTTTTCTAGTCTGTGCTGTCCAGAGACTTACCCTAAGGCAAAAGCACTCGGACATCTACTAGAAATAAGGATGAATATGCATACCTGGACAAATAAGGCAGTGATTTTGGGATGGTCAATCTACATTAAACCTGGGCAGGATGTGTCCATGACCTTAGGCTTGATTTTTTTTAACGCCCATCCCCCACTCACCTTTGACCCTCAGTAAAGGGGCTTGGGGTAAATGCACTGCCGTTCTGAGACCCCGACCCCCATTTTATAATTAATGGAGCAAGCTCCAGCTGGACACAGATAATGGACTATACTGTGTCCAGGCTGAAATTACCCTGCCTCAGTATTGACAGTGTTTATTTATCTTACAGCATCCTTTCCTGCTCTCACTGATGCTGGAAGTATATTTATGGCTTAGAGACTCATAGGCTACATGGCTCACGTTATTAACAATTGTAATATGTGTTATGTCCAAACAACTCAAGTGGCCCTTGGATGCTCTTGGCTGTAGGAAACTGCCCTCTGGGATGCAGAAACAGAGTACACTGGTGGTCCTGAGGATATGAAGCTTGCATCCAATAGAATCCGTGAATTTTCAACCCAGCTCAATCAATCAATATTGCATCCTATCAGTATTTCACAATCTGATTGGGGTTCAGCTTTTATGGGCAGATGCTGGCTAATGTATTCATTAATTTATTGATTGACTTTGAAAAGGGACCAAAGTCCCTGACCAGTGTAATTTAAACTGTCGCCCTCTTTATGTGGCCACAATGTATAGATATGGAGCTTCCAGTTTAATTAAATAATGCAATTTTATTAATAAATAAGTACTAGTCTTCTTTGGAACTTATTTTAGATTTTGTGCACGTTTGGATGTGACTTACCACTAATATCTTAACACATACAAGCAGGTTTCAATATTAAATGCATTTGTATGGGTTTACTATCCATAATGTTATCCCATCTGCTTGCATGCATTATGACTTCTCCCACATTCACCGGCTGGACTTGAACTTCAGGATGATTTTGCATTTGATTGTCTTTCCAGTGCTCATTTGCATATGGTGCAAGATAATGGGATGTCTTTGGCCTTTCACATGGCCGTGATCTGGCCCAACACATGTCTGGCCCTGTCTGGTCCGCTCTGGTCATGGTTAGATATCAGTCAGGCTGAGACAATGGGGGCCATCTGTGAAAGAAGAAGGAGAAGAAGAACATATTAAAACGTGTGATCAAAAGTAAAAAACATAGTCCAATGTAAAGACAGTGTTGGAGAAAAAATATTGAAAAGTGAAAGTGTGAGAGATAATTAAAGATAAGGCCTGAATAAAATTGGATCTGAGTATAGGGGGAAGGGGAATAATTGTGTCTGAGTGAAGGATCACCTCTCACCTCTCACCCTTGACCTGCTCCCAGAAGGCCCCCAGGAAAAGATGCATATGAGGTCTGGTGGACCCAGGGATGTGGTCTGCAGGGGGTGCTTCTGCAGAAGCGTGATTGATGTACCTTTATAGAGCTGGGGGACGTCATTTTCCCCCTCAACATGTCACTGGGTCTTCTGGGACAGTCACTTTGGTCCCAGCCTTCAGGCAGCTGTGGCTGACAGAGGATTGGCCAAGTTCAGAGTGAGGGGCTGCGAGAAGACTAAAGGACATAAAGGCGCTTGGGGGCCACTGTGTTTGCATAACAGCTTATTCTAAAACGTCCGCACATACTCCAGTTTCCCAGGACATCACTGCATGCATTTTCTGAGGAAATTAGTTCCATAAAGATTCATTTAGATAAATGAAGATTTGAAGAGAAATTATGTTCAATTACAGTCCATGGCAAAATTTCCTCTTTGCTCTTGTTTGTTGTAAGAAAAAAAAAGGTCTTTGTTTAGAAAGGTCTTAGTTTGACAGAACACTCATCTCATCAAAATAAAGGGTTTTGTTGAAGTTCAAGTGTGAAGTGCACTTCAGGGGTGAAGAGTGTGAGATGGGAGAGATTTATTAAACAGCTGCCCCCTCCCTTCCCAGCAAACACCTCATCCAGCTTCATACACTCCAACCCCCCCCCTAGAGTCACCCCCCAATTCAGGCTCACAATGGGCCCCGTCTATCTGTCTCTAGTGGGCAAACCTGCACCCTAACCTCTATCACCGGCACCCCCACCCTGCGTCTGTGCTGCACTGCACAGCTGTAGTCTAGAAAGCATTCTGTTTGCAGATAAAAAAAGACAATTTCCCCGGTCCCATCAAGCCTGTGTGGATGTGAACTGTTTTAAAAGGATAGGGATAAGAACTCGCTCCTGTCTGTTCACGCTGGGTGTTGTTTTAGTCATATTTGTCCCATAACATGGCTTTGCTGTTTTTCACCATATGTGATACTTTGGACATAAGCAGGTTTTTGATTCAGGAGATGTGTAATAGCAAGATAACAAATACATAACAAACACAATTCTGGATTGTTGTGAGCTGAGCAGGAGAATATAATCCCACAATTGATTAATTGCTTCTTTTCAAACCATTCTAAGTTCATCCCCCCCTTTGCCCCTCCAACACCCCCCTCCCTCTTCACATAACCCTGACAATAGGTCTGAGAGGACACCCCCCAATCTATTTTTTTAACAAGGATACGCCATGGCAGTAGATCAATTATATGAGGAAAGTGGAGGCTCCAGGTTGTGTGTATACCCCCAGTCATTTGCTTTATTGGAGCAGGTGTTTGTTGGGATTTCTGTCCCTCATGTGACATGACGGCACATATTATTCCTTTAGAATTATTTAGAAATTTCATTATATAGTATAATCATATGTTCGCCGGACTGTGATCTGCCACTATTACTTTTTTTTCCAGATTTGGGAATTGTTTTCTTGTTGTTTTTTTTTTTTGCTATCGCCATCCCTTCTGCATATCCCTTAGAAGCAGTAGATTGTTTCTATGAAAACCTACAACCTTTTGGTTTTGTTTGTAACAAAGTTGAGAAATTGATTTGACTTTGCTGCTCTCTACTGTTAATTTAGAGAAGTACAACAGTAACAGCACTGAGCGCAGCAAAGCAGTGGGAATGGCCTGTCCAAATAAAAACCAACTTATACTGTCACATCATATGACATGCTTCTCTCTCTTTCTGTCTCTGTCTTGTCTCTCAGCTCCCCCTGAGTTCTTGCAGTGGCCACAGTCTGCGTCAAAACCACTAGGGGGCAGCGCTGTGTTTAGCTGCAGTGCTCAGGGAGTGCCTGAGCCCCATTTGATTTGGCTCAAGAACGGCAAGATTCTGACTCCAGGAGACAATGTCAAGCTTACTAACAACAACAGGTATCCCGTTTTTCCTGCAAACAATGTATAAAGTTTATAGTTATAAAATATATTTAAATATTTGAATAAATATAAGTAAACATTATTTCTATTTCCTATTCACTTTTGCTCCAGCACATTGGCAGTGACTCGCATCACACCAGATGATGAAGCCATCTACCAGTGCATTGCAGAGAGCAGCGCCGGCACCAACCAGGCGAGCGCCCGCCTGGCAGTGTCCATTTCCAGTGACCTGCCGGATGTGCCCCAGGACCTGACAGCCACGCCGCTCTCCACCACCAGCCTCCAGCTCAGCTGGTCTCAGCCGACACATTCTGCCACTGACAGCATCATCGGATATGTGTTGCACATCCGCATGCTTGGTGGTGAGTGCCCAGTCATAGCCGTCACTGGTGGGGCTCTGAGAGGCTGTCAGACTCTACAACTTTCTCATTTTGACTCACAGAGCCTGATAGCAGGGAGCTGCAAGAGGCGGTGAGCAAGACCACCTTCAAACACGACTTCAATAACCTGGAGGCAGCCACCACCTACTCCATCTACGTGAAAGCCTATTCCCCACTGGGGGCCAGCCAGCAGTCCAACACTATCATAGCCACAACACTAGGGGGTGGTAAGTTACACAGCAGCACTTTCTGCTCAATCATTCAATTATGATTCATTCAGTGAACTAAAGAAACAGTTCATTTTCCAGCTAAATGTGTTTTTCTGATGTCCTTTCATTTTCCCTTTCTTCCACACAGTGCCCACAATGCCCAGTTTCTTCACGAAGGTGCTGAATAAGACCGCCATGCAGGTGTTTTGGGAGCTGCCCAGTAAGCCCGGAAAGGTGCAGGGCTTCAAAATGTCCTATCGCATGGTCCCTGAAGAGCAGTACAAGGGCGAGGAGCAGTTCCCCAGCCACATCAACACCCACACCATCTCCCACCTTGGTTAGTGAGATCAAATTACACAAAATGAGCTGATCCTTTGAAAAGTACAAGACCACTATGGGCTGTGTCTTCAAAATATTAATATCTGCCTCTATCAGAACTTTAAGACCCACTGTTTTGTTCAGATGTTACTGTTTATTTTTGCACTCATGTCATTGCAGAACCTAGCGCTGTGTATGAGATCCAGTTGGTTGCTTTCAATGGCAATGGGAACAGCACTGGTAACAAGCGCCTGGTATCATTGGCTGAGACTGGCACCAAGAGCAGCAACGGTGAGTATTTAGTAAAGCTATGAACCTTCACTGGTCTCACGATTCGATTCGATCACCTCGATATTGATGCATCCCATACATTTTCGACATTGTCACATGAAGTGTTCGAATACAGGAATTAAGGTCTCGTACGCCTGTTTGGACGCTTTGGTTTGCAACAATGAGCAGAAAAACTGTCGCTGTTAAATCCGCGCTCACCTTGTAACAGTCGTATATGCTGTTAGTTCCCCTTTAAATGCACACAGCACTATGCTGTGGACTGAGTTCGTCGTTTGCCCCGGTTCAAATGCATATCGACCAGTCAGAGAAACTGAGCAGACTGGTCCAAGCTCCTGTGGTATCTTTATTATTTCATTTTGTATTACATAAAAGCAGTAACGTTTGGTACGTGTGATGTCCCTGTCGCATGTACAAGAGGTTACTGACATTTACCCGGGCGTGACGGAACTGAAGCGCTGTAAGCCTAAGAAGTAGAGAGCATGATGGAAACCACAGCAGCGGTGTGAGATTCTCGCCTGGTTCAGACGTCCGTGGCGTCAGCTGAGCGCAGACTGAACACAGATGTTTTTTCTGCTCATTAGAGAAAATCTAAAGCCGCTTTCAGACCTAATGCAGCAAGGTCCACTGCACTTGAAAATTGTTGGTGATCTCTGGATACTCTGAGATTGTTGCATTGATTATACGATTAATTGTAACACCCCTAGTATTTAATGTCTTCAGAACCCTGGGCATTAATACGTAAGGTGTCTTTAAAGTCTGACGTTTGGTGTCTGTGCTTTCTTTACGCAGGAGGGCAAAGTCTCTGCAACTGCAGGCAGGAAGGAGATGGCTCCATGACTGGCATTGTGGTGGGCATTCATATTGGTATTGCCTGCATCATCTTCTGTGTGCTCTTCCTCATGTTTGGATACCGTTGCAGGTAGGAGAAAAAGAGGCGATTTACTTCATTACACCTCCAAAGTTGTAAAGGTCTTGAGATTCTATTTAACTGTAGTTTACCCTGCAGGAAAGGGACACAGAACAGCTGGAACTTGCCACAGAGAGGTGACAGTGGCCAGGTGGGCCAGAGAGATGGAAGTTCGAAAGAATTGGTGATCCGCCCATCAGAGGCCATAGAACTGGTGCCTCAGGTAAGGGCCATAATCAACATGTATCAAATAAACATTCTGACTGTTTAGATTGAAGAATTTTCCTGAGGATAAAAAAAGGAACTTCATGGCCTGAGTAGCACTGTTCGCCATCCACAGATCCAGAACTCCAACCAGAGGCGAGCTGAGGAATGCCAGCCCACATCGGCACTGTGCCACGTTCTCGTTGAGCAGCACCCAGGCAGCCAGCAGTCCTCGGGCACTGGATAAAGCGTCAGGCTCAGCTCCAAATGCCACACCTCCCCCATTAACCCTGCTGGCTGTACTGCATTTTCCTCCAGGTCCTCTGCCTTAGCGATACAAATATCTGAGCACACACAGATAGTGGTCCATCTCACTGCAGATCATGGACAGCCATACTAGCATGACTTTTTGAATGTAAAAATGAGTCTCTATAGACTTTTTCTTTCTTTTTGTCCAGTAGGAGTCCTTTTATTTTTTCTCTGGTCTGAAACCAAAGCTGGTTTTCTATTAGCTTCTTTTGAAAATGCTTATCCAGCACTACATCTATAAACATCTACAACATACTATTACGAATACTAATAATAATGTAAGATATTTTATAACCTCTTATAACCTTTTATGTGTAGACTGTAGATAGACCAACTAATAACATCTACAGTTATGCTGCACAAAAAATACCATGGTTCATAATATATTAATTTTGGTTTAGACGGTTGCAGTGTAGATGTTAAGATGTTTTGTATCTGTAATAGTTTTACAATGCCTTATACACTTATACAATACAAGACTCATTTGGTTCTCTTGACATATTAGCCTTGAGGCAGATCAGTGTGGAGGAACTCTCAGTACAGCCATCCCACCCCAACCCCTTCCCCTTCCTTACCCACCAGACCTCTTTACCTCCAAAGATAGCTACCTCAGCCTGACGAGAACGTCTGAGCGATCAAGGTGACCATTTGCCTGCGATGCTGCTGGTTAAGCATACCTACCTCAACCAAAACTACCCTTGGTGTGTCTTTTGCCCTCTTTTTTAAAGTCTGCCAGAACTAGAGTCCTTTTACCAGCTGCTTCTTCCTACGTTGAGAGCATCTTCCTAAGACTTTGGATTTTTTCTATTTCTTTTTTTAATCCAGCGGTCTTTAAAGAGGAAAAATGACCCATGAGAAACATGTTGCCAGGTCTTCTTGCAGTTTTGTTTCCTGCCTCATCAGTAAATGATGGTAACAATGGCTGATTCAGGACTGAGCTGTATGTCCCTATGTTGTCCCTATGTTTGACCTGCTACTGTAACAGGCAGACCTGCACAACTTGTTGCTGTCTTTTTACTAGAGTATACGTGCTGCTGTCATTCCTGCTGCTGCAACAAAACAAGAGCAGGATCGCTCTCTGACAAAACATGGAGGAACACTGAAAACAATGACCCACGATGCAGCGAGAACAGGAAAGTACGGACATGAAAGAGCAGCATCTCAGCAGAGTGGTGGGATGTGTTCGAGCCCTTTTCTGTGTCTTCTGAACATTCTGAACAGCTGGATTGCCTCTGAGATTTGGTGCTGTGGTCAGTGCCCCCTTGTCGTCTTGGAAACTTGATCTCCTTTTGGAGTCTTGCCAGCTCTTTGTTAGGTTTCCTTGGTGACTTTTTTTTTTATTTCAGGTTCTTTAATTGATTACACCAGGCAAAATAGAATACTAGTCGATTTTATAAACCTCTGCCTCACCAGCTTTCCAAAAATTCTGTGAAAACCAAGCTGAGTAATATCCAAAGATGTTAAATTAATGGTTTTCAGTCTTTTTTAAAAAAGTCAATATTACATGTCAGCTGTTTTATGAATTCTTACCATTAACCAAAGCCAAAAGCTCATACCTTATAGATGTACTTATAACATAGAGACACATATTAGATTAAACAGAAGCTTCTCTGTACCTCTGAATACACAGAATTTTTACAAATAATATCTAACCTTTGAAGAATTTCTGGTGAAAATGTGATATATTTTCATATATTGATACAAAATGTTCTTGCATTTCTCTTTATGATAACGGAGTTGAAATAGCCAAAAACTGTCCTCTTAAAAATAGGGATTCTATGACCAAATACTATAGCTATTTTCTGTGACATTTCATGAAAAGCACAGTAACATGGGAGTGTGTGTGATTTGTGAGTGGGGTAGTTTTTTTATGCTGTATGTATGTGTGTATGTGTGTGTATATGATTCTACTGTTGCTAAACCTTGAGAATATTAGGAACTATAGCTGGGCTTTAAATTATTTCATGCTATATTTTGGTTAATAGCCAGTGTACAACTTGACAGCCCCTATGTTCTCAAGGTGGCAGAACAAAATGTAATTTCTAAAACAAAAATACATATAAAGCCAAAACAGGACAGGAAACACAGATATTTTGTCATCTGAGTTAAGACAAAAAAAAAGGTAAAATATTTGTAATTATATAACAAAAACAAAAAATTAAAAAAATTAAAAAGAAAAATACTGGCAGTTCTTTTTATAGAACTTTTCCTTTCCTTTAAATTATTTCCCTCTCACCAATTGTTTGTTCTTTTGTGAATGGGAAATATTGCCAAAATTGTCATAAGTTCATTTTTTAAATGTTATTAAATTGTTATTAATTTTATAATTAATGTCTTTTGATTCTCCATCCTTTTTCAAGTTTGTATTGCTTTTCCCATTTTGGTTTATTTTCTTGATAGTTGTTAAATTTGGTATGATATGAGGTAGACAGAGGTTTAGCAATGGACTGTGCATTGACAAAAGGTAACAAAAGGTTGACTTGAAAATATTATATCCACCCATTATATCCAAACCTATTATACTTTGGATCTGATTAATATTTAAGAATATTTGGTTATTACACATTATACATTGATAGTACTCATGTAACCTAATGGCTGTCTTCTTCATCGTACACCATGAGCAAACATGAACCTCCAAAGATAACAGTTGATACATCATAGATCACATTTCTACTGGGGAAATATCCTGTACTTGACAGAATACCTTTTTTGTATATAAGACATTACCAATTGTCCAACACGTCCACTAAATAGAAACAGACACAAGTAGATAATTTAGAAAAATGCTTGTACCAATGAGAAAAGTAATGCTTTAATGTTCATTTTGTTCCCTTCTATAAAACCTTGTTTTGTGTGTCATTGAAAACTGAAGCTTTAATCTGTTGTATCCACTGCTTTGTTTTTGGTTCAGACTGAATTCTGACATTGATATTGTTGGCAAAATTGTCAGTGGCTTAGACCCTAAAATCTTTTCATTCACTAAGGTTATTATCTTTTGAACTGACTGGTCTCTGGATTTGCTGTACATATCCTTGTCATGTTTAACTGCGATTCTCTGTTTTTCTGTTTTCTCTGCATTTGGTTTTAATGTCACCTTTCAACCAAATAAAACAACCAACATGAAGTAGACCACGTGCTCTCTGTCTGTGTCTGTACTCTGCTCTGGCCCTGTGATATTATGCAATGGCATGCGCAGCACAATATGGACTGCATCTGCTTGGCAGTGTGACCTGCACCACTCATGCTCATTCTGCTGAGCGATGAGATATTGGAGCCAAGGCCCCCCGGGCAGCTACAGATGAAAAGACCTGGCCTGGTACCAGGTAGAAAACGTTCAAGGTGAGCACTAAATCAGCACCATACACACCAGGGGGTTATTTATTTCAGTGTAATTGTATAGAAAAGACTGAATCAGCAACGCTCTGTTGGCTGCGTCCACTAGGCATTTATTTCTTAGGTCATGTAACAATAACAATACCTGTATAGCTGAAAATGTATTACCTAAAAGTTTTTTATATCACTAATTGTAGAAAATCAAGTTCATTTGTCAACCCTTAAGCTCCAACTACATATTAACTGATCTGTACAGAATGCTAAGATGTACTGCTAATGCAGTTTTTATACTAGAATATAAAAATACCACTGACATTTTTTAATTCGGAAATGTGAGTAAAGTGAAAGTGATGGGTTGTCACATATGACACACCACAGCACAGCACCCGGTGCACACAGTGAGGGAGCAGTGGGCAGCCATGAAAGGCCTGGTGAGCAGTGTGAGGCAATGGTACTTTGCTTAGTGGCACCTTGGCCGATTGAACCACCAACTTTCCAATTACAGGTCTGTTTCCTTATTTGCTCGGCCAAACACTGCTCTTATGAACTATGTGCAACATAACTGCATTATTTTGCATACTAATATATGCATGATGGCAGTGCATGATTCAATAATGACTAATTATCTGAAATTAGTTGTAATTGGCTGCCTTATGATACCCGACTTAAGTATTTCAGAAAATTGTGCTAAGCTCATAATTAATATATTAAGCATTTCCTCACTTGGCTCCGATCTTCACCATAGAAGAGATAGGAAGTGAGTTGCGCTTTTCACCTGATTCATACATTTTTAATTCCTGTGCCATATTTCACAGAACATACATGACACTATGTAGCATCTAGTTGGTAACAAAGGGAATGCCTTTTAAAAGGAGAGTGACATTTAAAACTTTGCTGGTAGATAAGTCATAGAAAATAAGCAGTTCAATCATAAAATTTCGAAATCATTATGCAATGAATTCAATAGAGCCCCCTTAATGGCTTTTTGTGCTACATGGATGTCAGATCCTCATCTTCTGACCTTGGCTTCTTCCTCATTCCACTTTCATGTATTATTCAAGGAGTCTATAAATACATTTTTCTTTTTGCTCTGCATAACTGATATAGTAACTGATATAAACCTGAGCACTCAGCTTCTCAATTCTCAATTGTCTATGGCTTTTGTTGACCAAAATGTAGATTTTGTGATCTGCAACATTTCTGCCTGTCAGTTGAAATTATCATTTTTACCCATAGTTTTTATTACTGCACACTCTGTGTGTCAGACAGACAATGACAATGACAATGTTAACCTTCCAATGAAAACAAAAAAAAACCTGTTATATATGATTATGGATCCACAAAAAGAAGCCCTTTAGTCATTGCAAACATCATTACTGACAAGCTGAGGGTAGAGCTGAGAAGTGTGCTGACAGCAGTGAATGATCAGTGTTTTCAGATATTTGAGGATATCATGTCACCACCAAAATAAGAGAAGAAACAACACCCGCCAAAGTGAGAGTTGTCATTTCCCTTCGGCTGCTCCCATTACGAGGGGCACCATGGCGGCTCAACCGGTCTGTTATGGATGCTGGGGACAGAACAAAACCCATCCCTTTCTTTTCAGTTTCAACTGAACTGTCACGTTATGTCTGAATTGGGGAAAAGCAAAGCAATGAATACAGCACAGATGGTGGCATTTATTGACCTGGACAGCTTCATTTTAAATTATGACTGCAACGAAGTCAACAGCAATTCTAAACCTTTATAAAAACAGTACAACTGTCATAATTAATATGTCAATCATTGTCATGTTACATGGCAAAATAAATAGACACTAGTAGCGGAAAACATTGTAACATGCAACATGTTTTGGGTTCATGACAATTTATTGCAATTAATCACTTTTAATTTATTGCAAAAACTACAATTGTTTTTGTTTTAATTGATTGGCAGACTTCGAAAGTATTTAATATAATATGTCTTTATAATATAATTTTTTGCTGGCATGAATAACTGCACCCTGCGACCTTGGCCTTTCGTATAGGACAATGCAATAAAGACCACGCTGTCTGGGCACTGAAAGAGATGGGTGAGAGAGGGGTGGCCTGTTCTTGGAAATCAGAAGTCTACAACTGCGGCACAATTGTGAGATTTTTTTAAATCAAACTGGATCCAGATCTTTATCTGAAATTACCTTTTCATTTTTTAATGAAGGCCAAATAAAGGCCAGTCTTGTTGCTCTTTGTGCCAGAACCTGAGCTCATGATGCCTTTTCATAAATGCTGTTAATAAAGTTTGGCAGGAAAACATGTTTCTGTTGCTTAGATACCATTGCTTGTGAGCTTGTGGCTCCCAGTCACATTTTGGTCCCATGCTGCTCTATCTCAGCATGTACCTAATGTCTCCTGATCTGAAGTGGTCCTTATTGAACCAGCATAGGCAACTTACATATTAAAATGAAATAATCTGATGAAGGTGCATGTCCCAGAACACTCTGAATTAGTGTCATCGTAAAGCAGAAATTCAATTAATGTTTTGCAGTGGTGTGCAAAACACGGATGTAAGGCAGATGGACAAGCTGTCTGTCTCAGTGAGCACATCACAGAGCAGCCAGGCCGAGCCCTTCCCTCAGCCCACTGCAATGGGTCCAATCCTCCCTCAGTCCACCTCCACAGCCTTCTGCTTCACTGCAAACCTGCAATCTGCAATAAGTCGTGCAGGTGGAATTACAAAAGAAATTCACATGGACACAGATCTGTCCCTCTGAAGTTCAGTCCTCAGGCAGTATATGCAGTTTATTCAGCTTATTACCTAAACCAATTTACTTAAACTCTTCAAATTTATATAGATAAAAAAAACGGTAAAAATCTGCAAGATTCTAAAGAAACTAAATGAGGACAGTTCATTGTGAACTGGCTGGACTGGAGATGTTGCCATGGAATCTGGCTATACAGAGAGGGGCACACAGTCTGGAGCAAACCTGGTAAGGTGTCTGCAAGATCTGTCTGCAAGATCTACCAGGACATCCTCACTTCTTGCTACACATATTAATACAGCTATTTTCTAGTCAGGAGCCACGTGCATGAGAATATTAGTGTTTATTCAGAACTATGATGAAGAAAGCAGAACGTTACTGCTTTGATTTTCCATTTAGACCACCACATTGTGCACAATAAATGTCACTCCTGCTTTTCTTTCATGGATGCTGCTTTGTATCTGTACAGTCACAATGAATGAAGTCCTTTAACACGAATGCATCTAATGCCAGGTGGAGCTGTCTTTTTATAATAATCTTAGATTGTTGTTTGCCCTCATTTAGAGCAAAAATAAAGTCTGACTTTGATACTTTTCGGGGGTTAAAGAGATAAGGACGGTACCTTGTCCCTTTCAACTGTGGTGACAGGCCATTACAGTGACCTTCTGCTGATAAAAAACTCTGTTTGTGTGTTTGCGTCCCAGTTGAATCCATCCATCCTGCATCACTGTCGCACAGGACATATTTTCCCCTACCTGTGGATTCACTGGCTTTTGTTGCCTGTCCTGTCTTCCACAGTGAGGGGGTTCATCCTGCTTCTGGACTGGGAAAGGAAGAAACCAACCAAGAAAAAGAAACTTCACGAAACAATCACACACAGTGTTTTATGGGCAGTCACCTGGGTGTTCAGCAGAAATCATAACTAATACGCTATTTCCGTTAATCAAACAGAAATCATTGAGTATTCTAACAACACATTGTGACAAATGTATTTAATATTTAAACTTAGGTCTCCTATTTGAGCCACTTTCCTGACCAAACACCTTCACACCTTCAACAGGATGACTCAAGAGAAACATCAAGACTAACAAAGTTATTAGCAGCTATCAGATGTGAGAAAAGACAATTGCAGCATATTAACATTTGGCAAATTTGGTTTCATTAGATATCGAGAATCTCCGGACCAAATAAATGATAAGATGACTAGTAAACGTCTCAGTAAGCGTCTGCGTTTGATTTTCCAGCACGACAGTCAGATCATCAAAAACAACATCAAAACGAAGCAAACTGGAGAACGACTGAACGTACGGCGACAACCCCTCGTAGTGTCTTTGGTGTGACAATAACTACACACAGTGTTTCTCCCGCACACGGTGGCTGTTCTGCATGTGTGTAGCACATAGTGAGATGCAGACTGAAAACACTACAGATTGCCACATAATTGTGACATGGACATTATTAACTTTGAGAATACACACAGATAATTGTTCATCTTGTCACATCAGAAGTCTACTCCTCTGGGCCCTTTACACTGGGAGCATCAGACTCCTGCTCTCCGCTGTGGCGGCCATGTCGGGTGGAGAGGTGGTCCAGTGAGCGGGGGGAGGAGTTCTGAGGCCTACAACACCAGCAGCGCTTCAGATCATCTCGAAATGATGGTGTGTAGAGACCATAAATGACTGGGTCACAGCAAGTGTTCAGGTTGCCGAAGACAAAAAGGATGTGGTGGATGTACTCTGGGGTCACCTTGAGCATCTCTGGTTGGAACCAGTACCAGATGCCCAGCAGATAGTAGGGTGTCCAGCAGACAACAAAAGACATGACGATGATGATGGTCATCTTAAGAGTCTTCAGGCGAGCCTTTGGGATCATGTCTGTACCACTGCGCCTCAGGCATGACTCTCCAGCTGGAAAGAAGCAACAACCATGAAGCAGACTCTGATTCTACTCGACCGGCATTGACAGGCAATTAACACAATAAATGAGTTTTCCATCATTTACTGGAGCCGACCTTTGTTTTTGTGGGCCTGGCGGTTGATCTCGATGAGAATACGGGTGTAGCAGCAGCTCATCACCAGCAGGGGTATGACATACAACGTGACAAAGTGGAACATGTTGTAGACCGTCTCCTGCCACCGCTTCTGGAAACTTCCATGGGTCGCACACTGAGTGAAGTCAACTCTCTCTGCCTTGATGGCCCGGAATATGAACAGCTGAGGAGAGAATGAAATTAACTAAGCAAACATTCCAAGCAAATATATGGCAAGCGTTACTCACAAAAATTATCCAACATTTAAATGATAAGTTGCAAAATTGAGAATGTAAACGAAATTAATCAAACAGTAAAAATCTTTTTTTTTTTTAATTGGACAGGTAGGTGACTACAGAACCTGTACTTTCTTCATCTTTGGCATTATGCCACGGTGCATTTAACACATTCCCGCAGCTTTTCTTCTGTTGTATCGTCCCCATTTGTTCATCACTAAATGTTAATTTGTGTCACTAATACACCCACCAGGTATGGACACAAAACTCCCAGCAGCTCTGACGCCTCTTTCACACCAGATGAGGTTCATTTGTTTTGGCAGATTCATAAATTGATTTTGCGGGGTGGACGCATCATTGGATACTTTCTGAATTGAAAGTACAAATGTACAGGCTGCACAATTATTTTGCTCACACAGGTTTTTTAATGAAAAACTATTAAATGAACAAGGCTCAGCTCATTTTTATATTGATCCAACTTCTACCTAATCTGCTGGGATCCTCCTTCCTTTTCAATCTTCAACTTGACGTTCCTTGAAGCCCCCTTCCCCCACGTCATTCCCATTATAGATCTTTGTAATGAACAGGGCAGTTGGGTTCAACGAGACAGCTTTACCAAAAAAAGAGCTTAACAAATGCCACAGATGACACAGCGAGTGTCTGCTATTGGTGATGGGGAATAATGAGGTAGAGTAATGCATAGCGAGGTATTTTAAGAATGGACGAGGGAGCAGGGTGACCTTCTCAAACCCTGTTCGGTGCACACTTTCTGCTCTGACCCAGCGGGGCCATCTGACCTTAGAGATTCCTGCATTTTTTCATCATTCGTGAGGCGTTCGTGCTAGTCGGAACTCATAATGAAAGGGTTGCGGGTTCAAATCAAGGTTCAGTCCTCACACACTGCTCCCCAGTCGCCTCTCGTGGCTGCCAACTGCTCACAAAATGGTGATGGATTAAATGCAGAGGACAAATTTGTTTTGTCGTGTGCTGTACTGGCTGTGTATCACAATGACAAAACAATCACTATTATTCATGTGTCACCAGCAGGAGACCAGTCACACTGTGAGATTCACTCAGAAAAGGCTAATTGTTTTTTCATCATTAAGCCAA
The DNA here is from genome assembly GCF_900700375.1 of Denticeps clupeoides. Classification (NCBI taxonomy): domain Eukaryota; kingdom Metazoa; phylum Chordata; class Actinopteri; order Clupeiformes; family Denticipitidae; genus Denticeps; species Denticeps clupeoides. The sequence goes on along the minus strand of NC_041711.1, from coordinate 29,902,183 downwards.
CTGTCCTTGGAAATGTAGTTATTTCCTTTAGATTTAGAGCAATCCAGACTGCACCCACCTGTGGAGATGCCAGCAGCAGGCTCAGCATCCATGCCAGCAGCAGCATCCTCTTGTTGCGATGGTTGGCGTTGAGCGAATTGAGGGGGTGCAGGATGGCGTGGTGTCGGTCAAGACTGATCACCACCATGATGAAGGCTGAAGCCTGCATGGCAAACAGCTTGAGGAAGCAGAGCAGCTTGCACATGGTGTCGCCCGCGTACCACTGCACTGTCACGTTCCACACCATGTCCAGAGGCATGACGATGAACGTCATCATCAGATCGGCCGCTGCCAGGCTCACGATGAGGGGTCGGAGGTGGGAGGCCAGCCGTCGGCCCTTACCATGCAAAATGCTGATCAGCAGCGCCAGGTTGCTGAAGGCGGCAAACAGGAAGAGCACCAGGGTGGCCCCGACCCGGAACTGCGCAGCTCGAGTGAAGGTGGGTGCTTCCCAGTCCGTGTCTTCCGGTGCCAAGGAAGTGTTTGTGACATAGTTTACCAAACCCTCCTGAGGTGAAGGGTGAGCAGGTGGGTAGTTCCCGGACATCTGCGTCACTTATCCAGTGGTACAACGGGGATGAGATAACAATGAAAAGAAATTACAATAAAATAATCCCAGCAGCTTCACTCAGTCATGTCTGTCCTTGTGGACATAATAATTGCCAAGGCTGTAAAAAGTTAATGTCAGTGGGATACCTAGGAAAAGTACAGTATACAAAAAAAAAGTATATTAATATACAAAAAAAAGTATAAAATACACAAAAAAAGTTTTTTTTTATCTGCCATTAAGTATATTTTAATAATCCTTAGTAAAATGTTTTTTATTAAAGTTTAAAATTTAATTCATTTAAAAGTGGCATATGTTATGTGTATTAAAGTATGGACTATATTGGATCAAAAGAACAAAAAGTTAATACGCTAAATGTTCTTTTACATTTTCAACAAGATTGTCGGAATTTTATCAGACCATACAATCTTTCAGTGAAATGCTGAATGCACAGAATGTACCAGGCCTGTTTGAGATTATCCACAGAATCAGTCATTGCTTCTGCTGGGAACATATAACATTGGATCAGATTCGGTTAATCACATAATACTAGAAAGAATGCAACAGTGTTCGGAAAGGTGTTTTTTCAGGGGCAACAGAGTAGTGAAAGCATGAAGGCTCCAGCAAAGTGTATGTGAGCGAAATCTACATTAAAGCAATCCAGGTTGTTAAAAAGCAGATGTGCTGCACTTAAAGCCAACTATGATGTCAGTGTCAAGTGGTAAACAAACAAAAACAGCTCATTTTGCAGAATTGTGAGCACCACAGAGGAACAGTCAGACATTCATCCATGCACTAAAAGCTAAATTGTGAAATACTAAAAGCAAGTTGTTGAAATATTTTTGGAAATCCTAACAAATCCGTATAGAAATTATTAAGACTTGATGGCAGCAACAAAACATACTTTTATTACAGTGACCTGATCACACTTTACAAAACTTGGTTTTGTAAATTATAAATCACACAGCATCCAAATGAAACTCTACCTCAGTGTCTGTCTTTTGTAGCGTGTTTCTTTTCATGACCTTAATATAAAAATGAATACAATACTGCTTTTAAGGAACCAAAAACAGTAAGTAGATTCCATAATGAATAAACCATCCATTGAACCACATTAAAACATGCTCTACAGATATCTTTTAGCATGTAATAAATCATGATTATGTGTAAGAAATTCATTATCTTTTTATAAGAACACTGCTGAGAATGTGGTACATTTGGTTTGAAATATTTCTCTTGTTAATTTCATCATACATCCTTTAGTGCACATTAATTGGAAAAAAAGTTGCCTTCTGGCCTCCTGAACTCTTGTCTGTCAGCTCTGTGTAAAGGCTCATCTGTACTGTATGTACACCTCCAGTGTTGGCCCTGGAGATAAGGTGTGACATTGCTTTCAGTGGAACAAAACCAGCCACAATCTCCCCTCTTTCCGCCATTCTGGGCTGTTATTCAGCAGCAGGTGATAACTGGCATCACATCGAAACTTCTAGCACAATCACTCACGAAAAGGAGATTTTAAACAGGAAACACCAGGTTAACACACTGGGCTTTTTTTCTTGCTATGCTCAGTGGATGATTGAAATGTGGAACTTAAAAACGAGTCTACAGAAATATGGTCACATAATCACTATGGCTCATTTCCAGCCCATCTTTCACACCCTTACAACCATCATCATCAATCACATATACAGTAGGAGCATGTTGGAAGCTTTTAAAATCTCCAGAAAGAGGAGCTCAGAGAACCCAGAGGAATTATTTCCAATTTGCTGACCAAACATTTTGAAAGAGCCAATTTGTTTTAATGGGTGAATGTCCACATACACCGGTGGCCACGACAACACACACCAGAAAATGTACCCGTGCACTGATATCTCTATATTGCTCATTAATTATTATTACTTGATGAGTTATGCCGCTGCAATTGTTAATTTCATAAAACAGTGCACACAGAAAAGTGGATTCTTACCACGTGCGGATGGGAATGGACTCAGGACCGAACACAACGCCGGGCTTTTTCCATCAAAGACGCATTCCACGGGATTAAACTACACATTTCCAGCACGACCCAGCTGCCGTGCGGCGCAGTATTTCCTCACCCCCCTGGTCCCCCCCAGCGATCCCCGAATTCCCGTCGCCTTGCTGCTCGGTGGAAAGGTTCCGATCCTGGCGGGATCTGTCGGATCGGGCAGGAAAGGTTCCGATCCTGGCGGGATCTGTCGGATCGGGCAGGAAAGGTTCCGATCCTGGCGGGATCTGTCGGATCGGGCAGGAAAGGTTCCGATCCTGGTGGGATCTGTCGGATCGGGCAGGAGCTCCCGCTTTTTGGGCTCCTCTGCGGCACTGCGGGAGGGGCGCGGAGTGGAGCTGTCCGCTCCCGGGGTGCTGAAGCGCCCACAGACTCGTCACTTGTTCAGCACAGTTGCGACTAGATTGAATTAGACTGTAAATAACTGCCATTAGGGAAGCACATTTATTTAAATCTTATGTTTATTGTAACATCTTCATCGTCAGCATCGTCACATTCAAGTAAAAATAAACGTTCTGGTTTACGAATAAAAAAAAACGTGCACATATGTACCCATACTGTACACCAGTGAACAGATGCTCATGGGTTCTTCTGGTTTATTCAGAACTGAGCATGGCAAAGTGTAATTAAAACGCTGACCTAGCTCAGGGGGGGTTACATTTCGATTAGCATAATTATGAAACTGCTAAAGGTCTGCCTCGGGAAAAAAGAAGCATAACCATTAGTTTAAAAATACAAAAGCATAAGATCTGTCGAGATAACACTTGAATAAATACATTACATTAAAATACTGGGCCAAAAAAATTTAAATAAATAAGTATTACAATTCTGAAATAAAACAGACATAAGGATCCCTTTCAAGACACTTAAAATGGATTCAGATGTAAATGCAGAACATATACAGCACAATTTTCATTTAAATTAAAGCAAACCAGTAATACAGGAACATTCTATACTGATCAATTACATAATACAGAGGTTCGGCTGCATATACCCGTATATGCACAGAGAACACAGAGGTCTTCAGAATTAACCAGCAAGTTACATCATGTTCACAGTAGTCTCCAAGTTCCATTCAAGTGTTTTAATGTAGCGACGGACAGAGTTACATAACCGTGCACAACCTCGACCTCAGCTTCATCAGCACGGGAGCAGCTCCCTCGTGCCTGCTGTGGTTAGTCACATTAGACATCCCAGGCTGGGCAGGCTCACTAGAACATAAGAAACAGATAAATAATCGAATCGATCATAACAGCCAAATTCCTATATTTGCGCCAGAGAACTCCCCTCACCCGTTTACTTCAGTTGTCCTTTCTTTGACAGTTTCACCTAAATGACGGGGAAATAAAAATTATGTTAGGGAATTAAAACATTAAACCTTATTCCATCATCATAATGTACTAATAAGTACTAATCCATTTTGTGGTTACATATTATGTGAAATAACTCCCATCAGCAAATGTTAAACAGTGCTCTAAAAATGGTAACTGTATGTGAGCCGCATAATTCTGAATGCTGAGCTCAGCTACTCTTATTTTAATCATTCCAGTAGATACACCAAAGTAAAAATGTCAATCTGAACCAAACGAAAACCACTTGTGCAGCTTACCTTGGTGACAGTTTTCAGTAGGTGAAGGGTCATGTTCGTCAGGCTGTTCACTGATTTCATGCAACTCCCTGTAACAAAAAGAGTTTGCAGTTCATTCTCTGTTTATTAGCATGTAGTCTTTGTGGCAGCCTCGCATTTGCAAATATGAATGAAACCATGCTGTTTATGTTTGATATAATTGATATCCTCAGCTTTCAGAGCTCATACAAATGTTTTCAGTGTCTGGCTTACCAGAGAGTCCAGAGGGAGGGGGAATCCTGCACACAGTGCAGCACTGCAGCGGTGTGAGAACGCAGTCTGACAGGCCAAGGTCATTACCTTGTTCATTAATATTTGATCTGTTGAGTCGGGTTCAATTTGTACTCTATTATATTCAGTGCAGATTCCCTGAATGCTCACACATTAGAATAATTCTCACATGTTCAGTGTGAAGACTAAACAAAGAAAGGAAACACCAAATTGTGTGTTGCTTTTTAGACAGCATGCCATGTTTCTTTGTGCTCATAGAGCTTTACCATGCACACACGCTATTTACATACAAAAACGCAACCAATCAAATTCTACTAAGAGGTGCCTTTGTTAATAATATGCAAAAAAAGCTAATAAATAAACATTTGTGGAAGGTGGTTACATTCATGTGGCATATGGGTCCTTGTAAAGCTTACCAGTTCAACACAGCACAGATGGAAAGATCATGAAGCTGGTTAAAAATATGAACTCTGATAATCGTTTGAAGTTATTGTGAATATTGACCAGCCTGTAATGCTGGACAGAGACCTGTACCATGCATTTAGTAGTCAGTTGGAATTCAAAAAGAGGGTTTAATGTCAATTTTCAGTTTTAATTAGCAGATTACTCATATTTGATCTTAATGGTCTGTTCTGCCAATATTTAACAGAAAAGTCAGATCCTTATTATAGCGAGAAAACAAAAATCGGTGTGTGAGAGTGAGAGAGACACACAAATCCTCCTTGCCTGTCTGTGTGTTGTCCTCTGGGATGTGAATGTGGAGTCATCATTTCACTTTGACGTTTCTGTTCACCATCTGCCCCTGAGCTTGATCCCTCTCCTCCTGCTGACAGAGCGTGTCATCACTCATCAAGTCTTCTGAACCATTAACATGATTCAGCCTTTTTTTCATATTTTAACCTGATTCATACTTGTTTTTTTTCACTGCAGAATACTCACCCTGGGAATCATTATCTACCATCTCTCCTTTCACATGCTCTTTCCTGACTTGGTGAGCTTGAAGGAGCTCGGCTCTGTCTGTAATTCTGCCGTGAAATGTGAAGACATTAACCACCACTGCATACAGTTCAGTAATCAGAGTAAACCTATGACGAAAAATATGCTGAAAGTACCGTAGTGTTTGTCTGTGGACTCTGATGTTCCGATTGGATCTCCTTGAAACAGGACCTCTCTGTGAAGTGAGTGAATTCTGTCATTTACTAATGCCTCAAGATCCATGAGCTGGAACCTATGCCCATAATTTTCTTTCACGTTTAATAATGATGTATTAAATACATCCATGTCAACAATAATACAAGTCGATTTGACTCTCTAAGCTCTCCATGAGTCATCTTAAAAACGATGATACCTGATTGAGGGAAAGCCTGTGCTGCAGGGCTTCACTCAGTTTATTCACTAGCTGCTCTTGGGCTGAGCTTTGTGAATCCTGCAGTTCAAACAGATAGTCTTACACAGAAATATATTTTTTCTTTAAGGATGAATGTAATGTCAATTAGTAATATTCTCACCTTACACTTGGACAGTACGCTGAGAGCCTGTTTGTAGTAAACTATGGCTTTCTCTGGGTCCCGCAGCTGCATTCGTATTGTTCCCAAACCCTCGCATGCTTGCCACTGGCCCATAAAGTCTTCTAAAGAAAGAGAAGCCACAGACACGGTGTAAAGACAAGGATATAGTGGACATTTTTACATTATATTTACATTTAGGGCATTTGGCAGACACCCTTATCCAGAGCGACTTCCAACATGCTTCCATGTTACAACTGATGAACTGATCAGTTCTGGTTCACTAGGACCCCCAACTATGAATACAATTTTTTTATTTATTGCAGTTTCTATACATAAATCAGATAATAAGAAGGTTACAAGTTAATCTAAATATTCTCTAAAGAGGAAGGTCTTGAGCTGCCATTTGAAAATACTCAGTGACTGAGCTGTTCTGACCTCGAGGGGAAGTTCATTCCACCACCGAGGGGCCAAGACAGAGAAGAGTCTAGATGAACGTCTTCCTTTTACCTTCAGAGATGGAGGGACCAGGCGAGCAGCACTGGAGGCTCGGAGTAAACGAGGTGCAGTGCGAGGTGTAATAAGGGCTGTGAGGTACTACACCATGTTTGGCTTTGTAGGCCAGCATCAGTATATTGAATCTGTTGAAGTAACGTAGCAGTGGGGTGGGAGAATTTGGGTAGGTTGAAGATCAGTGATATTAGTTGTGGAGGTGGTCAGAGATGTGAAGTGGAGTGGAAGAAAGGTCGGAAGTTGGAGAAGGACGACTGAAGACCAGGTCCAGGACATTCCCTAATTTGTGTATGGGAGAGATGTTGCTATTGGTCAATGAAAAAGAGTGGAGAAGGGGAAGAAGGCAGGATGATTGGAGTTTGGCTAGTGGACGGTTCAAGTTACCGAGGAGAGTTAGGAGAGTTAAGGAGAAAATGCTGAGCAGAGTGTCCAATTCATCAATAAAGGTCCCAAGTGACCCTGGAGGGTGATATTTGACAATGAGAAGGATGTTCTCATTGAGAAGAAACTGAGACTGCATGGAATTCAAATGAAGAGATGTTAAGATGTTGGAGAGGTGTGAAGGACCCATTTCGCGATATTAAAAGGCCAGTACGCGATATTAAAAGGCCCTCCCAGTTTTTCTAGGAGAACGTGGGAGAACGTGTAGTGAGAGGAGAGGGCAGCAAGTGTGTTCTGAGGGGATATCCACGTCTCTGTTAGTGCCAGGAAGTCTAGGGAGTGGAGAGTAGTGAGGCCAGAGATAAAGTCAGCTGTTTTAACAGCAGATTGGCAGTTCCAGAGCCCACCTACCACACTTGTTTGCACAGCAGCACAGCACAAAGTGCACACAGTGAAATTTGTCCTCTGCATTTAACCCATCACCCTGAGTGAGCAGTGGGCAGCCATGACAGGTGTTTTGCTCAGTGGCACCATGGCGGATCGGGATTCGAACCGGCAACCTTCTGATTACGGGGCCGCTTCCTTAACCACTAGGCCACCACTGCCCCAGGGTGGGGTAGATGAGGTTGCTGGTAACAGAGCCTCTGCAGCGTGAGAATGTTTTCCTGTAAGAGATAGTTACTGGAATAAGTTTCAGACACATTATTGCTATGAAGAAAAAAGGCAAAGATGGAAAAAAGAGGACGAAGGAAAGATTCAAGGTTTGGATTGATGGCTGTTGCTTTCCGCTATAGACACAGTCTGTAATGGAGTGACCTTCACTAGAAATCCCAGGTGTTACCAAACTGAACTTAAAAATCATATTAGGAACAACATACACACACACACACACACACCTACCTGTGTCTTTAAAGGCTTGCAGTGAATGCAGGTAGTTTTCTCCAGCCTCCTCCAGGTTTTCCAGCTGACTGAGAGCAAACGCTAGATTGCTAAAGCAGCGGCCCTGAGCACGTCTGCTCCCCAAGGAGCCTAGCAGCAGAGCACAATAAAACAGAACAGATTTCCGATTTTTTCACAATAAATTCAAAGTCAAGACGACATGACATTCTGGATAAGGACGTCTGCCAAATGCCACAAATGTAAATGTATGACATCACATGTGTTATCCCAGCCGTCGGTTTTGGATTTTACATCTCCAGCTGTCCTTCATACACCCCTTCATAAAATATTATATATAAAAAACAAAAAACAGCATCTCTGCATGTTGAAATAATCCATGCTGGCTGGGGGTCTGCGGCAAACAGAGGAAATGGGAGAAATGTTTTCCCCACCTTATTGAATCACTTTACGCCTGGCGTTCCCTGCACCATCTACCGCCGCTCCCTCCTTCCTGCGCACATCACCACGCTGAATCCTCGTGATGGACCAGATCGATGGAAGGCGGCACACAACAGATACAGTTCTGTACGAGGCAGGGTTCTGCTGTGCACGCTACTAAGAAGGATCGCTCACACTGAAGTGAAGTGAAGTGATTGTCACATGTGATACACAGCAGCACAGCACACGGTGCACACAATGAAATGTGTCCTCTGCATTTAACCCATCACCCTTGGTGAGCAGTGGGCAGCCATGACAGGCGCCTGGGGAGCAGTGTGTGGGGACGGTGCTTTGCTCAGTGCCACCTCAGTGGATCGGGATTCGAACCTTCTGATTACGGGGCCGCTTCCTTAACCACTAGGCCACCACTGCCCCTGCCACATCTTGTAAAGTTTTGAAGTGTACTTTTAAGACACACTTTGTTATATGCTGAATAAAATGTACATTTGCAGCAATGGGCAGAAGGTCTTATACAGAGTGACTTACAAGAGTGCCTTAAAATTTCCATCACGGAAATCCCTCATTCGGTTACTCACCGTGCAGGGCGGCTGCTTCCCTGTGAAAGTCCAAGGCCTGCTCATACTGGCTCAGCGTGTTATGGACGGCACCCAGGTTCTGAAGCACCACGGCCAGCCGGCGAGGTTTGGAGCAGGCTAGGGGCAGGGCCTGTTCATAACACTCAGCAGCCTCTGGGAAAAGTTTCAGCTGAGAAAAGCTCAAGCCAAGGTCTGTGTACAGTTTACCTGTGAGCGAAGAACGATGTTCTTCAACATTCACACCATTAACCATTTGAATGTGGTGACAAATGTTGATATGCAACACCATAGGTCAATTCTCAGATATGTATGGGCTGTTGTTGAGAGAACGGGGGATGTCATCAATTTCAAAATAATTACAGAACACAGGATAAATGGTCATAGATATACATAATCGCGTTTCGCCCATTTGTGGCACAGCAAAGCACAACTAAGAGCTAAAATATTTTCACCTCAATCCAAAGTATTAGAATTTTTCAAGTAAAGAAATAGTCTCTTACAAAGTGTGTTTTGATCTTTGATGTTAACGCTCAGTTCCAGACATTCAGTGAACACGGTGATTATGTCATCAGCAGTGAAACTCCCGCTCTGAAGCATGTGGCTCCCTGCCTCCTTTAGGGCCATCGCAGCACTGTCAAGTCTGCCTGCAACCCTGTAGCTTTCTCCTGCCCTTTGGAAGTTCTGAGCTGCTTGTGTCCAATCCTGTGAGAACAAACCAGTACACATCTGTGTGGAAAATACACAAGCTTGCAATATTTACTTCAAAGCAAACAATAGTTGCATACATAATGTATAATGCTGCATTTAAAGCCCCCTTTTATGCTCTTTGTGTATTTATGTTATGTTGTGAATTACGGACTAATATTTCATTAAAGAAACATACATGAACCTAAAGATTACTTTTGCACGGAGGCTGCAGCGAGCCAGCTTCATACAGGTGTCCCCCTCACTGCAACCATCACCCTGGGAGCGGTAAAGCCGAGCCGCCTGAAGGTAGTGTCCCGCTGCCTGGGCCTGGTCCTCCAAGGCCTCGTGCGCCACGCCGAGGTTAAACTGAAGGTCTGCAACCCGTTCCCCTCTCTCACCAGGCTGAGCTTTCTTCAGAAAATCAAGGCCCTTCTGGGGCTTACCAGCTTCTACGTAGGCAGCACCAAGGTTAAATGCACATGCTCTCTGTACTCGGATCTCCTCAATCTGAGAAATATATGAAGTTCAACAAAATGAACTCTTATTAGTCATTTCTAATAAACTGAGCATTTTAACTAGATTCTTATTCATTGTTATTCACAAATCAGCCTTGATGACATTCACGTATCTTCACATAGCTGTACCTCTGCAGCAGCTTTGAAGGCTTTCTTGAAGCAGTGAAGGGCCTCACCACTGTCCCCTTGCTGTAAAGCACTGTGACCAGATGATGTGAACCATTCGATATCTACCAGAACCTTTGATTTGTTCGCATTTCCCCCTTTACTTCGGCTGCCATTGTCACTCTTCTTTTTCCTCTTGTGGCCCTCAAGGGGTGGCAAGCCATCTGATGCCATAGAGAACACGTCACACAAGCTCTACATGAGAGCATGGCTGTACTGCAAAAGACAATACGGAACTGGGTTTACCTTATACTGACATGATCTTTCTTCTCCAATTGTCCAATTTTAAAACTGTGGAAATCTCCATAAAAATGACTATATTACTTCTAAATTAATAAACCAACTGCTATTTAAAGTAAAACTAAATGTATTTAACGTTTTTTAAAGGAGAAAAACTGATTAATATATACTGTATTTTTCCTGCTTTCTCTATGTAAATTCACCACAACTGATAAAGACTGTAATTTAAAATCCAACTCATAATATAATGATTGATGACAATAATAAAAAAATAGTTTTGTTTTTATAATTTTGAGGTAAATTAAAGGTAGATTTTGAGTAAAGGTTAATTTTTCATTTCTTTGACATTTAAGGCCAAGTTTTTTTACTTTTATTAAAAAAGATCATTCAAAATGCATAGATAATGCAGAAGCAGTCCCTCACTTTTACACAAGTCTTCCATGAATTATGAAAATTCAGGTCAGCATCCATGCACATGGGGCTGCTGCTGCCTTACGTGTGCAATTTCATTCAGAACGATCTATATAAAAGTGTAAAAAAATAATATGCTGATGTCCATTGGACAAAACAAACATAGTAGTGATGCAAGTGGGACAGCATTTAAGCATTATAGTGATGCAGAAGGACAGTAAAGCAACATTTTATCATAAGTTGATTAAAGAAACACGAATACAGTAAAGTTAGCTGATTGCACGAAGCACCTGGAAAGCTAACATGCGACCCGCAGCCGACTTTGGGTAAAAAGGCCTGAGATCCCAAACTTACAAGCTCTACGCGGAGCGTGCGGAGTCCATGAGGAAATCCATGCTCACCAAAGCCGGCGAATTACTACTCACTTCAAAGCGGCCACCAAACGCACGACAAGCCCATGTTTTATAGGGCAGAGATGCCGCGCTGCTGCGCTCAGTTTACCCTGGTTACTACGGCAACGTGAACTCCAGACGGGTGTGGCGGCGTCACATCCACACCGGAACAACTTCTCCACGTTCAAGTTGAACAAAAAAAACAGAAACATCATCATCATTGTTATCACTACGAGTACTAATTTTTTTTTTTTTACATATAAATAAAGTTAAATAATCGTTGTGTTATCAGAAAGTTAAGTTGCGAGTAGGGTTTCTCCACATTTCGTGCAGACAGAGGACGCATACTAAGTGGTGCAGAAGAGCTGGTAAATCATGACTTAATCCATGGTCTCAACGGAGAATTATGACCTACACGATCGATTCATGACCGATAAAGGACTTTACATAAAAACTGAAGGTGCATAACCGTGAAACTAGTTAACCTAGTAACAACGTGAACCATAAGTAAAGGCACAAAAAGTGTTTGCTTCTTTGTGGGTCTGTTTAAACGTTCGCCGAAAAACTTTACAACAAAACATCATGATGCGAGAGAGAAGGGCCTTGCGGGAGCCGCCATTGACGTCGCCATACCGACGAGCTCCGTTGGCCCGCCTCCGCTTCTGATTGGTTCAGATGTCTGACCAAAACAAAAAGTTGGATGATGCTGTACGCGTCACAACTCGGAAACACGGGACAAACCCGTCATGTATTGGTTGAAAACGGGACGGTCACGTATTTTAACTGACGAGAGGCAGCCCTGGTTATGATATGGCCATGATAAAAAAAACAACAGTTCCAATGAATAAACCCCCGCTACACTATCCAGAATAAAAACTAAATCTTATCATTCGATAACCATATAGACATATACAAGTTGATAGACGCACACGGTTACAGAATTAAATCCTCCAAACACTTAAATGTGTCTTTTCCCCAAAAGACTACAAGTACATCAGTACCTCTGTGCAGACGACCTGTCAATCGCGTCAGCCAATCAGCGTCGAGGACTGTTATCCAATCACGTGGCGGCGGGACATTCAAACTGGAGAGAAGCGTAAACAGCGACCGTCTGTGTTCTGACCGCCTCTCAGTAACAGTTACGGCTGTACCATAAAACTTGCGGTTCTTCTTTATCACGAATGTCGGTCTGCTTTATATCGAAATAAGGCTTGATACTTTTTCACGTTTCGATTTAAGTTTCGTTCAGCCACTCGGAAACTGCGAGCGAAGGGAAAATGGGAGAGTCTGGTGGACAAACACGTTCAGGGTGTAAGTAATTAAAACTCGTCATATTCATGTTTTAAGTTAAACGGCAACCTGTTCAAATGGATAAAATAGGTTTTGCTCTCTTACAAAACAATAGGTTTGAGGCTAGCTTGTGTCATACATTTCTTCAGCAGCAAGGTTAATGTTGAAATCTACAAATCTCGGTGACTCTTTTCTTTTACGCTTATAATAAAACGATGTATTGCTTTCATGCAGACGAGCGTTTGACTGCAGAGGAAATGGACGAGCAGCGCATCCAGAACATCGCCTACCAGTACCTGTGTCGGCTGGAAGAGGCCAAGAGGTCTGTGAGCACCTCACTACGAAACGTCCCAGTTAAAAGCTGTTTGACTGACTGACTCATGTAAATCTGTGCACCGTTCCATGCGTTTTACACTTTACCAGCTTGGTAAACTTTCCAATGACCTTCTAGGTGGATGGAGGCCTGTCTTAATGAGGAGCTGCCCGCTGTCACAGAGCTGGAGGAGAGCCTGAGGAATGGCGTACTGCTGGCAAAGCTGGGGAACTGCTTTGCCCCTAAAATAGTCCCTCTGAAGAAAATCTATGACCTGGATCAGGAACGTTACAAGGTGAGAAGGCAAAGATTTTTACCTAAAGTGAGAACTGTTTCAACAGTGTCTAAATGATGGATCCATATGTCATGTCGCACCCACCACACGTGGTTCTGAAGGCCGTGTGTAAATTGGTACTATTTTACATCCCAACAGGTGGCAGGGATACAGTTCCGGCACACTGATAACATCAACTTCTGGCGGAATGCCATGGTGGAGATTGGTCTGCCAACGGTAAGCCGTAATGAGTGATAACATTTAATATGCATTTTTAATAGCTTTTTGTGGATTCTCTGAAAATTTAAACGCTCTAAGAGGTCTCATTCACAAACAACTCTTTGCAAAATGGATCAGATTGTTCAGGAGATTTCTTTTAATTAGTCCCGTAGCATTCACCCATTTATAATGTAAACATGCATTCACACATTCTCTTTATAAATTTGATTTATTTTAGATCTTTCACCCAGAGACAACCGATATCTATGATAAGAAGAACATGCCACGAGCAGTATACTGTATCCATGCCTTAAGGTAAGAATTTGTTGATTGAGAGAAGCATAACGGAACCTAAATCAAACTGAGTTTAAAGCCCCCGGCCGTCCTCCCTTCCTTTGCAGCTTGTACCTGTTCCGTCTGGGTCTGGCACCTCAGATCCATGATTTGTATGGCAAGGTCAAGTTTACAGGTACAGACCTGCCCTACGTCATTTCTGTGCATTCGGGTCCGTGGTGAAGGACTGCTGTCTAACTGTTGCTTCTCTCTCAGAGGAGGAGATAAATAACATGAAACTGGAACTTGACAAATATGGCATTCAGATGCCTTCTTTCAGCAAGATTGGAGGGATATTGGCTAATGAATTATCAGTGGATGAAGCAGCAGGTAGTATCTTTTACTAGTTATTTTAGCAGTTGTTATAGTCATACCTTCCCATATGATGACCAAATTCTGGAAGTTCTCTGCATTTCAAATGGTTATCCAATTAATTAATGGTGAAAATAGAAATGTCAGCTATGAGTTAAGAATGGTGATCGCTGACTGTGTGCTCTTTAGTCCATGCTGCAGTCATTGCCATCAATGAAGCTGTGGAGCAGGGCTGTGTGCAGAACACCGCTTGGGCCCTGAGGAACCCCAACGCCATGCTGACCGAGCTGCAGGAGCGCCTCATGGCCATTTATCAGGAAATGCTGCGGCAGGCACGTTCCGACAAGGCAGCTGATGCGTACAATAAGGTATAAAATGCTGTTTGCTTTATTAGATTTAATTTGAATACACCTTTTTATATGAGTATGCAATATAAAACTGTCATCTATGTTCAGCGCAATGGTTCTGTGGAAAAGGACATTTATGAAGAATACCTTACACAACGTGAAATTCAGGACAACATTAACAGGGTGAACGGTGAGTATGATTATAAAATGAGTAAAAACATTTTTACTTGTATAGTGTTTTGAATATGATTCTAAAATTGACACTCCTGGGAATGTAACCCCACACATGGGGTGATCTATCCCTACCATTGAGTAGGATAACTAAGTACATTCACCCTTGAAACTCTAACGAATTAGAAAGTCTGCGTTGATGGACCTTATGGTGGAAGGGTCTGTATACTGTTTTCTTGTTGTTATGGAATAAATGGAGGTCTTTGTGTGCCATCAGTTCGTGCAGCAGTGGAGCAGGTAGACGAAGCCCTGGAGTGTGGGGACGCTCTGACACTCCTCTCAGCTCTGCAGACCCACTGTTTGGCACTCAGGGGTGTGCTCCGAGACAACAGCTCTTTGTACTTGGAGCAACTAGCCAGTGACCGAGAGCAGAAGGCACTGGTGAGATATTCCTAAAAAAAAAAAAAAAAAACTAAAATCTTTATTCAATATCTATTTAATTGCACAACAGGATTGGGGCAGAAGTTAATGTGGCCTCACACCTAGATTTCTTTGCTTCTGTGAAACAGCAGGTATCTTCAGATCTTTTGGAATCTGGCTTTAGGATCCAAAATCTTGCATAGTTTTAACCAGGTAGTCAGTCCGAGCATGTCACGACCGAAATACCTTCACGCTTTGCCCAAAAATAAGGTGAAGCTGAAAGAAAAAAATGCTTTAAGACACTTGTGCACGTCATACTTAATATTTCTATTCTAACCTGAACACTTAAAGCCATGTGATCGTATGACCTGTCTCAGGACATCGGTTCTGTGGAGCCACTGGACTGTGATGAACTGCAGGAGGGGATCAGTTTGGCCAATGAAGAGGCTCAGCGTTCACACACGCGTAGGTTTCACACCCCCTGCAAAAGCAAAGACCCATCAATTTCTCAGACCTAATTACATCAACCACCATACTGGTTCATTCTGCATCATTATAAGAGGTGTGTGTTTGTTGGGGGGGGTGTAGGACAACAGGCTGTCTGTAAAATAAACGAGGCCCTGCGGCATGGAGAACCCCGGCAGACTGTTCGTGCTTTGATGAACCCAGAAGCCCAGCTACCAGATGTGTACCCGTTTGCGGCGGAGCTGTACCAGAGAGAGTTGAGCCAACTGCAGGAGCAGTGCCCTGGGGTATGGCTCACCTCTCCGGTTCTTTGAGTCTCGCTGAAGTTCACGTTTCTGTTATCAGCTGTGCTTTAACAATGATTGCCCACATCCATACATCGAGCCCAGAGACAGTCCCAAGGTTCCAGCTGCACTGCTATTGGACATTACTAAATTACTGATCCATATTCTTAGGGGGCGCTACAGCAAGAGGAGCTGTTTGTTGCAGTGGAGATGCTGTCTGCTGTGGCCCTGATCAACCAGGCAGTGGAGGCCAAAGATATGGGAGCATTCTGTGCCACAGTCCTCAGCCCCACTGCTGGACTTGCAGACATTGACGACAGTCTAATGCAAAGGTGAAGCGCAGTTTTTAACGAAACGCGGGCCAGTCACAAAACACAGAAACAGCCATAGTGCTTTTCTTCAGGTATTTCGAAGAACTCTGTCACATGAAAAAGAGAGCAGGACGAGCCTTGCTGACCTGGAATAACCTTCAAGGGGGTCTGAACTCTGTCAATGCCGCAGCCCAGGAGGAACATGACCGTAAGTAAACAACAACTCCACTCAACGAAACCCTTTTATTTGCTCGCTGGCTCGTCAACTCGTGTCTTCGTTTGCAGAGATCCTCACTATTGGGCTAATCAACCAGGCACTCTGCCGCAAGGATCCACAGAAAACGCTGGCTGCTCTTCTTCTGCCCTCTAGTGGCTTGGAGGAAATAAATCCTCCAAATGCCAGGCATTATCATGAGGTTCTCACTCATCTGAAACAGCGCAAAGCAGAGGTACAGGGCTACAAAGGACTGTCGCCCATTTGTGGTCAAATGCATTTTATTTATTTATAAGGTCCCCTGATATTAAGTTTTTTTTTCTTTTCTTCTATATAGATCTAATTGGCCCCCTAATACTGATCTGAAGTCTCTTTCCGAAATTAAGCCTTTGAGCGGAATCACAACCACTTTTACCCAGTCACACAATGAGATTTCCCCAGGACGCACGGTTTCAGTGTGTGTAGCTTTAAATGTTGATGAGGAAATGTCGTGACGTATAGAAGTCGAGGGGGCATTTGCAGAAATGACATCAACACCATTCACAAACCACACTGTTTGGTGCAAACACAAAGTTGTGTTCGTTCTTACAGAAAAAATAAAATTAACCCACTGGTTCTTTGGTCTCGAATGACTGAACGTGCTTTGCATGTTTGGAAGCCACGATGGTCAGTAAGGAAAATGTTTTAGGGGAGGGGTGGGAAATTCTCTTGGTGGAAAAAGCATTAGAAATGGGAGGTAACCTTTCCCCTTATGACATTTACAGCATTTATCAGACGACATAAGTGGATAAATTCCAGATCTGTCAGTCTGAGCTGCCGTTCTCTGAAAGGTGAAACAGAATGGCCAAAGCACTCTTTATAAATATCACAATTTCTAGCCACTGCAGAACAATAGATAGGCTAGGGTAACATGTACATTTCACAAGATTTTGAGTATTTGTTGGTGGTTTATATATAAAAACTTTCATCTAATTCAGTTGAGCCGAGACCCAGCGGCAGAGTTGTGGTTGGAGGACATTCAGAGTGGAGTCAAGATGGCCAATCAGGACACACAGCGAGCCCTGAAGAGTACGTAGTTTTTCTTTTAGAAACATTCACCTGATTTTGCATCAGGTGAACAGGCCACAACTTATATTTTGCTTTCATGAATGTTAAAATTAGTTTCATCCAGTTTTAAAACTATTTTAACTAAATCGCAGAATGTTGTGCAAATGATTGGCTGTTAAAATAATATATACTAATAATAATGTCTGTATTTATCATTTTGCTGGATTTGTTTCACCCCATGATATTTAAAATGAGCACCATACATCATGCTGTACTAAGCTTCAGTCATTACTCCACAGTCATACATAACTGTTTTTGCCAGTGTGCCTGGGCCTCGCTGCAGTCAATCAGGCTGTGAAGGAGGGCAAAGCGGCACAGACTCTGCGCGTCCTGCGCCTGCCAGAGGTGGCCCTCAGATGTGTAATGGCTGAATGTGCCGGTGATTACCAAACCGAGCTTATGAATCTGCACCGAGCTAAAGCAATGGGAGGTCAGTCTACCTTTACATTTCAAAAGCTGTTCATTTTTCATTTTCTTATGCAGTCTTTTTCTATTTTATTTGGTTGTTAGGGATATTGAATAAGTCAGTCTGTGTGTGTGCGTGTGTTTTTATTTATTTATTTTTAAAATTATATATGTGTGTGTGTATATACATTGGTAAACATGCACATTATATAATTTCTGTAAAATAATGTGCATGTTTACCAATTCTGATCTGAACAGGTGATAACAGAAGCCCCTGGCTCCGAACCAAGACCCCGGATGGCAGCTCCTATTACTTCCACCTGCATAAGCTGGAGGGCACATGGGAGAGACCAGAGGGTTTTGTGCAGAACAGCACATTCCTGGCTCATGAGGAGATACAGGTAACCTTGCAACAGCCTTCACAATAGCCATGGATACATTAGCAGATTGTCATGGACATGTGTTTTACAGCAAAAAAAAAATTGTTTTGAATGTTCTATCAATGTGTGGAAAGTTCAAATTCAGAAAGTAAAAACAATCACCATGATTATTACAGACATATTTTTTTATTTATAAATAATGGTGCTAATTTTTTTATCTTTATTGCCTTTTCAGTAGATCATAAACATAAAAAAAAAATTCTGAATGATGTGTTGGTGCCCCCTGCAGGCAGTGGTGAACAGTGTGACATCGGCACACAGCAGAGAGGTGCAATGGAGGGCCAGAGAGTTTCTGGTGCTGCAGCTACAGGCCAGAGCTCGTGGTTATCTCTTTAGACAGACGTTTTGGGCTCGGCTCCATTACTTCAACACTCAGCTTCCAGCCATCATTACCATCCAGGTGAGCTCACCACCATAGTCCCACCTCAGTCAGTCACCCACATTAAACAAGGCCGAATGTCTGTCACTTGAACAGTTCAATACTTTTTAGTATACTGAAATTATTACACTTTTTAATTTAGTCACACTGGAGGCGAGTCAGACAGCAAAGGGCCTACAGACATCGATTGGAGTTTCTCTACAAGAACTGGAGGACAATTGTCAAGGTAAGTGAAGTGATCTGGTGTAATCAGGCGTCCACTTTTCTGATTTTATCCAGTTGTGATTACAATTTTCTCACACATCCTCAGATCCAAGCCACAGTGAAGATGTGGTTAACCCGCCAGAGGTATCTTGCTCGGCTTAAATATTTCACAAGACATGTAAGTGTGTCATCTGTGAAACTGGCTTTAGCCACTTATGTAATATGAAGAACTAAATTGCTGTATTTTTTTTTTTTTTTTTAATCATGTTCACCTCATAAAATAAGACATTCTTTCTGCAGGTCGATGCCATTGTGAAAATTCAGGCCTTTTTTAGGGCAAACAAGGCACGAGAAGAGTATAGGATGTTGGGTATGTTATAATTGGCTATACTGCAACATTTTCTGTATAACCTGAAATTCGCTGCTAGCTCTAGGTTTGTTGTAATATGGTCAGTCCAAAGAATGATTAAAAAAAAGTGTAATATATAATTTTTTGTTTTACTTACCTCAATTCTTAAGGTCTTTGCCTCTTTTTTTCCCTTCCGTCCCATTGTCTGATTGCTCTATAGTACATTCAGCTACGCCCCCTCTGTCGGTGGTGCGAAAGTTCGCACACCTGTTAGAGATGGGAGACAATGATATCCGACTCGAGGGGGAACTGCTGCGTCTGCGAGAGGAGGTGGTACGCACCATACGTTCAAACCAGCAACTGGAGGCTGACCTGGACCTAATGGACCTGAAGATTGGCCTGCTGGTTCGAAACAGAGTCACACTGCAGGTGTGTCTTCTGTTCTAAATCCATAGTGGGACTTCTACAATATATGAAATAATGGCTTAAATCATGAAGCGCTTTATTTATTTGATCAACACTTGTCTGGTGAAAAGACAAGGTTTTCACTGAAGTGCATCCTGGACTTTACTAAAATAATTATGAGAGACCTTTTATTAGTGTTTTTGATTACTGACTGCACTGCTTTTCATCTGTTTTCTGAGCACAGGAGGTCGTATCACACTGCAAAAAACTGACTAAGAAGAACAAGGAGCAACTGTCTGATATGATGGACTTGGACAAACACAAGGGGCTGAAGTCTCTGAGTAAAGAGAAGAGGGAAAAGTTAGAGGCCTACCAACATCTTTTCTACCTGTTGCAGGTGAGTGCAGGAGTTTTAATAAATGTAATGATTTATGGACCAGCATTGCAACTGTCCATTCAACCTGGTTGAATTATGTCTGCAAATGTTTCCCTCTTCAGACACAGCCCCTTTACTTGGCCCAGCTCATCTTCCTCATGCCTCAGAACAAGTCTACCAGCTTTATGGAGACTGTTATTTTCACCCTGTTCAACTATGGTTCAGACTGCAGGGAGGCTTATCTTCTGCTGCAGCTCTTCACCAAAGCGTTGTGCTATGAAATCAAGTGAGTTTATGCTGTAAGGTTTTCAGATTTTAGAGAATTTGCATTTAAAGCAATAAAACTGTAAAAATCAGATGGAACAAAGCACACTGGGGATCATAAAGTGGTTAAACTGAAAAATTGATCCAATGGTAACATATCAGTGGTTGATGCTACACTGTAATAACTGATATAACCGTACAACTAAAGATATAAAACCATGTACTGTGCATACTCTATTTTAACTCAGGGTGAAAGTGGACCAGCCTCAGGATGTTGTGACTGGGAACCCTACTGTCATTAAGATGCTGGTGAGTTTCTACCGTCATGCCCGTGGACAGAATGCACTCAAGGACATCTTGGGTCCTGCGATACGCGAAGTTCTGCAGGATCGGTCCCTCAGCATCCGCACAGACCCAGTGGAGATCTACAAGAGCTGGATCAACCAGACCGAATCTCAGACTGGCCACAAGAGGTCAGTAAAGAACACATCCACATATTTCTTAACAGCAATATATGAGCTTCTTAAGAGCTACGTACATCAGCGCTTGTACCAAGGGGGAGTAGAAAACAAGTGCCTTGTCTTGCAGACTGTGACTAGCTCTGTGAATTCCAACAGTGTACTGTCATAGGATGCCACCTAGGGTTCCAGTAGTGAAATTTAAATATTCGACGGACAAAGTGAAAGCCGTAGGGTGTAGCTGAAAAACAACTGAAGTGGTATGCAGTGTAAAATCATAGACTGCTCATGCTGAGGCACACAGTGTGCAGAAGTCACAAAAAGCCTATGGGTTAAGAATGGGATGTCATTACGTGTGTAAAGTCATGTGTCCCAATACAATACATGTGCATTATTAGGCATTATTGTACATGACTACAGCATTGCAAATACGCCATCAAGCAGAACTTCATTTATTGATTTAATTCATTCCATTTCTTGCTATAATGCTGTATTAACTGTATCCTGTATCTCAGCACCCTTCCGTATGAGGTGAGTGCAGAGCAGGCCCTCAGCCACCCCGAGGTACAGCAGCGCCTGAACATCGCCATCACCAACCTAAAGAACCTAACTGACCGTATGCTCAACGCAATCACCAGCAACCTCCACAAACTGCCGTAAGTAATCTGTGATATTTTTTTTCAGGCACTTCTTTGTGTGTGAATTTACCTGTCTTGGAATTTTCTCTTTTCTTTATTTAGCTATGGCCTGCGCTACACTGCAAAGGTTCTAAGGGATGCGCTACATGAAAAGTTCCCTCAGGCCACCGAAAATGATCTATACAAAGTTAATAACAGCACTGTCTTATATTTATATTTCTTTTAAACAAAAATTCAGTGTCCAATTCAATACTGAATTTTTGTTATCTTTACATCCTTTTCCCAGATTGTCGGGAACCTTGTGTACTACCGGTACATGAATCCAGCTGTGGTGGCTCCAGATGGCTTTGATGTTGTGGAGTTCTCTGCAGGCTCTGCCCTGCTGCCAGACCAGCGCCGGACCCTTGGGTCTATTGCCAGAATCCTGCAGCACAGTGCTGCCCTCAAACACTTTCACGGCGACAGCACCCACCTGCGTGCTCTCAATGACTACATCACCCTGACTCACGGCAAATTCAGGTCCGCGCCACGTCGGTGTGTTGAAGTCAACGCTGAATCCAAGCCTGGTAAAGAAATCAATTAACTTTGTTTTTCCTTTACCCACAGGAAGTTCCTGAGGGCTGCTTGTGATGTGCCAGAGCCGGGGGAGCGCTTCAATATTGATGAATACTCCGAAATGGTCATCGTCAACAAGCCTGTCATCTACATTTCCATCAATGAACTCCTCAACACTCACAAGGTCTCTTTAACTACATCTCCTTTTTACTGTTGCTGTGCTGGTGTATTACAAAAATGTTTATGAGTAAATATTGTGATTTTAAAAAAAAAAAAAAAAAAAATTTATACACAGCTTCTTCTGGAGCACCAAGATGCCTTATGCACAGATCCATCAGATCCTCTCCCAGAGCTGCTGAGGGACCTGGGGAAAGTTCCCTCCATTCAGGCTATTGTTGGTAGGTAAACAAATTACATTTAGCAAATGTTAATTTAGATTAGGATTCATAATTTAATCCTGCCCCTCTTATGCGTCAACAGGAGAAGGTGTGGTGAATTCTGGAGATCCTAATATTGAGCAAACCTTGGTCCAGTACAGCAAGATGGAGGTGTCCTTGACGCTTACCAGCAAGTTTGATGTTTTCAAAAGTTCAGATGACCGCCCAGATGCAAGAGGAATTCTACTGAGGTAGGTCTTCTGGGATCAGTGATGTGATGACGTTTTGTATTTCAGAGTAAAGAAGTGTACTCTTCGCTTATTTCCAGCACAAAACAACTCATCATTGACGTGATCCGAACACAACCTGGAGAGACGCTGAGTGAGGTGCTCAGATCCTCTGTCTCCCAAGATCAGGTATGCTGATCGTGCGCGTGTGTGGCTTGATTTTATAATCCCAAATGACAGTATTGCCATATTGCCTGTAATGGCCAATGCTGCAGCATTCATGCTAACTGTGCTTCCAGGAGCTGCAGCATGGCTGGATGATGCACCGCAGGGCCCAGCGAGATGCCCGCACCCCTGAGAAGATGAAGAGGAACCAGTCCCTTATTGCTGATGGTAACCTTTCTTTGGAGGAAAAGAAGAGAAAGATCCAGCGGAGCCTGAGAAGACTGGAAGCCTTGGGCGTGCTCAGTCCCCCAGACTCCGAGACGCAGATCCTGCAGCTCATTGCCAAGGTACACCGCTGCATGCCCAGAGCAACCTCCAGTACATCTAAAAAAAAAAAGCTCCACATACAGCCACTTTCAGCAATTCCACATGGATTCCTGGTATATTATAATATATATTATTGGTTGAAATGTAGGTATTGTCATCTGTTGAAGTATCACTTCCTTCTGTAGGACATCCGGCACCAGCGTCTCTATAGGCAGCGCCGGCAAGCAGAACTGGTGAAACTCAGGCAGACTCTGCACAGCCTGCATTGTAAAAGTGCTTTTCACAGCGAGCAGGTGGACTACTACAGCCAGTACATCACAACCTGTCTGCAAAACTTAACAGCCAACAATGGGTAAGAATGTGCTTTTATCTGACGTCATAAGATGTAATTGTTTCCATACATTTAATATTCAATATGATAATGAATATGTTATGATGAAGAATGCTGTTTCTATATGTCACTCCAACTGAAAAGTACCTTAATGTTCATCAAAGCACAATATTAATTGTCCATTAAAGATTTGGGCAAGAATCATTCCTGTCAGGCAACCATGATATTTTTTTTTTGTTAAGCTTTTGGAGCTCTGTGAGGATTTTCATGTGTTTCTTTTATTTGTCATGTGCATAGTTATAGCAATACAACATGGGAAAAAAATAAAGCTTTTATTTTATATGTTCAAAGAGAACATAACACACCAACATCATTCGGTAGTGGCTACATACTCTGCCGAAGTGCATCGATTGCACAATGTAACATTACAGTTGACAACGTTGAACATTCAGATGGTGGGGCTGGGAGGTATGAGGTGTGGTGGCAAGTCCTGCTTCAGCATCCTTATGGCCTGAGGATAAAAACTGAGATGAGAATTTCCTTTAGTCCAGTCCCCTTGTTCCCATGAAATTAGAAAAGCGGGGAGTAAATTGGTGGGCTATTGGGTGTGTGAAGGTGGGATTTAATAAATGCACAATAACTGGTGGTGGAGGAGTGTAAAAAGAGAAGGTCCCTGAAGGTGCCTTGTGGCACATTGTCTCTTGTGTTTTAGTAAGGCCAATGGGAAAAAAGCAGCAGATAAGGCAAAGAAGAACAAGCAGCTGATCCTTACCTACACCGCTGCTCGCCTGTATGAAAAGGGAGTCTTGCTGGAAATTGAAGATCTGCCAATGACACAGTATGACCAAAAAAGATCTTGATTTTTCCTTTCAGTGTTCTGAATCCTAATCAACTTTTGTGTCTGTCAAGGTTCAAGAATGTCATATTTGACATTGTTCCCAGTGAGGAGGGTGGGACATTCCTAGTGAAAGCCCGTTTCATGGGTGTTGACATGGAGCGCTTTCCCCTAAAATATCAGGTGAGTTTCCAGTGGTTTGGAGTGCGAAAGTGTAAGTGCCATAATTCCAGCATGTATCATTATGACCTTGCAGAGTTTAAAGTTGTATGTGAATATGAAGATACATATGCATGCGTTTTGCTCTTCTAGGACTTGTTGCAGCTGCAGTATGAGGGAGTGGCGGTGATGAAGATGTTTGACAAAGCCAAAGTCAACGTCAATCTGCTCATCTTCCTACTCAACAAAAAGTTCTTTAAAAAGTGAGTTGTGTTCATGCAACCATTGAAAATAATATTTTGTGCTCAGAAACACCTAATATTTGAATTAATCATATCGCATAAATCTGAATCTCTATATCAATAAATTAGTACAAATTACTTGTTGCACAAAAAATTGCTTAATTGCCAGAAAACATTTGGAGTAGCTGCAGAAGTATGGGTCCTCTGTCATTGTCATTCATTAGGATTTGGCAGTTTGTGTGTGTGTCTGCCTGTCTGTTTTAAATTTACTACAGTGATACTTGTGTATTAATATATATATATCCAATATAATGGATAAAATATCATATGTAAACCTTTATGCATATCACCAGTAGTTTTAGTATGGAATTCAATGAGGGATACATTTTACTTGTTAAATTGTTTGGTTTATGCTGATGTTTTCAGTCTTTTTGTGTTGACACTCCATTTTAAAACTCTGTGCAGCACTTTGTGAATTATTTATGGCATGGTCTTAAATAGAACACTCCTCCCTACTCATATTATGCTTACAATCAGATGTAATGGCGAGCTGCTCATATTTTAGAGTATGGCATTTCACATGGCACGCATGTTAACGAAGCAAGCTTGGAGGCTATTCAGCTATAACTCCTAGAAAAAGAAAGGGGCACTACTACTTTAGCCTGCTTGAAGACCTTAGCCAGCGTTTATATTGTCTATGTGCACCATTGTGCAATCCATGGTTCTGTCTTTAATACTGACTGGTGGAGTGGCCCTGAGAAGGTTGTTAACAGCAGCTGTAGCTGCTTTCACTTTGCCTTTTTACACGCCCCTTTGTAAATATTTTCTGTCCACTACCTGTACTTTCCTCTTACTGTATCTAATTTTCTTTATTTATCCTTTTTTTTCCAGTTTAAATTCCTGTGTATAAAATGTCACGTTAAAAGTAAAAACTTTTGTTTTTAAGTGTCTCCTGAAGTGGCTAAATAAAAACTAATATCCACTAAGCTGGACTTGAAATAGTTGTTGTCCTTCTACAGTTAGACTAATTTAAGTGTGTGTGTGTGTGGTTTTTCCATTATTGATCATGTCATTTCAATAATTTTACCATACTAGTTGCATTGTACAGTAACTATTCACACATGCATCTAAAAGCGAAGAAATAAAAATAAATGGATTTATCTTAATGCCAATGATTTGATTTTTAACAAGTAATAAGGTGCTGTACAGTAATACTAACAGTATTCAAACCGAGCAGTATTTACAGCTCCCATTATTAACTCCACGTACGTAGGCACGTATTTAAATATCTCGTCATGCTCCACGTCAGGTCATATTCCCGTGTCTGTGTGGTGGTGGGACAGTAGAGGAGCTCGACTGGCTGGACTCCGCTGGCTTCTTGCCTGCTTGTGTACATGGCCGCTAGGGGGCGCAGTTTACAGCATCTGTGCACTGGCACACGTCGGTGTGTTGAAATGATACACATGAACATGTATTATAGTGTTGTGTAAATTGCGGTTTTGCATTATTATTTTTTTTTTACAAAGAACATATCGTTTTTCTCTCAATGCATAATTTTGGTGTGGATCAAACAACAAATATTTTATTTATTTATTTACATTAAAATTACATTATTATGCAGTAGTTGTTGCAGGAAAGTGCAGGTTTTGTAAGTGTCCAGGATTTGTAATCGGGACTGGGAGCACGTCTGAACTGGACCGTAGTAAAGTGTGTATATAACATGCTCTTTATCAGCCAGCGGATGTGTGTAGCCGTACATTAGTTCATATTATCGAGCGGTTCCGTGTCCCCTCCCTTTCAGACCGAGACAACAACGCACACACACACACACACACACACACACACACACACCTTAATAGGGGCGCGTCACCGACACAGTCACCGACCAATAACTCGCCTGTCTGGGCACAAACCAAGGGGATGAGCGGCTGTCGGGACCCAATCAGCGCCTTTGTATCGCTCGCCGGTGCCGGGGACTGGTCGCTGGAAGTAGCTGCATCGCATCAGCATCCCTAAGCGAATCCGAAGTTAGCGGGACCTGCGGGGTGAAGGCGACCGAGGTGAGACCGGGGATCGGGCTGCGGCCTAAGCACCCGTCGCGCCGGGCACCGCGCGGTCCGGCCGGGGTCCGGGAGACGGGGCCCGTGGGAAGGCGGCCGGGCGATTGTTCCCGAGCGGCCGGCCCACGGTCCGCTCACGAACCGTTATGAATCCCGTCAAAAGTTCGCCGGATCGGGCGACAAGGCGCTCGGCGCGGCTGCGTGCGCCGCGCCAGGGCGACATTGTGCGCCTCGTTTCGGCCGGAATCCGGGTTATTGTTCCGTGCGGCGTCGCTCGGGGTTCATCCCCGACTGGTCGGGGGAGGAAGGAGGAGAGAAAAACGGCGACCCGCGTCTTCCTGTCTGCGCGGGTACAGTATCTGCCATTAACGTTGTCCAACACGCAGACCTCCTCCTCCCACCGACCATCCTTTTTTTTTTTTTTTTTTTGTCGGTATATATTATCGTTGCCAGGCCTTTTAGGGTGGTCGGCCGCCGTGCGATTGACACGCGTGAGAAAAAAAAAAAAAAAAAAAAAAAAACCACGTCAGGCATCAGCCATTTACGTAAGTGAAGACGCGTTCGCCCTCAACTTGGCGTCCATGCAAATGGCTCCCCCGAAGACGGGCTCCGGACGCGGCGTCACCCGGCGACAACTTTCCGCCTCCGTGCGGGGTTCTGATGCGCCCGAACGGGACGAGCGAGGACGGAGCAGAAGCACCTGCGCGACCGTGTCGGTTCGGGAAGAGACCGGCGAGCTCCATGATCGCACCACGTCCGAAATCCGCATGACGTACCAAAAAAAAAAAAAAGAAGAAGAAGAAGAACGAAAACCGGCTTGTTGTGGCCTTTTAACCTGCGAAAGTTTTCATGTCTGCGAGTGAGGGAGGAAACGACAGGGCTCTTCTCCCACGCTGGGTTCAGAGTTTTATTACTCCGGTTCACTCTCTCCAGGTGATCCTAGAAAGCAGGAACTCTCAGTTGTGGACATTTGGAGGCAGAGTGACCCTCCTCGGCCTGATGCTGAGGTCGTGCTTCTGCAAGCCCGTATGACGGTTTAAGCGTTTGAAGATGCCTTCGGCTCGTAATGAGTGTGTGCACGCGTGTATCCGGGCGGGACGCTTTGAAAATTTCGTTTACGGCTCGGGGAGAGATAATCAGAAAGGTCATCAGTCAGCTTTGCCAGGAGCGGCGCGGCGTACGTGTGGCCACGAGGGCCCGAGCCCTTATCAGCGGCGCAGCTGTCATCGCCGCTTTGAATATTGCATTAGCCCCATGATCGCATGTCTGCTGAGCGCCGAGGACGCGTCTCGAAATATGGACGCCTTCAGTAAGGCCGAGCGACGCGCGTCTCCCTCAGAGGGACCTCCTGGTGGGACCGTGGGCCCCCGTCGGGGTGGCTTTCTGCGCCGTGTCCCTCGTCTTTTGCTTAATGGTGGTCAAGCGGGCAGATGCCGGATGCGTTGCTCGAGTGGCCTGCATTTTCTCCCGAAAGCTCTTGAAACAGCAGTGACCAAAGATGACTAAATGTGACTCAGAATGCCGAACAATATGTCCCCCTCGCGCAGCTCGTGTCGTTCTTGTTGTTGTCGTTTTCGGCTCCATCAAAAGCCTTCATTGGATTTCAGACGAAAGTTAGCCGTGGCGCTCGATCCCGTCGTTTACATTTACATTTACGGCATTTACCAGACGCCCTTATCCAGAGCGACTTACAATCAGTAGTTACAGGGACAGTCCCCCTCCTGGAGCAATTTAGGGTTAAGTGTCTTGCTCAGGGACACAATGGTAGTAAGTGGGATTCGAACCCGGGTCTTCTGGTTCATAGGCGAGTGTGTTACCCACTAGGCTACCACCACCCTTGTGGTACCACCGTCACTTCTATACATCCCCACCTCCGCCCTGCGCGATGCCCAGATCACTAACAGCTACGTATTAAGAGATAATTCCGTATCCCGAGGTTACAAACCGGCTCAAACTGGCTTATTTTTGGCACCAGGAGAAAGAAGAAGAAGAAGAAGAGGGAAAAAAAAAAGAACAGAAGGAATCACGACTCCTGTGCTCTTAAAGGAAAAGGAGCACGGCGTAATAGGATCAGGTCTGCCGGGCACATTTTTTTCACCAGCCCTCTCGCCGCTCCGGCGTTTTTTATTTTAAACTTCTGCCGTAAGAGCGTGGCGCATTTTAAATAATTGGTCAAAAGAGACACACACACACACACACACACACACACACAGCTGCGAGGGCACAAAAACGGCACCGCAAAAATAACTCGCAGTCGATCATGTGACCTCTGTCACCCTCACCCCCACCCATCCCACGCTGTTGTGGACCTGATCTTACTGTACTCCCCTCCGCTGACGAACGCTGGTCTCCTAATGAAAACCATGAGGTGCGTTTCAGAGGCGAACGCAGAGATTTCGTGCACACGCCGATGGCCGGAAGCTGTCAAAGTCTAAATAAGCCTAATGGGCCTTTTCCAACTCGAACTCTTAATGCATTTGTGCAATAATAATAATAATAATGTCTTTTTTTTTTTTCCCCACCCTGCACCTTTTTGGATGACTTCCTGAAATGCAAAAGATTTGTTAGCGATTTAATTGCGTAGGCGTCCATGGCTCGGCCATTTTCCTGCTCGCTCTTCAACATCGTCCCCGTCCTTTTGACTTCCGAGGTCTTTTTCTCCAAGCCACCCAAAGCAACCAACCCTCCTTGCCTGGTTTCCCTCAGGCAACTGCAGAAATTAAATTGATTAGTGGTACTGTCTAAAAATAGATTAAGCGGTTGCCATGGTAACCATAGGACGAGTTGTTGCCTTGTTTTTAATGAAGACCCGGGTCTAAGTGTTGTAGTCGAGCGTGCAGGAGGGAAGAGGATCTGCTGCTTGGATGCTGATGCTCATTCACGGCTCTACTCCTTGCGCTACTCCGTACGCCATATCGCAACTTCGCGTCTTATCTTAACGGAAACACAAGCGCGCAACTTATTGCGCGGTCCGCAGGCAGTGATTTATGAAACGTCCTGCTAGCGCGTGGGCTGATCATGATTAAGTGCCATCAGTTCAGAACTCCAAATGCCAGGATCTCCAGTGTTGCTTGTTACTTGGTA
Source organism: Denticeps clupeoides (assembly GCF_900700375.1). Classification (NCBI taxonomy): domain Eukaryota; kingdom Metazoa; phylum Chordata; class Actinopteri; order Clupeiformes; family Denticipitidae; genus Denticeps; species Denticeps clupeoides. The sequence continues at coordinate 29,872,651 of NC_041711.1, read as the reverse complement.
ACAGACTTGCCTCCCCAGTCGCGTCAGTCAGGCAGGGCCGAGCGGTGAATCATCGCTTGATATCGCCGCTCTGCGTCCACCCATCTTCACTTCAAAGCATCTAAACTTCACCGGCTCATTATTGCAAAGGGCTTTTAAAGAATTGAGAAATTTTGGTGACTGGCGGGTGGTTGTCGATGCATTGACTCACATCTTCCGCGCCTTCTAGTGGTTTCAACGTGGATTAGACCGTTCGGACCCAGCGATTCGCAGTTTCGGACTTTCCCACGTTACACCGCAGGCTTTGGCCTCAACGCTGACAGTTCCCGGTCCTTTTGTAGGAATTTTGTCCTGTGATCTGTGCTAAGTAGGCTAAATTTTGCTGGTGCGGCCTAATTATAACAGCGATCAGGACCGTGGGCTTTCGAGGTCTCTTGTTCTGTGCCCACACCGCTGATCTCTGGTGCTTGTGGACTGCTGCTTGGTGCCCAGCATGGGCCTTGAGGACTTCATCTTTGCATGAATGTTTCATGTCGGATGCACTTGGCACTGACAAGCAGATGTCCAGATGGAGGCCAGATTGGAAGATCACTGTGGTTTCCAGGGTCTAAGATTGCCAGATCATTCAGCACATTAGGAATGCCCATATCTTATGAAGCCGCCCCAGTGCTGAACAGACCTCTTCACTTCGTATCGTATGCGTATTTTTGTCCTGTTCTCTTCTGTTTTTTTTTTTTCAACGTCTTCAACCCCTGCAGTGGTATATTGTTTGACGTTGAGGATTACTCTGGGTCTAACCTCAGCTTGGACCAAGATCTTGTGTCCTCTTGAGCCAGGCTCCTGTGACAGTTACAGTTCCATTTTTTTTTTTGTCCCAAGATTCAAGATGCATAGCAGTACAACGCACAGTGAAAAGCTTCCAGAGTGTGTTTTCATTGTACATAGTTAAGTAATCGTTATTGAATTAAATAAACTAGAATAAAGAAGGCTAGAAGAAAGTGATGTGATTGTCACATGTGATACACAGCAGCACAGCACACGGTGCACACAGTGAAATGTGTCCTCTGCATTTAACCCATCACCCTGAGTGAGCAGTGGGCAGCCATGACAGGCGCCTGGAGAGCAGTGTGTGGGGACGGTGGCACCTCAGTGGCACCTTTGCGGATCGGGATTTGAACCGGCAACCTTCTGATTACAGGGCCGCTTCCTTAACCGCTAGGCCCCCTACTGCCTTAGTAAGCAAGCTATAATGCAAGCAAATATATTTATGTTCATTGAGAACATAAGACACAGACATAAAAATGTTTTGGTTATGGATGCAACTGTGCAGACTTTCTATGTACCAGCTAGGTCCTGCTTCTATTGAAGTAGTGGAAATCGCCTCTGTTGAGCTCTCTGTAATGTTCGTAGGAACATGGCGGGTAAAACATTCACATGGGAACCAGATGATCGCAAAGTTGACAGTTTTTCCACTTACCGCCATCGCGTAAAGGCAAGATTTTCTAACCCTGAGTTGCTTCATGGGTTCTGTCACTGTAAGTCTCCCAGGATTAGAGCAAATGTGATCTGATGTAGTGTAATGTAGTCATGTAATAAGGTAAGGATGTACATACTGATCAGCCATAACATTATGACGGGTGAAGTGGATAACTCGGAGATCTTATTGCACTGACGCCTGGCAGCAGCTGTGATACATTTCACAGCAAGTGAACAATTTGTCCTTGACGTTCATGTGCTGGAAGCAGAAAGCATGGCAATTTACTTAAGGGTCATTTAAGTGACTTTAACAATGACCAGATTGTGCTGCCAAGCAGCTGGGTGATAGCACCTCCAAAACTGCAGCTCTTGATGCTCCTGGTTCTTTAATGGTCAGGATCAACTGAAATGTGTCCAACATTATATGTGGTCCAACAAAGGTGCCAGAGCACACAAACTGTGCAGCACAGTTTGTTGGAGATGGGGCTGGGGCTGCAAAAGCAACTACAATCTGCACATGAGCGTCCAACCTGGACCACGGAGCAATGCAAGAAGGTCTGCTGGTCTGAAGAATCATGTTTTCTTTTAAATCATGTTGCTGGCCGGGTCTGTCACTTACCTGGGGAAGGCGGGGCACCACAATAGGAAGTAGCAAGCCAGAGATCTTGGGCTGTGTCCAGCTTTCATCTGGATGTTACCTGGATATGGACCATCAATCCAAATGCCATCCAAGTGAACCCGTTCATGGGCACAGTCACAGTGTTCTGAAAGCTGTGCCATTTCAGTAGGAGAATGCACCCCTGCCTGCCACAACACAATAACGTGTCAAGAATTGTTGAGGGACACAGCAATCAGTTTGAGATGTTGACCTTGGCCTTCAAATTCTCCAGCTCTCAATGTAATTGAGCATATATGGCGTGTGGTGGAAAAAACAAGTCCGGTCCATGTAGCCATTGCCTCACAACTAAAGGGATCTTCTACAGACAGCATGGTGGCAAATATACCACAGCATACATTCATAGATTTTTTCAGGTTTATGGGTATGTGTAGATGTCTTTGTGGTTTCCTAAATGTATGGGTCTTACTAAAAGTAATTTAAGCACTTTAGTTTGAGAAGAAGTCTCAATTAGATCTCTGTTCTTGTTAATCACTTGATGTGATTATTGGATCCTATTTTCGAGGATCTTCAGCGATGAAACCTGTTGAGGTTGCTGAGCTGACGTTAAGCTTTTGTTGGCATGGTGATTGGAGAGGAGAAAGAAAGTATGAAACGGCATTTTTCGCAGCTATCATCCCTGTGAAACGGAATTGCTTGTGGGTTCGCATCTTTCCTTTGGAATCAGCGTGAAGGTGAGTGTCTTGACGGGTTGTGGCGACCCAGAGCTCTGCTAAAACATTTAGTGCTGTGAACATCCTTTTCGCAGGTGGAAGGGAAGTGATTGTCAGTGTGATGCGCAGCAAACACACGGTGACACAACGAAATGTGTCCTCTGCATTTAACCATCACCCTTGGTGAGCAGTGGGCAGCCATGACAGGCGCCCAGGGAGGAGTGTGGGGACGGTGCTTTGCTCAGTGGCACCTTGGCGGATCGGGATTCGAACCGGCAACCTTCTGATTACGTGTTCGTTTCCTTACCCGCTAGGCCACCACTGCCCCACATGATGTGTGATTGTTCATGAAAGAAAAGGAAGAAGCACATTTCTTTGAGTCATGGATGTGTAATGAAATCTGTTTTTAACGATTGCACGTCTACAACACAGTGCAGTTGGTCACGTCACGTCACGTCACGGCCTGGATGTTGACCTGTTTGGAGACGTTTGGTGGCCTGTCATGGCTGCATGGGCTTTGGCTTCTCTAAGACGGTCTCGAGTTGTACCAGGGAGATCTACCAAAAAAACTGATATTTACGTAAAGCCCTTTGATTAATGGGCAGATGGTGTGTTTACATAAAGAACAGCACGCGGGGGGAGGGGCCGTGGAAGTTTGCTTCATCCTTTTGCTGTGCCCCTCTTGTATAACATCCTCACTCTCTCACTTGCTCACTCACCCCCCCCCCCCCCCCTCCTTTTCCTCCCCCTCCTCGCAGACTGGGACCTGAGGATATAAATACACGGCTCTTTGTTGTCATTACAGAACTGTACTGAGGTGGGGGAGGGTCAGACAAAAGACCTTTATGTTGGAATGTGGCGTAGACGTAGCCCGCGTGATGCCTCTGACCGGCCGTCCGGCGCAGCTTGGCTTTTACGTGCTGTTTTTTTTTTTTTTTCCTGTACAGGTACGTCACACACATAAACACGCAGGTCCCCAAATGCCCCCCTGGGGTGGGGTGGGGGGGGGCTATAACAGCAATAGTAGTCGTCAATTTTAACAGTGGCTCGGCGGATCTGGAATAGGTAAGTGCGTGTTCGTCTACAACGTCCCGTCCATCTTGGTTGCCTCTCCTTCCTCCTGTGATGCCGGCGCTGCCTGGAGGCGCGGGACCGTAGGCTGGCAGCGTGCCCGGAGCTGTGCGTCGGTTGAGGAGTGCGCGTGTGCGGCTCTCTCGGAGGCGGGTGGGGGTTGGTTGGCGAGCACGAGTCTGGTTTGTGTAGCATATGTGGGGAACAGTCATTGTATTATGTAAGGGTGGATTGGGAGGGGACAGAGAGGGTGAAGGTTGCGTGTGGGCGTGGGCACGGGCAGTGGTGGACGGGCGGGCACTTGTGCACTGACACACACACACACACACATAGAGAACGACAGATGTGATTGGCCTGTTGGGGTCCTGCGTGCTTTGGCTCCAACACTCTGATTTCTTTTTCTTTCTTTCTCTCTCTCTCTCTCTCTTTCTTTTGTTTTCTCTCTCTTGCTCACATGCACCTTCTTGTTTTCACTCTTTCGTCTTCCATCGTTTTCTGGGTGGGTGGTTTGCCTCTGAGCTTGCCTGGGTTTTGGATATGTGGGTGGGTTTTTTTTTTTTTTTTTTTGCAAGATTTCTTTTTGAAACAGGAAATGGCAACTTCTGTGACTCACCGGTACTTTTGCAGCGACTTACTTAAAAAGGTAACGTGACAAGAACTTTTGTCTTTTGAGAGAACCCGCAAGTGAGACAGGGGTGGTAAAAGAAGGAAGACATAAAAGAGGTGTGTGTGTGTGTGTGTGTGTGTTTGGGTCTTGGGGTCTTGCCCAATGAGGCATTTTGCTCTAATTATAACCATCCCACCCCACCGCTGCCGCACCCCTCCCCCAGTCTCTCGGCCCGGCCTCGCCCGCTCTTTTGGACCGCTGTCTGCTGGAGGGCTTTGCACTGCGGGAGAAAGAGATTAATGCTAAGCTTGGTCAGAACGCTTCTCAAATTTCAACCCTCGGAAATCTGTTAAATTACTTTTAATGCTCGCTGCCACCGCTAGAGTGTTGTGTGTCTTCGGCAGGGCGTCCTGTGGCTTCGGCAAGATTGTGTGTGTGTGTGTGTGTGTGTGTGTGCGTGCGTGTCGGCAAGTAAATTATAAGCAATCAAAATAGGTCAAAAAAGGCTGCCGTTACAGGAACACACAGATCTCGTTGTTTTTTATATCTTTATGATGTTTGGTTCGGTCTAGAATCATTCCAAGCAACCAAAGCATCAAAACACGAAATGTCAAAGAGTGTAAATTCATTTTTTTTTTTTTTTAAAACCCACTTTCCAAAATGACAGCATCCAGTAGCATTGAAGACCAGTGATGGTTTCGAGCTAAATTCAAGCGAGTTAAATAAAGGTCTCTTTATTTAAAGAAAGGACATCTAGAGTATTCCACTAAGGTGATAATGAGCTCTTTTTGGAAAAAGCTTTATTGTCATTGCAGCTTCATACACGTTGGACAGTACATAGTGAAATGAAGCCATGTTTCTTTGGAACCTGGTGCTACATGTGACATTTAAATAAAGTAAATTAAGTAACCAAGGCTTTCTAGAAAAACGACAAAATCCAAAAATTGCTGTGTATCCTCGAGGATGCCAGCATCAGTGGCCACTCGGGAGATGTGACATGAAGCGACCCTCTGGCCACATATGCAATCCCGTGAAATCCTGCGGCACAGCAGCCCTGGCTCTGACTCGGTGGGACCATTGTGCATGCTTTAAACGCGAGCACCCTGCGTACACCGAGTTCAACCGTGCCCTCTGCTCTGCTCCGAGTCGGATCGCGTTACGGCTCTTGCAGTCTGGATAGGGCCAGGGGAGCCAGCGTCATTGCCCACTGGATGCCATTATGAAAGTTGGAATCCCACAACCGTGCTTTATGTCTTCGGTAATTCCGGTGCTCTCACTTCATACTGTACTTCGCCAGCCGCACATCTGGTTAGCCAAACAAAGCCTATGCAATGCAGTTACACAGTTCGCCTTGACTGTTACGCTCCCAGAGGTATGTGGAGCTTAATTTAGAGCCGAACATAAAGCAACTGAAATTGGGCTGTGCGTTCTTTGCAGCATTCTTGCAGCAAACTGGCATAGTTAAACATGCAGGCAGATATTTATTTCATAGATATTGCGCAGTCCTCTGGGATGTAGTTGCTGTGTGTTTTTTTTTTTTTTAAGTACAGAACAGGCGATATGTGGATATGACACATCCCTGACAAAGAGGTATTAACCACATAATCGCATCTCTGACCAGGACTGGGCGATTAATCTATTCAGCTCAATCTCGGTGATCAGCTTCAGCCAGCTTTCTTGATGAAAGTGGCAGGAATTAGCATATTTTGTGCAGCAAAGAGCAAAATGGCTGAAGAAGACTGAGCCGAGGAGGGCAGCGATGGTCGTGGTTTTTTTTGTATGTTAATGAACTGTTTATTATTTCTGTTGTCTTCGGATTCAGTCTGTCAATGTCAGAAAAAATTGTGATAAAAATCTATTGAAAAAATGGGAAAAATGTATATTGTGGTATTAAAAAATTTTTTTTTTTTACATATTGCACAGCAATTTTTCAAACCAATAAACTCTACAATCCTGGTGGAGGCAAATTCCCATTAAACAGTTATAGTGGTTAAGTGTCAACAGCGAGATTGAACATCACTTTTTACACATGTGGATAAAAGATGTGCAATGACATTTATGTCCTACTTCTCAAATGTGAATGATGCCCTACTTTTATAGTTTATTAGATCATTTTTATTCTTTGTTATATCATTTTAAATTCAGATTAATACAGTAATCCTCCCTATAGCAACATGCTTTTTTCCTGTTCTGCAAGTCAATCAATATTTCAAGCACAATTTTCAAACTAATCCAGGATTCTGACATTTGATCTTTCGAGTGCAGCCCGCAGGTGATGTGTGCAATAAGATGTGTTGCTCTTTTCCTCAGGATGGATCGGATGAGTGAGGAGGCCCTGCGGCTGAACCTGTTGAAGCGAGGCCTGGACGCGGCTGATGACCGGGGAAGGGAGGAGATCCTGTCCAAGCGGCTGAAGATGGAGGGCCACGAAGCCATGGAGAGGCTGAAGATGCTGGCCCTGCTGAAGCGCAAGGACCTGGGTGGCCTGGACAGCATGTCTGGGGGGCTTGGGGACATGAAGGGACCCTCCGCTAGCAGCCACGTTTCTATGGGCTTTACTGCATATGAGGAGAAGATGAATGGAACGTTGCGTGGCTTAGCTGGGCCACATGGGCTAATGGGAAAAACAGGGAAAGAGAACATTGGGGATGAGCCTGTGGATATGAGTGCAAGAAGAAGGTGAGTCAATAAACATCTATTATAAACTATTCCACTATCGCAGTTGGTCTTCTTGTCCTTCATCGTTACTTTGCTGTGTGTGAAAGTCAACATGGCCCTGACTTTGCATCTTTTGCAACACAACACCTCCTTTGGTCACTAATATAATAATGTGTAGTAATGTGAACGTATTCATTGTGGTCATTCACCAAATAATGAGAGCCAAACTTCGCCATAGTGATGTTGACCGGGAGCGGCGCACCCCCTCTCCAGATGTAATTGTCCTCTCAGACAACGAGGCTTCGAGCCCTCGAGCAGCCTCCCAAAGTGAAGAGAAGGTCAAGGCTCCAAACCTGGACATGTTCAAGGTACGATGCCATGACTGACATCTGATCCAGACAGGAAAAGATTTGCTTTAATTGTTCATTTGTTCCGTCGAAGGTTACGAGTGATATCACACTTTTTAAAAGTATTTTATGTGTGTTTGACTGTCCGTGTGTCATATTCAGGGTAAGAGTGCAGAAGAGAGACAGAAGGTCATTAAGGCCCTTAGAGAGGAGCTGCGTCTGGAGGAAGCTCGGCTGGTGCTGCTGAAGAAGCTGAGGCAGAGTCAGCTTCAAAAGGAGAACCTAGTCCATAAGGTCAGTGACCTGGCCTGTTGTAATATTTTTTGTTTTCAAAGGAGATTTGTAGATCTAGTGCAGTAAAGTATAGTATCTTTTGCTATTTGTGTTAACAGGTGCCTGTGGTGCAGAACAGTGCAGCTTCATCTGTGCACAGTTCCCAGGCTGGGTCCAAGCCTCCAGTGAGGACTGGACAAAGCCAGGAGGCTCAGAACCTGCGCAGCCTACAGGTGAAGGTCTGGAGGGTGTGGGTGTGTGATTGTCCAGCATTTGAATGGAGACCTGGTCAGGCGAGATCTGCTGCAGTTTACGGTTCTCGGTTGTATTTTTGGTCTGTGTTTACTGCCATCTAGTGGGGATACAATGTTGTGAAGTCAAAAATAGAATCGGACAGCAGATATAAAAGGCATAAGCATAAACTAGGCCAAGTAATGCAGAGCCAGAAATTATGAATCAATTGGATTTTACTAAAAACATTTCAAATGACTGCCATTATATGCAGGTTCATGAATGTTTCAAATGAAGGAGTACAGGAAGTCTCCTAAGAGACCATTAAAAACCACCAGGGACAGAAATGTAAAAACTGTGTATTTGAACTTGGGAGATATTGTCCTGAGAGCACTCGTGCTATTATTTCCAAATGCAGGGTCATTCAGTGATCAGGTCAGCTTCCAGCACCACTATGCCCCCAATGATGATGTCACAGAGGATCATTGCACCCAATCCTGCCCAGCTGCAGGGTCAGAGGGTTCCACAAACACAGGTGCTTATGCGCTCGACGCCTGGGAATCTCAGCAACACTGTGAGCTACCAGCAGGTATGGTTCACAGAGGTAAAAGAATCAACATTTGACATTTGCTCTGGTGCCTGTAATACAGGTTTCTAGTTTTTTTTTATTGTTCATATGCTGAATTATTTAACAGAATGTTTAAACCATTTAATTAAAGCTGCAAGAGTGATTCATTTTAATCCTTTGTGCTCTTAAATATGTTATACCATCATCTGCCACTAGGTGTCAGCAGTATGTTAAATTTTCGAATAGGGACAAATCTGCAGTCAAATAAAAATTCCTAATTATAATTTCTCACTTATTAAACAGAACATGTAAGTTATCTTTATCTTTTGTGCTTCTCAGGCCACCACTCAGCAGGTGTCTGCCTCTCAGCGCTCTGGGTCATCGTCTATGTACATGAACTTAGCTCATATGCAAGCGGCTGGTGCTGGAGGGGTAAGTGCAGTGACAGGCATGGGGGCGGTCAGCCCCTCAGCTTTATCCAGCACCGGGGCAAGCTCCCTGCAGGATCCGGTCAGCAGCCAGGCAGCGGCCAAGCTAGCTCTACGTAAACAACTGGAGAAGACTTTACTGGAGATCCCACCTCCTAAACCACCTGCCCCGCTTCTGCACTTCCTACCTTCGGCAGCCAACAGCGAGTTCATCTACATGGTTGGGCTGGAGGAGGTGGTGCAAAGCGTCATTGATAGCCAGGGTGAGTATGTAAAAAAAAATCAAGGTTTGCTACTCTGTCCACTATAGTGCTACTATGTGCTACTAAGTTTGATTTCCAAAAGATCGAAATAATACAATTTAATTTGTGTCTAATAATGAAGTCACATGTGGTGCAAGATGTTAAGTCCAGGCCAGTTCATTTAATTTAATCATTGATTTGATTGCTTCTCACAGGCAAGCTGCGTGGACCTTTCCTCCGAACAGAACCATTCATGTGTGCCCAGTGTAAGACAGACTTCACCCCCCACTGGAAGCAGGAGAAGAGCGGACGCATCCTTTGTGAGCAGTGCATGACGACCAACCAGAAGAAGGCCCTCAAAGCGGAGCACACAAACAGGCTGAAGAATGCCTTTGTGAAAGCTCTACAGCAAGAGCAGGTCAGACAAAGGCAAAATTAATTCATCCCATTTTTGTTGCAATACTGGGGCAGTGGTGGCCCAGTGCTTAAGGAAGTGGCCCTGTAATCAGAAGGTTGCTGGTTCGAATTCCGATCCACCAAGGTGCCACTGAGCAAAGCACCGTCCCCACACGCTGCTCCCCGGGCGCCTGTCATGGCTGCCCACTGCTCACCAAGGGTGATGGGTTAAAAGCAGAGGACACATTTCGTTGTGTCACTGTGTGCTGTGCTGTTTCACAGTGACAATCACTTCACTTTCAAGTTCTTGGTGGTTACCAATACGATAGATCTAACAAATGAAGGGGAATTGTGCACAATTTTCATGAACGAAGCATAATGGCTGTGATTATGTTGTAGGAGATTGAGCAGCGATTGCAGCAGCAGCAGGCAGCTCTGTCCTCCAGCTCTGCCGTGACCGTTCCCAGTGCCAGCAAGGCCGAGTCCCTGATCCGTCACCACACTCTCAGACAGGTACGGCGGTTTTACTTAGTAAATATAAACGTTAGGAGGAGACTGGAGAGCAGTTGGAGTTGGTGTGTATTTTCATGGTTTGTTGTTTGAATGGTCTGAACTGTGTAAATTGATTGCAATTTCCCTACATAAATAAGGAATTAGCCCCCCCATAATGACAACATGAAATAAGTTTACTTGAGGCAAATTTATTAAAAATAAAAAAAAACTGAGAAATCACATGTAAACATCAATACTTTGTCAATCCACATTTTTTTAACCAATTACAGCCTCTTTTTGAATTTCCACACCTATCCAGTTGGCCAAAATGGCCAGTTTCACCTATTCCTCTCAAGCTCAGGTAGGATGGGAAGGCATTTAAGATCTCTCCAGAGATGTTCAATCAGATTTAAGTCTGGTCTCTGGCTTAAACACTCAAGGACCTTTGATATATTGGCTGTGTGCTTAGGATCGTTGTACTGCTCAAAAATGAACCGGTACCCCAGTGTGAGTTCAGTAGCGCTCTGGAGCAGGTTTTCATCCAGGATGTCTCTGTGCACTGCTGCAGTCATCTTTCCATCTATCCTGACTAGTCTCCCAGTTCCTGCAGCTGAACAACAACCCCACAGCAATGATTCTGCCACCACCATGCTTCACTGTAGGGATGGTATTGGCCTGGTGATGAGCGGTGTCTGGTTTCCTCCAAACATGACACCTGGCATTCATAACAAAGAGTTGCATTTATGTCTCATCAAACCAGAGAATTTAGTTTCTCATGGTCTGAGAGTTGTTCAGGTGCCTTTTAGTAAGGAGAGGCTTCCATCTGGCCACTACCATATAGGCATGGTAGGTGGATTGCTGCAGAGATGATTGTGGTGGTAGGAGCCTAGTGGGTAACACACTTGCCTATGAACCCGAAGACCCAGGTTCAAACCCCACTTACTATCATTGTGTCCCTGAGCAAGACACTTAACCATAAAATTGCTCTGGGGGGGACTGTCCCTGTAACTACTGATTGTAAGTCGCTCTGGATAAGGGCGTCTCATAAATGCTCTAAATGTTAGTGTAAGATGTTTGTCCTTCTAGAAGGTTCTATTCTGTCCACAGAGGACCTCTGGAGCTCTGACAATGTGACCATCGTTTTCTTGGTCACCTCCCTGACCAAGTCCCTTCTCCGCCGATTGCTCAATTTAGGTGGCCGGCCTGCTCTGTGAAGGGTCCTGGTGGTTTTGAACTTTTCCCACTTACAGATGATGGAGGCCACTGTGCTCATTGGGACCTACAATGCATCAGAAAAATTTCTGTAACCTTCCTCGGATTTGTGCCTGGAATCTGTCTTGTCTCGGAGGTGTACAGACAATGCTTGTCAGCTGTGGGGCTTTATATAAACAGGTGTCCGCCTTACCAAATCATGTCCAATTAACTGTTTTTTCCACAGTTCCACTCCAATTAAGCTGCAGAAACATCTCAAGCATGATCAGGGAAATCAGGATGCTGAGATTTGAGATTCCATACAAAGGCTGTGAATACTTATGTACATGTGCTTTCTCATTTTTTTTTTATTTGTAATAAATTTGCCAAAACCTCACATTGTCATTTTGCGTGTGTAGAATTCTGGAAAAAAAAAAAAAAAGACTTAATCCATGTTGGAAAATAACTGCAACTGTAGATAGCAGATGCGGTTCATTTTATGTTGCGAATGATGTTTATAAGATATAAGAGCTGAGTTCCTCTCAGAACAATCACAATCCCAGGTCATATCGTGACAAAATAGACGAAATGCCGGATGACAAAACTCTCCTTATTCCTAATAGGCTTCTCAGAGCAGTCAGTCCCAGGCCTCTCTCCAGCATGGTCTGTCCACCTCTGCACGGGGGGTGCTGTCGAATTTTGCCCAGGCCTCACAGCTGTCTGTGGCCAGTAGCCTCTTAGGCATGGCAAGCAAACAGTGCGGCAGCTCCAGCAGCCGGGCACATCATGAGAGTCGGCGTCAGCTCTACAACATCCCTGGTGAGTTTGGATAGCAAAGAGTAAAAGAGTACACTGCAGTGTACTGATTCGTATCACATTTTTAAATCAATTTCACGAATGAATTTCATGTTTGTTGCTGTTTGGTTTCAGTGCTATTTGTTTTTTGGTGTACAGTAGTTCAGAACTTAAAATAGGCCATACTAACCTCCTGAACTTTACCCTGTTCTTACTTTTGTCTTCACTATGCCACTAGGGATGAACATTGCCTACTTGAATGCAGCCAGTGTTGGAGGACAGAAACCATCCAGTCTTGCAGACAGGCAGAGGGAATACCTGCTTGACATGATCCCTCCACGATCCCTGTCCCAGTCCATTACCGGGCAGAAATAATGCCTCCTTCTGAAGTACTTAAGAACAAATCCCATCCCCAACCCAACCACCCTGTCGCATGCAGTGCCTGTTAGTGTGCCTATCAACTAACCTGTAAGAGCGATATGATCAACGCTTTTTTTTTTTTTTTTTTTTTATATAATCAAGAGATCTCTGAAGTACATGATGCACAGCATCTCTGCTATTGCCGCCGTTATTTCAAGATTTCCCCATTGTCATCAGTTATTCTAACAAAGAAGTCTGTTCTTGCAGACTCGTGTGTTTACTGGGTGCTGTTGTGTGTGCACGATTGAAGGTCATAGATTTTATTTTGTGGTGTTCTCTCCACCCCCCCCTTCTTTTCTCAAGTGATTTAAGCTGTCTTTATTGATGACTGATGGCAGAAGAGCACTCATTCAGCTCATAGCACATCCCTGTGTTGAGCATGCATCTCTATCTGAACGTGTGCAGCTCTGAATGACTGTATTAAAATCAAAAACATTTTTGAATGGCAACCTTTCATTTGAAAAGTGATCTTAATGATTAAGCCTTATCCACACAGCTGGAGAAGACTGGAGTGATCTTTTTAAAAATGAAAGTTGGGAGTTTTTAAATGTTTAATTGTAACTAACTTGGCAATACTGAATTATGTTATTTGAAACTTGGGCTAATTTTTTGTACTTTTTCCTATAACACTTTTTTTCAAACAGTTCTCACAAAGAGCAGATGATATTGACTCTGAATTTAGTTCTGTTTGCGCCTGAACTTAAAAAAAAAAAAAAAAGATGACTGGTATCTGAATGCAACACTGCAAGCTGGAAGCCACAAGTAAAAATGACAAAAAAGCAGGAGCATCAACATGCTGTTCCCAGTCCTTGTTACTTCACCATGTGCTTGTCTGGTGTGACTTGAGTCCCTGCTCAACATTCCAACCAGAGATGGGCTTCTGTTCAGAGGCTTATAGTGAAATAAATGTTTAAGGATATTCATTGGAACATCCCTTGTATATAATGTACCTATTTATGGACTACAAAATATGTGAGTACGGGTGCCTTTTCCCTTGTCTTTCAGCTCTTCTTCCTTTCCATTTTCATGAATTATTGAGTTTTTTTTTTTTTTGCTCCCCTCACTTTAGAATGAATTACATAATAGTGTGATAAAATTTTCTAACATTTGTCTTTATTTGCAACGTCTTCTGTGAATAATATGTTGTATCTTTAAGGTACTTTTCTAGAAGACGATAATCAGCTCAAAATGTATTTTATGATCTATATAAAGGTAATCTGTAGCCTTGAAGAGTTCCTGGTTAAATACGCCAGTGGCTGCTTTGTGTTTTAGCTCAGCTGTGGTCGAAGCAGCCAGAGAAACATGCATTAATGTATAAAATGTTGTCCCAAGCTTAACATTTACCTGCACCAGTTCAGTCATACCAGTCATGTCTCATACTTGATCAGATACTTATCAGGTTTCCCTTGGATAAAAAAAAATCTTTAGATTGCATTGTAGTTTAGGTTTCAGAAATTGCTCAAAATACTGCCACTGATTACATGTATGTATCTAGCTATATTAAAGAGTATTATGGAAGTACCCAATTGGTAAACTTGAGTAACAGGTGCAATATTTGGAGAAACAGGGAAGGTCACATTTTATTTATTTCTGTAATTGATGCTCCAAATGTCCACACATCTGTACTGTATTTTCTTTCCTTATGAGTATTTCTTTTTGAATATTTTCTGTCTTGTTTTGTGTATTCTTCAGTGTACCTGTGTGTTTTGTGTCTGTGAACAAAGAAATGTCCTCAATTCTGACTTTTAGCGCCATTTTAAATGGTTTTCATTTTATATTATACTGACTTTCTTTTCAGATAATGATATAGCATTGGAAATAAATATTAACATTGGAAATTGTTTACATCATAATGTAAACATTTGCTTAGAAAGAGTTATGAAGATGCACTGTAAATACGCCTTTTCTCCTTTGTAGATTGAAATGAAGATGATGTTGTAAATTGTGTAGAGAAGCAAACAAAAGCCATGGATAGTGTAAAACTTGTCATTTGGCTGTGCTCACTGTGTATAATTGTGCAACAAGTGTATAATGGGTTCTTACTCTTCAGTAATGATCAAATTCAGTTACTGCACAAGTGTATTTTTGTACCATGTAGTGGCATTGTTTTTTTTTTCAAGCAAATGTTTGTCTAAATAGTAATAGGCAACTAATCAGTTTCATCCACATTATTTATAGTTAAAATTAATGTTGAACGAACCTGATTTTTATTATTGATTTAATCTGATAAAACCCAGGCAGTCCTTTGAGGATGTAGGGTCAGACAAAAAAAAGTACTTATTTTTTTCTTCTTCTTCTTCAAGTTTGAGTTTGTGCATGGCCCAGACATTAAGAAAATCTTGAACTGTGTTTTTGATGCTCACTAAGTGTTAACTGAAAAGTTTTTTTTTTTTTTATGTGGGCTCTCCGAGAAGAACATTCAAATTGAATGTAGACATGATGGATGGAAACAAATACTTTCTTGTTGGACAATATTCGCCCATCTAGTTTCAAAATAAATAATAAGAAATAAATGAATGAAATGCATATGTTTGTTATGGGTGTTTTCACATTTTTTTGGGAGTGGTTTCAGAAAGAAAACAGAATGCTCAATTGTAATGTATGTCATGAAATTGTGAAATCATTTTTGTTCAGCTCTATATTTCGTTAATTTGGTTTTAGCTTTGGGAGGCCACAAGGGGGCGATATAAAATAGGCAATTTTTCTCTTAATGTCTTGGTAATATGTTCTTATGTAGAGTTACTGTTAGTTGGTTAGTTGAATTAGTACCATTACCAGGATTAGACAAATAGTGCATATTCCTGATAAATACCTAAAGTATCAGATGTTAAAGTATTGCTTTATACCCAGGACACCTAGTTTTGATGTGACAGAGCTGTTGTCCAACTGGTGCTTTTAATGCTGTTGACCCACATCAGAGAGAAACCCTCAAGAGACTATAGAATGCTACAATGCCAGCTCTGGTACCTGTGAGGAGATAAAATCCCCACACACCTCAATAACCTTTCATGGCTGCCCACTGCTCACTAAGGTTGATGGGTTGAATGCAGAGGACACATTTGGTTGTGTGTGCCGTGTGCTGCAGTGTTTTACAATGACAATGTCACTTCACTTTCACTTGAAAAAGAATCATCAGCTGGATCCAAATGGTGATGCTGTCCACCATTTGGTTAAAATTATTTGAAAAAATTGGTGAGTGATGAAGGAGAGATGGAGAAGAGGATGTTTCAATGACTTTCAATAATGGGGTCTGGTAGGATAACAGGTCCACATTACTGCCTGACTGAAGCCACAGTGAATCTCTCTAATCTGATCAAAGTGAGCCAAGGGAAGGAGAGGAAGGAGAGGTGGTTGAGTGAGAGAAACATTTCATTTGTGGGTGAACACTGACAGAAGGAGGGACCGGAGAGCTAAAAGAAGATGTGGCCAGAGGTAGGTGAAGAGGTCTAGTTGTTTATCCTCCTTTTTTTTGTCTCACAGCTGTGTGAAGGAGAGGGATGTTAAATAAGTATGAAAGCTTAGAAGAGTCAGTCTTTGGGTGCTGCTATTGTGGATGACAGGATCTGCAGCACAATATGTCTGGATTGTTTTTGTACTGTGATTTTGTCCATAAGAAAAAAATAATTTTCTGTTTTGCTACTGTGTGCCCTGCTGTTCTCATTTCAAGTAGGTTGTATGAGATACGAACAATTAGGCCACATTTACATTACATTTACAGCATTTGGCAAAGTGACTTACATCAGTGGTATTTACCAATCTGTAAATACATTAGCTTAAGTCAGAACCCAAAAAAAGCAGAACCGCCTGCTTTTTTTATGTAGAAAGTGTATGTCTGAGCTCATTTTAGTCTAAATATTTTCTAAACAGGAAGGTTTAGCTTGCATTTGAAGATCTTTAAAGACTAAGCTATTCGAACAGTGGAAGTTCATTCTACCACACCGGAGTCAAGACAGAGATGATGCTTTAGTAGTACCTTGAGAGATGGTCATACCAGTGCGGGAGGATCAGGGAGTTCAAGGTGCAGAGCGAGGAGTGATGAGAGATCTGAGGTAGGAGGGGGCTGACCCTTCCTTGGCTATATAGGCCTCTGCGGCCTATAGAAGTTGAGGGGGCATTCTCGGAACACTTTTCACAATGTTTGTGCAGACAGGAAGTTGTGTCTGCGTTTTTCCAGAAAAAAAATCCCCTTATGATGACATAACGAGCTAAATTCCAGATCTGACAGTCTGAGCTGCCACTTTCTGAACAGTGAAACAGAATGTGCCAAAGACCTCTTTACACCTTTTGCCATTTCTAGCCACTGCAGGGCCATAATCAAGCTAAGGGAACTCGTATAAATAACAAACTGCACCTAAAACAGAACAAAGAACAAGGAAACCACATCCAAATATAACAATGCAGATAACACCGCAAACCACATTTAGACCTGCTTTTTTGCAAAGAGGGAAGCTGTTAAACTGGTACCAAAGGCATCACTACACCCTAAGATGAAAAAAGATTTATCATTTAATCAAGACAGAAAGGTCATATTTTGGCAATTTTTTCGCCTATACAGAAATTGAACAAATTTACTGCAAATTCAAAAATATGTCAGCAAATTAAGTAGTGGTGCTGTGAGATCCAAATGTAATATCTTGTTTGACTTCCATGAGCTTGAAGGACTGCATCCATGCAGATTGGCAAAGATTCATACAATTTACTGATGAAGTCATCAGGAATAGCAAAGAATGTTGTCTTGCATGCCTCCCAGAGGTCATCAATATTCTTTGGCTTCATCTTCCATGCTTCATCCTACCCCAACCATGCTAAATGATGTTCATGTCTGGTGACTGGGCTGGCCAATCCTGGAGCATCTTTGATGGAAGTATGTGATGGAGCACCATCCTGCTGCAGAATTTGGCCTCTTTTACAGTTGGGAATATAAAAGGTAGATTTCTTGGTATTTTAGACTATTGATGTTGCCTTCCATACTGGATGTAACCCCAGACCATGATTTTTCCGGCACCAAACTTCACTGTTTTCTGGGTGAATCTCGGATCCATGCGAGCTCCAGTAGGTCTCCTGCCATATTTGTGATGACTGTGGTGTAATTCGACAGAAGATGTATCTGAAAAATCCACCTTCTGTCACTTTTCCGGCGTCCATCCTTTTAGCAGGCTGTGGGCCTTGGCAAATGCCACATGGTTTTTTAAATTGTCTTTTGTTTAGTGTTGGCTTCTGGGCACTGATTCAACCAAGGAGGCCATTTCGAGACAGAATCCGACAAACTGTTCTGGTTGACACAGGGACTTCAGGTGACCAGGTCTCGTGGGTCTCTGCTGCAGGGGGAAATGGGCTGGCCGTTTTTTGAGCCAACAAACAGTCCTCTCGAGCAGTTGTCTTGCAGGGTCTGCGTGACCTGGGCTTGTCAAAAACATCTCCAGTCTCTTCCAATCTTTTTTTTTTTATCCTCTGTACTTGACACTGAGACACATTGAAGGTGTCTGCCACATCAGCAGTGGATCTGGTCTTCAGCCTCTTGATAATCAACACTTTAGTCTCAGGGCGGAGGTCTAGTTGCAGTTGATGTGAGGGTCTAGTGTACTGGGGTTCTTTTATACACACATGACACCTAATTGATCCATTATTAGTCACAGGTGAAGCTCATATGACAAGGCGACAACACTTACGTCTTTCCAAAAATGGACTCAGTGGGCTTTACTGAGCTTTAATTACTATAATACTTTTTGAAAGTTTTGCCCTGAAACATTATTACAAAAGCTGTTGGGAATAAAATGAGCCATTTCTTGTAAAAAAAAAATCTTAGTTAGAAATATATTTCAGCTGCACTTGAGGTCAATTTGTACACAAGCAACATGACTTTTGTTTTCAATAGTTGCTTGTATGCTGTACACTTTGTACTTTTGGCAGTAAAACTATCATGGTACATAATATTTCAGCTCTAACATGGATAAGAAGATGTACTATTAGTATTCTATGTTAGTAGCCTTTGGCTGCTCACTATGAGCCTCGAGCACTGTTCTAATGAGATAGTAGATTGTCAATGTACTGTAAAAAGTGCTGTAAAAATACAAATTGATTGATTGAAGAAATTAACCCAAGGAAGGATCTTTTGTTCAGTGGGTTTGTTTGCTTTAGGTTTAGCAATATTTCCTTTTCAGTCTGTCCATATTGTGCACCAATGGAATGAGTGAATCCGTTTTAGAAACTGATGACTTCCTGTGAGGTGCAGCATACACACCTCTGCTCTCTTCATTCTCATCACTCAACTGACGGCGCAGTCATTAAAAAGGTCAGAACATACTTTCTCTCCCTCTACATTTGACTGTGAAAGATTGTGTCATTATTACTTTTCTGTATGGTAATGTTTTTAAAATTAACATAGTTAAGGAATCTGTTTTAAAAGATAATTTAACATATTACAAATCTGTTGATATCAGTTATATCCAATGCATATAACCCAGAAAAAAATAAATACATTAAAAATTCTGTAGTAATAATGAATTTCATCACTTAACATTAACATTTGATACATATTTGTTTCGCTCTCATTTATAGCTCTTTGCCTCATGATGTCCAGCGCAGCCAGTGGGTTTGTGCTTGTCCAACAGGTCCCTCCAAACATCCAGCCTGATGCCAGAAATGCTGTCAGGCCAGCTGTCAACTCTGTACTGCAAAAGTTTCTCCAAGGAGAGCCGAAGGCTTTGGGGGTAAGAACTAATTTTTTAAATAATAATAAAAAAAAAAAATGCTGAAATTAGTTTCTCTTACTTCATGCAGTCAGCTGAAAACACATACTACACTCAACATTACGTCTTTATAGTCAACTCACGAATTGTTTTCCTTTCCTCAACAGACAGTTCAAATAATGATTGGCGTGACAGTATTTTTGTTTGGTATTGTGATGTTGTTCAACATGATCGCAGTGATAAAGTTTTCTGGCATCATGTTCTGGGCAGCCTTGATTGTAAGTTCATTCAAGCAAGAAGTAGCAATCATCATACCAAAAATACATAAATTTAATTTAAACTGAACTAACTGATCTTTCGTGTGTTTTTGATCTTAGTACATAAGTGCGGGCTCAATTGCTGTGGCTGCCGATAAGAATCCAAACCAGTGTTTGGTCAGTACTTTCATGCTCTCTGTAGAAGACGTCTGAAGTAAACTGTGTCATGTTTGCTAATGAAATTCCTAAATCTGATTTGTGTTTCACATGCATTTATCTTGTTCTGAGGAACAAAATAGAATGAAACACTGATGGAACAAAAACTATTTAATTTCAGAAATTTGTAGGTCAATGCTTGATTGATCTGTTTGAAAGAACAATTTTAAATTATGTATCTTGTCTTGCAGGTCAAAGCCTCATTAGCTTTCAATGTCATCAGTGCAATAGTAGCAGCAATAGCAGTGGTTCTTCATTCCATCGACATGATTATCATTACATCAGAAATGCATTATAGGTACTACCGGGAAAACAGCAATAGTTACGTTGTACATGTGGCCATGGTAACAATCTAATTATAATTTTAAATTTAAACAAACAAAGAAAAAATTTTTTTTTTAACATTTGCTGTTCTTGGTGTTGTTTTACTGTAGAGCAACATGTCTGGGATCACTGGTGTGATGATCGTTTTCTCACTGCTGGAATTTATCATCTCCATCTGTTTATCGGTGTTTGCATGTGGAGCCACTTGTTGTTCCACAGATTCACAGGTTTTCACAGAAATGCTTACTTCTTCTTACATTTCACCCAGCCTATCCTTCACCACACGTTGACTGTCTACAATATGCAACAACTAAACACAACAATGGAACAATGGATATTGCTAATATCTCATTACATAATTCCATTTTTACTTCAAACAGGTGGTTTATATTCCACATTTACCAGCCCAGGCTTTGTCTACACCTACTGCTTCTCTTCCTAATCAGATCACCTCAGGGGTAGGGAAATGATGATGGGCATGTAATAACAATATGACATCTGCATGACATCTGACATCTGTGGACATGACATTGATGCAATGGAGTGTTTTGTGTTTCTCAGGAAGCATTTTATCCAGCCAGCACTCCTCTAGAGCAGTATGGAAGAAGTGGACCTGAAGCTCCTTTTCTTCCACCTCCGCACTATGATAATATCCAGAAATTTTAATTTCCTAGAGACAGTCTCTCTATGTTAAACAGATATAGTTACATAAAACATCCCAGTTGTTCTCTAAATCACTTCTGAAACTTGTATTTGTGGAGACTGGATGATTTGTGATTCATTGACAGCAAATTCAAACAAATACAGTCTGGTTCTCATTGTGTAATTTGTTATCATTACTACTTTTTTCAGAATGTTTTTTAAAAGTCTTTTTAAATAGAGTTGTGAATAGAGTTATGAATCCATGTATTGTTTATATATGTTACATAAATCTAGTCAAATTATTAATTATGTTATATATGAAAGCAAATTTTCTCTTTTTACAAAAATGATCATACATGTAAAGTATGATATAAATGTCTGGTGCCATTTGGTTGTTATTTGAACAGTGAAAATTAACAGTGTATGATAAAATAATTCATGTTTAATTTTTGTTGTATTTGAGACAGAAGCTTTCATGCTAACCCTTTCATGCTAATACTGTATGTTGCCACTCAAAACCATATGGAAGTTATTCAGTAACTTTTTTTCTATGCAGATAGATAAATAGGAATAAGTCATGAAGCTTGAAGAGTCTTTTTCACTGACAACATTTCGTGACACGTAGTGACTCATTTTGTCACTATGTGTATGTTTGAGTGTGTTCAAAATCTAAACCCACATCGAAGGGGTTTCTGGGAACAAAACCATAGGCACGTCAACAGCTTTGGTGGTTTGTGGTCTGCTGTGGAAAATAAAGATTTCAATAACCCAACTCAGTGAGAAAAAAGTTTATTGAGAGCTCTGCTGCGCATCAGAAAAAACTTTGTCTGACTAAGGTACACACATGCATTTCTATCTCACCCCAAACCTATGGCCAGCTTGCAGAGCTGGGACGAAAACGTGGTTATCATGTTTTTCAAACCTGTTGTTTTTTCTGAAGCAGTAGATTAAGCTGACCTCCCAAAACACAATCTGATTCTTGCAAATACTAAATCAAAACACACCGTTGAACATACATAGAAGAAACAAAGAAGAAAATGCAATTTCCCATTACCTGTAATAAAATCCTGCAAGCATAGAATTATAATTTTCCATTACATGGTCCAATGGCAGTCTGGGTACCTGCATTCAGCTATAATAGATAATGGTTTGATAGGTCATGGTTGCTTTGCGGTTACTGGGACACTTTTGAAAATTGTTCACTGAATATTGTTTCATTTGAATTATGATCCAAACTCACCGTAAAGAATTTAGTCACAGACAGTTAGTCTGTGAGCACTTTAAACCAGTGGTTCTCAAACTTTGCACAATTAAAATACAGAATGGATGACTATTTAAATGGTCCTAATTTTATTTCTAACATGAATATTATGTATAATTGAATCAGTTATTAATTTTACACAACAAGTGAGGATATTAACATATATCTGCTTTTTTCAATTTTTTTTTATATAAACAATAATCTTAGAGACTCCAGAACAACCACTAGAGGGAGTCTAAGTTTAAGAACCTAGAACAAAGAAACCAACCAGCAACCTTCTGATTACGAGTCCGCTTCCCTACCCGCTAGGCCAGCCACTTCCACTATGCCTTGTCCTACGTCTTGCACACGGTTAGGAGCACAGACACAAAGCACCAGGCAGAGGGATGCGTGTTGGAGATCTGAATGCCACAGTCAGCTTACTTTTTTGGATATGCTGGAGCAATCTAGCCTGGTTGGTAACAGGACAGACTATACATTTGACTGTGCTATTCTTAAAAAACTGGTTAAGAAATCCGCAAATTACAGGTGCTAAAGGAAAAGGTCTTAAAACCATACTGGTCTCCACTACATGAAAATGACAAATCTACTTGGGACTCAAAAACATAAAGACATGAATCATATTAGGTATTGTCAAATCATTGCATTACTCTATGAAAATATAAACATACCATACTCTAGATAGACATGTATGCACCTAGGCTGAATGTGTGCTTTCCTATGTTGTTTGGTCTCCACAGGCCTTACATGCCATTTGAACATAATTAGAATATTGTAAACCATGTAAACCAATATTGTAAACAATGTAAACCAAATAATTAAATAACATCTGGCAACATTAACTCAACTCTCTTGTTCATGCTTTTTTGAGCAGTACTGACACCTGCTGGACAAAACATTTACACCAACCAGATCACCACCCTGGAAAGAAAATGTCTCAAATCCCTTTTTATTGTCCTTGGACAAACTAAGCCACAAACTTCCTAAATACAGACAGCATATCGTCTGCCCCACAAGGGACAATATCACACTGGACAACTGTTAAACCACATTAAAAGATGGCAGCTCTGGGACATTCTGATCACTGCCTCGTCCATCTTACTCCAGTTTACAAGTAACAATTTAGACATGCCAAACCTGTAACCAAGAAGAAGTGGACCAATGCAGCAAAGCAAGAACTGCATTGACTGCACTGATTGGGCTGGTTTTGACGATCTATCTTATAATCTGGATGATTTGACAGATACTCTGACATCATTCATCAGTTTCTGTGAAGATGTGTGTGTGCCAACCAAGATCTGTACAGGCAAGCCAGGAACACGCTGACCAGGGAGATCAAGAAGCTGCTATGAGAAGCTGACAGAACGGTTCTCAGCCAATGACTCTTGTGTCAGTGTGGAGAGGCCTGCCAGCTACAGATGACCCCCACCCCCTGCTGAAGAAAACAAGACCTGGTGGATGATCTCATTAACTTCTAATCTAGGTTTGATATAACCCAAGACCATGAAAGCCCTGGGTATATCCCCGCCCTGCCTTAAAACCTATGCTGATCAACTGGCTTCCATCTTCACCTGCTGCTTCAGTAGACACCTGGAGCTGTGTTAAGTTCCGTCCTGCTTTCCCCAAGAAACCCACCACCACAGGACTGAATTACTACAGACCTGTCACCTTGACCTCTGTTGTCATTAAATTCGTTGAACGAGTGGTTTTAGCCCGTCTGAAGGTCATTGCAGGACACCAGCTGGACCACCTGCAGTTTGCCTCCCATGCAAACAGGTCTGTCATGGCGCCCACTGCACCACAAAGTCGATGTTACAACCATGGCGCACAAAGAAGAACGGTTAAAAACAGGGGCAAGACTGACACACGTTCATAGTTGTGTTTTTCCTTCTATGCTACCGCCAATTATTGTACTGCTTCCTTGCACTTTGACCTAATTTGCCCCTCGATTCCTGTTTTTTTTCCCTTCTGGCGTCTCATCTTCTGCCTGCGGTCTACTCTCCCACTCACCGCCTGTGCGGCGCTGCCCTCTCTTCCCTCTCAGCCACCAGCAGCAACATGTTTCCATCATGGCAGATCACATTCGCTTCTACGATCCACTAAATTCACTAAATTCAGTTCTGAGACACAGTCCCTCAGTACTGGTGCCCCTCAAGGATGTGTCCTCTCCTCAATGATCTTTTCCATCGACAACAATGATTGAACCCCCGGGAACACTGTTAATCTTCTGACATTTACAAACAACCCCATTGTCATAAGAACTCATTCAGGATGGTGATGAATCTGCATAACAACAGGAAATTCAGCAGCTGGTACACTCAAAACTGTAGAGATGACAGTGGACTTCAGGAGCTCTCCTGTGAAGATCTTCAAGTTCCTGACTACCACCATTTCACAGAACCTGAAGTGGGAGACCATCTCCTCCATCCTCAAAAAGACCCAGCAGAGGATGTACTTCCTGAGGCAACTGAGGAAGTCCAGGCTTCCGCAGGAGCTGCTGATGCAGTTCAACACAGAAGCCATTGAGTCTGTCCTGTGCCCCTCCATCACAGTGTGTTATAAAGCAGGTACTAAACAGGACAGGAACATCAGACTGTAAGGAAAACATAAAAGATCATTCGTGCCCACCAGCCCTCCATCCAGGACCTGTCCCTCTCAAAAATCAGCAAAAGGGCAAGGGAAATCTTCATAGATTCCTCAAACCCAGAACACAGGGTGGTTATAGAGTGTTCTCCACAAGATATAAACCAAACACAGGAAGATCTGATTTTGCCAAACATCATCTAGAATAGCCTGGAATAACATTATGGGCAGATTAGACAAAAATCAACTTAGTGACTTAGTACCATAGTGACAGGAAGAGAAGAGTATAGAGGAGTAAAAGAACTGCTTATGATCCAGAAAATACCACCTCATCAGTCATGCATGGTGTTGGTATTGTCATGATGTGGGCTTGTATGGCTGCCAAGGGAACTTATTGAAATGCATTTAGTGATGGTGTGATGACTAAGCAAGATGAATTCTGAAGCAATATTATCTGCTCATAATAAGCCGTATGCTTAAAAATGTTATCCTTTATTCATCTATGCATGAACAGTGGGTAGGGAAAGTATAAAATTTTCACTCTTTGTTGTATTGCAAAGTATTTGCATATTTATTAACAAAGTTTCACATGATCCTAAGAATGGAGACCATTTGCTCAGTATTTAGTAGAAACATCCTTTTGCACCCTAATACAGATCCTCACACCTTGATTTGGGGATCCTCTGCCATTCCACCTTGCAGATCCTCTCAAGTTTTGGCAGGTTGGATGGTGGCAACAGGTAAGGATGTGGACCTGTAATCTGAAGGTACCACTGAGC
Source organism: Denticeps clupeoides (assembly GCF_900700375.1). NCBI lineage: Eukaryota > Metazoa > Chordata > Actinopteri > Clupeiformes > Denticipitidae > Denticeps > Denticeps clupeoides. The sequence goes on along the minus strand of NC_041711.1, from coordinate 29,847,397 downwards.
AAAGCACCATCCCCACACTCTGCTCCCCAGACACTTTTATGGCTCCTCCCTGTTTCACCAAGGTGATGGATTAAATGTGGAGGACAATTTTTTTTGCGTGCACCATGAATTTCACAATGACAATCACTTCACTCTCATTTTCAACTGAGCTTGTTTACAAACACAAACATCTTGTAGAAATCATGACACACAGAAATACACACACGTCTTTGACACGCCTTCCACTCTTTCTGTAAGAATAATGCCCTCTGCTATCTACAATATGAAAAGAACACGCCGCCTGTACTTTGTCAGACAACTCTGTTACACTGTGATGACAATGACCCGAAGCATAGTGCGAAAGCAACCAAAAACCTTAAGGCACATACGTGGAATGTTATGCAATGGCCAAGTCAATAAGTTGACCTGAAGCTGATTGATTATGCATTTCACTTGCTGAAGACAAAAATGACGAGGCAGTAGTAGAGGCCATGCAGTGTCACCAAAGATGTAACCCAGCGGCTGGTGATATCTATGTGCTCCCGGCTTCAGGCTGTAATTGACTCAAAAGTATTTGCAAGCATTAAAAATTGAAAATTTGATTTATGGTCATTTATTTATTGCATTACTTTTGGTCCCTTAAAAAGTGGAAGGCACATACACAAACTGTTTTAATTCCCACACCAAATTGGGATGTAAATACCCTCAAATTAAATCTGGAAGTCTGCAGTTAAAGCACATCTTGATCATTTCATTTCATTCTATTGTGATGGTGTATAGAGCCAAAAACATTAGAATTGTGTCAATGTGCCATTTATGGACCTGACACGCAAGAGCTGGATTTAAAGCATTTCACTGCATATCATACCATGTATGACTATGTATGTGACAAATAAAATTTGAATTTGAAATATTTTTGAATTTGGATAAAGAGATTCAACACCATGGACACCATTCCCTCAGATTCATTTCTCAACAGACAACTTACTATTCGCTACTGCATTATGTATTTTTTGTCTCATCAGCACCCTGAGGCCATGGTTGCTAGGTGATTGGTGGTGGCACATCATCTCAGTAGGCTGAACAGTTCAGCCCTCCTCATTTCCAAAATAAAAACGAAACTCATGACAGCAGCTCTGCTCATGCATTGTCTGTTCGCAATCTTAAGACACCTCTGAACAGGTAGGCTTTGTACTGCGTACTAAATACTTATATTTTGTATTATAATGGATACTAAGCACAATAGATATTATTAAAATGTGTTTTAAGCATTGTTTATAACCTTACATTATTTATGTTATGATTTTAAAATGACTCCACACGAAAAGAAAGGGGCACAAAAAAGATTGCACTGATGATACACGATGGAATTGTCTAGTGATAGACTTTACTTTAATTATTTGAAAACTATTTGAAATGACGGGTCACAGGTCAAAGACAATCAAGGAGTTGAATAAAACCAAAATCCAAGACCAGGCAAGACTCCTTCACTGTCAGAAAAAAGATGATAAGAAGCACTTTCAGACTCTAACAAAGGCAGCAAACACAACTGTTAGGTTCCTGTCTCCCAGGGGGATGGCACCATCACTGTTGTGGTTACGCTCTTCCAAGGCCTGCAAACAAACATGGACTTCTACCATTTTATAACATAACCTGTCCAACAAAATGTATAATGATTCTTACCTAGACTATTTGATTAAAATTTTCAGTTTGTTTACCTAAAAAATATAAACCTTTATTTAATGCATTAACTGGTAATTATTTTTATACTCATTTATTGATACTGATTTCCATTTGTAAATGTCATCATTCACACCAACGAATGCAAAGTTCTGGACTGACACCTCCCCCCCATTTTTGGCACAGGACAATGTCAAAATACAATGACCCGATGAGGACTAGACACAATGAGGCTACATTTATAGACCTAACATGAGGTGGACACTATCAGGGCATCAGGAAAACAGCCAACACCAGAACTATTTATTGTAACATATTGGAGCAGCCCGTAAAGTCGGGCAATGACAACAAGTGAAATTTGCAATGCCAAGTACATTTTTACCATAGAATTGCTTGTGTTTTTGGATTAATTAAACTATTACTAAGTACTGAGTAAAATCTAAGTGGAAATCCTTTTCTGGTAGGTAAATGACATTCCACGTTTTTTTTCTGTCCGTGAGGTGTTACATTTCACCCTTTCAGTTGTTGCTGTAACAGAAGAAGTAGAGTTCAACAGAGCAGCAGCAGAAACAAAGCCACCAGGTAAAGTTGCTTTTGCTGTATGTTGTCACTTGGCACAATGTAAAGAAACTGTATTATTTTTGACAGCAGAAAGAAATGTTAAGTCTTTGAGTGTTGATAGAAATAGTTACTCTCAAAAAGGGCTAAACATTTGTGCTTGAAATAGTTTCATAAAGAGATTCTTTCCGTTCAACCGAAATTCTGTAACAAGTTCCTTATATTAAAAAAAAATTAAAACTAAAAGACCTTCAAATCACAGGAGGCAATATTTTAGTCACAACAGAAAATAGATAATACATCAAATGGTCAATCTGGGAAATTAATTTAGCACCTTTCTGTCAGGATCCAGTCCAGAAGGGGATACTCCGGGTCCAGGATTCAGACCTGGGTTTCATGTTCGTCCTGAGTTACTATGACTCCTGATTGTTTCCACCTGTGCATAAAGCTGCCCTGTTTGTGTCAATGCGCCGTCAGGTAGTTGTTGGGTGATGTTTCCCCTGTCCTGTGTTCGTGTAATAAATCCCGTCTCATGACGTTCATATGCGTCCTCTTATCCTCACCATTAAAATAATATTAACATTGACATAACATTATCATAAGATTATGAGAAATTGGAGATATCTCAGTGTGTAAGGACAAGGCTGAAGACCTTTTTTGGATGCCAGAGGTCATCAGGTCCTCAGATCATTTATCGGCATGATTGTGTCACTGTGTCATGGGACATGGCTTGGCAAGGAGAAAACAGATGCATTCACTCGACTTTGACTTTTGATTTATGTAGAACAAGGACACATAATACAAGACAAGGTACATCTACACCAGCACATGAGGCCGGAGTACCCACCTAATCAGAACTGTGACACAATGACATTACAAAATGGCATTACAAAATTGGCCTGTCTGCAGTCCAGATCTTTCCTCTATAAAGAACATTTGGAACATCATTACTAAATTAAAAATATGTTAAGACAAACTCATGAGCTGGAAACCTATATTGGGTAAGAATGGGCCATATTCCAGTCAGTGCTGTACTGACTGCACAATCCCCCAAAAATGCAAGTAAAATGTTCTTGAGAAGAGGAGTGAAGCACACTCCTGAGTGAAAACAGTTCAGTCATTTACTTAAAAAAGTTAGGAAAGAATGTCCACATGGAAATTTATCTCAATTCTCAAATTAAGTTTACCTATTAACAAGAGTTGAAATTATTTGAAAGTAATTTTTGTAACATTTTATTCATATAAACTTTTTCCAGTGTATTTTAACTTATATTTAGTGTAATTTTATTCAGAGAAACTCAAGTGTCACGGATCAGCAGCAGTGCAAGGAAAGAACGCATTTGCACAAACAGGATTTACTTACAACAATGTACATGGGACAGGATAACAGGCATAGGACAATGTCAAAATACAATGACTCAAAGAGGGCAAGACACAATGAAGTTACATTTATAAATCGAACATCATATGCACACAATCAGATCCTCAGGAATACAAACACAACCAAATCTCTGAAACATGCACCATGATTAACATGCCCCTATCCCAAAAAGGGGCATGCTTAATTTTAATAAATGTAAACACTTGCCACAGGAAGCACAAAAGAGGGCCAGTTCCCTCAAAACACTCCCATTACTTTACAACACAAAACATGCACTTTGTACTTACCATTTCCATATATTTAACTGCTTGCAAATTTGTTTCAGTTATTGTTAAATACACATAACAAGTGTTTAAAATGAGAAGTTTTATGAGCTCTTTTTGACAAGATCAAATTTGATCACCCTAGAGTCCAACAAAAGTGCATGATCTCACACTCCCTGTACTGTTTCATTGACACAGCATGCACTTCCAGTCTTTCTGTATATTTTGCTGTTTAGAAATTTGTGTCTGTGATTGGTAAGTGTTTTGAATGTAAATTTGTTTTATGAAATATGAATTGCACCTTAAGCCACTGTACTTTGCTTTCTTTAGTTTTTTTTTGAAGGACCTGTCATATCACTGATAATGTCCAGCTCGGTATCGACTGCAGATGGGTTTGTGGTGGTCACCCATATCTACCCACAACAGCCTGTCCACTCTACATCTACAATTGGACATCAACAACACAACACCAGCTATGCTGTGCCAGGAGTCTCATGTGCACTTTGGAAATTCTTGAAAGGAGAACCAAAAGCACTAGGGGTGAAAACTATTTCATTCCGTGGTGCTGTATTAATTGTGTTACATCCTGTAGTTCTGTCTGTACGGTAAAAAACACGTATTGAAGAACGGTGTAACTAATCTGTCTCTTGTTCTCCACAGACGGTGGAAATAATGATCGGTGTGATCATGTTCCTTTTTGGCATTGTGATAGCCAGAAAGTCTGAGGGAGTGGTGCTCTACTCTGGTATCATGTTCTGGGGAGCCATAATTGTAAGAATGAAGAACTTTTATGCTGATATTCTTCTGTCTTTACATTATGAATGCATCGTGTTTATGCCTTTTTATTTCTCTCTCAGTACGTCATTGCAGGTTCTCTCTCTGTAGCAGCTGAAAAGAATTTGAACCGGTGTTTGGTGAATACCAATTTATTGTAGCCTTTATTATTATTATTATTATTATTATTGATATTTTATATGAATATTAATGTTACTGTTGAAAGAATAATTTGTTCATCCATAGTTATAGTGTCATGTTCCTATCATTCATTCAACATAAACTATACACCCAAAGGTCTGTGGAAATCTCTTGCATTTATATATTTATATAATAAAACACTGGCAGCTGTAGATGTTCAGGAAATGTCTTACTATCTATTAAGGAAGAGCTCTCTGGAGCTTCTGGTAAAAAAGAAATGAGTACAATACATACAGTACATACATACAAATGCATGCTATTTGACATTTCAGGTTAAAGCTTCACTTGGAATGAACGTCGTCAGCTCCACAGTTGCAGGAACTGCTATAATACTTCATTCAGTTGATTTCATCATTATACTGAGTTCCCGATACGGCTTCTCTGACAGTTATTATTTCACTCATCCTTACGAGAAGTACCAGGTAATAAAACAGTTTTTGTGTTCATACCTGGGAGTAATATCAAGCTTAAGAAGTACAGGCTACGTTACTATTTAATGTGTGAAGTGAACAGTTCTTTCATTTCTGCTTTCTTTTACACATAACTGTGTGTGTTTCAGACCACAGCACTGGGGATCAATTCTGTGATGCTGATTTTAGCAGTGCTTGAGTTCATTGTTTCTATCTATGTATCTGCATTTGGATGCAGAGCCACTTGCACCTCCAGCACTCAGCCACTAGTCAGTACATTTTTTTCCAAATGTTTTGATATGTTTTATGTGCAACAGTCATGCTGATTTATTTTCAACATTTTCATTCTGCTTCAGACTGTGCACATTTCTGGCTCCATGCCAGGATCCATGCCAATATCAACAATTCCTGTTTCAGGTCTGAACACTTCAGAGGTAGGAACATCTTAGAGTGGTTTCTAATATGATATTGTATAAGAACTGCAGAAATATGTACTGACTATGGATGATTTTCTACCAGCAGACTGCCCATCCGCCACCATATTCCTTCATAAACAGCAAACTGGAGCAGGACCAGAAGAATTAAACCAGATAATGATCTGGCTTTCCACATTAATGACAAACTCACTTCTACATGAACATTTGTACTTAATTCTATTTACAGCATTTAGCACACAGTCTTGACCGGAGCAACATGTACATAGATTTTTTAGTCTTAAGACTATTAGAGACTATAAGCCTGTAAGATCCATGCCATCACAAACCCTATTAAAGTGAGATAAAAAATCAAAAGTAGAGTCAGGAGCATAAACATTTATATGGAAATGATTTTGTAATGGACAAGTTAGGAAAATAAGCTCAAGCAGATGCTTATTAAAATGCGTGTCTTTATTTATTGCTTTAAGCTAGGAAGGGACTCTGCTGTTCGGATGACAATTGCAAGCTGGTTCCATCAATTAGGAGTCAGAACTGAAAAGAAGGCATGTCTTTTTAATGAGAGGAGGCTCAAGATGACAAGAGATTGAAGTTCATAAAAGATGAGAAGTGACCCTATGTTTAATCACTGCTGATAGATAGGAAGGATCAGGTTAGGTTTTTGGACTGTTGTAAACATTTAAGGACGGTGTAGCATGTGAGGATTTTGGTACATGTTGTGGCAGCATACTGGATCATCTTAAAATTAAAAGTCTGAAACTCACTAACAAATAAAAAAGTGCAGCAAGCTTCTTTAATGGACATCAAGCAGTTGTGATCCCCTGGGCTATGTCATGGGAGTGAATCCCTGGGCATTCCACCTTTTTTTTGGCCTGATCAAAAGAACAATCAATGATCATGTCAGTCTCTGTGGACAGCCCTCCCATTCCATGGTTTATCACTTGGCTTAGCACTTATTGATTTAAATTAACTAGACTAAAAGAAAGACAATCAAAATATGTTAATCACAGCTGGCATCATACATTTGCCTTCATGTTAAGTGACTACCATATTTGGTCTGCTTGACCTGGAACAGCAAAAACAACAAGGTGCTTTGAGTTTACCGGACACCTGTGCACATGCACACTGTGAGCTCATAGTGTTGGATGTGCTCCAAAGCATCAGCAAGTTCTCAGGAGTTCACCATACTGTGTGAAAGGTCAGGGTATGCAAAGGCTACAAATGCTCACAAAAATACACAATATGGAATACATAGCAGCTATTTATGGTCTGTGATAGAGAAGTTATAAAATGTGTGGTTAGTAATACAAAGTTGAATCAATCAGAACTATAAAAATTAGTTAATTGTATGGAATATATGTTAAACGCAAAAAGTTATAGAGATTCATATAAGGAAACTGAAAATTATACAACACCAGTAAAGTGTTGCAGTATTCAAGTTTCAATGTTTTGACTGAATGTAGCTAAAACTACTAGCAAAATACAAAAATAAAAATAAAGAACAATTTCTCACGTTTGTTACATACATTTATGATATTTATTTGAAAATATCAGTCCTGCTGTTTCAGGTGCTGGTTGGCTTTCTATTCCTACTGTTTACAAATTAATTTCACTTCTGTTTTAGCCATTGTGTTGTGTTTGGGTAGTGATGTGCTTCTAACCTTTAAAAATAAAGGCGAAACATATAAGTACTTAGTGAACTTTACTTTTGTGATGCTTTCTCACCCTTCACTCCCTTTTCTTCTGAGTGAGTGGATACTGTTGCTACAGTGAAAGCAGAATGTATTATGATCATTTAAAATTAGATCTTGTAAAAGCTCTCCATTTTGCAGTCCCACATTTGCCAACATTTTACTCTGGAGTAGTGGTATTTTCATTTGTTCATTAATTTTCCCATGAGTCTATTAGTATAATTTTGATATGATTATAAAGGGAGTGCTTCTGAGGTTTACGAATCAGCATATATGTTATTGGGTCAAAAGAAATGAAGATGGAACATAGAAGACATGGCTGCCTTTTCCCATACATTTAGAGTGATTTATCCCTCTTAAAGTAACTGTGTCATCTTTAAACCTCAAGCAATTCATGGTACAGCATCTTGACCATAACCTACACCAAAATATTGCTAAAAATAACACAGGGAGATATTAGCAGACAAATGTCTCTCCAAACTATCCCTTTGGGCACATTTTAGTGTATGTGACCAAAGCTCTAAAACTAATCTATCCGTATAGTTACTCACGCCATCTATTACAGCTGAGGATTATAATATAATAATACAAATTTATTATAATTATATCTAATTATTGTGATGTAATTATTACACAGTATTATAATTTAACTATATGGTATTGTAATAGTTAAAGTTCCAATAGCATAAATATCTGAAAAACTAGAGCAGATTAGTTAATAAAGCATTATATTTCTGGGTCTGACATGGTACATCATCTGCTGATCTATGTGGAAACAGAATCTCTCAAACATGTTTCATGCATTATAAAGTTTATGCATTATAAAGCACTGCTTCAGTCAATTTATATGAGAGTGTGGTAATACAAGATTTTAATCTGCAGACATAGAAGAGTCTAGAATATAGACTCTTCTGTGTCTTGGTTCCTCGTGGAATTAACTTCCCCTAGATGTTCGAACACCTGACTCATTAAATATCCTCAAACGCAAGCTAAAACCCTTTCCTTTTAGACTCTAGGTGAATGCGTTCCTAGTACCTTGAGAGGACCTGGAGAATCAGAGATCGAGATGCAGAGAAAGGAGTGATCAAATATCCAGAAGCTATCAACTGTGTCAAATACCGCTGAGAGGTTCAGAAAGACAATTTTTCTGACATAGCAGCATGTAGTTTTTCAGTAACGGCCAGAAGAGCTGTCTCTGTGGTGTGAGTGCTGTCAATTGGAACAATGTAAAGAAACAGCATTTTTAAACAACAGAAAGCAAGTCTTTGAGATTTGATAGTAATATGTACTCTCAATAATGGTTAAACACTTTAGCTTTAAATTATTTCATAATAACATTCTGTTCATTCTGTTCAGTCTTTCCATTCAATGTTAATTAATATTTCCCTTGAACCTTTGGTTACTTTCATGTTGGACCTGTCATATCACTGAAAAAGTCCAGCTACCCACATGTCTACCCACAACAATTGAAAGTGAAGTGATTGTCATTCTGAAACACTGCAGCACAGCACGCGGTGACACAACAAAATGTGTCCTCTGCTTTTTAACCATCACCCTTAGTGAGCAGTGGGCAGCCATGACAGGCACCCGGGAAGCAGTGTGTGGGGACAGTGCTTGCTCAGTGGCACCTCAGCGTCCTTGAACCGGCAACCTTCTGATTACGGGTCCGCTTCTTTAGCAGCTAGGCCACCAGAACTCAAATCCACCTTCTGCCATCCGCATGGCATGGAGGATGTCTCGTCGTGCTGAGGTGTCCTCTTCTTGAGGTACTTAAATCTGGTCCCCCTTACCCTGGTCAACCTTTTTCAGGAAAAATTGTATGTCATTAATTCAGAAAATGAACAGATTTTTTCTCATTGTTTTTTTCTTGTTAATTCAGTGGACAGCTGTGCCTAGCTGGGGTTTTTTTTTCAGTTCCTTCAATGTTCTCCCTATTGGAGTACAGTCCAGGGGCTGTGTTCTATTTTCCTCCTCTCTCGCCATGTGATTCCGTTTTCTCAGTTTTTTCCATATCCTCTATCTTCCAGTCCTGTCTACCCCCATACCCCCATGTGTTTGTGTAAATGTACGGTCACGTTGATGACCAGTGACATGGTGCATTGCAACGGCAATAAAGGTTCTCATCGTCATAATCATTTTTTTCTCATGCCCTGTGCAGTCATGAGGTGTTTCGTATGAAGTTCATCTCACACTTTTCAGTCATTGTTGTACCAGTAAGGAGAAGAGGTAACATTGGCCATTAAGGTAAACTTACTCTTGTTGTACATTGTCTTTTAGTACAATGTAAAGAAAATGTATTTTTATACAGCAGAAAGTCTTCAAGTCTTGATAGCAAGAGGTTCTTACAATAAGGGTTAAACATTTATGCTTGAAATATACACTGAAAGTTTCCCTTTTTAAAAGAACTCAAAGGAATCACATGGATTCAACTTATTTATTTAAATATTTCTTAACAAATAAAACATTTAATAATATAACGGAATAAGGACAACCTAAATGCAAATGCATTGAATTTCTTTTGGTCTTTTTATTCTATGTTAAATTAATGTTTCCCTTGATTTTCAATCTTTCTGTCTTTTTTGTAGGACCTGTCATATTTCATCACTGATAATGTCCAGCTCGTTATCGACTACAACCCATGTCTACCCACAACAGCCTGTCCACGCTACATCTACAATTGGACATCAACAACACAACACCAGTTATGCTGTGTCTACACTTGGGAAATTCCTGAAAGGAGAACCAAAAGCACTAGGGGTGAAAACTATTCCATTCCGTGGCGCTGTATTAACTGTGTTACATCCTGTACTGTACTACAGTAAAAAAAACACGTATTGAACTACGGTGTAACTAATCAGTCTCTTGTTCTCCTCAGACAGTGGAAATAATGATTGGTGTGATCATGTTCCTTTTTGGCATTGTGATAGCGATTAATTCTGAGGGAGTGGTGCTCTACTCGGGTATCATGTTCTGGGGAGCCATAATTGTAAGATTTAAGAGCTTTTATGCTTATATTTTTCTCTCTTTACATTATGGATGAATTGTTTTTATGCTTTTTCATTTTTCGGTCAGTATGTCATTGCAGGTTCCCTCTCTGTAGCAGCTGAGAAGAATTTGAACCAGTGTTTGGTAAATATAAAAAAAATATATTTTTGTTGTTGAAAATTATTTGTTCAGCTATAGTTATAGCGTCTTATTCCTATCATTCATTCAACAGACATTGTAAACCCAAAGGTCTTTGGAAATCCCTTGCATTTATTACACATCCCACTATCTAGAGGAAAAGCTGTGGCGCACAAAGAAAAAAAAATACATACGTACATACAAACAAACTTACTGTGTTCTCTGACATTTCAGGTTAAAGCTTCACTTGGAATGAACATCATCAGCTCCATAGTTGCAGGAACTGCTATAATACTTCATTCTTTTGACTTCATTTTTATATTGGGGTTTGTTCATCACCACTGTCATGGTCCATATTATTGCCCTCAACATGAAAATATGTACCAGGTACCGTATGATGTGTTCACATCTGAGGTAATATCAGGCTTAAGGAAGACAGGTTTTTGTCAGTAGTACATGTTAACGTAGACAAACAGGTTACATTTCAGTTTTATTTTTAAAATAAACAGTTACTTCATTTCCACTTTTTTTTACACATTACTGCGTGTGTGTTTCAGATCAGAGCACTGGGGACCAATTCTGTGATGCTGATTTTAGCAGTGCTTGAGTTTGTTGTTTCTATCTGCGTATCTGCATTTGGATGCAGAGCCACTTGCACCTCCAGCCCTGAGCCACAAGTAAATAACATTTTTTCATGCTTTAAGTGCAACAATCATGCTCATTTATTTCAACATTTTCTTTTTGCCTCAGATATTATACATTCCTGGCTCCATGCCAGGGCCCGTGCCTATATCCACGATTCCTGTTTCGGGTCTAAACACTTCAGAGGTAAGAACATCTTAGAATGGTTTCCAATGTGATATATTATAACAACTGCAGAAATATGTGCTGACTTTGGATGTTTTCTTTACCACCAGACAGCCAACCAACCACCTTATTCTTTCATAAACAGCAACCTGGAACTGTACCAGAAGAATTAACCCTGATAATGATCTGGCTTTCCACATCCATGATAACCTCTGTGAAAATTTCAAATTAGTTTCAGAAAAATCAAAAAAAGCCAACTGTTGCACTTTGATGTCATTTGTTTCTATTGAGTAGATTATGACAGGCCATCAATGCTATTTTGGAGAGATTTAAAGTTTAGAGAAATCATCAACCTACAAATAATACAATTGAAAAGTGTGCTTGAATCAATATTTTCTCCTTGTTTCGGTTTACTGACTTTCAGATTGTATTGACTTTGTTACTGGTCTTTCAAATTCCTTTGTAGTACTTTAGGGAGATTTATTGGAAACTAATGATTTTTGGGTTTATTATTATTAATAAAATGATCACACAAACCAAGTGAGCTCCTTCTTCATCTGCTTTGCGCAAAGGGGGAGAGAGAGAGAGACCTCAGTCTCCTGCACAATTCTCTCTTTCTCTCTCTCCGCTCACCCCTTCTTCTCAGCCTCTTTTATTTGAGTACATGTTGCATAATATAGCCTTTCAGTCCATAAACGGAAATATACATTTTAGTCAGATAAAATAACAAGGAGCAGATAGCGTGGCATGCTGCAGCTCCTCCTCAACAGTCTGGAGCAGACTGCAACGCCTTTGAAGTTTCGTGCTTCTCTTAATTACAGGAACTTCCCTGTCCTCCAATGTCCTTGGATGAAGATATGAACCTGCTGCAGTATGTTAGAAAAGGTCAAAGCAAATACTAAGCACATTATTTGATTAAGACAATTATACCTAGAAAAACAATGTTTAATCCAACAGTCATCTTTACAGAAGCACCAAATATCCTATTTTGATTGAATTTGTTTCTATTCTTTGAAATGAAAGGTTGGGTTATGCCAGGCCATCAATATTAATTGTGTGATTTTTCCACTCTTACTACAAGATGGAGCCAATCTATGCACTTAATTCATGTTCTTTACAGAAACTGTACAACGTTTTAAGATGGAGTATTGCTTTTTTTAATGTTCATTAATTTAAGTAAGAAGAATTAGTTTTTTTCACATCAAAGACAGTTTAAATGGAACAATAAAGTTTCTGTCAATTAGTCAAATGAAATTAAGTTACCAGTTCGGTCCAAAACAGTCAGTTCAAAATCCTAATCTTCCACACATGAACTGTGAAAAAAATGATAAACGCGTTTCAGGGCTCTCAAGTCTCGTGCACTTAGCATGGGGCACACGTTAGAAATAATGTCAGACTGGTTTCTTAGCCTAAACCCAAACCATGTAAAACATTTAAATGTTTTTTTGAAGATCCTTGATTTCTTTATTCATTTCATTTGCCAAAATAAAACAATGTTTAATCATCTGGTAATGTTACTCAACTCCTTGCAGAATACTTGAAGGGCATTTGTTTTAGAAAAGTGTTGGGCATTCTGCACATTTGACCTATCACCCCACCGTTCACACACTCACACACACACCAACACACCCAATTTGTGCATGCTGAAACTTCATTATAGTATTTTCCCACCGTGTCTGGTGTTTTCTGCACTCACTTGCTATTTTGCCTTTCTTTGGTTCTGCCATTTTTGCTGACTCAGGAGCTGAAGGAGAAAAAAGATGAGCTAGACTCCCTGATCATGGCCATCACTACCAACAGGGCACACCCAGTGGGTGTGTCAACATCCAACGCACTCTGGACGAAAAAATCAGCCAAACTATCAAACACTTTTGAGCCATCCTGGAGGATTTTACTTTGTATTCAGAACTACATATTTCCAAACACTTGATTTTTAATTGTTGGAGTAAATACCAGATTTCTTCAAGTTTCAGACATTAAGTCTGCCAACCAATGAGTATGAGTAGGCATTTGAGTATCCATTTGATAAAAATGGCACCAAGAAGGGAAGCAAAGGCTAAAGCATCCCCTCTCTAGCAACGGCAAAAATGCAGCCAGAGGACTCAACTCAAACCCCAAAATACCTGAAAGGGTGAAATATCCTGTCCAGAATCAAAACATATCGACAAGAAAGGCTTCATGGATTTTTCACTTGTCACAATAAGGGCATCAGGGTACAGGGTGGTTTTGGAGAGGGCACAGTTCATCAATTTCCACATTTTCCTATGTTGCAGCCATATTCCAAGATTGATTATATATTTTTTTACACGCAACATCCCATTACGTGAAAATAATTTACTTGAGGTTTTGACAAATTTACTAAAAATATAAAAAACTGAGAAAGCACATGTACATAAGTATTCACAGCCTTAGCCGTGAAGCTCAAAATTGAGCTCAGGTGCCTCCTGTTGCCCCTGATCATCCATGAGATGTTTCTACAGCTTAAATAGAGTCCAGCTGTGGAAAAAACAATTGATTGGATAGGATTTGGAAAGGCACACATTTAATGTCCCACAGTTGACAGTTCCTGTCAGAACACAAACCAAGCATGAAGCCAAAAGAATTGTTTGTAGACCCCTGAGACAGAATTGTCTCAAGGCACAAATCTGAGAAAGGTTACACAAAAAATGCTGCTGCTTTGAAGGTCCCAATGAGCACAGTGACAGCTCCATCATCTCTAAGTGGAAGAATTTCAAAACCCCCAGGACTCTTCCTGGAACTGGCCGGCCACCTAAACTGAGCAATCAGGGGAGAATGGCCTAAGTCAGGGAGGTGATCAAGAAACCGATGGTCAAAGCTCCAGAGGTCCTATGTGGATAGAGGAGAGCTTTCTAGAAGGACAACCATCTCTGTATCAATCCACCAATCAGGCCTTTCAGACGGAAGCCACTCCTTTGTAAAAGGCAAATGGCAGCCAGCCTGGAGTTTGCCAAAATGCCCCTGAACCGCGCATCAACACCTCCCTGACAGTGAATCATGGTGGTGGCAGCACCATGCTGTTTTACTTTACTTTACTATACTTTTATTTTGCAGACACTTTTATCCAAAGCGACTTACAAGAGGAAGACACCAGCAATTCCCGTTTGATTTCTATAGATTTAAGAGCCCTGATAAGGCGGAACTTGTCAGAAAAAGAACATGCTCGGAAATTGTTAAGTGCTAGACGAAGAAAACTATTTTAAAATTTATTTTGTGAAGTGTGTATGCATGTGCATGTGTAAGTGTTAGATTTTCCTGAAATACTTTTTGAATAAGTGGGTTTTCAACTGCTTCTTTAAGGTGGTGGTAGTCTCGGCAAGTCAAATGGAGCCGGGCAAGTTGTTCCACCAGCCAGGAGAGAGTTTTTCAGGTACAGGAACTGGGAGACTAATCACCATCACCGGACTAATTTATGGGATATGCCTTCTGATTCCAAGAATTCAGTCACCACCATCATCTGTCTCTTACATGCCCTGCAACACCATAAGGACTCTCCTAATATCACGTCTACTGCCTGACCTGATGTGTCTGCTCTGAATTTCACTTGCTAGACTTCGTTTGTCTGTCTCCTGACGTCCCCTTCTTTATCTGTATCTCCAATCTTACAGAACACCAGAATACATCCAACAGAGATTCTTTGTTGCAAATGTCCTTTATCAGGATCCTGAGCCCATTTTGGTGTCAGTAAACAAATTTACCAAATTTCTAGAAAACAATGTACCTGCCATCAATACCTAAAACCATAACAACCAAAATAATGTGTGCTGACGGCATTTATTTACTGCCAACAACAGTTCCCTGAACTCACACTGTGGTGCAACACCATTATAAAGCCAGGACTGGCTCCAAAGGCTACAAAAGGTATTGAGCAGATGAATGCAAATGTAAAAAGTAATTTCTGATTGGTCAATATGTTTCTGGACCCCAACCTAACAGGGCATTTGAGATCACAAGATGAATTTGTGAATGCAATTTTCTGTACTGATCCCATAGCACTGCATATTACTAAACCATAACAACCAAAACAATGTGTGCTGATGGCATATTTATTTACTGCCAACAACAGTCTCTTGTTTCCCTGAACTCACCTGATGTGCAACACCATTATGAAGCCTGGACTGGCTCCAAAGGCTAAAAAAAGGTATTGAGCCACAGGATGCAGATGTAAGAACTAAGGTCTGATTAGTAAATATGTGGTAGCACACTTAAACTGGTTTGGAAGGACCTCCTGATAACATAAGCATTATGTTAAAATGCTTTTCATTGACTACAGTTCAGCATTTAACACAATAATCCCTTTCACACTCACTGCCAAGCTGGAGCATTAGGGACTCAGCTCATCTCTCTGTCAGTGGATCTCCAACTTCCTAACTGGCAGACCACAGGCAGTCAGGATGACATGTCTCAGCCACCAGGACTGTGTTTTGAGCCACCTGCTGAACTCTGTACACCCACTACTGTGCAGCCACTACAAACTACACCACCATCATTAAGTTTGCTGACGACACTGTCGTGGTGGGCCTGATCTCTGACAACGACGAGACAGCCTACCTGGAGGAGTTTGGAAACAGGAGAATTGGTGCCAGAGGAACAATCTCCACCTGAACGTCAGTGGACTTAAGTACCAAGCAGGAGAGGAATTACCAGACCCCTGTCATCAACAGGAAATACTTTTTGTGGAGAGAGTGGACATCTTTCGATACCTCGGTGTTCACATCACACATGATCCTGTTACATCAACACCGTGGTGAAAAAGGTCCTGCAGCATCTCTACCACCTCAGAGGCCTGAGAGACTTTAGACTGCCTTCCAAGGTGCTCAGGAACTTCTACTCCTGCACCATAGAGAGCATCCTGAGAGGAAACATCTGAACCTGGTTCAGGAACAGAACCATGCAGGACAGGCGAGCCCTACAGAGGGTGGTTTGATCAACTGAATGCATCATCTGTACTAAGCTCCCTGACCTTTAATCAAGCTACAGCAAGCGATGCTGGACCAGGGCCAGGAAGATAGTGAAGGACCTCAGCCACCCCAACAATGGACTCTTCTCTCTGTTGCGATCAGGGAAACGCTTCTGCAGGCTATTCGAGCTCTCAACAACAACAACACTACATAGAATATAACTCTAATACACTCCAGCACTTTCCATCACTTCTGGACTCTACCCCCCTAGAACTTTGCACAAATTTTACTTTACTTTCACTTTACACATTTTCACACCTTCACCCTACCTACCCCTAACATAAAATTATAATATTTGCATATTGGTTCACATGAATACTTGCAATATTTGCAATATTGAGGTTTATAGATTTACATTTACATTTGCAGCATTTATCAGACGCCCTTATTCAGAGCGACTTACAATCAGTAGTTACAGGGACAGTCCCCCCTGGAGCAACTTAGGGTTAAGTGTCTTGCTCAGGGACACAATGATAGTAAGTGGGATTCGAACCTGGGTCTCCTGGTTCATAGGCGAGTGTGTTACTCACTAGGCTACTACCACCCCCAGCAGTCGCAAAAGCATTTCACTGCATATCATACCGTATATGACCGTATGTGACAAATAAAATTTGAATTTGGGTGCAATTGCAGGGGTGGAACTGTCTGTGGCGAACCTATGGTCTGTCGGGCTGCCAAAGCAGTGGCGCTTGGCCGGGAACCCATGGTCTGTCGGGGGGCCGTAACGGCGGTGCTCAAAGCTGCGTATCGCTGCGGACCGGTCGGGCTGGAGGGTCAGAGGCTGGAGGGTAGTCAGGTAGAAGGGTTTGTACCGGGAGAGTACAAATCCGCTCACTGCCTTGTTGGCAGCGCAGGTGGAGCAGGTCACCAAAAGACATGTTGAATGAATTCTTGGGTTTGTTGGCAGCTGGGGTGTCCGGCAAATAAATCATGGTGGCCCCACTGCAGCACCTGGCTGTTGGTACATACGTGTGATCAGGAACTGTGTCTGATGGAGGGGACTTATTGGTGTGCTTCGCCCTGACCGCCAGTAGAAGAGTCCATTGGACCAGGGCAATGATATGGGTGACTGGGATGATGGTGTCTGTGGTGTCTGGTGCTTCCTCTTTGACATAAAGTCTGGAGAGGGTGTCTGCATTGGTATTTCAGGTGCATGGATGATAGGAAACGCTGTAATGAAATTGAGTAAAGAAGGTGCCTGGGGTTGAGGTCGGTGAGGATGAGTAAGGGATAGGCAGCCCCTTCCAACCAACGTTACCAATACTCCAAGGCGAGCTCCAAGGTTCCCTATTACCCACGTCGTAGTTAGGTTCACCCTTGTCCAAGCGCCTTGAGAAGAAGGCGCAGGGTGTGTCTTGTTGTCTGTAGTGTCATATAGGGAGAGGACAACTCCACTCCTTGATCGGAGGCGTTGACCTCTACAATGTCAGCGTCATGGTGTGTAAGGGGTAAGGCCACCTGGCTGTGTCCCCAGATGAAGTGGCAGAAAAATTGGCAAAGCCCAGGAATTACTGCAGCTGTTTGATGGTTGTGTCTTGGTGGGGTCTGTGGGTGATCCCCAGAAAACCCTCATGTTCCCATCTAATAGCCCAGACACCCCAGAGAGTCAAAGAGAGCTGGTTATGAACCAGCTGCTTCAATTCTCCATTTAGTCCACCATCAATAATTGGTCATGTAACATGACCGCATAGTTTGGCAATGCATTCAGTGAGACCCATTGAATACTCCCCATTAAACTTATTAGGCAAGAGAAAACACAATCAAGCTCTACCCTCCTGTTGGTTTCTTGAGAAAAAGGTTTCCTGAAATGACACATGAGACTGAGATCAACCATTGACAATATCTTTCCTGGATCCCCTCTTTTGTCAGTAGGGCAATCTCTTCCCTTAAATCTCTTCCATGGGCTCAACTTCTAAATGCACTTCTTTCTCTCACTCATCAAAATGCACCCCGGACCTTCCCCCAACCATTGGACATTTACTGTTTCTGGGAATAAAAACATGCCTTTTGGTAAGTGCATGAGGTGTTATCCTAATTGAGTTGTTGCCCCCTGATGTAAATAATTGAGAACAGTGGTTCCCAACCTTTTCCCCTGAAGCAACGCTGCCTGTGTCCAAGACAACCCAGGTCTGCCCCAATTACCAAATAAAACTTTTATTTGCAAAAAAAAACAGTAACAGCAGTTTTGCCTTGTTTAACACTGCAGGTTACATACAGTCTATATTAGAACTGTAATCAGCTCTAATATGCCATGTTGTGGTAAAAAAATTTTTTTACCAGCACAAGACATGGGTGAAAAGAGGTTTTAATATAACAGAAAACAAAATGGTATTATGGCCAGGAACATACAAACAAGAAACAAAGGAAAACCAAAATGCAACACAACAGTGAACATGCAACATTCCCCACAGAACATGGCTACACCTGCTGCCCTCTCTTCTGCCTACACGTTCTCCCACACTCCTAGAAAAACTGGGAGAGGAGGGGTACTGGCCTTTTAATATCTAGAAATTGGTCCTTCACACCAATGCCTCTGACACATCTTAGCATCTCTTCTTTCGAATTCCATGCAGTCTCAGTTTCTTCTCCTGTGAACATCATTCTTATAGTCTTATATCGCCCTCCAGGGCCACTTGGGCCCTTTATAGATGAATTGGACACTCTCCTCAGCACTTTCTCTTTAGAAACCCCCCTAACGCTCCTTGGTGACTTCAACCTTCCATCAGCCCAGCTCCAATCATCTTGCCGTCTTCCCCTTCTCCACTCTTTTTTCATGACCAACAGCAACATCTCTTGGACCTGGTCTTCAGTCGTCCTTCTCCAACTTCTGACCTTTCTTCCACTCCCCTTCACATCTCTGACCACCACTTCCTGACCTTTACACTCACTGTACCTACAGGATCCACAACTGTCTCCCATCCATCCTTCATTAGACAAAACCTTCACACTGTCTCACCTTCATCTGTATCTTCCTGCATTCTTTCTCATCTCCCAACCTCTGACTCATTCCTCTCCTTACCACTAGAGACCGCTACTA
The DNA here is from genome assembly GCF_900700375.1 of Denticeps clupeoides. Lineage (NCBI taxonomy): Eukaryota > Metazoa > Chordata > Actinopteri > Clupeiformes > Denticipitidae > Denticeps > Denticeps clupeoides. The sequence goes on along the minus strand of NC_041711.1, from coordinate 29,828,080 downwards.
ACTCTCTCCTCACCTCACTTTCCCTTTCCATTGATCAACTCTGTCCTCTATCAACTAAACCCAAAAGGACTTCTCCCCCTGCGCCCTGGCTCTCCGATACATTGCGTAGCAATCGAAGAGTTCTTCGAGCAGCGGAGAGAAAATACAAGAAATCTCAACTTGACTCAGACCTACTGTATTACCAGAATCTTCTGCGCAAATTTTCCACTAACCTCACTGCTGCTAAAACTGCTTTCTACAAAGTAAAACTAGAAGCCTCTGCCCACAACCCTCAAAAACTCCACAACATCTTCTTATCCCTACTCAACCCTCCGACTCCCCCTGCCCTTAACAGCTGATGATTTTGCCAACTTCTTCACAGGGAAGATTGAAAAAATCTGTGAGACATTCCCCACCACTAATCCTACTCTTCCTTCTGAAAATTCGACAACTACTCTAAATCAATTTTCTAAGCTCACATCTGATGGAATCATTCAGATTATATCCACAGGCAACCCAACCACCTGTCCACTAGATCCAATACCTTCTGCAATGTTTCAAACTATCTCCCCTGACCTCATCCCTTTCATTTCCTATATCATAAACAGCTCAATCTCATCTGGCCACGTACCATCCGCCTTTAAAACAGCCAGGGTTCTTCCAATCCTAAAGAAACCCACTGCTGATCCTACAGACATTAACAATTACAGACCAGTTTCCCTCCTCTCATTTCTATCCAAAATCCTTTAGCACTGTGTCTACAACCAGCTATCACTCCATTTATCACAGAACAACCTCCTGGATCCTAACCAGTCTGGCTTCAGAACAGCTCATTCCACCGAGACTGCCCTTTTGGCGGTTACCGAGCAGCTACATTCAGCCAGATTGGCAAAACTGTCATCAGTTCTTATTCTCCTCGACCTCTCTGCTGCATTTGACACCGTTAACCACAAGACTCTCTTGTCAACCCTGAAGAGGCTTGGAATTCGGGGCTCAGCATGGCAGTGGTTTGCTTCCTACCTTGATGAGCGATCTTACCAAGTGACTTGGAAAGGATCCACCTCTACCTCACGTAGACTCTCCACTGGTGTCCCTCAAGGCTTGGTGCTAGGTCCTCTCCTTTTCTCCCTCTACACGAGATCACTTGGTGAGGTCATTTCCTCACATGGATTATCCTACCACTGCTATGCTGACGACACACAACTCCTCTTCTCCTTTCCTCCCTCTGATCTACATGCTGCTTCCAAAATCTCTGCATGTCTAACCGACATCTCGTCTTGGATGGCAGCCCATCACCTCCAACTCAATCCCACCAAAACTGAACTAATATTCATTCCAGCAGATTCTTCACCACATCAGGATCTTGCTATTTACCTAGACAACTCGCAGCTCTCTCCTTCTGCAACAGCCCGCAACCTTGGCGTAACAATAGACAATAGACAACCAACTCTCCTTCTCGACTCACATCAGCAATCTTTCCTGCTCATGTAGATTCCTTCTCTACAATATCAGACGAATCGGCCCTTATCTGTCAACCCAGGCCACCCAACTACTGGTTCAGTCCTTAGTAATCTCACGACTGGACTACTGTAACTCCCTTCTAGCTGGTCTACCACTATGTACCATCCGACCTCTTCAACTCATACAAAATGCAGCAGCATGACTTATCTTCAACCTTCCCAAATTCTCCCACACCACCCCTCTGCTACGCTCCCTCCACTGGCTCCCAGTAGCTGCACACATCAGGTTCAAAATACTGATGCTGGCCTACAAAGCCAAACATGGAGTAGCCCCATCCTACCTCACAGCCCTTATTACACCTCGCACTGCACCTCGTATACTCCGAGCCTCCAGTACTGCTCGCCTGGTCCCTCCATCTCTGAAGGTAAAAGGAAAACATTCATCTAGACTCTTCTCCGTCGCTGGTGGAATGAACTTCCCCTCGAGGTCAGAACAGCTCAGTCACTGAGCACCTTCAAATGACAGCTCAAGACCTTCCTCTTTAAAGAATATTTAGATTAAATTGTAATGTTCTTGTTGTCGAACTTTGTGTACAGAATCTACAACAGATTCAATAAAATATATATATTCATAGTTGGGGTCCTAGTGAACCGGAATTGATCTCTTCATCGATGGTAACTTGAAAGCACGTTGTAAGTCGCTCTGGATAAGGGCGTCTGCCAAATGCCGTAAATGTAAATGTAAATGTAATGCAAGAACCATGTTCTTTAAATTTTGACTCTTAAAGACTCTTTAAATTTTGGTTCCAACTGCCCATCCCTGCACAGTACCATAATATAATAGACATTGATATCCGTTATAGGGCAAACTATGCAGAGCATAAGAAAACCAAATTCAAGCATATTTGGCTATTTTAGGTAATCCCTGTTGTATAGAGGATGAGCGTGATGGTCCAATATGCTCCAGGTATGGGTGTCATGTTTTGTAGAAGGTGTCCAAGGTAGAGTGCATCATACTTGTATTCATTAGGGATACATTTCATGATGTTGTACCATGACTTTTTTTGTAGGAACATTTACATTTACATTTAGAGCATTTATCAGACGCCCTTATCCAGAGCGACCTTCAATCAGTAGTTACAGGGACAGTCCCCCTGGAGCAACTTAGGGTTAAGTGTCTTGCTCAGGGACACAGGGAGTCTAGAAGTATTGCAGAATTGAAGATAGCAAACAACTCATTCACAATTAATAATTTATAATTATAAATTATATTATTATAATATTAATTATAATTTATAACAATTAATATTTTTTCACAATCAATAATTTTCATATATATATAACCTGGAAATTATTAATTGTTATTGAGTTGTCTGCTATCTTCAATTCTGCTATACTTCTAGAGTCTATGTGTCTTATTCTATTATTATTATTTTTTGAGCTTGAGTTTATATAAATATAAAACCTGAAAATTATATATTTGGCCTGCCTGTTGTTCCTTACAAAGCCAGTAGGCTCCACTGTGGGTTCCTTTTAAAGCATTAGTAAACTGGAGTTGGTAATTCAGAAATTTCTGTATTTGAGCAGTAAACAGTATAAAGGTAAACCAGATTCAAAATATTTACCAGATAGCAAAACAAGCTATTTCAAAATATTTTTTATATTTTTTATCCATATTTTTGTTTGTTTTCTTGTTTATGTGCTTGGTGCAGAAATTGTGTAAATATTTTGTGCTTTCAGTCAAGATTCTGTAGGTTACATGGATATGCAAGACATATAGTTGTGGGAGTTTAAACCATTTAAATAGCACCAATTACTAATATATAAACTAATATCTGTGTAGAAATCTGAAGAACCATTGGGGGGAAAAAATGATCCTGCTCTGTGTGCTTGTGACTCGTGACATGGTGTATTGCAACACAATAAAGGATCTCATCGTCATCATCAGGTTTTTTTCTCATGTGGATGCATTATGTTTCTATAGAAATTACTTCCTGTTTTTTGTTTATGACTCTACAGTCAAGGTTTATGAGGTGTGTAGTCATGAGGTGTTTAGTACGAAGTTCATCTCGCCCTTTTCAGTCATTGTTGTACCAGTAAGGAGAAGAGGTAACATCGGCCATTAAGGTAAACTTACTCTTGTTGTATGTTGTCTTTTGGTACAATGTAAAGAAAATATATTTTTAAACAGCAAAAAGTCTTCAAGTCTTGATAGCAATAGGTTCTTACAATAATGGTTAAACAGTTATGCTTGAAATATGCACTTTTTAAATGAACCCAAATGAATCACATGAATTCGACTTAATATTTCAATGTTTCCATCAGTTAAAAGAAATTGATCATGTAAGAATAACTTGTTTAATTTGGGTTCAATGCCAAATCGTGTTTGATCAACCTAATGAAATCATTTGTTAAAAAAACTCAAGCTGAGGTAACTTAAGAATTAACTTAACCTAATAATTGCAAAGGAATTAGGACAACCTAAATCAAATGAATCACGTGGAACTGAATTTCTGTTGGCCTTTACATTAAATAAATATTTCCCTTGGTTTGCTTTCTTTCTGTCTTTTTTGTAGGACCTGTCATATTTTCTCACTCATAATGTCCAGTTCAGTATCAACTACAGATGGGTTTGTGGTGGTCACCCATGTCTACCCAAAACAGCCTGTCCACTCTACATCTACAATTGGACATCATCAACATAACACCAGCTATGCTGTGCCAGGAGTCTCATGTGCACTTGGGAAATTCTTGAAAGGAGAACCAAAAGCACTAGGGGTGAAAACTATTTCATTCCGTGGCGCTGTATTAACTGTGTTACATCCTGTAGTTCTGGCTGTACGGTGAAAAACACATATTGAAGAATCAGTCTCTTGTTCTCCACAGACGGTGGAAATAATGATCGGTGTGATCATGTTACTTTTTGCCATTGTGATAGCCATAAAGTCTGAGGGAGTGGTGCTCTACTCTGGAATCATGTTCTGGGGAGCCATAATTGTAAGATTTATGAGCTTTTATGCTTATATTTTTTTCTCTTTACAGTATGAATTAATTCTTTTTATGCTTTTTTCATTTTTCTGTCAGTACATCATTGCAGGTTCTCTCTCTGTAGCAGCTGAGAAGAATTTGAACCAGTGTTTGGTGAATATCAATTTATCTTGTAGCCCTTATTATTATTAAAACTATTATTTTTGTTGTTGAAAATTATTTGTTCAGCTATAGTTATATCCTATCATTCATTCAACAGACATTGTAAACCCCAAGGAAATCCCACTATCTAGAAGAAAAGCTCTCCGGAGCACAAAAAAAAAATACATGCGTACACACAAACAAACTTACTGTTCTCTCTGACATTTCAGGTTAAAGCTTCACTTGGAATGAATATCGTCAGCTCCATAGTTGCAGGAACTGCTATAATACTTCATTCTGTTGACTTCATTATATTGATTTCTGGTTATTACAACTGTAATGGTTCATATGAGTGCTTTCAACTTGAAGATATGTACCAGGTACCGTATAATGAGTTCATATCTGGGGTAATATCAGGCTTTTTTGTCAGTAGTTCATGTTAACATGGACAAACTGGCTACATTACAGTTATATTTGTAAAGTAAACAGTTATTTCATTTTCACTTTTTTTACACATAACTGTGTGTGTTTCAGACCAGAGCACTGGGGACCAATTCTGTGATGCTGATTTTAGCAGTGCTTGAGGCCATTGTTTCTATCTACGTATCTGCATTTGGATGCAGGGCCACTTGTACCTCCAGCCCTCAGCCACAAGTAAATAACATTTTTTCAAAGCATTTTGTCATGCTTTAAGTGCAACAATCATGCTGATTTATTTCAACATTTTCTCTTTGCCTCAGACATTATACATTCCTGGCTCCATGCCAGGGCCCATGCCTATATCAACGATTCCTGTTTCGGGTCTGAACACTTCAGAGGTAGGAACATCTTAGAATGGTTTCCAAAGGGATATTTTACAATATCACACAACAATTGCAGAAATATGTGCTGACTCGGGACGTTTTTTTTCTACCACCAGACAACCAACCTGCCACCTTATTCTTTCATAAACAGCAACCTGGAACATGACCAGAAGAATTAACCCTGATAATGATATGGCTTTCCACATCCATGAAAAATGTCACCTTTTACCATGAACAATTGTACCCCTCCACATCCATTGCCCATGATCCTGTGTTTTAAATCTTTTCATTTATTTTTGTGAAATGCTTTGTTTTCTGTGAAAATTTCTAATTATTTTCAGAAATATCTAACACTATTTGTCCACTCTTACCACAAGATGGAGCCAATCTATGCACTTAATTCATGTTCCGTACAGAAAATGCACAACATTTTAAGATGGAGTAGTAGTATTGTCATATGTTCATTTATTTAATTTACTTTCATATGAAGTGGTTGATGAGCATTCAGACCTACAGACTCTGTAAACCCTGTAACTTTGAAAAGCTGTAGTTTTTCATTAATCATATTTCTTTGGTAGAATTCTGCAATTGTGATGCCTGTAACACCTGGGTGGCGCTAAATCTCACTTTTTGTCCACGACAGATATTGGCACATGGGCCAATATCTAGGTTCAGGAGGGAGAGCAGCATAAACAAAGTTTACAAGTAATTGAATGGTTTAATTAAAGTCACTGCAGTTCAAAAAGACCAACAAAATCAAAGAGCATAGAAAACAAATCAATTTGTCACTAGTCCTCTTTATTTTTAGTGCTAATCAGTTCAAAATCCAAATCTTCATAAACATCCAACCAAACTTCTCCAGAGTTCGGTGAGTTCAAACATCCAGGTTAACTTGTTGGTCTGGGAGGCACTGAGCATGAGACACATGCATTTCAACAAGTTAACACACTCACATGCCACACATAGCATTTCTCACACACCTACAGTGTGTTTTACACCAAAGCTTTCAGCTTCAACCATGAATGTGTAGAGAATCTGAGTGCATGCGCAGAAAATCTATTTTAAGGACATCAAAGTGACAAAGAATACAACTCTGAAAGTTTTTGGAAAGCAAGTGAATAATCTCAGACTGCTTTCATTACCTAACCCATATCATGGATAATAAACATGGATAATCTACAGACCCGGAAGGAAAAGGGAGGTAAATACAAACTTCTGTGTAAAGTTAAGAGCTTAAAATGATGCCATTTTTTCAGTGATAATATATACATATTTTTATTTATATATTATATTTATCCGGCCTTATAATCTTATCCAGCCAATACAACCACCTCCCCAACATAAGCACATCATTAGGATAAATAAATATAACAATCATCTGCATTAATTATTTGTTGAGTTTCTTTATTCATTCCATTTGCCAAAACAACACACTGTTTAATCATCTGGTGATGTTACTTAACTAGTACTTAACCCCCTGCAGAATACTTGCTATTCCCCAAACCCTCTTTTTTGAAGGGGGTCTGTTTAACCATGGCCATTCTGTACATTCTGACACATCACCCCACCCATTCGCTTGCACACACACACACACACACACACACACACACACACACACACACAGCTACACACCCAATTTGCACATGCAGAAGCTTCATTATAGTATTTTTCAACCATGTCTGGTGTTTTCTGCACTCATTTGCTATTTTGCATTTCTTTGGTTCTGCCATTTTTGCTGTTAGCAAATGCTTGCTTTGTTAAGATGTTGCCTTGACCAGGGCAATATCTCTACCTTGTGTTGAAACTAAGAAGTAAAATATGGTCGAAAAAAATTATGTGTGGGCAATATTTAATTATAGTTTGACTGTACCTGGGGACTCACCTGTACCCAATCAGGGCGCTGTTATAAGGTGCTGCGATTCCGCCCGTCGGACCTTGTGGACCTTGCAACTGTTCTGTTTGGTGTTTTGAGTTCTAGCAATCGGCACACGCCTGCTGGCTAGTTTTGGTTCTTCCCGTTATTTCCTCTGTTTTTGCCCATCGCACCGTGTTTATTTGTGTTTGTAAATAAATCCTTATTTCCCATTATGTCCCGCCTCTGCGCTTACTTTCCCCGTCAGCTCGCCGATGTGACAGTTTAACAGTAAGCCAAATAAAAATGGATCATGGGCAGGAGTTAAAATGAAGTCTGTGCAATTGTGGAGGGATTTAGATTCTATTCAGGAATTGTTTAATTTTTAATTTGATCAAAATGACACAGAGAAGGGAAGCAAAAGTCAAGTCATCCCCTCTTCAGCAAAACAAATTACTAAAAATAAAACTGATCATCCTTGAGATGTTTCTGCAGCTTAACTGGGGTCCAGCTGTGAAAAAAACTGTTTGGATATGATTTGTAAAGGCACACAGATAAGGTTCCAAAGTTGACAGTTCCTGTCAGAGCACAAACCAGGCAAGAAGCAGAAAGAAATGTCTGTAGACCTCTGAGACAAGATTGTACAACAACAATGTGTATTGAGCAGATGAATGCAGATGTATTAACATCAAAGTTGTTTTAACATCAAAGTTGAATCAGCCTGTAGTGTAATTTTCCACTTTTAAATTGACTGTGACTCCAGACCTCCATGAGTTCATAAATTGATCATTTTTGTGTGATTTTGTTGTCAGCACGTACAACTACGTAAAGAGTTTAATAATAATATTTCATTAATTCAGATCTAAGATGTCCTATTTTGGTGTTCTATTTTTTGAGCAGTGTATATTGTGTAGTGTTATTAAAACATTATGTGTAATGAAGTGATTATGATGCTGATGACAGCGGTAATAATATCAGGCTTTTGCCCTGCTTATTTGTGATAACATGATAACACAGTGTTTACATCTTTTGGTCATAAAGCAGCTTTATTAACATCCAAAGTCCTTCACAAAGACACAACGTTAGTTTCTCCCAGCACAGTGTTTCAACCTTCTAGGCTTTGTATGTACAGTAGGCGCAGCAGTCATTTCGACAGAAATCCCTTGAAGTGTCCCATTCAGGTTCATGGAATGGAGCGCCGCAAGACAGTTTTCAAACTCAAAGGTCATTCCTTACTGCTCACAAGTTAACAGAGTGCTTTTATGTCATCGTACCTTCTTACTTTAATTGGAAGAAGCTCCTGTCTTCCAAACCATTCACTCAAATTGTAGGCAGATGTTAGATCTTATTTAAACACATGCCTCCATTGATTTTCAGTCTCCAAAGAATCACTATTGACTTTAGAGGTTATTTTGAGGAGCATGAAAGGACAAACTTTAAACTTATTTGGGACTTCAGAAACTGTGCATTTTAAAATCCCTTTTTTTTTTAGTTAGAGCACCTTAGCTGGAAGAAGACAGTGCTGTTTATATTTGGCTTTAATCATGGGTGTTGGCACAAAAGTGACCCTGAAACAATTCACACAATAATACATATAAATCTATAGCTTTTAACATTGTCTCTAATATTCTATTCACAAAAGGTGGATGCTACAATCAAAAGGTCTTTAAATAAATATGTTTTCAAACGTTTTCTTTGCACGCAAAATCTGATTTCTAACATCTTTATTTGGTGCACTGTTTAATTGTGATTTGCCGAAATTACATAACCAATACCATCAGATATCATTTAGCTGTATTATTTAATTCATAACACAAAGTGGCCAGACATTTACTGATCTACATCAGAACACCCAATATACAAATCACAATAAATAGTCATAGGTAATCTACAGCTGATGACTGTAGATTATAGAATATACAGTTTGCTAATTTTTGTTGCTAAACTGTTATTAGTCCTATATCAAAATAGATCATTAATCACCACTACACTAATTTCCATTTAAGACTGGCTTCAGGACTAAATGACACATAGCTAGATATTCTCCGTTTATACTTTTTTTTTTCAATTCTGGAATAATACACTAAACTTTTAAGTCAATAATGGTCAATGTGGGGATGGGAGGAAGGGGAGAGATTATCAACTCAGGCATACTTGAAGTAAAACACTTTCAGAATTTACCCATTAGAGAGAAATGGTCAAATATAACCTAAAACATTAGAACCAAAAGGAGCTCCACCAGTAATATACACAGTTCTCAAACAGCCTAAAAGGGGAGAGGGGGGTCATTTTGTATTACTTATGCTAATTGCCTTACTTGTGCTCAATGGTTTGATTGAAAACTATAGTATGACGTACTATATATAAACAGTTCAAGCAAATTACTATTATTATTCACCATAATGGTTCCGGTGGATCTTTATCACAATATACATTACCTACAAACAAAAACCTGTAAACCTACAAACAAAATGAACCAAATCACACTTATATTCATATAACAGTAAATTTAAGTCTACAAAAATAAATGTAAATAATGAAGTGTAAACACCATCAGTTCTGAAATAGGGTATAAAAATATGACTCTTTTAAAGTTAAACTTCAAGTACAGACAGCATGGGTTAGTTCATAGGTATTCATTGAACCACTGAAGCTAAATATTTCAGAAAAAACGCAGAATGCAGAAATTATGTAGGAGCAGAAGAACCATCAGACAAATTTTAAAACATTCTGTCTCTAAATGTTTTTTGAGCACACAAAAACAACTAAAAACTCACAATGTTCTCAGAATTGTTTATCAGAATTCTGTAGCAGCCATAAAACGGGCAGAAAGTTGCTGCTTCGAATCCCGATATGCTGAGGTGCCCCTGAGGTGCCACTGAGCAAAAGCACCGTCCCCACACACTGCTCCCTGGGCGCCTGTCATGGCTGCCCAAATTTCACTGTGTGCACCGTGTGCTGTGCTGCTGTGTATCACAAGTGACAATCACTTCACTTTATAAAAGCAGAGAACACATTTCATTGTGTGCTGTGCTGCTGTGCTGTACAATGACAACCACTTCACTTTCAGATCCATGTCAGCTTCACATCTTCTAAATGTTAGTTAAAATTAGTTAAAATTTGTTGAATGTGTTGAATGAATGAAAGCTCCCTGGTCCATTTTTCCCATTTTATGGCTACAACAGATCAGTGACAAATTTCAGGCAAACGTTAAGTAAATACTATTTTTAAACCACAGTGCAAATTGAAACTGATTACACCACATCCAGAGTCCTGTGAAAATATTGAATCTGCAGAGTCGCATATTGCACACATCCGTGCAAATTTAGATTTCTACACAATTGTACATTATTTACATTATTTACTTTCTGTGCTTTAAGCTTTTCTGAGGTGAAAGGCACAGCACCAGTGTGTGCGTTGATTTGCTCAAGGGGCTTTGTTATTTTACATGTAAACAAGAATGGGTCTGGTGGATTTTCTTTGGAATCTTCAATAGCACTTCAATTTGTGATTTTGAACTCTTTGTTCATATGTATTATTAAAACTTGACTTTGTGCAATATTTTCCACATAATTAACTTTGAAGAGTAGAAATAGACTGAGCTGGAAATGAACTGATTGGGAAAAAATATCAGTTTCCTGACAGTCAATATTAGAAACTGATAAAGAACAAAATTAAGCAAATAAGCAGAACCAAATAGTCTTGTGAAGAAAATGTATCACGAAAGGTTATCACCCAAATGAAAGCAATGACTGATCACATGACTGACTGGATGCCAGTGTGTTGTTCACTACTTCGCAATAAGCACGAGGAGGCATAGCTTGGATATAATTATCTTGCAAAGATTCATTTTGTAATAAGAACATGATCTGCTTATTAATCCCCATTGAACTCAATAACCTTCTCCGCAAGAATTTCCTGGAAATTTGAAAGCTGCTTCATTTGTTCAGTCTGCATGGAATGCCTTCTCATCAGTTTCTTCTTAACTTTAAAATCATGGACCCTCTTTGGGGATGAAGGTGCCATGGGCAGCAATATCTTGTTGCTTGAGTGGATTGGAGATGGTGGTTTGCCATTTGCACGGATGTCAGGTATTGGCCGCTGCGGATTGACGTTGAGAGGAGGAAGGAAGCCTGGTCGGGTGTGGGATATGTGGTCCAGGAGCAAAGTTCCAGAGCCCCTGCGCTCTAGGAGCCCGGGAGTGCGGCGGCGCATTGTTATTGGGGACACAGAGTTCGGAATGCTCTCCAGAGATTCCCGGGAAGAACTAGTTAGCAAGGAGAGGGGGGAAGCATTGTACTTGCGGCGCTCCACAGACACACGTCCTGAGTCTGGAGAACCAGGAATGGACTCTGGACAAAGGTGTGTGTCCGACTCATAGTGGTCCATCCGCGTGAGTTTCGGGTGGGCGGGACAACGGAGGGTTACATGGGCCTGGGAAGCTGTCTCCTGGGACTCTGGTGCAGTGTTCCTTCGATACAATATCTGGTGTTGTTGCACTTTGTCAGCCCAGGATGGACCACAAAGTGCCGCGCAGTCCTCAGAGCAGGAGCGGTCGATCAGCTTTGGTGAGCAGGGGTCGTGTGTTTCAATGCTATGCCTGCGGGACAGCAGGGGTCTGCTGGGGCCTGAGATAGACATGCCATTTAGCTCAGTCACCAGTCTCTCTTCCTTCGGCACCTCGACCTCCTTTTTCTCCTGGTTTGTCCCACCGAGCACTGAAGGTGCCACCAGCCCCCACGGTTCTGAGTTGAGCCTTTTAAGGAGCTTGCGAGGAGGAGGCCGCTTTTCCCCTGGAGGTCGGGTGGAGGGCAACGGCAAAGCTGAAGTCAATGCAAAGCTGAAAATTCCCTCCTCTTCCTCTTCTCCCCTGGGGGAGCCCGATGTGCGAATCTCCACTTCAGAAGGAGACATGCAGGACACAGGGGACAGCTTGTCCACTATTCCAGGTGAGGGAGGAGAGTTGAGGTACTGCTTTGTTTTCTTTGTCCCTGAAGGGGACGTGTCAGTAGTAATTATAATCACTTCTTTGCCTTTGGCCTTGCAGGCATCCAAAAGGATTTGCAAAGTGTCTCGGTCACCTTTGTTGATGGCATAAACCAGTGCAGACGACCCCGAGTAGTCCTTGATGCTTGGATCTGCTCCATTTTCCAGAAGCAGGGAAACCACATCTTTGCCAGCTTGTTCTGCACAAGCGTGCATGAGCGCGGTCCGACCCGATTTGTCTGGGATGTTGGGATCAGCCCCTTTCTCTAGGAGATAGCGGACCATTTTTTGCCGGGTCTGCGAATCCTCATAAACTGCGAGGCAAGCGGCAACGATTGGAGTTTCTCCCCGCTCGTTGCCCTCATTGATGTAGGCTCCTCCCTCTAACAGCAGACGAGCGAGCCGTATTTTACCGTGGAACACGGCCTTCAAGAGGGCATTCCCTTCAGTATGCAGGGGCCCTCCGTCACCCATGTTTCCTCTACTCTCCTTCACTCTCCCACAACTTCTTCTCACCTCTCAGCTCTTCAGACGTCACTGGGTATTCTGCACAGCATCCTACACATCCTACAGAGACAAACACACAGACCAACCCTGATAAGTCAAAGTCAAATCACACTAAAGATAATGTACAATTGTCAATTGCAAATAGGTTTCATGGGGAATAAAATTCCTTTTCTCACATAATAGACCTAAATTAATACAAAAACAAGAATGAATGAAATATTCTTATTAAATACTTTGTTCTTTACACAGTTGAATATGCTGAGAACAAAATCACACAAATATTATCAATGAAAATTAAATGTATCAACCCATAGAGGTCTGGATTTGGAGTCACAATCTAAATTAAAGTGGAAAAACAAACTACAGCAGATCAAACGTTGATGTAATGACCCTAAAGCAAGTCAAAATGAGGCTCAGTAGGTTGTGTGGCCTCTATGTGCCTGTTTCATACCCGAGGTCAAAGGGAGTGGAACGACGGACGATGAAGTGAACAAAAAAGGACTTTTTATTGGAACACAAAAAATACTTATGGGAAAAAAAGGTGCTTAAAAGAACCACCACGTCTCGCACTGAGAACAGGGGATGGGTCCTTCTATGTCCCAGAGTAAAATCAGCATAAAAATTAGCTGCCACCGACTTCCACGGTTTGCATGGTCCACAGGTCCACCTCAACAACTCTGGACCTGCCAGCTCTTGGAGTCCACGTGACTAGTCACGATCCTGTGTGATCACACACAAACACGGCATTTTCGCAATACGCTGTCATGTCTAACACAAACCAGTATGTCGAGTAGGACACTTGGTCTCAACGCGTTGGAGATGAGCTCTCCAGACTCCATATCATGCAGGCCTTTTGTAGGGGAGCGGAGGAGGCACAACAAGCACCGCCTGATGCTCATTACACCAGTGCTCATCCATATCCGTGCCAAGAGAACCTGGGGAGGGAAGATGAGGAGGAACCACCAGAAGTGTGAGAGAGGCCACACCAAGTGCACATTACAGGGACTTACCAGGGTGCCCGCGGCTATAAAGACCCTAATATTCAGGGGAGGGGGAGCGTGTTGTAGGGGGTGGAGCCAGCGGAGACTTGACAGCCTCCCTACAACGTCTGGGCATGCTCCTGATGCAGTGGCGGACTCCTGAGGGATATCCTCCCAGACCTGGACTAAAGCATCCACCAACACTTGGACAGTCTGTAGCATTGGTGGATGGAGCGAGACATGATGTCCTAGATGTGCTCAGTATGATTCAGGTCTGGGGATTGGACGGGCCTGTCAATAGCATCAATGCCTTTGTGTTGCAGAAACTGCTGACACACTCCAGCCACATGAAGTCTTGCGTCATCTTGCATTAGGAGGAACCCAAAGCTAACCACACCAGCATATGGTCTCACAAGGGGTCTGAAGATCTCATCAACGGTACATAATGGCAGTCAGGCTACCTCTGGCGAGCACTTGGAGGGCTTAGCGGCCCCCCAAAGAATGCCTCCCCACACCATTACTGACCCACTGCCAAATCGCTCATGCTGGAGGATGTTTCAGGCAGCAGAAAGTTGTCTCCAGACTCGTCACGGCTGTCACGTGGACTCAGTGTGAACCGGCTTTCACAGGGCGCTCTTCACAGATGATGTTCTCTGACAAATACCAAACATGCTGCATGGTGTTGGGCTCTAATACCACCCTCATGGAGTCTGCTTCTGACTGTTTGAGCAGACCCATACACATTTGTGGCCTGCTGGAGGTCATTTTGCAGGGCTCTCTCAGTTCTCCTCCTGTTCCTTCTTGCACAAAGGGGGAGTAGCAGAGGTAGCATGACCAAAACATCAGCCAGAAAGCATTGAGACTGAGAAGTGGTCTGTGGTCACCACCTGCAGAACCACGCCTTTATTGGGGATGTTTTGCTAATTGCGTATAATTTCCACCTAGTTGACTATTCCATTTGCACAACGGTATGTGAATTAGATTCTCACTCAGTGTTGCTCCCTAATGGGACAGTTTGCTTTCACAGAAGTGTCATTGACTTGGAGTTACATTGTGTTGTTTAAGAGTTCCTTTTATTTTTTGAGCAGTCTATTTCTTTCATTTGCTCCCTAATGAGTTTCAAGAGGAGCGTTCAGTTTGGCATTGGAAAGAATTAATGTTCCACATTTAGCATGACCTTGCATTAAACCTAATTATGTCTGCTTCTGTGAATCAAATAATCTAATCTTGTTGTGCCTTCCTGAAATATTGCCTTCAAAGTTGACCGAAAGCGAATCAAAAGCATACATCATGATCTATATTTAAAGCTCCGGCTGGAGGTGGTGACAACATACCAGTAATGTTTGCTGCAAACAGTGGATTCTGGGACAAATGCATTTAACATTTTTTCAGTAGTTACACAGTTACACAGTTCTTTTGTAGTCAAGCAGCTAGGACCAAGGGACCGGGGTTCGATTCTCACCTTGGATGCACTTTTTGGGGCACTGGTGTCCTAGTGGGTAAGAAAGTGGAAGCACCTTTCATGCCTGCGAACTGCTCACCAAGGGTGATGGGTTAAATGCAGAGGACACATTTTGTTGTGTGCACTGTGTGCTGTGCTTGCTGTGCTTCGCAAGACAATCACTTCACTTTCACTTTTCATTTAAAGTGTCACTTTTCGTAAGGCAGCTCGTGTCTAACATCTACCGCCTACTGAAAAGCAGAGGCTCTGGGTCCTGCTGGGGTGGCCTCGTTGGCAATTCGTGCTCCACCTCGGGCCATGCCGCTGAGACCAAAGAGAGATATGGCTTCCACGGTGATAAGCTGATGTCCCACTGGCTTCTCCACACCATAGAGGTTGTACAGATGTTGTTGTTTTTAAGGATTCTGTTCCAAAGCATGAGTTTCTGCTTGAGATATAGTGTATAGCAAAAAAAAATAACACTTTACTCAAATAACAATGTTGTCTAACCCACATGGTGGCCTCATTTGGTCCATTTTTCAATTTTTGAAAAATGTTGTCTATTGTGATATTTTGTGTTTTACATAAGTGATTTAATTGGTCTTTAAAAAAGTGCTTTGCTTTAATCAGTTTTTAAAAAAGGACTTGTCAAAGTCGGCCCGATCCAGTACTTGCTTCAGCTGTTTTCCTTCATTTTTCATTAAAGCCTTTCATAGCAAAAAGCAGCAACAATTAAGACCAATGAAGAGTCGAAGTGTACATTCATCCAAGGATTAAAACCTTAAAAGAGGGTTCGTAAATGCTCCAAATAGCACCAAATCGCAGTAGTAGCTGAAGGCTTCGTTAAAGTCATAGTAACAGGAAGCAGTTACTTGGGGAGATGAAGGAGAGGGCTGTAACATGGCCTCTGTAACAGAACACCCATTACGTAAAAGTGGGCTGTGCAAGTGCTGGTGTTGTTTTGCAGGGCTGAGAGGTGGAGGTTTGAGTGGGTGGGTGGATGCGTCGTTGCAAATTAACAGTCACGCCCCGCGAGCATCGCTGACCAGATCGGGTTGTGCCTTGAATACGCAATAAGCCTGAAGACAGCGCCGTGTGCCCTCATGAGGCTGGTCCTGCGTGACCCCGTGGGCTGTTCCTGCCACAACTGCCTTCAATCACCTATACGGTCCTGTTCACTGCAAAGGCTGAATCGTTTTTTTAAAAAAAAAAACCCTCTCTCTCTCTCACATTTCGGATGACAATTTCTTTTTCAGGTTTGAGAAAAGGAAAATTATTCATGGGAAGATTATTAAAATGATGTATTTGTGTGTTTTATACTAGATTATAATTGTCAAACATGTCTTAGCTAATAATTTTTGGGTTAACATAAGCATCATTTCTAAACCTACTTGCTCGGCCTCAATTTCAGTTCTTGAAATGTTGAAATGTTCACGATCCTGATAGCAAAGGAAAAACATTTTTTGTGACAGCAGTACAATTGTATGATAATTGTGCTTTCGTGACTACAACCATTTCAAACTATTTCGGTCTATTGTGCCGAGTAATCCATGATCCATGGCTGACAATGAGCAGTTTGGGAACATGTCAGTCTCCGAGAGCGTTGTGCACCACACTGCACCAAGGACTTGCTCGTGACAACACTGTCATTGTCATGTAACCTGCGTCTGGATGAAGGGACGCGGGACGCTGTCCATGGTGCTGACCTCCTGGAATTAACCAGGGTGTCGTAAACAGATGCTCTTAATGCTCGATGCTACCAATGCTTTGGCGAAAGATTTGAACATATGAATAATATACGGGATCGATCGATCGATCGATCTCGGGAGGAGCTTTCCAGCGTCTGCTGCCGTTGCGCTCTGCAGGGATCTCTCCATCCAACATTCCACCATGATCCAACATGCCGGGACCGCAGTGGAGCGGGGCGTCCGTCCGTCAGTCCAGTGCGCCTTCATTCAGGTCCGCACTCGTATCATGTCATTAGCTGCTGGGGGGGGGGGGGGGGGGGGGTTCGGATTCGTTGCATATAAAAAAAAAGAACAGGATCCTTACGAAAGCGAACATCGACGGTGACATAACATGTTTGCACAGCGCTGGCCATGCAACGGACACGACGCGGAATAAATAATAAAAGTTCACGACAAAGGACCTACATTCCGAGCACCGTTCAGTTGCCACAACTGTGTCTTAAATTTTTTGGCCGAAACGATTTGCCTCTTTCCGTGGACGACAGGTTATCTACGAAGTGCCAACGTTCAGGTAATCCGGAATCTGGCAAAAATGGATCCTTACCGTGGCCGCCGCGCGTTTTACCTAAATTAAGTCCACGGGCGAACTGCTTTTACCTCCCAGCATCCAGGTTTAGGCATTTAAATATTCCGCAGATATTTCTGGCCGGTGCTGCCACCCCCCACCCGCCCCGTCGCCCCCCCACCCGCACCCATCCCTCCCGCGACTACGAGTTTAGAAGACGAGTGGCGTCGCTGCGGGGGTGGGGAGTGGGCAGCGTCGTGGGACTGGGGGGGGGGGGGGGGGGGGGGGGGGGGGGGGGGGGGGTCGAGGGTGCCAGGTCCGCCGAATATACGTGATGTGCGCGTCCAATAGTCTGTTTTTAATATCTCAAATCGCGGCAAGATAGCTCATGCTGCACGACGGAGGTATGTTTTTTTATTCTGACACTGAATCTAAAACCACTAACCAGAATAAAAAAATCTTTTAGCAACTTCACATATTCCCAATAACCATATTTTCATGATGTCACGCCAATTTCCATGATGTCCTTATTGAAGTGAAACCACTTAGGATTATTAAATATAATTCCTGCACCACCGATGGTCTGGGGCATCTTCAAACTCGGGTTTATAGTCACCTTTTGTCTCGGTGTTGTAAAGATGCATCGGGCAGTCCTCCTCAGTGCGGGAAAAGTTGCTGGGAAGCAGGGCTTCCCGATCGATCCCACGGCAGCTACCTGTGCCGTGACTCGGTCCGGTCCGGTTAATTCGTCTGAAGTTCGGCCCGGCCAAGTTTCCGGTTTATCTCCGACATCTGGCAACCCCGGCGATGCGGCGCAGACGGTGCGGCTGTACACACGGCCAGAATAAACTCTGCAAATCCTCCACGAACACGGCTTTCCGCCGAGGGTCCTCCGTTCAGATGAGCAGCTCGGTAGCTACTGCACGCTTTAGGGGGAATCCGGAGAAATGATGTCGAAGGACGTCGGCGAGGAAAGTAAAAAAAAAAAAAAAACATAAAGGTCACTACTATTTCTATTTTAATGATATGAGCCATGTTGCAGTTTGTGTTATTCTCACAACTGTCTTTATTATGTACGTATGTATAAATATTCAGCAACCACAACACTGCATTCACATCTATTCACTCCTTGAAAATAACGAATTTTGCTAAATGTCAAAAAGAAGCAGTAAAAAACACAAGATTACCCAAACCTATACCTCATCTTCACCTGAAACAAAAAGCTTGTAAATGGTATTATTTTCATTTATAGATAACTGTTAATATGAGGGGGGGGAAATTACATGTGTGGTATTATAGAGGCAATCTATAAAAACGGTAGATATAAACCCTATCTGTACAAGTAGGCCAGCTTTGTGCATGAATGTGGCAGAGAATCCACATTTTAAAAATATCTGTAGAATAAAAATCTGTAAAAAGAGGTGGGGGCAGGCTTTGCTTAAAAATGAGGGCGACAGCAGTCCACAGACCCCGCAAATACTAATCCGGTGACTGTAGCTATAACGGAACACAGTTTCTATGGCAACTGATTCCTACAGAATCGTTCCCACAGTGACATGTGCATGCCGCTGCAGAAAGGCTCTGGGCCTGCTGGAATGCCGATGCTTCGCTGCTTTTTCAGAGCGTTGGGTGTGTGGCGAATCACTGCACAGTGACAGGTCCAGTTGAAGGTTCTGGGGATGTGGGAAAACTTAAAATCCACAGGTATACATTATGTTTCTTATACATATCTGACTATACATACTCTCCACAGATACCACAAATATGAACATAGTAGAATGAACAAATTGTTCTATAAAGAAATATGCAATTTAAAAAAAAAATTTCTCTGTCCGCGACAGATTTACTGACTACAATGTAATGACGAATCCATAACTACAGGCACAAAGGGGAACTGCTGGAAGCCAGTCAGTCACTCATATTTGTTATTATTCATTCATTCCGATCATATAAATGTATAAATCCCTTAACTTGCACTTTTCATTGTTCTGTGTTAGTATCCATGCACGTGTCTTGGACGTTCAGCTGTAATTTGCCAATGTATATTTAATAAAATTGTTAAAAATATACATTATATAATGGGTGGTAGTAGCCTAGTAAGTCACAGGTTCAGACCCCACTTACCATCCTTGAGCAAGACACTTAACCCTGGGTATGTATACCTGAGTGTGTGTGTGTCTGGTGGACACATTTACATGACAGAAAGATAAAGCTCTCAGTGTACTGCAGCACTTCACGTGGCACTCTTGTGGTAAATTTCAGGACTTGCCTATATTCATCTTTTGGCGGCCCTTTGATCTTCATCCTTTGCAAGTCTAAAACCACAAAGCATGCATTCATTCTATTATGCTTGCACATCCAGAGCCTGGTGGGCTGTTGACCGTCTGTTCCTGTAGCTGCAACAGTGTTCATCAAAATTATGTTATTAACAATTATAAGTAGTTCTGGACCTCTGGGAATGATTTCATTAAAAAGGTTACGATAACAAAGCACCACAGAAGCAAAAGGAATGTGGTGAAAGCAACATGCAACCTAAAAAGGTTCCGCAGTAGCAGAATTACGTTTGGTTTAGATCTGCTCTTCCAAAATAGTAGTTGCTTTTAAGAGACATTCAGCAGACTAATCAGCCGACCTCTTGGCTAAATGACAAATACAGCACGGTAGCGAGAAGTGAGCTCAGTCCCATCGTTCAAAGAGAAGACTGCGCCTAGAAGATGAATGCATTCCTGTTCAGCACCCAAGATAATTAAATAAGGTTAAATGCTACATACACACACAGACACACACACACACATTCCCACTGAAGGCATCAAAACTATGAATGAACACGTGTGGAGTTATGTACTTAACAAAAAAAGGTGAAATAACTGAAAACATGTTTTATATTCTAGTTTCTTTGCTCTGATTACTGCTTTGCACACTCTTGGCATTCTCTCGATGAGCTTCAAGAGGTCGTCACCTGAAATGCTTTTCCAACAGTCTTGAAGGAGTTCCCAGAGGTGTTTAGCACTTGTTGGCCCCTTTGCCTTCACTCTGCGGTCCAGTTGACCCCAAACCATCTGGACTGGGTTCAGGTCCGGTGACTGTGGAGGTCAGGTCTCCACTTTTTGTTAAGTACATAACTCCTGGCCTGTACTGTATACACACACACACACACACATATGTCCCTTTACTCTCTTATGTTATTTATAAATTTATATAATCACACTGCTTCAATATGTAATGCCACGTCCACTTGTGTCGCATGCCTCGCGGCGCCTGACGTGGCGGAACGTTTATTGCGTCGTCTTTGTTTGCAGGGCGGACTTATTTTGAAAGTGGGAAAAGTTGTCTTTCTCTCGCCGGCAGCCTGGAGTAGTTCCATGCCGGGCATGTGTCGCCCATGTGCAGTGGATCTCCGTGGTAGGGTGTCCGTGCGGCAGATGAACGTCAGGTTTAATGTCGTCTGTCGCGGCGCGTTTCCTTAGCAACATAGTACGGTACCCCCCCCCCAAAAAATGTTTTTATTTAAATGCGCATTTTAAGAACATTAAACGAAAGAACTTCGTGCCAAGCATCGCGACAAAGATGGAGTTACTTTAAGTGGCTGTCGATAATTAATTACATAAATTAATAAAACGTCACACATGCATTATAAAGGATCATTTTTACCCATTAAAACATTGCAACCGGTCAAGTGGATGGAACACAGGGGGCTATTATTATTCCCCAGTGGGAATAATAAGGATGGGACTGGAATAGGATGTTTTACTGACTCAGGCTTGCGAGACATCTGGTGAGATACACCAGGCGAGGACACTCGAGCTCGACCATGGAAGAAGTTGGAACTTCACTTTTCCCTGTAAGTTTCTCCATTTATCGCACCTCTCAGCTATGAATGTTGTTCAGACCACTCAAATCAGGATTTTCCACAATAAAGTCCAACTACAGATGTTCAGGCTGAATTTCTCATTTGTATTTAACAAATATACTGCGTTATGGCCCTTAATTTTTTATAAATATGGTGTTTTTATGTAGTATTGACATAAAATAGTAATAATTACTCTTATTAAATTGGCTTTTACCTTTCAAAGCCTATGGAACACAAACCTGTTCCACTGTTAACGGGGAAGGAAGCAGAGTACATGTTGGCGCTGAAACAGGAGTTTAGAGGAGCCATGAAGCGCTTGCCCTTCTACATCAAATCTGCGGCGTCCAAAAAAGGTGGGTGACTTATTCTCAGCACCCTGTGTTCTGTGAACCGAATGCATATGTACCTTCAAATCACACGTTGACTTCCATCCTACTTAACTGTTGAAGTGGCAACATCTTGTTCGAATTTGTTTTATTTCATTTACTTATTATAAATATAGTCAGCAGATCTTAAATGTTTGTTTCCAAACTTAATTCTGCTACTGCGGAACCTTTTTAGGTTGCATGCGGCTTTCACCACATTCCTTTTGCTTCCGTGGTGCTTTGTTTTCATAACCTGTTTTGCTTTTATAATAAAATCATTCTTACAGGCCACAGTGTGGATTGCTATTCATTTATGCTAGCTGTCAGACATCTAGTAACAGAAACCTAATTATTCAGTAAGACACCATTTGAAAATAATTAATCACATGAGTTCTCTCTAAAACTCCTCCAGTGTATATTATCATTTTTATGTAATGAATTTCACAACGGGGTCACAGGTCAAACCCCACCCAGGAAGTGAACAAAATGACAGAAATTGGCCATTTTAATTTTGACATGTTAATATTAAGCCTACTTGGCTGTAATAATTATCTTGGTACTTACGCTATTATCAAAAATTTCATGAGCATATAATTTTAGTGTGTTCTGTGTTAAAGAATGCCTGAAATATGTTTTCTTTATCATATTTGTCATGTTTGCATTATAGACCAAGCAGAAATTCTAGTTTACTCTGTTCTGGATTATGTATTTCTCTTAGATGTGGAACGCTACTCAGATAAATACCAGCGCATTGAAGCATCAAAAAATGTTTTGAAATGGAGTCCAGGTTGGAAATTTGTTCACACTTAAATTACATATTTAAATTTTTGTTTTTTTACGGAAGTAATAATTTACATATTGCCATGGAGTGGTTCCCTATATAGTCATTTGTTTTTGAGTGGTTGTGGTTCAGGAAACTATTTAAACAAGTCTAATTTTGATTGTGCAAGTTGTGTCTGTGAACGTTGACAGCACTGTTTAGTGCAGTGTCCAAAGCCAATACATTAGAGAACCAGCAAGATTTCATTATGTCTTGTTTTACAGATTGGAGGAGACTTCCTGAAGAGCTGTGCAGTCGAGTTAAAAGGCCCCTGAAAGAGAGTGAGTGAAAAATGAAGGTGCTTTGATGCCTGTGGTTTGTCTGTGCAGAAGCTGAGTGACTTCAGTAATCCTTGGCTAAATGCAGAATAAGAAATGGGTTGCACATACACATGATGTGTACCAGACTGGTCATTATACAGACTGGTCATAACATCTTATTGGTATGTATGAGAAGAAAAGATCTGAACATCTCAATCCAGGCATCTCACGCCTTAGGTGAAGCACTGTGACTCATTTGTGTCTCCGGGGAAATCAATGAAAGAGCACTTTACAGGGCATGTCTCTCTCTCTGCCTCTCTCCCTCCCCCTAAATGAAATGGATATCGGAAAAGGAATTTAGATGAAGATGTGAAAGCCAGAGGCTGGTGTGCTTTATTAATATTCTGATGAGGTATAGCGTGAAATGTCCTTTATACCAGTGTTACAGTCTGTATTGTGTCTGATTCCAGAAATGACAGCACGGCCCAAGCATACGTTTCCTGCATGCAAGGAGGATGAGGAGATTATGAGAAAATTGGAGGTTGACATCAGAGAATTTCCCGTTTTCATTTAGCCTCTGACTTTAATTCATCTACTGCTGTGTTTTTTTGAGAAACCTTCAAAAAGATTGCAATTTGCTAGGCACCCGTAATTCTGCTTGCTGTGGATTCCTTAAGCATTCCTTTCACCTCACCTTTTGTGATCAGTTGTTTTTATTCTTACAGATGCGTGAGAGGGAGGAGGAGGGCATTGCTTCTGATGAAGAGGAAGAAGAGAAGAAGACAGAAGAGGATGAGGAAGAAGAGTATGACGAGGAAGAATCCGAGGAGGTAAAGAGCTCCTTTCCCGCTCATGTCTGTATGTAGTGTACCTGAATTAGGTCTCTTGATCTACTCTCTCTGTTTCAGGAAACCGGCTACATTATGTCACACCTTGAAAATGAGGACGATTTTGGGGAAGAGAGTGACTACGACGTGGATGAGGCCATTTTCTGATACGTTATGCAGTCCGATGGACCCAGATACACACAGAATTTTGACTGCATGATACAATTCTTCAAGGCAGCTAACTTACCAGATGCACAAGCCGAAATGTGGCCTCACATTAAAAGCAAAAAAAGCTACTGATATATGTTTGATATTGATATATGATATTTTGTAAGAATGTTTACCTCTACTTTACCTCTGTTTACCTCTACTTTGATGTCTTCTAGCACTGATGAATTGATGCGGGCAGGGGTGATTCTGTCAAGAGCTTTTTACTCAAGACCTTTAGTGTGCAGTATTTCTATATATGTAAGTGTTTGGTAATGTTTTAAATATTGTGACTTGTTAACATTATTTTACATGTTCTTAATTTTATATTTTAACCTTTTATAGCCTATTTATGAATATTTTATAGATTTAAAATTTAGATTATAATTTAGAAAATTATTTCAGATGTAGTTAAAATGTGCAGTCACATTACTCAATGTGAGCCAGAGTTGTTGCTCTGCAAGTTTGTATTGCTGTGTTCACTTGCTTTACAAAGTTTATTGGGTTGTATTAATCATAAATTATAAATAAATACTATTTATAACACTCTTTTTGTACATGGACAACTTTTCCAAAGTGAACTTCAAGGCAAATATCCACTTAATACAACCCCATCTCTCAATACAGTCACCTGCAAAAGCTTTGTCTTATGGAGGTAATGGAGAACCCAGCATAAATGTCATTTTCATTTGTTTATTAAGGGATGTTTAAGTCTTTAAAACCTGTTGTCCTTTGGTGGCTGCTATGGTTTTAAAACTGGTGCAGTTAATTAGGATGTCATGTAGATGGTGCTCTAGTTTTAGTTTTAAAAATAATATACAGAGATTATTGCCTACTGATAGAATACAGACAGGGCATCGTTCAAGAGATATAGTTACATTTACATTTACATCATTTATCATGCCCTTATCCAGAGCGACTTACAATCAGTAGTTACAGGGACAGTCCCCCTGGAGCAATTTAGGGTTAAGTGCCTTGCTCAGGGACACAATGGTAGTAAGTGGGATTTGAACCTGGGTCTTCTGGTTCATAGGCGAGTGTCTAACCCACTAGGCTACTACCACCCCTATAGTTTTATCTGTGGGCAATAACTATAAAAAAAACTTCATTCTTATTCTACGAAAGTTTGCAATGAGTATTGGTTATTGGTTGAGCTATTGCTGTAGCTACTATTGCAAATCATATGTCTGTGTGTGTGCTGTTTCTTGTACACTGAGGATGAGTTCAGTTCTTCTGTTGCTATGGCTTAGCTTTCTTGTTGCTATGGCTACGTTTACTGCTGTGTAATCTTAGGTGTATCTTGTTGGGCAGAACACCTAACCAGACAGAGTCTCAAATGCGTTATTTCAAAGGTCCACATGCCTCAAATATTTACATAGTGGAAAGCTGGTTTCTAATAAATTAGTTACATTACTATTACTAATGCATCTTGTAAACTGCATTCTGTCTGCATTAAACAATGAGGCCTTCAAAGGAAAAACTTGTCTAAGTTCAGAAATGGAAAATATAATGGCATGTGTACTCATAATGCTGCTCAGATACATCATGTTTCCTGTTGGTATTACAGCATGACCTCTGCCCCCACATCAGATGCCGCTCTGTATTTCAACGTGATTTTTTGAACAGGGTTTTGTGCTCTATGTTGTACTGTAAATAGTATGTTTCGACTATATCTTCAGACTAAATATTAAAGGTTGCAAGAGAAGATCTAGTTAAGTTATTTATAATTGCCTGACAGAATTCTCACCCTTCAAAAAGCCTAAACCACGTCCCCAAAATTCATGCAGTTGTATTATTTACTAGTTTAAGTGTTGTTGTGGGGACAGCCATGTCATACCCTTAAATGTAGGTCAGCAGCGATGAGAAAAATATGCTTGTGTCATCGTTTTCTAATAGACGACATTCCCGAGCTCTACTGTGAGAGCACTGCTCGGAAGATTGAGGTGGAGTTTATTCTAGGAAGTGGACGAGGACTGCCACCACTGAAACCAGAGCCTAGTGGAGAACAGGTCAAAGGGATCTTCATTGCTTTGGCAGACACTTGCTGCATGAGTAGATCATGTACATGTGGTAGCCAGTTTATTAGGAGTATTAGCGCTGTAAATTAACACTGTATTCATGAAACTGGACTTGCTAACTCATCTAATGAGAAGAACGTTCACATTATGCCCGTTTACCTTTGCATGACCTTTGCATGACCACAGACATGACATACAGATATTTCTAACCTTCACTTAGTCAACTAGTCTTGTCGATATCAGCTCTTCGAGGAACGAAAGGTGGTTGATGACAGTGCCACATTTGGCCAGAATGTAATCTGGGAACTGAATGTGTTTTTCCAGTCCCCTGCAGAGGAACGTAGTCCAAGTGCTGATCCAAGTGGAGGGATTGCCATTGTGAAACACAATGAAATGTGTCCTCTGCATTTAACCATCACCCATGACGGTGCTTTACTCAGTGGCACCTCAGTGGTACCTTGGTGGTTCAGACTCGAACCGGCAAACTTCTGATTATGGGGCTGTTTATACACTAGGCCACCACAGATTGTTACAGGGGTTGCTGGCACTACAGAGGTGTGCTGCACAAAAAATCAAAGCTTTTATTTAGGTTATATTTTTAATTATAACTAATATAACATATCGAGGGGTGGTAGTAGTGTTTTGTGCAAAATTGAGACATACATATTGAATGAAAGCTCTTAATCAGCTCTTAATAATGGGGAAAGGATATGCACTAATTATTGCCAATTTATGGTAATAATGATGGGCACTTGTCACACTTCTAAGAAATGCAAATCCACATGTGCTCAGCAACATACAGGCAGCATATCAAAATGCAGCATACAGGCAAAAATCAAAGCAGAACACTTGTATATGTAGAACTGTATTCTTAGCCCTGCATTAGCTGGAAACTTCAGACTGTAGAGTGGCAAGTACATGGCTCTAAAGGGAGGCTTGTGTACACATAGGGACAGCCCTCAGGCCAAATTAGGCTTTTGCTAACTACTTCTGTTGATCGAAGTGGCACTTACCCAAGGCCATGGGATGTAATAAGTGATAATAGTAAAATTGGAGAAAAATTTAATTAGCTTTTGCAGGCTCTGTTTATGCTCTGTAATGAATATAATGTTCTTCAGGAAGATGCAGGCAGCATCACTAAAAAATGTTCTGGAAATACAAGGAAAGATATTAGTGCAAACTTCTGCCTTTGTTAGGAGATGCTGTGTAACATGAACCTGACCATTTGTGTTCCTGCTTACTCACCTTCTCTGGCAGAGGTTAAAATTCATGAGATATATTGTGATTGCTAGGATGTAATGGAATTTCTGATACTGGTGGGGCAGTGGTGGCCTTGCAGTTAAGGAAGTGGCCCCGTAACCATGCTTTTTGCAGATTTTTTTCTGTTATTCTAGTTTCATTTGGAATCAAAATTCATTTTGCAGTGCTGCACAGGTCTTCAAGTAGCTCTACTGTAGTTAGCAAGTGATGGATGGTGCCTTTTGTAGTAATGGCATGTCCATAAATGGACAGTAACATTTGAGAAGGCTGACCCCTCTTTAGGGCAAAGGGTTATGTGATGCTTAGTCATAACTCCAATCTTTCTGCAGACTAATATCTGCATGCAGACTGTAGGAGTAAAATTATTGAAATGGACTGAAATAGAATAAATCACCTTGTGTGTTTCATGTAGCAAATTGGAAATGGAACAACGAATAAAAAAATAACACAAATACAGAGCTCCTTCGTAAGAATTGACTTTACGCACCAAATAATTAAAACTTAAATCTGAACCAGGTTTATCTTCCATGTGATTATTACGTCCGCATAAATATTGTGAGCAAGAACAGTCACTCTAAATCAGCTTCAGGCGTCAGCTTCACACACTCTCATATGCATGGATATTATTACATAATGTAAAGCCTTGGTCGGTTACATTAAGGGCCCTTTAGATGATCAATTGTGTTATAATTTGTCCTATGTGGTATATATTAAGCTCTGGACAAAACACAGCATATTCTGATATGCCATGATGTATTATAATATATCCTATTTAGCTTTATATTGTCATGCATGTCTCATAAGTGTCTAATCAAAATGTTACTACAGAAGACTACAACCCCATGTTCAGACATAAGAAAATACATTAGACTCTGTTCAAATTGCTTTAAATAACCGTTTATCTCTAATGAAGAACAGAAACATACAACATGCAGTTCTCTGCCGGTAATTGAAATTAAATTATAGTCCTCATTGCTGAACTGGCAAAATGGCATTTCAGGTGAATGAAAACAGAATGTTTTACTTCATTATTAGTGCAGTCTGATGTGACATTAATGGGGGAAAAATATCTACTCAAGGGATTCTAAGCTCCAGGAAACCAACGGCTTAGTTTTAGGTTTTCAGTTGTCCAGAACATCTTATCAGCTTCTGAACGATTAATTGTGTTCATGCTGTAAAAACCTGAAGTTGTGAAAGACAGAGGATGCCCAGTCCTTAATGACCAGATAAATCATGCCCAAAGTCAAATTAAACAGCAAGTTGAAGATCAAAGAATGTAAAGAAATATTAGCTTTTCCGTGCAGTGAGTTCTGAATTAGGAATTCAAGCTGGGACTATACGTGTGTCAGCATAATTTATGCATGATAATGCAGAGCCACAGAATGTTCTTTGAAACCCTGGATTATTGTCTGTTTTGTATGTTGTGAGATCTTATTATAGTTTTACATTTTTGGCATTTAGCAGATGCCCTTTTCCAGAGGGTTAAGTGAATTGATAAGTGGAATGGTAGAACTGTCGTTAAGTGTAGGCAAGTGTTTAATTGTTTTATTTGACACACCCCAGCACAGCACCCAGTGCACACAATGAACTGTGGTCTCTGCTTTAAATCCAGTGGGCAGGCCCCCACCGAGCGGTGTGTGGGGATGGTACCTTGATCAAGGAGACCTCACCTATACGGTTTGGCATTTGACCCCTCAACCTTTCGATTACGGGTCCGCTTCCTTTCCCGCTATTCCTTCCAAGCTGAAAAATATGAAATTTTCATAGAGACTTAAAAAGGTGTGTCACATTGATTTTTTTGACAATTGGTCAGTTTGAATAATAGTATTATAAATGTGCACCCTTTATGATGTGGGATGGGTGCTTTAACTGGGTCTATAGTTGGATTTGCTCTGTGGGCTGCAGTATTTGGACAGCTGTAAAAAGACTGCCATGGTAGTGAGAGGAGAGATGCCAGTACCTTTTTGAGAGGGGATCTTGCCTCTGAACAGCTGCAGAGCACGTAAACAACGGCGTCAGGTTTCTGACATGATTACCAAGTTGAGGAACTCGTCCTTGGCACTATCACGAGCTGCACGAAAAGTAGACATGCAGAGCTGCATGCATCTGCTTGAAAGGTGGGTATGGTATTCAGCACATAGTAGATTACATATATTCTGAAATGACATTTATGAAATAGGTGCACAGGCATTTCGGAATAAGACACATCTGTATAAATGTAACATTATGCACTATATGCATTAAATATGCACTATATATTCTACTCAGTGTTTAATATAATTTCTTGTGTTTGTCTTGTGTGTTAAATGTGACCAGATGAAACATGCTGAGCAAGACTGGTGTAATCGGCTGTTTTACAGTGCATTTACCGTGCACACCCAGGACACACCCTAATATAGTTTTCTAGAAGTTCATATACTCCAAAGATTAAAAGAAGAATAACCTAAACTGGTCATTTACTGACAGTACATGCACAGGGAATGTGGTGCAGCATATTCCATGGTGCCCTCTGTGCCCGTCAATGCTAGTGTTACATCACCAAATGCCATTCCTAGCCCATCCTGCTGCATGATTCCTTTGTTGTAGAAATTCTTTCCATTGGAGCTGAAGTAAATATAACGTAACGGATGTTGTCCATGTGATTTTTCAAATTTATGATCATTTGATCATAACCTGCCCCTCCTACTGTGGGCACCACCTCTCCCCTACTGCTGCCCTCTGCCAAGAGATTTAGGGCCATCAGAGATACCCAGAACTGACCAACCAAAGCAGTACTTCATGTTAATTATACTTTGTGCTCACCTCCAGGAAGCAGCACAGCTCATGAAACACATATCACACTCCATTCATCCCACATGTATTAATTTGGTAGTAGCCTAGTGGGTAACACACTCGTCTATGAACCAGAAGACCCAGGTTCAAATCCCACTTACTACCATTGTGTCCCTGAGCAAGACACTTAACCCTAAATTGCTCCAGGGGGACTGTCCCTGTAACTACTGATTGTGGCTCTGGAAAAGAGCGTCTGATAAATGCCATAAATGTAAATGTAAATCCGTGGGTTTTTAATCCAGATTTTTGTAAATGTTTGTAAATGTAAATCAGTGGGATTTGTTTCACAGCTGGTAAAAAAAAAATTATTTATCCACACTTGATGGTGTTAACTGTGCTTTAAATGTACTTTTTATTATTATCTCCTGTCTACATCATGTTGAATTAGGTGAGAATTCCCAACATAATTCATGAATTTGTATATTTATCAGTTTCACAGTACTGTACGGTTTTATTTTAAAACTGCTAGCTGCCTTTCCTCACCCAGGACACGTCACCTTTGTGTTTACACTGTACAAGTTAATGTAAGGAGCATTTAGTTTGAAGGTCTACACTTTATTTTTCAGCAAATTTACCCACAGGGCATCACTAAAGGCATGTTCAAATTGACAAGCAATTCAAATGTAAAACAAGTGTAAATATATACATCTATAAAATAAAAGTGAAGTATACATTTGATGTACTGTTACATAAAAAAATATACACATGCAAATATATATATAAAATAAACATCAAGGCACAGTTGCTATGGACTGAAGAGCAAACAAAAAGTAATAACTCACAATGTTAAATAAAGAGAACATATCTCTCCTTGGGTATAAACCACTAACATTTATACATTCAAAGTGCGCAATTGCATGAAAATTCGGCATGATGAGCCTTTGATCATGGCAGACACAAAAATAACACTTGGTACATGAGTGCTGACTCGACATGGAATGATTATTATGAATTGAATCAAATAAGATACAGAATTCTGAACACTATCAAAGATGAGCCTACCTGCTGTATGATTGCCTATCATAGAAAGGTTAAAACAAATAATGTCCTCAAAGAACATCTTAAGAACAAATCCTTGTTTTTCCGCATTCATTTTCAGAATGTCCATCATATCTGCTTTTCACATAACAACTGTCATTATTATCCTTCCAATTTTCTGATATTTGCATTATTTACAATCACCAAATATATGTTTAGAATTTCGCATCTGT
The DNA here is from genome assembly GCF_900700375.1 of Denticeps clupeoides. Taxonomy (NCBI): domain Eukaryota; kingdom Metazoa; phylum Chordata; class Actinopteri; order Clupeiformes; family Denticipitidae; genus Denticeps; species Denticeps clupeoides. Next base: position 29,797,040 of record NC_041711.1, on the reverse strand, counting down.
TCAACAGGTCTGTAAGACAGGGTCATCGCCCCTGTTCTCCTCTTCAACCTGCCAAAAAGAATGATCACAGAGTCAGTGCATCTGATACACTCGACTTGACAGTAAAACCTAGATCTAACCATCTTCGTACCTCTGAGTAAGCTGGGGGAGGACGCATGAAGATGGGACAATCGTCTTCGTCATAGTCGTCGAGCAGCGGGGTGAGGCTGCTGATCCTCACTTCCCGGGGCATTTCTGAGTAACTGGGTGGGGGGGAAGGCATGCCTGTGGATACCCAGCTGTCACTGGAGACACTGCTACCCGCCTCGCTGCTCATGCTGTTGGTCCGGCTGCCAAATCCAGTGAATGGGACGTTGCCAATGACCAGGGGGAGCTCCAGGGTCAGTTTATCACTGCCTGGGACGTGAATATAGATCTGGAGAATGCAGGGATGCTAAAGTTTAATAGACAAGTAAAGAAAAGAAAAAAAAATGCATATTGTGAAGCCAATTAAGGACGCACCATGAGCGTGTAGTCCACATGGATGAGGTTGCACCCTAAAATGGTGGGTTTAATCTTGGGCACACGTAGGCTCTTCCCTTGCCATACGTCACACATGCCAGAAATGACATGGTCGCCCCGAACAGCACACAGCTTTTCACTGAAGACCTTGGTTCTGCCGTTGGCATGGTAGATGTGTTTGGCAATGATGGCCGCCTTTGGCACCACAATCCGCGAGCAGAGGTTTTCGAACTTGGCATTAATGCAGATGTCCTCTCCCTCACAGTACCCTTTGCGGTCAATTCTTGCTTGGATGGATACGCTGCCATCAGGAATGAAGATGCAGGTCAACTTCTTTTCCTTTGCCCCTGTGGCGGGAGTCTGTTGGGAGACAAGATGAGAAAACGGTCACCGGATTACCCGTGGGCGGCCGCTGAACTGGGCGTGAATGTACCGGGCGGGTGAGCGCACTCACCATGAGCTCAGGCGTGTTAATGTCGAGGTGCTCCTCAACCTCAAACGCTCTCTTGCACTCCAGCGCAGGCTGAGAGGGCCTCTCCATCACCGCCTTCACATAATACTGAACATGTCCGAACTTCCCTTTATAAGAGGACACCAGCCGTCTGCAGGAGCAGGACGGGGATTAGGGCTCTGTTAGGAAACGGGGTTCCTCACGGTTAACAGGATGGTTCCCAAAAGGGCTTACCCCTGCTGTGGAAGCTCAAACCCGAACATGTACTCATGCGTGTGTCCAGGCATGAGTGTGACTGAGCCGTCGGAGTCTGGAAAGGCATAAAAGTCATTTGTCAATTCATTTGTCGTTTGAAGTGTATTTTTGGGAGCACCTAAGCATTGCAGAAGTTTACCCGTCATCTGGCTGTCAAGATGGGCAACGTCCTCATATTTCAGATATTCCACTTCCTCCCGACATCGCTGTTTTCCTTTAGGATATTCCACCATGGCTTTCCCGATGCCGACAACTCTCATGGCAGACACTTTTGTCGCCTCGGACACCTCCACCACGATCTTTCCAGACACCTTGTCGCCGCTACGGTAAGTTTTGTTCGAGTCATTGAACTGGACTTGGAAGGCCTTCAGCTTTTTCGACAGCAGGACCATCTCCGAGCTGAACTGTGTACGTGCTTTTCCTTGTGGAGAAGGCGCCTGTGCGCCATGATTATATAGCTCGGCGCCCGGAACGCCGCGTCTGCGCCCCTCGCATGTGGACGGCACATGCACACGCTCCGCCAGCTGTGGCGCGGCCTTCCGATTGGCCGGGCTCGCCGCTCGCGCCGCCGCCGACCAATGGGAGGCCGGGGGACGCACGCGGACGCGGCGTGCGCGGCGAGAGAAATGGGCGGGGCCGTGGGGGGGGCGGCGGGAACGCCCCCGGCGCGCGCGGCCAATCAGCGGCGAGGAGGGGCCAGGGACACGCGGCGTCACATGCTGATCAGTGCGCGGCCTCGCCCCTCTGTCGCCAGCTCGGTGCCGCCCCTCACGTTTGGATTCGAATGTTTTAAGCACGTCGTGGTCACCTAGTTCGAAGGGCAGATATGTTTGAATCTACTGATGCACTACATTCTGTACTAGTGTGGATTTTAAGCCAAACTAAGAAAATTGAAAAAAGTTTTTCAAAGTGAATAACTTGGGTTAAGGCATTCCAATGGAATGATAAAATTACTGGCCAAAGTCCAACCATTAACAGAGACATTTTCAACATGGACAATATTTGAACAGCTCTGACAAATTTGATGATTTGGTCCATTAAAAAGCCAGTACTTTTCTACATTCTTAAAATGCTGAAACATCCACAATACTGAAAACAAGCGAGGTTGTGTAAGCACAGCAGATTCCTTTAAGCCGTCCTGACACTTCTGGTGTTTTCGACATTTCTCACTCGCCATCACTGCCACGACATTGCAGGCCGGGATGGTGGGGTGAGTATATGTTAGAATAGATGATACCCCTGCTTTACTCCGCCATCTACAGAGTAACGGGAACTCATGTCAGCCTTCTGCCAATTCACTGATCGCAGTAGTGAGTGGATTCTTTTGGTCATAATTTCACATGCAGTATTCCAGAATTTGAATTTGTGATTCAATGTGGCAACAATATTCCAAATTTCCACAACAAAATTCCATTCATGTGAAATGATTCTCAACTTAATATACCAACCTTATTAGCTTTTATTATTCCATAATATATGCATATCAGTATTATGTAACATGCTTCAATCATTAAGATAACCTTTGATCAGTGGTAATAGCCTAGTGGGTAATATACTTGCCTATGAAACAGAAGACTCAGGTTCAAATCCCACTTACTGCCATTGTGTCCCTGAGCAAGACACTTAACCCTGAATTGCTCCAGGGGGGGACCTGTCCCTGTAAAAGGCATATTGGACCTAATCTCACCAGCAGAGGGCGCTTCAAATCCACACAGCAAATTGCTGCATAACAAACACATCTACAGCAACAGAACCACTTTTCTAATATTCTGTACAGAAATGGACAGCTCTAACCTATCGAGACAGCACCACAAGTTCTTGTGGGATAGAGAAAGAAACACTTCTCAATGAGACTGAAACTGTGAGAAGAACAATGGACTAGTGTCCAACTGGCTCTAACTGGCATGGGTGGTAGTAGCGTAGTGAGTAAGACACTTGCCTGTGAACCAGGAGACCCAGGTTCAAATCCCACTTACTACCACTGTGTCCCTGAGCAAGACACTTAACCCTAAGTTGCTCCCGGGGGGGGCTGTCCCTGTAAATACTGATTGTAAGTCACTCTGGATAAGGGCGTCTGATAAATGCTGTAAATGTAAATGGCTGTACAAATATAGATCTTAGATTTTTAAGTTGTTATGTATCTCACCACCTAAGATTTTGAAGACAGAGATTTGCTCTCTGTAGAGTTACCAGAGACAGAGGAGAACCCACGTCAGTAACGATGCTGAACAAAGCGAAACAATTTGCTTTGGCCATTGTGCGTAGAATCAAAAAAAAAAAAACTTTAGAGCAGTGGGGGGGGTCCTCAAAATTCATTTGATTTACCACTAAAAATATCTTGTCTGAACAAGATCTCCCTGTTGTTCCAGTCATGATAACTAGGAGAGACCACGTAAAATCAGCTGAACGATTCCATGTGCTGCTACTTCAGTTCTGTGTTTGCACATGTGCAGTAAGGACCAACCACACGACAGGCTACACGTTTCAAACAGGTTTGATCTTCTTACAACCAATAAACCCTGGTCGGGAGGGCTGAATCGTGATTGTACTCCATTGTACACGGTAGGGCAGTGGTGGCTTAGTGGATAAGGAAGCGGCCCCATAATCAGAAGGTTGCCGATCCACAAAGGTGCCACTGAGCAAAGCACCGTCCCCACACTGCTCCCCGGGTGCCTGTCATAGCTGCCCACTGCTCACCAAGGGTGATGGGTTAAAAGCAGAGGACACATTACGTTGTGTGCCCCGTGTGCTGTGCTGCAGTGTTTCACAATGACAATCATTTCACTTTCACATCATGTACACTCTACAGTGCATGATGTGGGTAATCTACTATTTTCTTTCTCAACTTCTAAAAGTTTGATTTAAGGGGGCAGGAGATTTGTGCATCGCCACCTTTTGCACCAGCGTAGCACCAGCCAAAGGTTTTCCACCTCTCACTGAAGAACTGAACTTTATCCCACCATGTGCCCCAGCACAGTCTCTCTCCCATTCCTGTTCTCACCTGCATTCCCCCTCCATGCCTCATCTCCTAGTCCTGCTGTTTCATCCCCCAAACCTGTGTCTTCTCCATACCCAGCTATGTCCGTGAGCATGACCCCGGATCCGAGCAATGACAAGGGTAGAAATAAAACCTGCAAATCTTGTTGGTTTTTGAACAAGTGGGAGGGAAGGCTGCTCAGGCTTCAGCTTAGCAGCCACACAACAAAACAGGTTGGTGAATGTTGTCTTCTTGTCATCCTACAGCGCAGGGGCTGACTGAGTGGCCTGCATTTCCTCCTCATCCAGAGACTCGAGCTCGTCAAAGTCTAGCTTGAACACAGGCCCGACAGACTGAGGAAGCAGGTGGAGAGACAGGGATCCCTTCCTTGTTGGCCTGGAAAGGCCCAGCTGAATTGGAGAGGGGAGGGTCATCGTGCGCCACGGCAGCCTGCCGCAGCACATGCTCAATAAGTCATGCAAGCTGGCAGCAGAACTCTCACAACTCTGGCTGGGACAATGCCAGTCTAGTGTGGACTATTTCAAGACATGCCTTGTGGCTGTCCTTTTCGTGGATGGAGAAGCCATCGCTCTAAGTGCAGGAATCAACAGTGGACTATACACACACACACACACACACACACTCTGGTCTTATTGATCTTTTTCCCTTAATTTCAGCATACAGTCACAAATATAGCTGCGATCAGCAATTACAGGGTACAAGCTGGTTTGCATTTAGGCCATCAAGTCACAGTGTGGAAAGCCATTCCAGAAATGTACCCAACTTGTAGCATCTCTTTTAGCGCTGCCCGGTTAGCGATGTGTAGGTCATTCCACAATATAAATTATGCTAATATACATAAAGATGCTAATATAAATTCACATGTTTAATGTCTATTTTACGATACATATTTTTCGGTTATCTCTGTTTTCAGGTTGAAATTAGCAGCCCTTGGGACAGAAATTCCAACCTGGCAACTGTACCTGTAACCCGGCCATTTGCCCTTCACTTAGCTTAATTACAAAACAAACCGGTCATGCGTGCACATGAGCATGGAAATTAATATGTGATATTAAATTAAATCTGCATGTTTGTTGTGCTGATTAAACTTCCGAAAATATTATGCTTGGAATTTTTTTTGGCATTTTTTCTATTAAGTAGTTTTTGCTCATGTATTCTGTTTTACTATATGTACTTAATATGAAACTGATGAATTGATTGAAGCTTTTTAAAATAAAGGCAATGAAGGCTTTCTGCAGAACCAGGTGCTACATTTAACATTTAAACAAGGTTACAGGCCGACCTAAAGTGCACATGTGCAACAAATATGGGCTACAGGCAGTGCAAGAGTAACATCAGACAAAACATGTAGACAACAAAGAAGACAAAATTCTAATCCAGGGTAAAAAAAAAATGTATTGAACCTCAACTGGAAATGTTTCAGTACCCTTGCCCAATGATTTTACAAATGCAAGACAAGCGCAATGTGACCACAATGTGACATATGGCTGATTCCTACTGGTGCAGTAGAACGTGCTTGTCTACACGGGTTCATGTTCCACAGTAAACCCAGATGTTTCTTATACAACGACAGTACTGAAATGTAGAAAACTGTACTTACTGAACTAAAATGATTCTGGGGGATTTCAATGAAAATATCGTAATCAGTCATACAGTAGAAACTGTATTGCACGAGCACGGCTTTACGTGATATTTCTCATGATTGTGTTATTATTCATATTTTTTTAACTACCATCAGTGTGTTTAGATTAACTGTTTTAACTGTGTGTTTGTTATATTTAATGTTTGTTTATCCTACAGGACACAGATTTGTGTGATCACTTGTGCTGGTCATTGTTGTTTTGTCTTTGGTCTTGTTAATCGGTGTTACACTGCTGGAATTTTCAATGTATATACTGTAAAGAGCACTTGTTCCTTGTAGGCACTTTGAGAGTGTGAACACTTGGTTCCACATTACCTGTGCGGTCAGGGTTGAGTTGGTGGCGTACCCTATGGGTCAACCGTTTTTTGGGACCTGGCCATGGTGCTGGATGCCCTTGCAACCCCTTTCGGGCTTTTGGAAGTTGTGGGTTTAAGGTTTTTAAAGACTGTTTCTCCCAGCTCCGGCTACAGTGCAGGCATTCTCTATTAACACCTCCTGCATGTTCCTGTGGCCGAACCTGGCATTTGTGTCCAAGATTGTAGAGGGGGACATATAGATGCCTGACAGTGGAGCAGGTGGCTTTTCACCCCCTTCATTTGCCTCTCAAAAGAATTAAAGGCTAAATTAATTATGTTCTGTCTGTGCCCCGTGAGCCTTTTTGGTGTTTTAGAGGACATGACCAGATCTTTGTATCCTGGGCAATACTGCATAAGGGCAACCCCCTGTCATGTCAGAGCTTCATGGCCACTTCCTGGGCTCTACTATCTGGAATGTAGGCGTGTGAGATTTGACCCATCCTGGTACAAGCTGTGGTATTTTAAAGTGCATGCAGTGCATGACTTTGGTGCAATCTGGGAGTCGGCTAAATCTCCCATAGTGAAACACCAAACAGAAGAAAGTGGGAAAAAAACTCTGTGGAGGGCCCCGCCCCCTCATTACCACAGCCCGACTGGTCATTGGAGCTTCCATAGTTTGTTACGCCCAAAGCAATTCCAATAATGAAACACCTCACTCTGTTATCAAAGAACCAGGGTGTACATTAAGTACCTGCAATGTTATTATGCTAAACACAAATTTCAGTTTTATACTGACACATATTATGCACATTTTGGTGCCTGGGTAGTGGGTGGAAAAAAAACGTTTCAAAGCTGTGCATTTTAAGGTACAAAATTTTAGGTAAAAGCCTAAACATTCCAATGGAATATATTTTATATATTATCTATATCTATAAAGGTGCATCCTACAAATCTGTACTAAGTTTGGTGGCCATAGTTCCCACAGTTTATGAGCCATTGCTGATTTAGTGAAAGTTTGCAAATTTGACAACTTTAATTTGCTTATGGCAGCTATTATGTGTGCAAATAATGGTTCATCGGGATTGAATCGGCAACCTTCTGATTACGGGGCCGCTTCCTTAACCGCTAGGCCACCACTGCCCTATCGAGCCTGGTTTGGTTTCTGCCCTTATTACACCTCGCACTGCACCTCGTATACTCCGAGCCTCCAGTATTGCTCGTCTGGTCCCTCCATCTAAGGTAAAGGTAAGGTAAAAGGAAAACATTCATCTAGACTCTTCTCCATCTTGGCCCCTCGGTGGTGGAATGAACTTCCCCTCGAGGTCAGAACAGCTCAGTCACTGAGCACCTTCAAACGACAGCTCAAGACCTTCCTCTTTAAAGAATATTTAGATTAAATTGTAACTTTCTTGTTGTCGAACTTTGTGTACAGAATCTACAACAGAGTGAATAAAATAGATGTATTCATAGTTGGGGTCCTAGTGAACCGGAATTGATCTCTTCATCGATGGTAACTTGAATGCACGTTGTAAGTCGCTCTGGATAAGGGCGTCTGCCAAATGCCATAAATGTAAATGTAAATGTTTAATAAATCATTGTTTCCATTATGTCCCATCTCTGCACTTCACTTCCCAGTCAGCTTGCGGACTTGACACTAGGTCTACAGTTCCAGACTGTTTAGTTTACAGATTCACCAGATATTTTCATTTTTACACAATCCAATGACACAATTACATTTTGCAAATAAAACCAGTGTTTTCCCTAATGGTCTTATAAGGGTAGGTTAAAAACCGGGACAACCCATGCTATCAGGTAGCATGAACACAGGAGTAACAGCAAATTGCTAATTAAATACATTAAAATTACAACAAATACAGTTAAGTTGTCCATGGACATTGTGCCTCATTGAAACATTTTTCATTTTCATCATTTGTTAAAATTACAATTACTAAAAGTAAGCACATAGAACCCAATATTTAATCCGAAGCAAAACGTATTGGCACATTTACGTATTGGCACATTTAACATTAAATCCACATTGAGCAGAAACATTTAAAAAAAACAGTCAGAACAAGTAGGGGGACAGAGAATTGGTTTGTGACAACGTCACCAGAAAGTAAGTGTACTTTCTCAGGGTCCATAATCAAACTGCGAGCATCTTGCAGAGCTGCCACCGCAGAGGCACTGAGGTTGACATCCCTCGTAGTTGCAAGGTCAAAAGTGCAGGCCTGAAAATAAACGTCTTTGATGGGGAGCAGGGAAGCACAGTCAGCATATGCAGAAGAGCCAGGCTGTGGCTGCTCATGCTCCAGGCGCTGTGATGCTGGACATCCCCACTTGCACAACTGCAGGTCCTGCTCAGCATTGAAAGTGTCCGCAATGGCACAGGGCACACGCACCGACAAGCCAAGGGACTGTCCAGTCTGACGCACCACCAGGGTGGTGCCAATATGGGTCGCTTTAATTTCAGCATGCTGTCCAGGAGCCTCTGATTCTATCCGGAGGCTGTGGTGTCCACGGCGCTCCCCGCTTGTGATGGACCCATCCACAAAGGCAGGGGGAACGTTGTCAAGCTCAGCATGGTAGATCTGCTGCTCGATGCACTCTCGCCAGTTTTTAAAGATGATTGTTATCTGTGGGGTGGTTATACAGAACATATATACAGAGCAGTGACATAAGAATGGATTCATGCATGAAGATGCATTGATCTGGCATTTGCAGATGTTTTCTAATGTAAGGCATGCTCAGGATTTACATAATCAGTTAAAACAAGAAAGATCTACTTGGTAGGTATCTTTAGCTTTAATGATGTTTAAAATGGGAGGAGCCCATTGCAATGATTGACACATGCTAAGGTGCATAAAAGGTGCATTTTGAGTCATTTGCTAAAAAAACAGCAATCAAATTGAATTGTGCTGATTTACACCTGCATTGTTATATGGGTAGTACACAGTTAGAATAGGAGATGCATGAGGTGAAACTCATGAGTTACCTTTGAGAGGACTGTGGCATAGACACCTCCTTTAATGCGTTCACTAGTAGCCTGCACATACAGGTACTCATTATCAATAAGCGGCCAAGCTCCTTGCACAGCACAGGTGTGAAACTCATCATGGAAAGTTCGAATGTGGGGGTCCCCAAAAACTCCACAGTGGAAATAGTCCGGCTCCCTGCCCTCGCGCTGCAGATAGCTCTTCTCATAAAAGCAAGCGTCCCCAGAGATAGGGGCTTGAGGCAGGCGTTGAGGCTGAGAGGTGGGACCTGTCTTTGGACAGCTCCGCTGCATGAGGAGGTCCTCGATGCCTTGCACAGCAGAATGGTAGGCCAGATCACCTCTGCAGGCACGCGCAGTCCGCCTGGTGCAGTGGGCATACGAGCGGAGAGCGCTGCAGTAACCAGCATTGCCGCCTGCTCCGCCGAGGTCCAGGGTGGCAGCAACAAAATCCGCGTTACACTTCAGTATTCTGCACTGCGCCCACACTGAAAATGAAACGAAATGCTTTTAAAGTCATATACCTTAGCTCAGTGATAATATCTTCTCATGCTTTATTGCTTAATTTGACGGAATAAAGTAGCAGGTGACAATGTTTACCGGACAGGTCCCAAATAATGTAAACCGTTGGTTGTACTGTTGTAGGGCCCCTCTCATGGTGCGGCAGGACACTTGTGAGATATTTGTCACATCTACTGTGAGTTTACATTTACAGCATTTATCAGACGCCCTTATCTAGAGCGACTTACAATCAGTATTTACAGGGACAGTCCCCCCCTGGAGTAACTTAGGGTTAAGTGTCTTGCTCAGGGACACAGGTAGTAAGCAGGATTTGAACCTGGGTCTTCTGGTTCATAGGCGAGTGTGTTACCCACTAGGCTACCACGGCCCTCAAATTCTATGTATTTTTACTATACATAGAATTACTAAGAAATACATTTACTATGTATTTCTTATTCTAAATGTCCTCCACATTTAAAGTTAATAAAGCTAATATCTTTTATTGCTGTGTGGCAGTGAATAATAAATAAGTGAAAGTGAAAGTAAAAGTGAAGCGATTGTCATTGTGAAACACTGCAGCACAGCAAACGGTGCACAAAGTGAAATGTGTCCTCTGCTTTTAACCCATTACCCTCAGGACCGGGATTCAAATCCCAAGCCACCAAGGTTCTATCATTTACAGCATTTTATCAGACGCTCTTATCCAGAGCGACTTACAATTAGTATTACAGGGACAGTCTCCCTGGAGCAATTTTAGGGTTAAGTGTCTTGCTCAGGGACACAATGGTAGTAAGTGGGATTCGAACCCGGGTCTTCTGGTTCATAGGCGAGTGTGTTACCCACTAGGCTACTACCACCCTCCACTGAGGTGCCACTGAGCAAAGCACTGTCCCCACATGCTGCTCCCCGGGCGCCTGTCATGGCTGCCCACTGCTCACCAAGGGTGATGGTTAAAAGCAGAGGACACATTTCGTTGTGTCACCGTGTGGTGTGCTGCAGTCCATCACAATGGCAATCGCTTCACTTTCAATTTTTCACACTTTCTAAACCAGTCCTTAATGCATAGCTGTAATTTTCCACAAAAGCACATACTGACCTTGAAAGTAACATAGATGACATGTGAGCAGGGCTAGAAATATACTGTGCTTCCACTGAAGGTGTGTGTAGCTACTGGAGAGAGTCGGCTTTCCCATTCCCTTCCATACAGAAATGGTCTGACAGGGGTGATATCTGTCTTCTTACAAGGCAAAATACTGAAAATGACATGAAAATTCATTATATTACACTTACAAGTTAAAATATGGGTTTCAGGAATGTAAATGTTTGTCATAAAAACCATATTCTCTGTCCTATGAAACTTTAACTGTTGTCTGAGTAATTCCATCACATCATTCTGCACTGCATTTATAGAACGTAGTTTTTCTGAAAAGTGAAGAGAAAAGTGATTTGAAAATGACATGCTTACCTTTAGGACAGTCATCCACATGTCAGAATCACGTTATTTCACAGCGCTGTAAACCTGCCAACATGATCAGTGGCATTTTTCAAATGAGAGGGACATTAAAATCCCATAAAATGACACAGTCAGTTACTACAATTTAAAATGAAGGGGCAAAATAAATCCTGTTACATGTACAATTATGATATGTTAACCCAACATCATTTGCCCTTTAAAGGCGTTCGCATCACTGACATCTAACCAAAGATGTGTTGCAATTTGGACTCTCTCTCTTACAGAAACAGTGTAAAGCAAACAAGGGAAAAGACCAGACAAACATTTTTGACAGGTCACATACTTAGTTAATTAGTAATGCTGAACAAGCCAATGGATTAATGTTTGCCAAACAAGTTCACATTACTTCCATAGTGCATGAAAGTCAGACTATACTACTACTATACTACTACTTAAGGCCATACAACTCCTACAATAAGCATTCTGTGGCTGTGAGCAGAATTGATTTTTATCAAGGGTGGATTTAAAAAAAAAAAAACAGCAATTTATTTCAGTTCATGTGACTAAATGAACAGTTCAAGCACTAAAGTGGTTAGTGCTTGAGCAGAACGTACAGTTGCAGGGTAGAAACAGGGTAGTCTAAATATACTCTCAATTCCAGCCTACACCCAGCACTTCCCACCATGTGCTCCCTCTGAAATAACCACCACTTGCATGGGGAGGGGGGACAGGTGTCGGAAATGCAGTGGAAGTCTCAACATTCTCAAACATGTGTAGCCTGTAGTCTAATTTCATCTCATTTTCAGCATCAATGATCTTCCATCTTCCATTAATCTACATTTCGTTTCAGGGCAGTGGACACTGAAGTGCATTCTGATAACTGATTGGGAATACAGGCCAATTTTATATCCCATAAACATGGAAGTGCAGAGACAACAGCACATTCCTCTGGTAATGGCTGATACATTTATATGTCAGCATCGAGATAAAACACGCCCTGGGTGTGTCTGCACACTGACTAACTGTAGAGACAAATCCCATTACAACTGTAAATAACACCATTTATGCATAATCACAACTGATGCAAAATGTATTATTAATTACCATTCAGGCAATTTATAGCAGCTAAATATACAAAACAATCCATTACATTTTACGCGGATGATATACATATATATATATATGATATACACAAACAGGATCTATCCCAAGAAAGCCCTCATACACTATTGCAATGCCGGTCCATTCAACGTTGAGCAGTAATTCAAAGTCAGAAAATCACTACTTAAATATAAAGGTATTCGTTAAGATGGTATATAAATAATCGACGGTGCAGCGTGCCACGGTCACGTGACTTCAAAACGGAACCGTTGAACGTAAAAAAGCATTTTTATGTCCCGGCTTACCTGCGTCTCCGCATCCTCAGACCCCGACACCGAACACGAGGGGCATTTGTGACAGAGCTGCGCGGCGGGAGCCATAAATCAGCCGGGGCGGCACCTGCTGTCCCCGTCGAGGCCGACCGGAGCTATTTTAAACCCTCGCAGCACTCCGGTTCTGGGCCTTTGCCCGAAGGCCGGGGTCTCCGGCGGTCACATGGCTTCCAGTGAGGGCAAACAGTGTGGGTACACATGGGCCAGCGGCCAGAGTTGCCCTTTCTCGTTTCGTTTAAGTTCACGTCTTCGAAGATGAACCTTTCACAATATATATATATATATTCCACACACTACGACAGCGGTTCGTAACACCTGTAGTACGAAGAGCGCGCGACAGGTGGAACTGTCGCGTCACAGAAATTAATTTATTCATCTATCGACCCCAGAAGGACTCCAGCTAGTTCACCTGGTTTTTAACAATTCGGTTCATTGACGCCAAGCCAGTAGTGTGTGTGTGTGTGTGTGTGTGTGTGTGTGTGGTGTGTGGGGTGGGGGGGGGGGGTGGGGGGGGGGTGTGGGGGGGGGGGGGGGGGGGGTGTGGTGGGGGGGGGGGGGAGGGGGGGGGGGGGGGGGGGGGGGTGGGGGGGGGAGGGTGCAGGGTGGGGGGGGTGGGGGGGGGGGGGTTGGGGGAGGGGGGGGGGGGGGGGGGGTGGGGATGGGAGGGGGGGTGAGGGTGGGAGGAGGGAGGGGGGGGGAGGGAGGAGGGAGGGGGGGGGGGAGGGGGGGGGGGGGGGGGGGGGGGTGGGTGGTGGGGGGGGGGGGGGGGGGGGGGAGAGGGGGGGGGGGGGGGTGGGGTGGGGGGAGGGGGGGGGGGGGGGAGTGGGAGGGTGGGGGGAGGGGGGGGGGGGAGGGGGGGGGGGGGTGGGGAAGGGGGGGGGGGGGCGGGTGGGAGGTGGGTGGTGGGGTGTGGTGGGGGGGTGTGTGTGTGAGTGTGTGGGGGGGGGGGGTGTGTGGGGGTGTGGGTGGGGGGGTGGGGGTTTGAGTGGGTGAGTGGGTGTGGGGTGAGTGGTGGAGTGAGTGGGGTTTATGTGGATGTGAGTGGAGGGGTGGTGTGAGTGTGTGGGTGGGGGGGGTGGGTGTGGTGTTTGTGGGTGGGAGGTGGTGTGAGTATGTGGTGTGTGTTTGTGTGTGTGGTGGGGGGTGGGTGTGTGTGTGTGGTGGGTGGTGTTTGGGTGTGTGTGTGTGGGGTGGTGAGTGTGCGTGTGTGTGTGTGTTTGTGTGTGGGTGTGTGTATGTGAGTGTGTGTGGGTGTGTGAGTATGTTTGTGTGTGGGTGTATGTGAGTGTGTGTGTTTGTGTGTGAGTGTGTGTTTGTGGGTGTGTGAGTATGTGTGTGTGTGTGTGTGTGTGTTTGTGTGTGAGTGTGTGTTTGTGTGTGAGTGTGTGTTTGTGGGTGTGTGAGTATGTGTGTGTGTGTGTGTTGTGTGTGGTGTGTGTGTGGGTGTGTGAGTATGTGTGTGTGTGTCTGTTTGTGTGTGAGTGTGTGTGTTTGTGTGTGAGTGTGTGTTTGTGGATGTGTTTGTGTGTGTGTGTGTGTGTGTGTGTGTGTGTGTGTGTGTGTGTGTAATCTGGCCGTCCTTCTGGTGCTCGGCTCCTGCTCCACTGTCCTCTGCCGGCTTTGTTGATCGTGTCGGGGGGGGCGGGGCTCAGCGACCCCGGCCACGGAGGGAAGAATTTCGGGAAAAAGGAGAAAGGCTGAGTGCAAGATCCCACACACCCACCCAGCTGGCGAAAGAACGGGCGAACATCCTGAAATCTTTGAAACGACTTTATTCAACAATCCGAAATGAAAACGGCTGCCAGTGTGGGCTGTAGTCTTGCTGTTTAAAGTAACTTGTTGTGAGTAATTTTAGGTAAGTAAGAAATATTTTCCCCGTTTGAGTAACATATAGCACGGCTTGCTAAAGACTGTTACTGCTCGTATCAGTTTTTTAAAAACGATAAAATACCGGAGCTAACTTTTCGGTCACGGGTCGGTCAGAACCGACTTGGTCGCTTAGCGACGCGTCGCCATGGAAGCGGCGTTGGAGCGTAATGCGCCTGCGTACTGGCAGCCGGCTAGAGTTTTTACTTTATTCCTCGAGTTCATTTTAATACTCGAATAGATCAACTATGAATAACCTTACCTTTTTTGTAACAGAATCCAAACGTCTGACATATGTGCAACTGAGCAATTGATTGTTTCATTTTGAAGTTAGAATATTTGAAAAATAGTCATGTTAATATCCTGTTCGTGCAGTCCATAATACCGGTATGTTTTTCTCCTACAAACCTTGATTTGTGAATTTTATACCACACACCATTCTCTGAATGGGTCAACATATTTTTATGACATTGTACAGTATGAGGTATCCTTAAAAGATTGTTCGCCAAGTAAGAGGAACTGTGCCACACTACCCCATGACAGATATGATTAGTGAAAGCCCTTTATGAAATGCTTGCTTTGTGCCAAGTGTGAAAATATTTAGCCTAGAGTACACTGGATAGCACCAGTGGGCCTGCTGTGAAGTGAAATGAACGCGTTTGGCAAAAAAAAAAAAAAAAAAAACGTTCCTAGCTTCTCTTATGGTGGCCCTGATCAGAATGAAAGCACTGATTTGAATAGCCAAAGGTTTACAGTTGATGTGTTAAGAACAATGACGACCTCTCCTACTGTAGTATTTTTAGAATAGGTTTTCGACTCAGGCCTACATTCCATCCAGACAAGATCATGTCACTTTGTGTCACTTTCACACTGATTATTTTATCATACTAGTTTGGCATACCATTGTTAAGGCTCCCTGGCCATGTTTATGGATTCGGGTTTAATGGATCACTCTAAATGCTGAGAAGTTTCCAGTTAATATCCTACAACACGATAAAGACGATTGCTATTTAAAAACAATTAAAACCCACATCTTAATTGGAAAATGTCTATTTAAAAGAGACTAATTATGGATTAATGAGTCATTTTACTCGCAATTTATAATTTTGTCCTCATTTTTCAGTGTTTCCTGCATTGTAGGTACTATAGGTGTTTAGTGTAATTCTTATAGGTGAACATTTTAGTGTTTTTGCATTTCTTGCTCTTTAAAATAGGGCTGTTAAAGAGTGTCCTGTATTCTGTGGCTATATGATTGTGCCTCAAAGAATGTTCAACGGAGCACCATAAATGTGATGAACTGAGATTTCCTCATATGCAAAAATGGATGATATGTGTCCCTTCAATGTGACATGCAAAAGTGGAGAAGGGTCTTATAGGGGACCCCTCCAGTTGAGAAAGTACATTAAAATTAAAAGGGGGTTTGGGAGGTGCCTGTTTTATATTTTCAGACAGTGTTATTGTGAAATGTGAAGATTTTAAACAATGGACAGTCAGTAAGAAGACAATGTGGAGAGTAATGGCTTTGGTGGAACAGCTCTCTCTATGTCAGGCAGGTGTGGGATGTGGTGCACTGTTGTACAATCTCCTCCCAATATTGCACTCGTCCCGGCCTCCCAGACCAAGAGGAAATGCTTCCTGAATATTTATTTTGTTAAGATGTGACTAAATGAAAATCTCCAAAATGCGAATCCAATCTCTATTGTTTCTTTGTGTAAATTAGTAAAGGTAAGTAGACGGGGGGCATTTCTCAGATGCAGCATTCTTGACTGCTTAAAGTGCTGAATTTGACCTGTTCCTATTAAGAGAAATTTATTGAAGTGTAATTATCACCAACAGTTTATGAGGGTTCGTGGTCATTTATGGATTTCAGCTGGAGATACACCAATTGGCAACAATAAACAATGAATTAGCAATGAATAAAACATCATCTTGCTGGTGCCAGTCAAGTGGTTGGTATGGAGCCATCATGTGAACAGCAGGTTCAAACAGATGCTGCAAAATATCATGCCATTGTATGGATTTGAGTGACGAAATTCTGATGCTAGACAACTGGGTCACAGACTCACTCATGCAGAATGGCAGCAAAGGTTACCCAATCATATGAGGTTTTCTGTGGTCCACAATTTGATAGGTCAAAGCTGTTGGGTGGTGATTGAGGGACCTAAACAAAATTTGTCAAAATTTTGCATGGCTTAATTTTCCTGCAATTCTTTCATGTCCATGGATGGATATGTCACAGACAAAGTTAATGACAACTGAATGAGAAAAAAATCAGCAATTTGAAACGCAATCAATAATGAACTTCCTGTTCAGTATATTTATGGTGTATTGCAGGTACATTACCTTATACTTGTTAACATTTCATGGCCACAATGTGGCAAATTAATTTGTTATATCAATGTCTGTAACTCCCTGTAAAAATGGAACAACCCATAATTTGTGTAGTAGCAGTACAAAAATAGTTCTTCAAGGACAGTAATGCACGGTCTGACGTTTTGTCACACTGTAATTATAGTTTGGAAAATCCATACGCGTCAGACATGTCTTGTCTGTCTTTTCCATGTTGTTTCTTCAGGTCTGTGAGATGGAGATATTCATTAAAGGCCTTGACCCTTTTGAAGGCCCACCATAAACGGTCACTCACAGAAGTTTGGCTGTGTCTGGCTGTGTGTAGTGACATAATTGGCCCTCTGTAGACCTCACTTGCATTCTTCACACCCTTAAGTGCTTTATTACCTGCTGGCGGTGTTGGTTAAAGTCTTCAGGTACAGTATCTGAAATACAAATTCAGAATTACTCAGAATTACTTATGTAGCTTTGCCTACAGCTGTGAAGCCAATCAAGTAGAATGAAAAATATTTAAACACATACCATTGCATCGATAACGCAGATTGGACCAGATAACATTCTCCTGAGAGAAGCAGAAAACACCTAGTCTCCCACCTCGCATGTTTGTGTCAGTCACCACTCCTGAGTCTGCCACTTGTTCGGTCCCTTCATAGAGCTTCACTCTGAAACATAGTTATAATCCATGACACTATGGGATTCCTGTAGTTCTAATACAAATATTCGAAATAGTGTGTGTGTGTGTGTGTGTGTGTGTGTGTTTGTGTGTATATACAGGCCAAAAGTTTGGACACACCTCACATCAATGTGTTTTCTTTATTTTCATGAACATTTACGTTGGTAGATTCTCACTGAAGGCATCAAAACTATGAATGGACACATGTGGAGTTATGTACTTAACAAAAAGTGGAGACCTGGTCTCCACAGTCACCGGACCTGAACCCAGTCCAGATGGTTTGGGGTGAGCTGGACCGCAGAGTGAAGGTAATGGGGCCAACAAGTGCTAAACACCTCTGGGAACTCCTTCAAGACTGTTGGAAAACCATTTCAGGGGACAACCTCTTGAAGCTCATCGAGAGAATGAAAAGAGTGTTCAAAGCAGTAATCAGAGCAAATGGCAGCTATTTTGAAGAAACTAGAATACAAAACATGTTTTCAGTTATTTCACCTTTTTTACATAACTCCACGTGTGTTTATTCATAGTTTTGATGCTTTCAGTGAGAATCTACCAATGTAAATGGTCATGAAGAAAAAAAATAAAGAAAACACATTGAATGAGAAGGTGTGTCCAAACTTTTGGCCTGTACTGTACATTATTATTATTTAAATAAAACCGTGCCTAAAACTGTCGCACAGTACTGCATGTATACAATAGTATACAACTGTGAATATTTCTGCCTGATTATGTAATGTATTTATCAATTTATTAAACTCTCCTAAACCATTGAATTAAAATGAACCTGAGAATAATGTAATGGTGGTGTTTCATGTATTTCTTAGCTATAGACTGATCATGAAGATTCTGAAGGTTTGTGCATTGCAGCCAATAGGTGTATGTACTGTAGTCCTTAATAGTAATGCAATGGGAGAAATAGACAAGTGCAGTGCAGGGTCTATTCTCCCCTCTGCATAGAATACAAAGCAGGTGACTCTCAATGTCTAAAAGGGCCTCTTTGCCTTACAAAGGCCAGGCCAGTCACACAGAGAGACCCCTGACCCCACTGTCACCATACATAAAAAACAATACATGTAAACAGCATTGCACAGAAACTTTATTAAAGGTACATCGCAGTAAATATGAACTGATTCCAGAACACACACAGATCTATCGCATAACTCATCAACAATTGGTGCATATGTTGTGCATGGTCCTTAATTTCCATTCATTCTTTCCTTTGTTGCTTTCCCTTTTTATTGCTCCCCCTTCGTCTCCCTCTTTCTCACCCCACTCTACAGCTTCCTCTAGATCTGCATATCAACAGGAACCCAGCAAATTCTTGCCAAGGATTTCATTGGCATGGCAACAGGAACAATGGAAAGCGAAGGGGCCCAGTCCCCCTGTAAAGTCACTGAGGTTTGCAGAGGAGAATATTTTAAACCAAAATGATAAGCATAACTTGCCAGAATTTAGACCACCCAGTATGGTGTCAGAGAAGTCTCACCACATTCAGGGGTACAGCCTGCACATTTGCCAGGATGTGTGTTTACATTACCGAGGAGGCCTGAGTTGTTCGTAGAACTGTCAGTACGTGCAATGTAACTAGATAGACAAATGCTGTAAATGTAGACAACTATGATTGCTTCTGCTAGATATCATTTCATTTTCTCCCACACATTTCTGGCCTATGGGAACTGCAGCGTGACAGTCATGAGCACACAAGGATTTATGATAGGAATGTCATTGGTCACTTCTGTAGAACTTATAGATAAATATGAACCATGAACTGTGGCATAAGATCATTTAAGAATTACTCAATTTTCCAAACCCCAAACAGATCCTCACTGCCTGAATCTTACAACCTGAAATTTTACTGAAACCTTACTTGCGGCATAGTTTCAGGTTCAGGCACAAGGGTCATGGATTCAATTTAAGATTAACTTTCAAATTTTAGTTCTTAAATTTTTAATTCAGAGCTGGTGACTGTGACATCATCCAACCCAAGAGCTCCCCCTAGCATTAAGAAATTAAAACACCACAACATTTTACACAGCAGCCATTCAGAAAACGAAATGAATCTTCCATGCAGTTAAAATTAAACAGTGTTTCAAATATCACATTCTTGTTTAAAGGCAATAAAACATTAAAAGCCCCAGAAGTCTGACTTACCTTATGTACCCCACCTGGGGCCTGTGACTGAGATGCCATCGGTAAGATGTCTTATCACTCCATCCAACGTTACGTGGATCCTTCCACAAGAGTTTGACCTCTCCGTCTGTGCTACCTGTATGCCACAGTGCATTTCGAAGAAACTCCCCAGGGCCAGTACGAGATTTAACAGCCTATAGAGAGGCAATGACTCTCCTTTAATTATTTATTTTGTTTTATTATACAAAATAAGAATTTATTTAATGAATTCTGTATTAATTATGTAATGTAAATGTATAACATGTGTAGGATGCTAAGCAGTTTCATGCACAGTGAGCACCTTCATATCTGAGCAGCATTTTAATGCATTGTAAATGATACTGAAACAATCTTCCCACCTTCAGCTGCAATCCAGGCTCTGCCATTGCTCTAAATGGCACAGACTGCCAGTATGTTTGTTCTGTCTGCTTCCACATGACCACATAGAAGCTAGAGGAATCCTGGTAGCCAAAGATGAATCCTGCATAGTCATCATCCGTCACTGTGTTGATATGGAAGGTACCCTCAAAGTCTACACCATTGAAAGCAGTGTATCCTGGGAAAAAATAATCTCCATATTCAATGGATATACCCTGGGGGATGTAGCTGCTAATTGATTGATTTGTGTATATATGTATTTATGAATGCATTTATGTTTGACATACCCACAGCTAAACCAGGGTCACTGTTCATGGTCTGGACTATTTCCATACCCTGAAAAATAATCATGACATATCCACATCAGATTTAGGCAAAGTAATCTTAATACATTTTTATATATATTTTTTTACACAAAGAATGAAATTACCTGGTTGAGTACCACCCAGTTGGGATCTATTTGAGCATCGCCCTCTGGATCTAGAATGACTGTCTGATAAGCTCTAAAATCTGTCAGTGTGACCTCTGCACTCTCGGGGCATACATCAACTATGTCCATCACTGCATCATTGTCAAAGTCATTCTCACATACATCTCCAACACCATTCCCTGCCATGAAATTAGACAGAGGACTACTGTTTAATATGAGAACATAATTATGCTAATATTACAGGAAATAATGACACAACTTCATATCGGTTATTAAAGTCACCGTCTGAGTCTTTTTGGTTGGGGTTGGCAATGAGACGACAGTTGTCTGGGCCCAGGCCACCAGCATCAGGGATACCATCATTGTCATCATCATCATCACAGTCATCACCAAGACCATCATTATCAGAGTCCAGCTGAGAGCTGTTGGGGATGTCTGGGCAGTTGTCTCGTGAGTCCTGGTGACCATCCCCATCACTAAGACAAAATATGAATTTAATAAATGAACCAACAATTGGTATAAAATAGTTTCTTATAAACAGTAAGACCTCTAGGTGGCACTAGAGGTGCCATTACATTAGCAACATGAGAACTGAATAACACTACATAGCTTGTCCAATCCAAGACGGATATGCTTAACAGATGTGAAACTGACAGCTTGACAGGTCTAGGCTTGTTTGGTTACAAAAAATGAACCTACTCAATAATAGGTTGGTGGCATCAATGTTATGGCTAATAAGTGTGAGCATGTTCATTATTTAAATCCATTGTAGGATTTCATTAAATTTAGGATGTGTTCAAGAAAAAGTGCTGTTGAGAGGTAGCTGTAGCTGTGAATGATCCTGTAAAGTTTTGTTTAAAGACACACCTATCCAGATTGGTGTCACACACGTCTCCTACCAGGTCATTATCAATGTCAGTCTGGCAATAGAGCAAAAGAAAAAAATATGAGAAATGAAGCTGAAACAATGTGAATAGAATAACAATGTCAAACAATATGTTCAAATGAAATGTTACTGAAATATCAATGTCTACATTGGTTAATCATCTGTTTCTTTCAGCCATTTTCTTACTTTCCCCACTTTAAATGTCTTTTGTTTCTACATATTATTCTACATATATAAATAAGTGCAGTGGCACTAACCTGCATCGGGTTGCTAATTTCAGGACAGCTGTCACATGCATCCCCCACCCCATCACCATCTCTGTCGGTCTGCATGGGGTTTGGGACTTTAGGACAGTTGTCTAGTACATTGGGAATACCTGAAAAAGGGAATATGTTAACAGTTGTTGTTTGTTCGAGACGCTAACATAAAGCACTCAGCTTTGCAATATTACCATCTCCATCAATGTCATTGTCACAGGCATCTCCTTCCCCATTGCCATCTGTGTCTTTTTGGTCTATGTTTGGGACATTTGGACAGTTGTCACAAGAATCTCCAAAAGAGTCAGTGTCTGAGTTTTGTTGGTCTTTGTTTGCCACAAGTCGACAGTTATCCTGAAATAGTTCAAGAGCAGGATCAGTCTGTGAGTCACTGTGAATCAACACAATGTACAAGATGGGCATCTGTCCAGCCATTTGATATACAACAGATGTAGTTCCGAAATAATGCCAATTCTCCATTTACCAGCATTCATTTTACAGGATCAACAATACAAAAAGAAATGTCATCCAGCAAAGAGAGGATTACATGGTGAATCAGACAAAATGAGCAAAATTTATATCTGTACATCTAATATAATGTAGCAAGGTGATGGTTTAAATACTATCAAACACTAACTAAAAAGTTGAAATTGTCGCCGGTTCTAATGCCTTATAAGTGGTTTTTATTAATATTTAAAATATTTTACAACAAGGGAATCTGTGACTCTGTAGATAAAAATAAGCAATCAGCAAAACATCAGCAAACATCACCAGTTACCATAGACGCCGGTTGAGGCATAACACTGGCCAGTCAGCCATGAACACATTATAGACTGTCAGAGAGGTGCACTTCTGTACTTCACCCTTTTTCCTTCCATTAATATTACATTATGAAAGAATTTTTTGAAAATCACATTTGAATCGATTCAGAATTGTCCATGTCCACATTGATTAATTGATCGACTGATTGATTTACAAATGAAGGCCAAAGGACAGGTGCTGAATTAAAGACACCTCACCTCTACATTCTTTATTCCATCTCCATCGGCATCCTCATCACACTGATCTCCAATCCCATCATTGTCAGCGTCCTCTTGCCCTGAGTTGGGTGTGAAGATGCAGTTGTCCTGTTCCAAATATAATTGTTATTATTAGGGCTGTCAATCGATTAAAAACGTGAACAAATGAATTAACGAATTAATTCTTAAGACTAAAACTTGTTCTATATGACAAACAAGCGTCAGAAACAGGCTTAGATGGACAGTGACATGGAGATCTGATATTCATGTTGTTCATGTGTTTGAACAGCATATATGTGGCTCCACTACAAAATAATGCAAATGAGAATATAAACAGCTATATGCAGGGATGTCACTGGCTAGCACAAAATGCAGCTGTGTTAATTTATATTACTCACTCGATCACTATAGCTTTTTTTGGATGCATGATGCAGAGATTGGACTCACACCAGCCCAACAAAGCGTGCACAAAGTTCGAGTAGCACATTCATTTTGACTCTTGTTATTAATAGTAAATCAACACAATCCTGTATCAGAAACATTACAATTGTCCTGTTCAGTTCCTCCATTACAACCTTTCCTGCTGTCAATGGAGAATTTTAGGTTTACAAAAATGTAGCATTTTAAACAAGACTAGAACACATACTAAATAAATATATAAGAAAGACATGTACGGTTTTGAAATATGCCCTTTTGTGTTTTTATTCATGACCCCAAAAACCCTTTGCTCTGACGCTAGGGGTCACTGTTTCCCGGATTTTAGACATTTAAGAGATTTTAATTGGGTTTATAAACTTATTCAAAATAACATTAATCATGCTTCAGTAAAAATTTGATGAAGAAAACGTGTGGAAACCACACCATCAGAAGAACACAGTGGGTGTGGTTTTGACCTGAATGTGTTTTTAAACCTGTTTACAGTGCTTGTTGTTGTCCATACAGGGCAGAGAGCGATCTGGATACCCATCAATGTCGGTGTCTTTTCCACAAGTGTTTCCATTTCCAGCCCAACCCACATTGCACTAGGGGAGAAACATATGCAGGAGTTATCAGTTAAGAGTTGGTATGTATCCAGGAAAATCACAATAATATTGGTTAAAATTAAATATAGAGTCTTACCGCACAGGACACCTCCCCATTTCTTTCTATGATGCAGTGGGCATTGGAGTCACAAGGGTTGAAGTCAAGCATGGCACAGGACCTCCGTGCAAAGCAGCCAGATGTCTGATTGCCCATGTACCCAACTTTACATCCACCACACTTAAAAGAACCCTGGAAAATATCAGATGGAGAAACAAGATATTATGCTTTCCTAATACCTTGACAGTGGAGGCAGATTGCCAAACCATTATGATATTACTGGACTTTCATTTACATTCATCTTACATTCATTTACATCAACAAAACTATTACAGAGGATTGGGTTGGATGCATTTTAGAAAAAATATTCAACCCATAGCCTGATTCAGTATTGGGTCAGTGTTCACAGCTTCACATCTTTATCAAAGCAAGGAAACACTCTGACATCATTTAAAGTTACAAAGCTGTACTACATGATTCTATAATAATCATGTTGTTTCCTTGTGTTTTTGTATTATGCCACTAGATCACAATGCATCATAAAACCCTGCATCGTTAACTTTATACTCACAATTGTGTTCATGCAAACAGAGTTGGGAGTGCAGGCATTGTGGACTTCAACACACTCATCGATATCGACACATTCCTACAAATCAATGACGATATTTTAAAAAAAGCATAATCTTATGCAAAGTTTCATGAGAGGAGTTATTTTCCATGTGTATGTCTGTAAATGAATAGCGCAGGTCAGTACCTGCTTGTGACTCTTGGCAAACTCCACGCCAACCCCTGAGACAGGGGGTCCCCACAGCCCCGGAGGGCAGGGTTCACAGGTGAAGCCCTTGGCTGTGTTCACACAAGCCTCAGGAGAGTAACATGGCTGGGCCAGTTCACACTGAGAAAATGTGTGAGGAGAACATGTGAGAAAAACAGACGACAAGCTGTGCGGCAAGTTGACACGAAAGGTGGGGCTAAACTGAGAAGCACAATATTTGCAAACCTCGTTGATGTCCAAACAGTGGGTACCGTTTCCTGTCATGCCCTCGGGACATGGTCCACAGCGGTATCCTGGGAATTCTAAGGTCTCCATGCAGGGCACTCCTTTATAGCAAGGACTGGGGGAACAGCGTGACCGAGGCTCATGGAAGCCTAAGGATACACACATGGGTCTCTCAAGAACTGCTTGTCCTCAAAACCCAGACAAGGCTACAAGTTTCCAGACTAATGGGCTTAAACGGCTGGTGGGCTGATGAGGTAGTCACTCACCACAAACCTGACACTCAAGGATTGTATTCCTGATCAAAGACATCTCTTTTACCTGCAGATGGAAACATGGAATTTGAGTGCTTCTTATATTCCAGTAAAAACAATACACATATACATCCCAGCACACATACCTGCTCTCTAATGTCAGCTCGTAGCTCCCCTAAAATCTGATTAAAAATGATGAGCTGCCCAATAAGCGCTTTAGTGTGGTCGCCTGAAAAATCGCAACACAAACATTAGCCTTTTTTTGTAGTTGAAGTAGGATTGGGATTAAATTGGTGCCAACATGCTTATGTGCAAATGCCCAACATCAAACAAACTGGGTAAATTGGACTAAACAATGTTTGGGATGAATGTAATTAGGATCCTCTTGTAAGCTAATGTCTTTTTTATTTTAGCTTGTCTGGTCGTGCAAACTGCATATAGCCTGCACATATTAAAACTTTCGTAGCTATTGCTAACATGGGTGCCTATATTGTAGGTTTGCCACAGAACCTTAATACCATTTAGGCTCTTTGTGTCTAACAAAAATGTTAAACATATCTAACCAATAATTAATAGATAACAGGTAGGTGAAAAGTAAAAGATTTTTCTTTTAATTTTATCCCAATAATTGCCCACTTACCAAGTATGGATGTCATTTCTGCCCCATTCACTGCACAAAGAAAGTAATAGTTGCCGTGAAACCACTTCACCTTCAGACAGTATATATTGGGTAGTATATCCTAGTAATAAAAGGTAATTATGGATTTTAACTCATATTGATGCACACAGCAATAGGATGAATTTACAGGTTCACCTGTGTTATAGGATGAGGCGTCCCCTTGGAAGGGACAGTCTGTAAGACCCCCTGCTTCTGCCACAGTGCCCCCTAGAGCCATTTTGAGTGTTTCAACAGAGCCCTGAAACACAAATTAAACCCCTCACACCACTTATTCTCCAGCCCACCACAATCTGTGCCAATGAAGATTGCAGGGAAAGCAAAGAGAGGTGGGTGATACCTGCAGCCTTGCGTAGGCCTTGTGGCCGTTACGGATTTCCACAGACTCTGCCTGAGCCGGCAGAGGGACCAGCTGCGGCAGGCGTTGGCTCGAATCAGCCAGTCGACAGTCGACATAAAGCTCTAAGAGTAAGTGTTCCCGACGAAGACCTCCAACTCTTAAAATAATGTTATGGATTCTTCCATCTGCAAGGTTCGCATTCTGAAGGTTGACTGTATGGAGCTTTCCATCGTCCCGTACATAGCGAACCAAAGCTGTAAAAGTGGGAGACGTTTTATAGAGGAAAGATGTATAACTACCTACAGCTGGGGTGGTTCTGAACCATAAAAGAATGGAAAGAGAACTAAAAAGCAGAAATGATATATCTGTGGCACATTAAACATTAGTTTCTGTTGCTTGTTTTAGGAGTTATCCCAACCTTTACTTTATTTTTATCAATTGTGAGTTCTTTATTTTTATTAACTACCTTTATTGATCTTGCCCATAATGGCGAGCTCCAGGTACTTCATGTTGTCCTGCTTGTTGTATAGACCCAGCAACACACCACCCAGTTTGGGTGGTAGGCGGAAAGTGGAGGCTATGTAGACGTCACTGAGTGTCTTCAGACCCCCAGAAATTTTCTCCACTGCTACTACACTCTCTTTGGCCTCCTGGAGGGTGAGCATGTCAATCACTGTGTAAGAAAGGAGAAATGAGAGTTAAATAAGTTGCATTTGTGTGTGTGTGTGTGTATATATATATAGTTCTATATCTGTTTGCAGCATCAGCACAATGTGTGGTAGCTGCAATTTAAAAGTTTTTGAAAGAGTGAACAACAGCCATTTGATTTTAACTTATTCTAACTGTGCCCCTCCTTCTTCTTTCTTTTTTCCTGTTCTTCGTTCCATTCCTTAAAGCTTAACAATTGATTTTCCTTCCTTATGTCTTGACTCACACTCACAGACCCCCTTGGACAATGGACCCCCATGGGTGGCACTCAGAAACCACACCAGTCATGTTGTGGGGGGAAAAAGAAGAGGAGGAGGAGAAGGAGGGAGATTCTAAACAGAAAACGTCTTCATCCATACTGATCCAGTACTGAAACCTGGCCAGAAGTGTTGGAATTCATAGTAAAAGTGAGTTTAAAGGTACAAAAGGAGTACTTCATTATCAGAAACATGCATGCAGCACACAGTTGCATCTGTTTGATTGGAATCATTCCTTAAAAGGAACAAAAAAAAAAAATTTTTTTCCAGTCAGAAAATTAAGATTTATCAATTATTAACTTGCAGTAATATTGAATAACGCGACACCTCAGGTGCTGAATGAGAATAGATGCGCCTGTCGAGGAGAAGTGCCGGTTACCTTGAACATCTTGTTTGACGCAGGCGACTTGCAGGACTGAGAGGAAGATCCAGGCTAACGGCGGTCGACGCGCGTCCATTCTCGCAGAAGGCGAACGTTAGTGTGCAAAACTCGGCGGGTCTCCGGGGTTTCCTCCCAGTCAGTTGCGCTCTGCTGCCACGGGGGAGAACCAGCGCAGCTAAACGCGGGGCTGTGCGGGGTGTGTGTGTGTGTGTGTGTGTGTGCTGCCCACTCCCCATCAATCACCTTCTGCCCCCGAGGAACTCCTGCCTGTGTGCAAACCAGTGTCACGTGTGCTCGTTTGTGCTTCTTTCTTTCTTTCCTTTTCTTTTCTTTTTTTTTTTTGGGGGGGGGGGGGCTGCATCCGTCTCTTAGCTTAGATACTCGCTTGGCTTTTTATAAATCTCACAGTCAAGTGACCGCTGACCTCTCAGTGACCTCGTCGTTACCACATAAAGTTACAAAGTAACAATTCAGGAGCAAATTAATATCATTGATGGAACCAGGGAATAATCTGAACGATAAGGAAAAAAAAAAAAAGTTTTTTCTATTAGATGTATAAAAATCAGATGAGAAAAAAAATTAAAACATCAGATCTAAAAAATCAGATCTTTTATTCAGGGCAAAAAGCACAAAAAGAAATTCAGATGTCACGGCCAAATTCTCCGCTCTCCTCCACATCCTTCAGCACCTACTGTTTATTTTTTATTACTGTTGCGTCACCATGGCAACTGCTTTTAACAGCAGGTGATGAGGGAATATTTTTCTCATACTTCATTTTTATTGGACCCTGAGAGCAGGACATATTTAAAAATGAGTTAGTATTCATCCTCCACACGCTGCAACGAAAGCGTAAAGCTGTGTGTTTTTGCACGAATGTTACGAGTTTTCATTTCTTTCTGTGGAAACCAAGATTCAAATGTAAAAAGGTTTTGGCATGTAATGCCGTGAGTCATGAGTTTATCCAACTAAATCATCTGATTCTGCTAATATTCACTTACAAGAAGAGTTCTGGTCCTGTGATTCACTGTATGGAAAAACAGAGTTCTTTTTTTCTGTTTTTGAACAGGAATTCTTTCCCAGATCATTTCTTCAAGGTCATTAAACTGAGGCCTCTGGGGGCATCATTGAAAGCACAGGGATTTCCTTTAATGGGAGTGGGGGTATATGGAAGGGGCGCGTTGGACTGTAGTGACTGCTCCAAATCCAGTGGGGTTTTCTCAAAGTTTCCAGTGGAGGAGAAAATGCACAGGAACAGAGTGTCACACACCACACTAAACAAAAGAAAAACCTGACTGAACAAGGGCCAGAGCGGAATTCCTCACTGGTGGGGTAATGCACAGCTGTGTGTCTCCAGGGTGCGGGTCCAAGTGAAACATGCTATCAGCTCAAGGAGACGACCAGAAAACAGTGAGGATGGCTTCTGCCTTTCCTCAAGCAGAAAAATGAACATCCGTCTCTCAGGCTGTCATTTTTAACATTTCCATTAACCTGTGGCCCTCAAGCATGCAATTGTCCTCAATAATTACTGCTGTGTGTAGTTAAATACAGACATACACAGCATCACCGATCCAATTTATTCATTCATAAACATATAAAATATTATAAATGCACATTCTATTCTCTATGTACAAAGGAAGAGGGTAATAATGCCTCTATAAATGCACAGATCAATGCTTCTAATCTAAAAATGTCTAGTTGACCAAAAAATGTACTAGTGCTGATGTGGTCCAAAAAAATTCACAATAAGGAGAATTCAGTCATTATGCACAGCAATGAGACACAACATCATACGCATTTTACAAGAGACAGATCAACTGAATATTTTCAAATTACATTCGGAAAGGAGCACCAATATGTGAAAAAGAACAGGGGAGGGTTAAAAAAAAACAACAACATAAAAGTGATTAACAGTCCCAAACCTCATATTTCAACTTCATTTAATGCCCACGGGACAATGACACTTGGAGTAAAATCAATAGCTGGTACCAAAAAACGTGCAGGACCTATTCTAGAACAAAATATTTATAGTATTTAATGTCAGGAAATTTTCCCCACACTATAGGTAACTCTAATGCTAAAGAAAAACATCCACTAGCTGCAAATGGCAATCATGGCCCTGCACAGAAAAAAAAAATGAAATATGCAAATGAACTTTTCATGCTGCAAGGCCATCCATAACAGGGAATAAAAATCTTAAAAGATAAAAAGGACTTTGCTAGTGTACTTAGCCTTGTGCATAAATGGTGGAATTTAAAAGTTCAACAGCTTTAACTTTCCACGTGATCGGTCAAGAAACAGTAGCAGTTTTGAATGGGTCCAAAGCAGGGAGTACATTAAAGGGTGCACACAGAAAAAAATTCCAACAGGCAATAAAACTGACACCACCTACGTCTTCTCTCCAGCAATTCTGAATTAACCTTGACATGTACAACACTTTCACCATGAAACAACTTGTCTGATAACTATCAGTAAGAAGTGAGGTAACAGGAGCAGACGTGTAGAAGCATACAGGATTTAGCAGTTTACAGAAAAAAAAAACATATCTGTATAAGATGTTTCAATAATTTTGGTGAATTTATAGCAACTGGATGAAATTGTGCCCAAAATTATAATCCCGTAACAAGATGGGCAGACATTAGTTTCTCAGTCCTCCTCATCTTCGTGAGAGGGTGCCATGAGTCTCTGCTGACCCCGCATCTCCTCTGTCTGCTGGACATGCTCGATGGAGACAATGCCAGTTAGGAGGGCATAGCTCATCATTGCCCCCAACGCCACCAGCACAGACACCAGCTGCTTCCACCGCTTATGGGGCTCGTTATCAACGTCACCACTCTCTGGCTGACTGGACACCTTCCGCCCAATGCCCTCTGCAATAAATTCATAAAAATCATAAATGATTAACAACAAAATTCACAGTGTTTGACCACAGCATGAAACAACTCACCATTGCAGTCATCAGGGAAATAGAGTGACAGGATGTTGGAACAGAACTTAGTTAAGTTTTCCAGGGGTTTCAGGTGCTGCTGGAGTCTGCTGTTGGGCAACTTCATCTTCAAAATAAGAGCCAAGTGGCCAAATACATAAGCATCTAAAGAAGAGGGCCTGGAATCACAGAACTATATGATTAGGTGACAAATGTTCAATTAACTCACAACTGTAACTATGTACATATATAATTTTTTTATTTATTTTTTTAATACAAAAAAAAAAAAAAAAAAAAAAAAACAACTTACGAATCTCCAAAGAAGAATTTGTTTGAGCCAAGGCGCTGTGAGAGAAGATTCATACACTCCAGAGCATCCCGGTTGAGCTGGAGAGACAATAAAACCACACAGATTTCAATGTATTTTTCCCCCACACATGATACTTCCCCCCCCATCTTTCCTTTCCATGAGGTCCCACCCTTTTCCTGGAGTACGTCAAACACAGCGTGAGGATAATCCACATGGCACCACAAGGATCCAGTCCATCAAGATGGGTTTCCCTCAACCCTTCAAGTATGTGACAACCCAGCTTTCCCTCTTTTTCCAGTAGTGTACAGAATTCTACTGCAGTAGAATTATGTTCTGCTGCCCATCCTGTCCAACTCACCTCCTTCTCCACCTCCTCGCTTGCCTCCAAACCATGTTTGCCGCTGATGAGTCTCAGCCGTTCCAGCTGTTGACCCTGCATGCGACTGGGAAGGAAGAAGTTCAGGGGGAAGGGAATGTTCTCGCCATGCCATTTCCGGGTGACCTCAGCGTAGTTCTTTGGGTCAATCCATAGAGCATAGATCTGGGACGTAGAGAAGACACTAGATGATCAGCAAAGCAACTGCAAAACAGACTGCACTTGTTAAAATATTAATACAAAGTATTAATACTAAAGCCACCTTGACTACAGTAAGAGGATTTGGGTACAGACCGTGCATTTGGCACTACCTATGCCTGGGGATTCAATGCTTTCACACTAATTCACTAGTGTTTCACTGAACTAACACATACATGCCTACTACTTCCTTAAACATGTAATAAAAAAAGGGATGCCAGAAGTAACTTTGTTAATTAATTCCAAAAGTAAGCAAACACAAGTAATGCAGCATTAAAGTTTAATTAGATTGGTAATGGGGTGAAGGTAGCATTGTAGGTACAGATTCATGGGGTAACACTGTGCCTCTGAGGTAGACAGTCCAGTCCAGGACTGAACTAGTGAGTTGAAGTTGCTCTGGGTGAGATTTATAAATCATGTTTCCATAGAAAAAAATATTTTCATGTAGAGCAGCTGTGGCTGAATGAAAAATTACCCAAAGTGATATGCACGAAGTATGCCAACTATAACAGTAAAGATATTTCTACATCATCTGAGTTGCTGACCACAGTTAAATGGTTACTGTAACGTAATTTGAATGGGAAAGTCAGTCTGATGATTAACACCAGTAAAACACCACCTTATGTTGCTTCCTTTTGTGTGTGTTTTTTTTTATTGGAGCAAGCAGTTTCCACTGGTAGTACAAGCTTTTTGGCACAAACCAAAAGATACTTTCTTAAACTGGCTGTTAAAATGCCTGGGATAATTGCTAAAATGTGTTCAGCATCTACCAAAAGGTGGGTTGTAATATAGAATGAGAACACAAGGGAAATCAAATTAAGGTGTAAATGAACCACACACACATTTATATCACTCTGTAGCACCAGGGAATTATACAAAAACATGACTTAATTAAAATAATAATTTGATAATTGCTGAAAATGTTACAACTGATATATTAATAATGTGGTTTTACAATACTGGCAATTTGCATAACATGAACTAAAAAGATCTAAAAGATACGATTGGGCAAATGTCTGTAGCTGTGGGACATGAGGCTTTTTCAGAACAGGAGTGATGCACATTCAAATGAAGAGGGGAATGGATAGATGTGACTGACTTTTATGAGATGGAAAAAAGAGAGAGATGCCAATGACTTGACTCATCACATTTCAGCTTTGGGTTTAAACAGTTACCCTGCTTTACTGGTGACTTGTTTGCACATTCATAGTCAAGCAGTCCTTTTCTAATTTTAAGGGGCGGTGGTGGCCCAGCGGTTAAGGAAACGGCCCCGTAACATAATGTTGCTGGTTTGAATCCCGGTCTGGCAAGGTGCCATTGAGGTGCCACTGAACAAAGCCCCATCCCCACACACTGCTCCCCGGGTGCCTGTCAAGGGTGATTGGTTAAAAGCAGAGGACACATTTCGTTGTGTGCACCGTGTGCTGTGCTGCAGTGCTTCACAATGACAATCACTTCACTTTCACTACTTATTTCTATCTGTAGAGCCTGTAAAGAACAATTACTGTGCTGTGAATGTTTATTAAACAGTGGTGACCTAGCGGTTAAGGAAGTGGACCTGGTTCAAATCCCAAACTGCCAAGGTCAAATTCAAATTCAATTTGTCACATACATAGCCATGCACGGTATGATATGCAGTGAAATCCTTTTAGCGACTGCTACAGACCACATTATTGCAAATGTTGCAAGTATACAAATGTACTTTGCCGTTCCATGGGCTGCCCACTGCTCACCAAGGGTGATGGGTTAAAAGCAGAGGACACATTTCGCACCTTCAAAGGAAAAAGGTATGCTTTCCTATAACAGTTCTCACCAGCGCTGGCATGAGCTTCTCCTCCAGCAGAGAAATGAAGGCCAGAGTGTCTGCACCCTCTTTGGCTGACAGGTCATAATCAGCATTGTATTTCTGCAAGAGAAAGCTGGCCATTAGTGTCATGGTAACAGATCGGTTCCTACCCTGCATGAATGACATTCGAATAAACCTTTTGTTTCTGCTAATTAATGATAATGTTCCATATGTTCCCAGAACAACATCTGAAATCTATTCCAGCAACTTATGACTGAATTTATGAAGAGACTCCACATAAAGTGATTATATACAAAACATAACAGTACTCAGACTAAACAGAAATTGTAAAGGTCAAGACAGATAAGATCATAAAATAATATTTAAGTTCACCTCAATGTGTTAAGTTCATGTAAGCACCAAGGAATGAATCTTTGCAGCTGTAACGGCAGCTGAAGACAGTAGTTGCTTGGCGTGAACTGAATGCCATTACTTAACTACATGGCAAGAGTGAGGCAGTAATAAAAGATATCTGCTGGGCTGGTGGAGCTGTGTGTTTTGGCAAAGGCCTCAGCCACCCAACCCACACCGATACAGGTTTTGGACAGCAGTTTGGAAGCCACTCCTAAATGCTTTCCAAACCCTTGATGTTTCATGCACCGTGTTCTGCCACTTTAAAAACTGCGGTCAGTCCTCATACCTGATGAGCAATGGATGCAGCTATCTGTGTCTGAACAGTGTCAGCAAAAATATATATAGTTAAAATGACATGACACACAAACATAATCTATACATGTTTACTTTTCAGATGGACAGAAGGGGTAAAAACAACATGAAAGAAAGGAAAGGGTCAGCCAGTAGGCAGCAGTGACCTGTTTCCGGAGCTGGATAATGATTTTACTAGGGCTGAGAAAAGCTGCCGTCTTCACTGGTCTTCAGAGCTGGGAGAGATCCTGTTGGAAGTACAGAAGACAGTCATCCTCAACATATTAAATCTCACTGCTTGACTGTGTGGTAACTGCGTTTGGAAACATGACTTCTATATGTATCCGTTTATCAGATGCCGAATATGAAAAGTTACATATATCTGTATCATGTCATTGTGACCCACTAATCTGCATATCTGGTCTATGTAGGTATGACAAGCCAAGCGTCATTAGACTGCTGCACTTTCAAGTGATTGCACACTATGAAAGTATCTAACCTGTAGGACTTCGCCAGGGATTGGCAATCTTGTGTATCTTCACCGGTGCTCCTGCAAATCGTGCATATGCCTAGAAGAAAAGATCCGCAATTCAAATTAAGTTGGTTGCATGTGGCCTCAGGAGCAGAAGCAATTCCATGAACAAGCAACAATCTAAGTTACTTAGATCAGGGTACCCGTGTTCAAGATACACATTCCAAGACCAAACCATCAGAGCAAGTGGTGCCAGGAGATCAACAATTCTGTCACTTTTTAGATACCAGACAGTGACTTCTGATAAAACAGGTTGGGAGACAAAACCAGCAAAGATAGCTTTCCACCCATGGCTTAGCTTTCTGAAAAAGATAAATTCACATAACACAAACAGAAAAATTGAAGGAGATTATGACAGGCCATCATGGTTTCCTCTGCTTCTTCAGCATGTAAAAACTTTCTGAAATGAGGAAAATGTGTATCCATCCTGCTACGTGGAAAAGACCTCTGCGTACAGAAGAGCCACTGATGAAAAACATTGAGAACATTGAAATGACCCCTTTCAATTTCAGGCAGGGATGAGGAGAGTGGCCTATATAAAAGTGAGCGGGCATTCACGAAAATTACGTCATCAACACCATTCACCAAACACAATGTTTGGCACAGACAGGAAGTCGTGTCAACGACTTTTTCCAGAAAAAATAAAATTAACCCAGTAGTTCGTCAGAGTCTCGCATGATGGAATATATTTTTAAAAACAATAATTTGTGCTGATTTTCAAATATAATCTCTG
This sequence comes from Denticeps clupeoides, assembly GCF_900700375.1. Classification (NCBI taxonomy): domain Eukaryota; kingdom Metazoa; phylum Chordata; class Actinopteri; order Clupeiformes; family Denticipitidae; genus Denticeps; species Denticeps clupeoides. The sequence continues at coordinate 29,762,234 of NC_041711.1, read as the reverse complement.
AGCAAATGCAATGCTTCACACATTTGGAAGCCATGACAGTCAGTGGAGATAATGTTTTAGGGGTGAGAGGGGTGGGAAATTCTCTGGGTGGAAAAAGCATGAGAAAGGAGCGGTGACCTTTCCTCTTATGACGACATAATGGAACAAATTCCAGATCCGGCCGTCTGAGCTGCCGCTCTCCGAAAGGCCAAAGCACTCTTAATACATATCGCCATTTCTAGCCACTGCAGGATCATAGGCAGGCTATGTATTAAACAAAGTATTAATGTTTCACAAAGTGAAATTTTTAACATGACTATTTATAAAATAAAAAAAATAAAAAAAATAAAAAAAAAACACAACATTAACAAGTAATGGCTAAATGGTTTCATGTAATAAAACAATCACGGAGAGTCCCGGTCTGGCACAAATAACAGCTAAAGAAGGTGTTGAAATGTTTCTGATATGGTCCTGGTATACCAAAGTCTGAAGAACTGTGCTGAGCACAACACAGCTGGTATTAATACCATGTGCTACATTTAAATGCATACCACAAAGTTGTGCAGACATTTGGGGGGGGGGGGGGGGGGGGGGGGGGTAAACAACATTTCTCTCAACCAAGTTAATTAAGTTTTTGGGGCTAGTGTAAGGGAGTCAGACATACAGCCTCAATAAGGGACGGTTGGACATCTCCAAAACGCCTGTGGAGAATGACCTCACTAGAGGAAAAAACATGGAAGGTACACTGTGGTGGAAACAGTTCACCAAAAGGGAAAGAGTGACTTCTCTAATATACACAAACTACAGACAAATACATCTCCCAAAAATTCTGAATGAAATTTCCAAACGGTCAAGCCAAGAGCATAATTATGTGTCTCCAAATGCCTTCGTGCTCAGTAGTCAGCTTGTGGCTTTGGAAACCAGAGAGAAGAGGTAGCCCTCCAGCTCAGGAGCTTTAGACAAGCCTTTCCCCAACCACAGACATAAAAGAAGCTCTCTCACTTCAGAGATGTTCCAAAGTACACATGCTTTCGAACTGCTAAACCATTTCAATGAGAAGAACAGGACATCAGATTTGGCCACCTTTTTGTGTGTACCCTCAGGATATGTTGTGATGCCATTAAAAAATAGATAAAAAATTTAAGCATATGTTCCCATTTCATACACCAAGAACCATCACGTGCCAATTTACAATTGGCACATTACCAAGGTGTCTAATTATAAAAAAGGAAAAGCAATAGTGTTAATGGCAACGAATCGTTATTTCAGTGCGTCCCTGTAACACTATGGCGACTGTGCGTCACTGGGTCTGGCCGAACAGCACCATCTGCTGGTTAAAGCCTGAACTCAGTAATGTTATTAAATAATTAACTCTGGTTTAATTAATGTTTCTGCATAATGCACACACGAACTGACATGTTCGCATGCATGAATGCATATTTAGGACAATTCGTTTTGACATTTGAGTTAACTTATTTCCATATGTATTACATCTCATTAGTTATAAAAGACTGCGTGCTTTGTGGAAATGTGGGGGGGGGAAAGAACAGAGAAATGCTGGTCTCACAACCTCGACAGCGAGACAAGTCGTGGCTGACATAGCTACAGTAGAACAGCAACAGTAATCCAGACAGGTATTTCCTGTACGAATTGAGTTACTAGAACAAAATCTCATAAAAACGTTTACCAGCCAGGTGTTGGGTGCAACGCTGCATTAAAGGCACGGGCAATCATTTTACGCAGTACTTTTTTTCACGATACACTCCTCAAAGTTATGAAATGTAGCTTGGTTTAATTGAGCCCGAAATACTGTTTCACTGTAATATGGATATTCTGCGATGAGTAAAGTAAAGTAACGAGCCAATAAATTTTTTTGAAGAGGCAACGGGAAAGCATGTCAAAGACAACGACTCCACATTCATTCACATATACTTCATTTATTCTAAAGCAAAGTAAAAAAAAAAAAAAAAAAGGTTAGAAGCGCAGGACTCACATCCTGCCTCTGACATTCGAGCTCGGCTGCATTACAGTCTACGGCTCGTTGGATGCTAAAAGGCTAACAGAAGGTAAACACACATCCGGCGCGTCGACTGAGAATTGGGGAGGCATCGGATGATTACCCCTGAACTCGAACTCGGACTCGTCATTAGCTCTTACCAACACGACGAGACAATCGGCGTCAACCGAGGGCAAACCCCAATTTCCCTTCCAGCAAAACAAGTCAAAGGCGGGCGCCATGCTGACCTGACCTGGTCGGAAGTGACGTAGGAGTCGGCGTCCATGACGCGGTGGTGTTCAAAAGACGGTTAAAATACGTTAAGAAACCTGTCAAAACATGTTAAATTTCGGATATTTTTTCGTTTGCTTGGTCTAATCGCCAGGTACCTGGTTGTATTGCCAGAATTCGTTAAATGAGTATATTTAAAAATGTACTTGGTAATGCACAGAGTCTAAATTAAACGAAAAAGAAGATATATGTTTGGAGGGTGCAGGCTGGGGATGGGGATGCTGTAAAATGCGACTAGTCGGATATTCTTGGGAATGGGACCAAATAGGACATTAAACGAGCATACTTTGCTGACAACAAGGAACTTGATTTGGTGCTACAACATAAAAACATGCTGGATCGCAGCATCTATCCAGAGGGGTCAGGATCCTGGAGGTTTAGATTTCATGGAGCAAAGGGAAGATTACATCTGATCACCTTTTCAGCAGCAGCAGCACACTCTAGAGTGTTCATACAGAGTTATGGGGGTTGTCGACTCCAGGCCCTTTCCATTGCCCAATTGTCAATTTCCTCCTGTATTCAGACTCATCCCCTCGTGAGAGGAGCCTAATCAGAGGTTCCATAAAACATGAAAGTGCTTTTTGCAGTTACTGGTGTCCTCTGTAGTCACATTTGCTTTCACAAATATATAATGGGACTTTTCACTGATCTTCAATTCAGTTAATCGGTGTGTAGGGATGTAGTTAAGGGGTTAGTTTTGTATCATTGAATTACTGGTTGCATTTAATTTATAAGTGTAAATACTAAACCTTAAAGATAAACTCATGGCTCAGAATGAGAATTTTGTGCCACTTTATCTCTAGAACTGAGTATATCAACGTTTAGCCACGTTCTAATGAAACACGCAGCAAGAGCACATTTACTCGCTAGAGGGTGCTATTGCACCAGAGTAATTCACTCCCTTTATCTTAAAATGTAAGCTTTTAACAACTATTTCTGATTTTGAATTGATTTGGAATTTTTCTGGTGAAATATGCTAGATTTATACTGTATACAGTATACATATGTACTTTTTTTGGTAGGGCTACATTGATTTAACATTGGGAAGTTGTGGTTCAATGTTCAAAATGTTTGCTGCCTAAAATTACACTAAATAAGAATGAGGGGTATGCTGCATTTACAACTACATAAAAACATACAAATCATAAATGAGATGCATTTGAAATCCCGCCCCACCTGCTGCACCTGCAGCTTAGCCGCAGGGACAATAAAAGGTCCGGTCCTTCCAAGGTGCCAGACACATTCCTCAAATCCTCCCATCACCTCAGCCACAAGACACTGATCCTATTCATCATTTAAGCCGTGACCAGTGCTGAGGGAATAATAGACTACATTATGACACAAGACGCTTCCAAATTTGGGATTAGTCTTTTTTTTCTAATTTTAACTCTCGCAGGTAAGATAACTATTAATCAGTATGTTTTTTTAACATTTATAAATTCATAACCATTGTTATATAAGCAGATGCTGTATTATAAATATCACTTAACTATATTCATTGTATTTGGTGATCCCTTTTTAGAAGAACTGAAATCTTATGTCATGAAAAAATATATTTCCCCAGTTGCTGGATATGCAGATGTTGGACTTGAATCCAATGCTATCATCACAACCTCTCCACCCCTCTCTGCTTATTACTTAACTATCAAAATTACCAACCGGATTTACAATGACTCTCTGCAGGATCATAACTCAGAGGACTATAAACGACTCAGAAATGAGGTTGAAACCTTGGTAAGACATTCCATTGCCCATTTGTTATCAGATCTTTCTCAGATCGGATCGTATTTTGTTTTCATCTGACTTCTTTAATTCTTATATGTAACCAATCTGAAACTTCTGTATTTTTGCAAGTCAATTAGTAAATGCAAGTAGTATTTGCAGAATTCATATTCAGATACCCCATTCGATTAGCAAATTGTGTCATGAGTGCCACCATTAAACATTACTTTGTGTATAGTGTTATTATGGGCATACAATAGCAGTCATAGTTTTTATTTATTTTGATAAACTACACCTATTTGTAACATACATGTACATGTACATCAACAAGAAGTACAAAGTTGTATTAAATACTTTAATTCGATTTCGATCAGGTGAACTGCAGATGAATAAAATAGACTTTATCATGAGTGTTATTGCTAATTTCCACAAAACTTTTTTTTTTCTTTGCAGATTAGAAATGTATATATTACATCATCTGATGCTATTTACTTAGAAACAAGAAACATGGGTTTCAGGTGGGAAAATTATTTATTCATAAAATAATAACATTTCAATTGCTGCATGTTTCACTTTACAGTTGTAAGACCATAAAAATACTTTTAGTTGAAATGAATCGCTTATGCCATGAATTATGTGTTTGTTTTTTTATCAGTAATGGATCTGTGATTGCCAACTCTACAATACTGTTTCAAAACAATGACCTGGATGCACCTTTGGTGGGAAATATCTTTAAGGATTTTTCAAATTCTTCTGTCCTTGACATAGACAAGAATGATATATTAGGTACTTTAAATCTTTTATGATATATGGCAGTATTCAGAAAAAAACAATGATTGCCTAAAATAACACAGTGTTGTGATATTTTCTCTGTTACAAGCCCAAAGTGCTCCGCTACCTGATCTTCCTGTGAAAAATACCTCTGAGCCGACAAAAAAGCCTTTTACCAGTGATTCTGCCACGACAGGGACGGGCACCATGCTGGAGCACACCACCCGCTACTCATCCACACCTCCTGTCAGTTTGGATGCTGTCTCAACCACACAACACAGTAGTCCTACCACAACCTCACACTCCACTGACGCCTCTCCTGAATCTCCGATCACCTCTACCAGCACTCTGCCACATTCTTCTGCAAACAATCACAGAGAGATTAGCAGCACCCCTTCAGAGGAAAAAATCCATCCCACTGACCATCCTGAGAGCGCTTCTCCAGAGACACCGATGACGAGCTGGACTTCATCTGTCACGACGAGCACGCTGCCAACCGGTCAAACTCAACACCCTACTTCCTCCACACAGAGTACGCCTGCCCCCATGACTGCCCTGGCTGGAACCAGTGTCAGCACTGAGTCAAGCAGGAACACAGTTCATAGTTCAACAGGTGACAGTAACAACACGCCGTGGCCAGGGTCTTCAGGCGCAAGAACCACACATACCGGTGCGAGCACGAATAGCATATCTACCAGCAAGTCCGCTCACCCGGTGCTGACAGAGATGTCTGAACACTCTGACGTACCGCACCACGCGCACAGCCCTAGCGCCACAACGGCCAGTTCAGCTGGGGTGCCAGGGTGGGGCATTGCCCTTCTGGTCCTGGCTGCCATAATCTTATTCATCCTTTTGATCATCCTGATCATCATCCTTATCTTGGTGAGACTCTCTGACACTCTCTGCAGCATTTTACGTCAGTTTGCAATCTCTTTGTAACATTTCTGCTTCCATTTTGCCCTGATCTGTAGCTGGTGTTCTGGTGTTGCAGAGGAGGCCTTGTGAATGCGTCTGATCCCAACCCATATCGGCAAGGTTACTACAACCCAGACATTCCGCTGTATTCGACACAGTCCACCATCAATTTACCCAATGGCACGTACTCTGTAAGTAAATCCCTGCTTTCTCTTTGCATGCACAGTTAAAATGGGCAGGGTAAAACGGTTTATGGAGAATAAGGAGCCTTTTTGATAGACCGGCCCTCCCCAAACTGGATACTTTCCTCCATTTTACGTGCATTGGACTGCCAGACCCTGGGCAACTTCACATCGCAGGTCAGCTGGCGCCATGTAAAAAGAGAAGCCCAGTGTCCGAGTCATGCCTTTCTGAGCACTCTCTGACCAGGCATTTGGAACATGACTGGCTGCAGTTCACGGGGGGTCGCCTTTGTCAACCCCCCTCCACATTGAGGCACCTACAGACCACCTACCATAATCCTCTCAGGTGTGTCGTAGGTAAACCAGGCCAATGTACCAGACGGATGGTTAAACAGTAAATATGCAGTCATAGCAATGTTTTTCATAAATGCAACCGTTGTTTAGTGATGAGAAACAACAGCCAATCATTTAAGCAGCAATATTTTACTTGAAAATGTATAATTAAAGATAAAACAACATGTAAGGGCATACAAGATTCTCAATGAAAGTTTATTATGTTGTATTATATTATACTAAAATATATGTTTAGCAAAAACCGATTTTTTTGATCATGTACATTCTCTATGTGTCTCAGTTCAAAACTCCTGCAACAAACGAAACATCCAGCCAGGGAAAATTGGCTATGGTTACTAGGCATTCCCAATTCCCTCTGCTTTCATAGGCATCCCTTTGTCCCCTTCCTGCTTTGACATGGAAACCTGAAGCGTGGGAAACACAAACCTTCCAAAGAGGCACCATCCTGCCTCTTTTACTTCTGTCCTATTTCTAGACCTGCAGTGCACCAGCCTTATCTGCATTTAGAAAGCACTGTCCATGTTTAAATACAAATAGATGAATCAGAGAAAGGGGAAACTCAAAACTACAGTATCTGTTTTATAGTCCAGAATAAATCAGTATCCACAAGGCTCATTGCTAGGAGCAATTTGTGTTTTTTGTTGTTTTTTTTTATCTCACAGTGTACTTTTACCTACACACCCCCTGGTTTAAGATGAAATGCCTTAGATTAGAGGCATCTGCTTTTATAAGTCATAGAATTAGATTTTAGCCTAAACAGCAACTTTAAATTATCCAGAGTGTGCATTTACTGTCTACAGGCCCATGTTGGACTTACTGCTGTTTGAAGAAATTTTAAAACAAATTTAGTGATTCAACTTTTAAAAAACATTAATGCTTTGAAACCATGCAAGTTTGCTGTTTTAACAAAAGTTAATGATCAACGTCGTCCCATCATCATCATCCAAGCATTTGTTAAATGTCCCCTCATATGAAAATTTATTTTGCTTTTATACTGGTCTTAGTGGTCTCTTTCCAAAGCCTTGGTGCAGAATTACAGCCACTTTCAGCCAGTCCCAAAATGAGGTATCTGTAGCTTTAAATGCTAATGAGGAGGAGAGGGGCGGGGCAAGGAAAGCGGCCTATAGAACCACAGCATTTGTAAATGTACATAGTTCGTTGTGCCTCTATTGCCATAACATAACAAACGGTTGTTCGGTTCTCCTCACCTGTGTCTGAAGTGGCCATTTTATTAGGTATGCACTTCGCTTGGCACGCTTGTGTACCCAGTTCCTCTGCCAGGTTCATTGCTGACTGATGAGTTGCGATGGGTCTCCTCAATAGTTTGCCAACACTCTCACATGCAACAAATGATCAGTAAATGTGAAGACATCAATGAGCGAGTGAAATAGCCACCACTGATAGAATCACAAGAGACAAATGGTGTCCCTGGGGTTCAGGTTCAGACAAAGGATTGTGACATCAACACAATTCTAATCTTTGTGGCTCTACACACCACCACAATGGATTTGAAATTAAATATATCAGGTGAACGGTGTATGAATTGCAACAGTTTGTACACTGCTCGAAAAAATAAAGGGGACACTTAAACAACACAATGTAACAATGTAAGGCATGGTTCGGCAGTGGTACCACAGACCACTTCTCAGTTCCTATGCTTTCTGGCTGATGCTTTAGCCACTTTTGAATGCTGGTGGTGCTTTCACTCGAGTGGTAGCATGAGATGGCATCTACAACCCACACAATTGTAGTGTCCAAAGCATGGAGGCACTATGAGGAGACAGGCCAGTACATCAGGGGACGTGGAGGAGACCATAAGAGGGCACTACCCAGCAGCAGGACCACTACCTCCACCTTTGTGGAAGGAGGAACACTGTCAGAGCCCTGCAAAATGACCTCCAGCAGGCCATAAATGTGCATGTGTCAGCGCAAATGGTCAGAAACAGACTCCATGAGGGCCTGAGCGTCCTCAGTTGGGGGTTGTGCTTACAGCCCAACACCATGCAGCACGTTTGGCGTTTGCCAGAGAACATTAGAAGATTGGCAAATTCACCACTGGAACCCTGTGTTCCTCACAGATGAAAGCCGGTTCACACTGAGCACATGTAACAGATGTGACAGAGTCTGGAGACGCCATGGAGAACGTTCTGCTGCCTGCAACATCCTCCAGCATGAGCGGTTTGGCAGTGGGTCAGTAATGGTGTGGGGTGGCATAGCACAGCCCTCCATGTGCTCGCCAGAGGTAGCCTGACTACCATTGGGTACCGAGATGAGATCCTCAGACCCCTTGTAAGATCATATGCTGGTGCGGTTGGCCCTGGATTCCACCTAATGCAAGACAATGCTAGATCTCATGTGGCTGGAATGTGTCAGCAGTTCCTGCAAGACAAAGGCATTGATGCTATGGACTTGCCCGGCCATTCCTCAGACCTGAATCCAACTGAGCATATCTGGGACATCATGTCTCGCTCCATCCACCAACGCCATGTTGCACCACACACTGTCCCGGTTTGAAGCCTTGCAAGGGCAAGGTACTGTTGATCAAATGTTAGGTGTTGTCTTGATTTCATGATGTTTCATATCACTATGGACTGTCTAACCTGTATGTAGCTGAAATGACAATAAGCTCAACTTGAACTTGTGCATTGAACAAGTGCATTTTAGTCAAATATCCCTAACTTTTCATGAGTAGTGTAAATAACGTGGCTACGCATACACAGAAATGTTGCTATTAAAATGTATTAGGAAAGAAATAAGCCATTGTCACAATCATCAATAGTATTTGCCTGTATGAAAACTGGCAGCAGCGTGTTGTATAATTTTCATCAAAAACTATTATTAATTCATTCTTTATCCTTTCACAGGAGGACTCACCCAAGAAAGGCAGAACAGGAATGTATGTGGTGAACGAGTGATGCTGACACCATCTCTGATTCTGGTTTGTGTCAAATGTACAAAAAAATATCCATTTTTTTTCAAATCGCTAGAGTTCAACTCAGGAATATAATGAATGAAATTCTGATGGTGTTCCTCTATCATTCAGCAGTCTTAACTGATTTAGCTAAAAGAAGACTGATGAAATGCATCAAAGGAAACCACCGACTCACAGAGGAATCACAGAAAAAGAACATTTCTTATTTCTTCATTTCTTTTCATTGTTCTGCTGTAAGTTATTGAATAGGACATGGTTATTTTCTTCCACTTTGTAAATAAATGTACTTTCTTCTCAAACTGTCTAACAGAGTGGCTGAATTTTGGACCCTTGACTAGTTGTATTTGTCAAGCTCTCCAGGGGTCAGGAGAGCAGTAGAAAGCAGAGTTACACATATTTTAATTGAGTATTTGAGATCATGGCTGGGATTTCTGATTATTTGGAAGGCGGGTATAGGGTCAGGGTTAAACCCCATTAACTGATGTACATTGAAAACATGCTGGATATACACTATTTATCAGATGGCCGTCAACTTTGGAGGTCATGAAAAAGAGCAATCAGAGATGGTGAACAGTTCTTATGGTTTCCATAATCAGCTAATAGATCCTACATTTACTCTGTAGCAGTACTAATTTAGAAAAAGGTGAAGATCCATTTCTATTCATTCAGAGTAAGGATGAAATACACCTGAACATTATCTAAAAGATATATAAATGAAATAACTTTTCTGTTTGGAATGCATGCCGTACTTTTCCCCACATCAAATAGAAACCATTCATAAAGGGTGGAGGCTTTTGTGCCAAAGGTGGGGCTGCATCTGATAAATGTTAAAACATGAAATAGCCATTAACAAAAACTTATCTGACAAACATTCTTTTGTTCTACACTGAGCATGTTTTAGGCTTAAGAAAGAAAAACAACTTTAACTGTGGGGTTTGCAAACGACCTGGATAATTTGCTTCATTACGCATGATGTTACAAATGGTAAGAAATTCAGCCACATTATTTTATAATCTCATGAAGGCGTCTTATTGTACTGTAATGTCAATGCCATTTTCATAGACTTTTAATCTTTAACAATCATATATATTAAAACAATCTTTAATTATTCACTTAATACAAATCATTGCTTCCTTCCATTTTTTGCATTTCCATTATTTAAAAAAAACTATTACTAAGAATTCAACCTTGTTTCAAACCTTTTTAATTCAACAGAACCACTGGAAATACCGAATAACACTACGAGTTTACAAGCCATTTTTACTCCACTTATACAAAACCTGAATGGACATTCTTGTTACATGAATTTCAATTAATAAACTTGTGCAAAGCTTTTCTTTATAATCTAAAAATCTCAAACTGGAATAATACAACGTCGCCCTCTGGTGGCCACACAGTATTATATAGTATATTACAAGTGTGCATGTGACAACTATCAAACATATGTAAATCATTCATTGTATAGATTTACTTGATGGATTGTTCGTTGTCTGCAGTTCCCACACTTTCAGCCACAACTCTAAAGCGTATTTGGTGCCAGTGCTGACACGCTCCACATCTTCTCCATCAGCTGGGGCTCGGTTGCAGAGAACGCTGACGGGCAAGGGTGACGTGGTCATTTGACCCCCTGGAGACACCTCAAGCATGCTGTGGAGCCCAAACAAACACACAAGACAACACCTTCACAGATATTTTACAGTTTTGTGATAAATAGAGAAACGTAACAATACTGACTACATCCTTTTAATTACCTCTACCAGCCAAGTGCATCCCTGTTACGCTAACTGCATAATAACTAATGGAGAGAATGCAAACAGGCTTCTTTTACCTCACTGTTTCCGGCAGGTTAGCAGACAACAGTTCAGGTTGCTCTTCTCCATCTACAGCGGATACAATGGCTCTGACCAGCTCTGCGTCCACCCAGAGGCAGGCACTCACTTCAGCAGGTTCGGGATTCAGAGATGCCTGGGGTTAAAAAGGAATGATGAAGCAATCGCTTTATGAAATGCAAACTATTTTTTTCTGTAAAGAGCAAATTGTACCTGAAGCTGCAGGTGAGACAGAGAGCTTTGCAGAAGCATGTAAGTTACAATGTGGTGTCTCTGGGGAAGCTCTCTTGACAGCATGGGTGGATATGCAGACTGGAGGCAAGAGGCAGGGGAGAATATGTGACAGAATGCTGCAGCCTCCATGGCGTTTCATTACAGCACTGGAATCCTTTTCAAGCTACCTCCCACAGCCCCAGCAGCTCCGATGTGAACTCTTTGGGATTCAGATTAAGTCCTGTCTCCTCCCTCAACTCCCTCAGTCCAGCATCCAGCAACTGACATTACAAGACATTACAAGCTTCACCAAATGTGGACATGAACCAAAATCAGTACCATGCATAATAGCAATAGAACATGCCACACCCGTTCATCCGCTTCAACATGGCCTCCTGCAAAAACAGAAATAAAAAGGATTGCTTAGTTGCTCCATGTAAACATTTAAAGGTCCCCTATTATGAAAATTTCACTCTGTGAGATTTTTTTAACATTAATACATGTTCCCCTTGCCTGCCTATGGTCCAGAATTGGCTAGAAATGGTGACACGTGTAAAGCGTGCTTTCGCCATTCTGCTTCGCCGTTCAGAGCGCGAACACATTCTAAGGATGTTTAGGTCTAGAATTTGTCCCCTTATGTCGTCATAAGGGGAAAGGTTACCTCCCCTTTCTCATGCTTTGAGAATTTCCCACCCCTCCCCTAAAACATTATCTCCACCAACCGTCATGGCTTCCAAACATGCATTGCAGTTGCTCGATGATTGGATGTAAAAAAATAAGCACATTTGTAGTTTTTTCTGGAAAACCATTGGTGAATGGCGTTGATGACGTGATTTCCATGAAAGCTGGCTCACCTCCTCATTAGCATTTAAAGATACACACACATACTTGCGGCATTTATCAGACACGCTTTTCCAGAGTGACTTATAATCAGGAGTTAGAGGGACAGCTTCCCTGGAGCAACTGGGGGTTAAGAGTCATGCTCAGGAACTCAGGTAACAAGTGGGGTTTGAAATATATATATAAGGGTGGTAGTAGCCTAGTGGGTAACACACTCGCCTATGAACCAGAAAATCCCACTTACTACCATTGTGTCCCTGAACAAGACACTTAACCCTGAGTGTCTCCAGGGGGGGACTGTCCCTGTAACTACTGATTGTAAGTCGCAGACAAATGCTATAAATGTAAATATATAAAAGCAAGAAAAAAAGGTCATGTCAGGGGACCTTTAAGACAGTGTATGAAGAGTCATGAGCGCTCGTACCGGGTGGGACCCAGAGGTTGGGGAAGATCCTGAGACTGGCCGCCCGTCTGGTGAGCAGCAAGCGCTGATCCGAGGACTGCAACAGAACCGCCACGCCGACGTCCACGCCGCGGCTCCGCACCTCCGCCGGGAGCGAAGCCGCCTCGCCGGAAGACAGGTGCTTGAAGGGGCAGAACGGCGCCCTCTAAAGCAGGAACGAAGAGCTCGAACCTTCAGACGGACGGACAGGTTCCCCCCGACGCGGGGAGCCGAGCGCTCACCTTGAGCAGCACTCCGTGCTCGGCGTCGGCGAGGACGAAGCGGCGGCCCTGCAGCGAGCAGGCCACACGGGCCTGGTCCCCCGATGTCCCCGCGAAGTGTCCCGTGATGCTCTGCCACGGGACAGAAGGGCATCAGAATGTCCCCCACGCACGACCCGTTTCACGTTGCACCACCGACCTGTACGAACCGCGCACGCTGTGGAGCAGCCTTGTCCTTGGACAGGTACACCAGAACCCTGCGAACCTGCTCCATAGGTGTGGCTCTAACACGACGGAATCAGAACTGGAGACCAGCAGATGGTTCTCGTTAAAAAGAAGTAAAACTTGGGCGAACACAAATATTATTTAACATGAAACTGAAAGCACGTTTCAAATGACAGGCGCCTGGTCACTTCCTGGTCACGTGTTCCTACTCCTCGCTGTGTTTGGTTGGCACTTCACCGCCACCTGGCGGAATGCGTGGGTAAAACACGATGCGATGCCCACAACATAATACAAAAGACATCAACTCCTGCTTTTCTTGTAGTTTGTACAAAAATAATCGTTTATTTAACATCAGTCAATAAATGCCATATTAACATCTTACGCCTATACAATGGCATGCATATGTATGTACATATATATAATTTCTGGTGAAAAAACACACTTAAATCTAAATTTAAAGAAATGTAGATGTCCATAAATTGCTTTGCATATCAAAATTACATCTAACATAGTCCTTTAGCACTGATCAAAGAGCCATTTGGCAATCACATTTAATACATTCAACTAGGCTGGATTTTTTTCAGCAATTCATAATGACTCAGCATGCAGAATGGCCTGTGGTCCCAATAGATAAGTCCTTTTCTAGGGTCTCCTCTATCTGCGATTGTTTCCTGAACATTATCTTCGGAAAGCTTTTGCCAATGCTCCTTTGATGCCACCAGTACAGTGCACCCAAAAGAATTAGACAGATCACCATTAGGAATGAAACTGCCACTAGTTCACCATAGTAATTTTTGGATTGTGCCACAGGATGGTTGCAGCGCTCCTCCACCTTCGCGTGGGGCTGTGAGTTGACTGTGTGCTTTGCTGCTTGCTCCTCCATTTCTTTTTCAGCGGTGATCTCATAAGTTGCGTTCAGCCCAGAGTCCACTGATGTTTTTCCTCCCAGGGTTGTCCACGTTGTTTTAAAGTCCTCCTGTAGCATACGAGGAGAGGCAGCCAGCTGCACGTGGAAAACTGCGGTGATCTGCTCTGGGTTTGGGCCTTCGGCAGTAATGCAGTGGTAGCTTCCTATGGTTGCCGGGCTGGCAGAGAAGATCAGGTAACCCTCTAACGTCTGGAAGAAGATGCCATGGGGCAGAGGGGTGTTGTTTGAGAACTTCCAGCTAACATGGTCCTCATCTGAGGTTTTAGGACATTTAAGCATCATCATCCTGTTAAGATGCTGATACACAACTTTGTCTGAAAAAAGATATACAAACAGTTTAATTTGTAAAGTGATTATGGCGACTTTTCCTTCCCATTTAACCACTGATGCCCATTATATTATTACTGGCATTTTGAGGAGCTTTTAGTATTTTTGTAGTATTTGTGTACTGAAGAGATGTCAGACAGGCATACCAGGAGATGGTTTGCTTGAGCGATGTACAGGTTCCCGAAAATCTCCACACTTCTCTGTTACATTCCCATACTCTACGTCCTGGCGTCTGAAACCAACAGTTATGATGTTCTTTGAATTGTGTAAATTGAATCTATGTTAAAAGGATCCTGGGACAGATGAAATGTACAGAGCTTGAAAGCAATATGGCACAATAACTTATGTTTAAACTAATCATTACACAGATTTTAGTGTCCAGGTACACATTACAGGAACATTATACAAACATTTATAATGACTATTATACAAAACACAGAAAGAGGAGCTCACGAATCAGAGACAATCGTGGACACACTGGCACAGATCCCACGAGACGTGTCCCAAGCACAGAAGGGGTCTTGTTTCGAAACGCACACCTGGCAGGTAGAGTAGTTGGAGCAACAGGGACACAGGCACCTGGGTAACACCTTCAGAGGAGCCTACAAAAACCACTCCCTTCATGGAGTAAAGAAAGTAAAGGAGTGAATATTTTCATAAATTGGCTAATAAATGCTGGTTTCATTGTGAATATGAAATATGAATTATTTTGACATGCAGACAAACATTTAGTCCAGTTAATACCTTAGCAGTGGAGAGGAGGAGGCTTTTCATGACTTGCGGTGGTGTGAAAACTTGAGTTTTGTCAATGATGCGGTGACCAGTTCCCAGCAGTACGGCTTTGTGAAGAAACCCAGATTCTGGCCAAGAAAGTAAAACAAAACCACTGGAACAACTCAAAGTATCAAGTCAGGCAGGGAAATCAGCTTTGTCGGCTGAGTCTCTTTTAAAAAATGTTACGTACCAGTAAGAAGGAAGAGCACGGTGTAGGCCCGGCCGTTGGCAGCCTTTGTTCGCTGGACGGCGATACGACAGTAATCCTCATCTGCAGACACGAGCGCCAATCTGCGATTCACGGCCTGCACTTTGCCGTCAGTCAGAAAGGTCTTCCTCACATATTCTAACTTTTTGCCATTTTCATGGAGCAGCCCACACTAAAACAGGGAGAAAGGACCTTAGCTGCTACTTCAAGTGGCCCCTGTTCTAAATTCTCAGAATGCTTTCAGTGTGGAAAAGCATCTCCTCTTAATTGATATTAAATGATCATAAAGTATTTACCTTGCCTATGTTGAGGGCCTTATCTGTTTGTGGAAGCCATTGATTGGTCTCCGTTTTATAGGTTTTGTAGTTACCAGAAAACACTGCATTGACGTCACTAAGCTGAAAAGCACACACAACAGACGCCGCTGCTGCTGAAGGCCTACGGCAGAAAGAAAGAAATAGAAAAGCAATTTAGACTTGATCAGATGCTGTTTTTTTTTTACTGAAGAATGTGGGGTTTTAAACTGACCACTGAGAAGAGAAGACACCATAGAACAAAGTGTTGTCTGCTCGTTCATTCTCCGGTGGAGGCAGGGCCACAATGTCCTGCATGACAGTAAATGGGAGCTGCCGTTGGGGCTGACAGACCAGCGGTGCTTTGGCGAATGTGGTCCAGCGTTTCTGCAGCATGTACTCTCCACCAACATCATCCTGGCACAGGAGACATTTTGAATGGTATAGTCACTGCGGGACTACTGAAGAAGCTTTTGGACAAATCTGTGGTCTTAAATAAAAGAACGGCATACCGTGCAGACCTGGGCCACACGCGACACCGTCAGCTTCTCCGTGAAGGTGTACTCCTTACCAACTTCACTAAAGAAAAAGTAAACCTTCCGTTCACTGGGAACAAAAAACGACTTGATGAAGGTGGGTTCTGAAAGGGAGAAGAACATTATTACGCCTTGGTGTACAGGCCAGGTCAGGAGCGTCAGGCGGGCCACGTCTCACCACAAACCTTCAAGTACGCTCATGTGTGAATCAAGTGTCATGTCATTGCGTCCTTTGCTAAGATAGCGTGAGATGCTTGGCTTTTTCTCCAGATAGTCTGATGTTGTGGCTGTGTACAACTCTCCATCTGCACAGAATATGGTTGTGAGGGTTATGAGGGGCATTTCATTGGTTTGAATTACCATGTAGTAGAATGTATTCTTATAATGGCTGCTTACCAACTGTAATGGCTGCACTTCTTTTCAGTGGGTTAAATGGACAATGGCCTCTGACCTCCTTTGGAGATCCAAGAAATTCCAATGTTTCTCTATCCTAAAGGTGAAGGTGGGAAGCAAACAAAACAAAAAAAATTTCCTCATCTGAAGTCTGAAAGTAGCGTAGACTCTTATCTTTTTTTTAATCTTACAAAAAGCCTGCTGTGAGGTTTGAAGGCATGGGATCCACAGGCATACAGGTGTGTGCCATTGAGGAACTGCAGAACTCGGATGTAGTTGGGGCAGTCCACCTTGGAAATGAGACAAGGTGTTGAGGTCCATTCCTTTTTTTTTTATTATTTGTACATGAATTCCCTCCCAGTAATAAATACCTTCTCGTTTTTGCCCCGTTCGGTGCATTGATTTATATTTTCTGGGCCCGGTGGCCAAACTGTCTACAGAGGGATAATCAGTGTCAGTTCAAAACACAGGAATAGAGGACTAATAAAATGAACAGAAATGTATGAGATGTAAGATTTTTTTTATCAAAATAACTTTTATGTTTGACACTTTGATGTTTGATTTAAGCTGTAGTAAAATTCATCTTATCTGTATAACTAAACTCACTATGGCATACCTGCCAAATGATTTAAGATACACATGGTATAAGGTCTCTTTATCTGAAAGGTTATGCCTGCAGTGCTGATTTCTAAGCAATGGGATTTTGTGGGGTGCTTTTCGGGCTAGTGGTTTATAGCTCATCATGTCCACCGCAGATCAGCATAGCTGGTGGAGACCTTGTACAGCTACATAAAATTATTTTATTTGATTATTTTAATACTAAACACAATTCCAAAATTGATAAGATGTCCAGACGTTTGCCTGGTGGTGCAATGTGTGGATAACCCACCTTGCGTTTAACAGTCATCACACCAGGCTGACTGACATCCAGGGATAACACCTCATCACGAGCCCCCACATAAAGAGTCGCACCATCGTCACTCAGCAGAAGTGTGGTGGCATTATCGATGCCCTGGAAGACTACGCTGACTTCATCTGCAAGGGAGGAAACTGCAAGCGGCGATACTTTTATTTAAGGTGCTCAGAGTACATTTAAACATGACACGCTGCATGCCAATGACCAAACAGGCACATCTGAAACTAACTTTACTTCTCGGCCTTAACCACTACTGCCTCAACAGGCTTTTCAACGCCTCTGCATGCAGTGAAATTAGTCTTTGAGACAGCTGCATATCATTTCCCCCAAATGCATGTAGATCAATGTCATCTGAAGGATGGAAAAGGCACTGGCACCATGTCAGAAGTCACATCCCATGGTTGTGGAAAAGATGTGTCCTACACATTATTAAAACGTCATTTCAGCAGAAACAAATGCGTCTGGAAGACAACCTCAAATAACTAGTGAAGCTAATCATGAAAAGGCTCTGGTCAGGGAGGTAGCCTGATGTGGATGGCAGATAAAAACGGCATGAAGTTGCCTTTTACAAACTAACAGTCTTTACTAGGCTACAAATCCTTCACCATTTCAGTCTGGTTTCAAAACAGTTCAACCCTATATTGATCTACAGTGATGCATTTAATGCAGTGAAATCACTGTACTTTTAACATTGCACCTAATTTGCTTTATTTATGATAAATGTATTAATGATTCTTTGTGATTAAACATATTTTATAGATCTAATAAATGAGTTTCTATAACTGATAGGAATCTCTCTATGAGAACAGACTTATTTCCTTTTATCACTTTTCATTAGCTTTCAATCTTACAATGACAAAGATGTTTAAACAGATTAAATCGGATCATATCATCCTTGTAAACCTCATCAGATAATAGACAAAAAGTTATTTGAGTGTCTATCACAGACCAGTAACTGCTGTCAAAAAGATTGTGTAATTATAAATCTATGCACGTCTAGTTTGAGTTTAGACTTCATGGCTAATCAGTTTCACTTTCCTGTTCCTTTTGCAAAGAATTCTATCTTCAACTTTTTTTAAAAATCTTTTTTATTCTTCTTAATTCTTCAGATTAAAATTTTCTATGCTATGTTCATCCACTAGTGGTTTTAAAGGCATGTTGCATGTTTTCTGCATGTTGCATGTATCTTAATGCACAATGTTTATTACTTATTGGAAATTTAAGGAAGTATAAAAAAATACTTATATAATACTACCAATTACATGACTGGTAAATGTTGTACAGTCAAGTGTTTGCATTTACTTCTTTCATGTTCCTCTGTATTTTTCATTTTGAAGATCCAGTAAAAAGCAGAAGTCAGATATGACAGTCAGTTCTGTATTTGGTCTAACTGTGGCAAAAATGGACAAGAATTATCGAAGCATGCATCAATCCATCTCATATTTTCAGACAATTTGTTCTGTAAAGAAATAACACCTACTGTCTGTTCCAAAGTTTCTCAGATCTCAAATTTACATAAAAAAATGTAATTCATCAGGAGCACTGTAGCTTCATGGCGGTGAACAGGGGTCAACCGGCTTGATTTCTGACATTGACCATACACTCCTGCCACAGTTGCTCCGCTCTGCTCTTCTCTCTCGGACTAGATTGGTTAGTTTGTGCTTGAACTGCTAGATATTGCATCCCGTCGCGTTATTACATTGCCACAGTACGCTGAACCACAAAACCCATGTGAAAAACATTGGGTCTGATCTTTGTAAATGTGTTGGGGAATCTAGCCTTTCATTTTATTTCAGTTTAGCACAGTTTTAAGATCTCATATCGTTTGTCTGAATTTGATTCATTTACAAGATTAATTAAAAAGACAGCTTATTTTAGTTAAATGTATTTAGTGGCGATTTCCAGTAAATGATTTGACTCAGAAAGGAGGTACGCCATCGTGGTGCAAAAGAGATTTTTTTACTCACCACGAGGCATTAGGATATTCCAAGAAGCTACAAGCAGGAAGAGCTTTCTGACTTGAAAATGGGCCATACTCTCTGAAATATTATTCTGAAGAATGTCCTGAGAGTTCTTGTAAAATCCGGAGCTGCTCTGATCGGCGAGAGAGCTGTCGGCCCGTTCTTCGGTTTCAGAGTGGAAGGTTGAAGAAAGCAGGAAGGAAAAGCGCACTCTTCTCTTCTCAGACTAGGCTGGGGCGCTTCTCACATTGGTTAGCAAGTAGCGCACGAGGGCGTGAAAAATGAACTTAAATCAGATTATGCACCAAACATTGTGTGGTTTTACTGTGTGGCTGATGGATTTTAGCATCATGTAATATCATATGTTCTTCTATTCAGTTCATTGTCCCTTCCCCTCACCACTACAGACATTTTGCCACCAGAAACATCTTTTTACACACCTTAATAAAGCTAAAAATATTTTATTGTCCAAACTCAACTCGTCTGTTCCTCAGTTTTGTACAATTTTACACTGTTTTCTTGTATTTATCGTATGTTTGCTTTGTAATTTTGTGTTGTGTCCTTGAGGTCTGTGAAATGTGCCTATAAATAAAATGTATTACAATAATGTGTATATACCATCATATATATATGACATATCGCTAATGTATTGTTAGTATGTTATAAAAGACAGCAAATGAGGCATCTTTTTTCAATTAATTTAGTTCAACTTTAACTTGAAAAAATGTTGAAAATGACACTAAGCCCTTGGTTACCGAACATCTCTTTCAATGGGCCAAATGTTTGCCCGTCTCCTCATGCATGGTCATGAAAAAAGCAGCAGCACAGGCTGAAGAACAGACAATAACATTACAAGAAGAAACATGTGCAGCAGCCACATTTTATCCACTTGTTATTAATCAACCTTCCCGTTTTTAAAAAAAAAGCATTCAAATGATGCGCAACACTTTTCACAAACCATGAATTTGTTCCGCACGTTAGTAGATAAACGAACTACACCACGACCCATATCTGTGGGCTGCAGTATTAACTCCACGCACGTATGAAATGACCTGAGATTATCCAGACCAGGGGACTTGCCAACAGGTCACACAATGTGAACGTCTCCCAGAGGGAAATAACACACAGTAAAAGGCAAAAGTCTCTTTTGACAACATTCACACTTCAACAGGTTGGAGTTTCCGGAAACTTCCAGTTCCTCATCCATCCTGTTGGCTCATCGGTGACGTGCACAGGACCACTGCTCAGTCGGACAGTCCATAATAAAATAAATACTCTCACACAGGGTTCGGAGGCATATCAAAGTGCAAATCGGAGATGCCGCTGCAGGAAGGCGATGCAAGGCTCTTAAGGCGTCACTCTGTAGAAAAGTCTCGCACGCCGGCGCGGGGCAGCCACTTTCATTAGAGTTTCACTGGCTAAGGACACTCAGGTTAAACTGGGGGAAGCCGGTGGGATGGCATCGGTTGGCCTGCTCTTACAGGGGGAAGAGGTGGACGTCTGCATGCGGGAAAAGAAGGAGGTGAATTATTATTATTAACCACACTTGCAGTTCTGCTCAAGTCCAGGTTTAAACATCTGTAGATACCAGACGCACCTGACTGGTACCACTGTGACATGCTGTCTGTGATAGTGGGTGGCCCCAGGTAGCCCAGGGGTATGTGTCTGGGGAGGGAGCTGAGTAGAGGGATTCACAGGCAGGGGCTTTCTGGGAACTGGAGGTTTTGGAGGGGCAGCATTCTGTAACAAACAAATCACAAAACACCATCTGTACATGGCACACAAACCTTTTCATACCACACCAAATGCTCTTTAATCTTTCATTCCACAGTCCAGTTTGTCTCTATATTCCTTCACTGCTGTGGTACCTGGCTAACAGGGTCAGGAGGTAGAGGCTTGTTCGGAGGTGCTGGTCGCTTCACTGTGCGCTGCAGCGGAAGACGTCCAGATGGATTGAAGGAAAAGTCAGTGAGACCAACCCACACACACACACACACACTACAGCAACCTCCCAGACAACATTCCCAAAACATTTGGAAATGATAAAAAATAAAAATGGAAAATTCTTATTGTTATGTCAATAGTAAAATTACTATACTCTCAAAATGCTGTCTTGTTAACCTTGAACAGGAACCCCCATCAACTCTTCTTCGTAATTTGAACATAGGTGATTCATAATGACCCTTTAAACCCTTCGCACGTTGGCTCATTATGCATCACGTGTAACTGGAGACAAGGCAAGTTCATGCAGTGTGGCAGTAGAAAGCCAGCCGGTTTTACTATTTCGTCTCTGTTTGCCTTACTTTATTTTTCCCCAACCATGGCTGCCAAATCAAAAAGAGCAACCACCTATATATCAAATAATTACAAAGAAACTAATTATAATCATATCTATTACTTGCCACGTCTCCATGCACAGGTTGTTGCACATCTGATAATTTCACACGAACACAGGGAATCATGACAGATGCACTAGTGCATGCACTGACTCAGAGCATGGGCTTAATACGCAATCGATGGGGTGATTAAAACACACACACACACACACACACACACACACACACACACACACGAGTACACCGCGCCTCTAACTACATGTCCCCAACTACCTTGTGGTGTGCCTTGCCCTCTGGCACAGAGGGGTCTGGGGGAAGTGGTTTGTGTGGAGGGGCTGGCCTTCCCCCTGCCATCTAGGCAGTTCAGAGACAACAAACATTTCGGCAGGTTAGTGTGCGTCCGACTATCACAGGGGAATATGAATGAAAAGATGAAGGGCGTTAGGAAGATGAGAAATGCAGAGCATACACTGAAGAGTAACGCAATCAGGGTGACCACAGAGTCTTAGGTTTTATAAGTTATTTCGAAACCGGAAGTGTGCAAAGTGCTCACTTTTTCTTATGCTTTCTTACGCAAGACTAATTCAGCTGTTCAGAATTATGGTTACAGGAGGCTGGCCAATCAGATCACTGAAAGAACTCGATTTGGTCACTCTAATGATCTGTTACAGCATCCAAATAAGCACAAACATCAACCGGGCTGAAAAGGATCGTGCTCACTAGTCGCGTTTCCATTATAGGTTTGCATAAACACACGAAAGCCTTTGTTTTTAAATGTCAATCAAGCCCAATGAGACTTTCAGTAACGCTGCTGGCTATTCAGTCGCTCTGCCCTGTTTTATGTTCACGCTGCCTGAGTTGGACTTTTGGCACAGTGTTTTTGTGTGGGCGGGGCTTTGCCTCATTGGCCAGCAGGTATTTGAGTGACAGCTCTGTTCCCCTGAACTCTTTATCCCAGCTAGAATGGAGCTGTCACTCAAATACCTGCTGGCCAACGAGGCGAAGCCCCGCCCACACAGGGGCGGAGCCACTGAAAAGCCAGCAGTGAAACTGTAAAAACTAGAAGCGTTACTGAAAGTCTCACAAGCAAACATCGCATTTGATATTAGGAAAGTTTTGTTTCAAAATTTTGGCACAAATCTGATTCCATATGAGGTGATTCTGATCTGCGATGTCACAAAGGAATTGTGGATTCAAACCTTTAGGATGACCTGCTCAGTGGTAGGGGCAGTGGTGGCCTAGTGGTTAAGGAAGCGGCCCTGTAATCAGAAGGTTGCCGGTTCGAATCCCGATCTGCCAAGGTACCACTGAGGTGCCACTGAGCACAGCACCGTCCCCACACACTGCTCCCCGGGCGCCTGTCATGGCTGCCCACTGCTCACTCAGGGTGATGGGTTAAATGCAGAGGACAAATTTCACTGTGTGCACTGTGTGCTGTTGTGTATCACGTGTGACAATCACTTCACTTTCACTTCAGTTTTTGATGAACTGTGTGACTTGGAATCAATTCTTGCCACGCCTGCTACATCATGTATTTTAGAATGCCATGTGGCTCTAAGTAATATGTCCTGTGACCTAAAAACACTGCATTTTTACAAAATCAGCAGTAATGGTAATTATTAAGGAACTGCCACTGAGGTCCCCTCGAGCAAGGTACCATCCCCATTCGCTGCTCCCCACGCACCCGGTGGCAGTGGTGGCCTAGTGGTTACGGAAGCGGCCCCGAAAATCAGAAAGGTTGCACCTTTCATGGCTGCCCACTGCTCACTAAGGTGACTGGTTAAATGCACATAAATGCACGTTTCGTTGTGTGCACCGCGTGCTGTGCTTACTGTGCATCACATTGACTATCACTTCACTTTCGCACTAATGGAAAGGCGACTACAGTCTAGGTGACAGAGAACAATAGACACAATAGAACAACAGACATCTACCAATGCAGAAGCAAAGCAAGACACAGTCTACGCTCCCAAAGGGTGGGAGTTTTACCTGTGCATTTTTTAGGACTGGGTCAGGCGGGAGCGGTTTATTAGGAGGAGCAGGCCTGTTGTGAACCTGAACCGTGAGAAAACAGAAGCAGAAAGAGTGGCCTTTACAGGACCTGCTGTGGTGAGTATTTAAAATATTCTGAGCAGAAAAGAGAAGCGGTGCCTCTGCAGTCAGTTGTCACCAAAAAGGTGACACTTTTCTCATCTCTGCTTTTATGCAGTTAAACCACGGAGATTTGTTGCAGCTTTGCAACAAGCAGTTACATGCAGTTAATAAGCATTACTGTCAGATACAAGGTAAAAAAAAAGGTACGGAGCATCATACAATATAGAATATCTCTAGATATCAAACGCTTGAAACCAGAAAGATTTCCACAATGACAAACATTTTATTATAAAGACACCATGAAAAACACATTCTTAACTTATGCTCGCTCATGGGATTGAAATGAGTGGGTTTTATCCAAAAAGAGAAAGTTCATGAGAGTCAATCATCCGTCTCCTCCTAATTTAAACTCTAAATCTTTAATGACAATCATTGAAGATTTTGTATGACTAATAATTTGCTAACAAAAAGGGTGGTTAATTTCTCTTCTCTGTTTAAATAAATAGGATGACTCTGACCTTTAACCCTACACTTTGTACGAAAGTAGCGTCCATAGAGATAACCACAATGCTGCTTGACAGAAAGTACCTTGTTAACTGGTGGGATGAGGGGTATGTCATTTTGATGTGTCCACTGGTACCTCAGAGGCTGCATCTGTTCCCCATTTTGGGCATCGACTCGCTCAGCTGCCGGGGTCCTGAGAGGCACCACAGAAAGAAAGAAATGTCTACAACGCAACCTACCGGTCACAAGACAGGTCAGCAGATCAAGTCCTGTAATGTAGACTACTGGACTACAATTCTGACGAGTCAAGACCTGAGGTTAAGTAAGTTTTATAAAATCAAACACTCCACTTTTGACTCTGCAGAATGGAGAACTACAGCTACTACATGCTTCTCATATCTGGGGAACATACAGTGACCCCAACAGGGGGACTACATCCACCACAAGGTCATAGTCAAGATCAAAATCACACAAATGCCACTTCATGAATACCTCTGCATGGGATCCTCTCCTATTGTCATCCCATATATCTGCACATGGGCCACTGTGACCTGACTGAATTATGCGTGGAGAAAAATTAGATCACCTTGGCATTTACTTGCAATGGTCCTTACATTTGTTTTATGGTTTCTTATTTAACCAATGGGCACACAAAAAAATGTCTACAGTAAAACAATGTGTGCCATCTGTAAATCTCTATGTCATAAAACACTGTGTATTTGGTTTTGAATATTATGAGTGGCGTTACGCTTAATTTTGTTTCTGGAATAACAGATACCGGTGTCTTACCGGCTCTGCTGGCGGCTGCCACCTTTTTGGAAAGGACTTCTACTTAAGCAAAAGAACCCACGCCGGCAGCCAGGAACCCGAAGAGCCAAAAATAATAGCACCACAGGCAAGACGAAGAGGAAGATGACAAGCAAAGCTACTTGGGCCGGGTCCGAATCTGTGGACAGATTGTCAGAAGGTGCAACATTTCAGCAAATGGCAATACCATACAAGGGCAAGGTCCACTGCGCTTGTCAGTACACAGGAAGCTGGTGGGAGTGGCCAACTACCTCGAGGTTGCCTGGCGGGTCCACTGTCCACGCTGCCCCCAAAGCCAGCATATTTACAGTCAGGCGGGGCCCATCCCACATCGCAGTGGCAGTTCTTATTGCTGTTGCAGACCTGCCAAAGGAAGATCGGAGGATGCAGAAGCGTTGAGAATCAGGGAGTTAGTCATTTCCCCTCACACCAAGACAACAGTGGGGCCTCACGCCGTGTCCGTTGCACTTCCTGTGACACTCCTCCACCCCAAAAACCGAAGCATCTTGACAGCGCTGATTCAGACAGGCCTGAAAGGTTTCAAAAATGCAATCAGATAAAAAAAATAAAAGTGAGGAAAACAGGGTATAATGGAAATTGGTCTGCTTGGTGGAAGGAGAGGGCCACCCACCTTTCCTGGTCCACAGGACGAGCCTGGAGCAACCATGGCGGGGTCAGAGATATCATCGCCCAGGTCAAAGTGGGTGCCGCGGCAGGTGTAGTCAGTGTGATTCAGAAGAACTTTAGTAGTGAGGATCTGTGCATTGGAGCCCAGCAGAGGGCGGCCATTCCCACCTTGACACTGCAGTTTCCCACACTGCACATCTCTGCAAAAAGATAAGAACCGAATAATCGCAACCATTCCTGCAGATATTCCATATACGTTCAATATTTGCATGATATTAATGTACTAATAAAAGGTCAAACATATCGCAGGGGACTTTGATTCTGATTATTCTAAATTGTTTAATCAATAGTAACTGTGACCTTGAGGCATAACAACAGGCTCATTCCTGAAAATTGCATTGTTAAAAATGCAAAACAAGAAACAACATTTTAGGCTATACCACAAAGGTCAAATTTTGAGGTGATCTGATATGATCCGGCAATAGATGGGGCAGAATGAGAGAAGTGTGGGCTGGAAATTCTCCTGAAGCAGGGTTGCCGGTAAACATGTGATATGCTATATCTTAATCTGTCCATCGTGTCTTCTGGTTTTGGACTTCTGGTGGTACTTACGCACTGGGACATGGGATATAACTGCCATTGGCTAATTGACCACAGTTGCCATATTTGCTGCCGTGTTTGTTGACAGATGAAAAACACAAAGGTGGCGCCTTGGTGGCATCTGGGAATGCAGATATAAATGACAAATTCAAGGTTCAAGAGCTGGTTCATTGTTGTGACTACAAAACCATTGGTAAACAACTTCAGACATTCTCCAATAAACAGTTTGACATTTGAAATCTTTTTTTTTCAGTTAAGTTGATAAATTCATTAATGTGTTGAGAGCTTTTTGTAAAACAAGTGAAAACTCACTGGGATAATTTAAGGTCCCCTGACATGAAAATTGTGAGATTATTTAACATTAATACAAGTTCGCCTAGCCTGTCTACGGTCCTGCCGATTTGAATAAAGAGTGCTTTGGCGTTCAGAGAGTGGCAGCTCAGATGGCCTGCTAATGTCTTCACAAGGGGATTCATTTTTTCCTGGAAAAACACAACTTCCTGTCTATGCCCATCATTACGGTTGGTGAATGGTGTTGATGATGTCATTTCCACGAATGCCCCCCCAACTTCTATTGGCCGCTCTCCTCCTCGTCCTGCCTCTCTCCTCCTCATTAGCATTTTAAGATACAGACACAGAAACTGCACGGCCTGGAGAAATCTCATAGTGAGACTGACTAAAAGTGGCTGTAATTCTGCACCAATGCTGAATTTCTGAAAGACACTTCACATACAGTATTAGGGGACGACAAAGACCTTTATAAAAGCAAAAGCATTTCATGTCAGGGAACCTTTAAACAAAGTTTGAGTCTCTAAACCGATTATGCTGATTAGCCAAAAGACCAAAAAGCACAAGGAGATGAAAATCAGTGGGATGTGTTGCATATTCACAGTGCATGATAAAGCAGAGACACTCACTGGGCCCCCATAGAATTTGGCACTGGGCATCCAGGCTGGCACAGACACCGCTGTAGCAGTAGGATGATCCACTTTCACAGGGCTCTCCATTCTGCAGGAAGACATTGGGGGGGCAGTAGGGCGAGGTGCCAGTGCAGTGCTCAGGCAGGTCACACTCCCCCAGCGGCTCCCGGCAGACCCAGCCCGCAGTGCGAAGCTAGAGAGCATCAGATTAATAAAATGAAACTGTGAAAACATTTTGTGATTAAAAGCTTTTACTATAGACTGAAATGTGAGCAATATTTCAGAAAATACATTTTATTGAAAATTATTATATATGATAATAACATAAATAAATGGCACATAGCTGACGAAAAAATCCACCAAATACAATTTACATATTATCAGTCATTATTATGTTTTTAGCCTACACAGCTATAATTTACAATCAGATTATTCATTCTAATCGATTATATTTTATGCATATAAAATAGAAAAGATATTATGTACCCTAACAGAAAAGCAAGCATATCATCAGTCAAACTGTACAGTATTTCAATATTTATATGAGATGTAAACAGATAATAAATGGATTCTTCCTGACATCAATATCTACCTTGCAGTTCTCACAGCAAATACCATCAGAGGAACACTGTGCACCAGGAACCAGCTTACAGGTGCTAGCATTGCAGCAGGGATCATTGCACTCCTGATAAGACCAACATAAGATGAAGGATGCAAGTTCATCTCCAGGCTGCACAGCATGCTGATGTTCATGACTGAGTGAGAGTACATACATCCAGCAGGCCACAGTCACACTCCTCCCCTTTCTCCACATAGAGGTTGCCACAGCGAGGTCCACCCAAGAGCTTCTCTGGCTGTGGCACGTTAAAGAGGCACATGCCACCTCCATGCAGGAGGCTGAGGGACAGGTCTCGGGCACTGCAGCTGCTGAAGAGCTGTCCTGGCATGAACCTGGGATGATGGAGGACCGAAATGCCATGAAGTGTGTAAAATGTAGGTGAGGCATATCTACCTCCCCTAGATTACTCACCCTGTGGAGGGCTCCATGATGCAGCCGCCCATCCTGGGCTCATTTTGGCACTCACATTTGCGTTCAGCCGTGTCATGGCTCATGCCCAGGTTATGGCCCAATTCATGGGCAACTGTGGAGGCCACGCCCAGCACACTGACAAGATGATCCTGTAGAAGAGATAAAGAAGTGGGAAAACATGTGGGAACAAGAAAAAAAATAAAGCAATTGCACCTTTACGATCGCCTTGACTGAACTCACCACATTGACTCCACCAGAACGGTCCTTGGAACACATGGACGACTGGGATGCCATTCCCACTGTTGTGCCATCAAAGGAGCCACCCCTGTCAGAGCACAAACATATGTGACAAAGGGCCAGAAAACCTCAAACTGTTTCACACCCTCTGAGCCTGATATCTGCCTCAGGCCGACTCACTCACATGACCAGCTGAGCATTGTCATGGCGCAAGCGAGGCAGCAGCTCCTGTGTTCTCCAATCCAGGAAGCGGTTGAGGGTTTCCTTAGGGTTCGTATCCACCTGGATTTTATCCTGGTCGCTCCAGATCTCCAGGCCCAACAGTGCCACCCGAACATTCAAAGGCCTATAGAACTGCAAGACAGCACACACACCAGTCACAAAAGTTCCTGATGTCACGAAAAGCAAATGATTAGACATTGCATCATACATGTTAAGGAGACTCACCCAGTCCACCTGGTTGGCAACATCAAGCATTCTATAGATGATTGTCTTATTGTTCTTCTGGTAGTTCAAGAACTGTGTAGTAAACGTAATGGATCATTGCATATATCTTACATTATATTTACACCATTTATCAGACGCCCTTATCCAGAGTGACTTACAATCAGTAGTTACAGGGACAGTCCCCCTGGAGCAATTTAGGGTTAAGTGTCTTGCTCAGGGACACAATGGGGTTTGAACCTGGGTCTTCTGGTTCATAGGCGAGTGTGTTACCCACTAGGCTACTACCACCTTGGTATGCAACTGCATTTACACCAGCCACAGCTCCACCCCAGCAGAACCCAGAATGGAATACACTCAGGGTTGATCAGATTCATAGCAGCGAAGACTCAGTGATGAGTGGGTACAACATTAAAGTCTACAGTTCGATGTGGAAGTAGCCTAGACACAAAGTGACAGGTTCAAACCCCACTTACTAACATTGTGTCCCTGAGTGAAACACTTAACCCTAAGTTGCTCCGGGGAGGACCGTCCCTGTAACTACTGATTGTAAGTCGCTCTACATAAGGGCGTCTGATAAATGCCGTATAATGTAAAATTGTCAATGTTCTCTCCTCTTACCTCTTTATGATCAGCCACCAGCACCAGCTCGATGTATTTTGTCTCAGAGAGAATATCCCTCTTGCTCTAGAAAATGGAACACAGATTTAAAGCTCTGTCTACCCGTATCCTACTTTTCACATACACCTGTACAGCCTTACCCTGTGAACTTGGGGTGGGGCATAGAGAGGGGGCACTGCCCTGTGGGACACACCACAGCCCCCTGACCCAGACATGAGTTGGTGAGTTGGGTAGAGAAGATGCATCCCTTCCTCTTCAACACCTCCACTTCCTTCCTCTTGATGCTTATCATCATGCTCCTCAGGCTGCAGCTCAAAACTCAGACTGGCATTGATGACAATCACCCCCCTTCACAGATTTTTAAAGGTCAGATTTAGGCTTCAAAACACTCAAATCACATAAAATGGACAACTGGACAAACAAAAAAATCAATTTTCATGAATTAATATTTTGCTATATTTTTGCTATTGTGTTTCTTGTAGTTAGCCACAATTTATGACTTTTTAAAATGCATTTTTTTTTTTTGTTATATTTCTGTCTCTCACTTTTAAACCACCCCCCCACTTTATCTGTCCATATGTAAAAATGCTCAGTTGTACTACTGCAACGTCACTGATATATTGTATATATTTATAGAGATTTTTTACAAAGAGTCAAAGGAAATTAAACAGGTTATGAAGGGATGCTGACTGGGAATTTACTCAAATTTACGTTTCGTCAGGATTTCGCTAACATGCTGACGACAATGTCAACTTATGATAAGAAACTATGCCCTTGGTCTCCTCTAGCAGTAAAAGTACCTGAAAGTACTTTCCTGCCATCAGGCAAGAGACTCAGGACAATTCACACACGCATATCACGATTCAGGAACAGTTTCTACCCCAGTGCCATCAAGCTATACAACACATAGTATGCACTGCACTGTCACTTAAATTATGCACAATCACTTTGTTATGCAACTTATATATATTCACCCTTCTGTGACTTATTATTTATTGCTGCTGCACTTTGTCTTCTATGTATCATGTTCTATGTTCTGTCTACGTGGGAGAGGTTTTCAAGTAAGAATTTCATTGTGCTCTGTACACTGTACTTTGTACATATGACAATAAACTTCAACCTCAACCTCAAGTATCTGGATTTAACCGTAGCTGCTCCCAGAGGGGTTCCAATTTAAAACCCCACTGTTTCCTAATGTGAAATTAACAAAGAAGGGCTAGAGCTCCATTTTAATGCGGATTGAATTACGGCAAACGTGAAAGTGCCATTCAAGGTCACACTACCCGTGGCTCACGTTACCACCGTGTGTGACACGGTCACATGACCGTGCCTACTCAGCCTGCTCAAATCAGCTGCCCTGCATAAGTTTTATCCCGACATAAGTATTCAAGATTACTGAATGTCAAATTGACGCCTGAGCAGCACACTTGTGGGACCCACAAATTTTACAACAATATTTTTTGCAGCTGGCACTATAAACTTTTACTGCATTAGTAATATGTTAAATGTTACCCATTAAAGGTCCCCTATCAAAAAATTTATTTTGTGAGATTATTGTTATTGCATAAATGTATTTTTTTTAGTTCTGTCACGCAATACTTTGAAGAAACAATGGGTTAATTAGATTTTTTCTGGAAAAACGCTGACACAACTTCCTGTCTGCGCCAAATATTGTGGTTGGTGAATGGTGTTGATGACATAACTTCCGCAAAATGCCCCCTCAACTTTAAGCTACACACACCAAAACGACTAAGGGGACGACTAAGACATATATAAAAGCAAAAAAAAAATGTCCATGTCAGGGGACCTTTAACTGGATCAGATTTACAACTAACATTCTGACTTACAAACTTACCGTAAACCAGCACATGTACTCAGGGCCACTCGAGACTGAGGGAAGCCTCTCACTATACCATGATAGTAGCAGTGTGTCTGTGGGAGTAGAGCAAAGGCTTTTACACTTTTATAGGATATTGTAGTTATTTATCTATATTCCGCTAATTATTTTGGTTACGTCACAGCAAACCACTGTTTAGGAAAACATAATTTCCTTAATTAATCATTACAAGAACTGAATGTGTAATGACTTACAAAACGTTCTACCGAAGAGACCCCCGTTCCATTGGGGAGATAGTAGAACACATTTGGTGAATTTGGTAGAAGATCTCTGCAGGAGGTTAAGTACATTATATCATTTGCATGTGATAACAGTATTCAGCATTCCTTATTATTGCAATAAAAATCCAACAGTGTTGATCCCTATGTCCCAAGCTACACTGAATGCTATAATCCTTGAATCATTTTCCCTCTTTGAATATGTAGCTGGGAGGAGAAATTAGTGGACAGTGAATTTGGACACATATTGAACTGAATCAATTCAAATTATAATGTGCACCTCCTGTACTTACATGTTTTTTTCCAGGTCCAGCAGAAAAAGAACACCCCTAATGTGCAGTCCACACTGGAACTTATCCGGATGACCGTTCTGCGTGGGTGAAGATCAGAGTGTCTTATCTTATTTCTGCAGCAGAGGAAGTTTTAACTCTATTGGGTTATTTAAAATACCACTCGCTCTTTTAGAAGCTCAACCAGCAGAAAAATCGATCAAAGTCTAATCTCAGAGCTACTTTGTCTGATTAGGGCTAAAACCAAATTAGAACTACTTTAATTTGTGACACTTTCCCTGTGTTACTGAATGTGAACAGGCCACATTTGACATGCACTATATTCGCCAGACTCTCTTATGTGTATCACTTTTTTACAAGTACCATGTTTATACCACGTCTCCATTCATGAAAAGTCAGTTTTTGACCAAAGAACCACTACTTTATTAAGATGGTTTTTGTGCAGGACCACTGGTGAAGGTCTAGATGAACCTTGAGTTCTCCCAAGTAGTTGCTAATTCTGATTGGCCACAGAGGCCAAAGGAAGGGTGTAAAATCAGCCTTGAGTTCCACACTCTGAGTGGGCAGATTTGTGCCTTCAGCTTTTAGCCGTACAAGAATAGTGGTTGCTTAGGGGATTTGAACTCAAAGGCTTTAAAAATCCTCCACATCTATAGCGAGCCCTCGGGTGCCACACGTAAGCACATTACCAGTGTACTGGGCAGATCTGCTGAGTTAGCCACCGACTGATAGTTGCCCAGGGACCCTTCGCTTGGTCGTAAAACGACAAAAGCATCACGCTTCCTCACATGCCACTGAAGGGCCTGACACTAAGTCATGCTGCTTTCCTGTGCTTTGTTGAAGCATGGCAGGAAAAGGGCTAAAGAGAGCGTCCCCATTACAGCCAGTTTGGGGCTCCAGCCAGCACGACCTGGGCTTCTCTCAACACCCCTTCCTGCCATTCTGCTGGTTTCCATCTTAAACGACAAGGCAAGTGAAACCCTGATGCTTCCTGTGGCACTGCCTCACTACTTTCCTGCTTCCTCTGCAAGCAGCCGCCACTGGACAACTCAAGAGACATGGGGTTCAGAAGAGATGGCTTCTTCAGAGGCCTCCGGAGAGACAAGCACCATGCAAAAACACCCACACTGGACAGGGGTAGCATTAAGAGAGTCAGCATGACAAAAAACAGATGCTAAAGAGCATTTATAGTATCTAGCTCACAAAAGTGTGAAAAGTGTGTTTGTAAATATTTACTTAATATAGCTTATATAAAAGTACACTCAAAATAACTAAACACACATCCATTAATGTCTAAACCACTGGCAGCAAAAGTGAGTAAAATAGTCAATTTGCCCTCCTCAGTGTGACTCATTAGTGTCTAATCTAATCTAATCTAATCCTTTATACCAGCATCAAACTACAACCTACAGTGGGTCTGAATACTTAGGACCATGTGATATTTCAGGTTTTTTTTAATAAATCTTTTTTAATAAATCTGCAAAAATGTGAACAATTCTGTGTTTTTCTGTCAATATGGGGTGATGTGTGTACATTAATAAGGAAAAAATAAGGATTTTAGCAAATGGCTGCAATATAACAAAGAGTGTTTTTTTTGCTACAGGGTAATGCGTAAATATTGAATACATAAAGGTATTAAGCATTGGATTACTTTACAGCACATTACTTTACAGCAGTATATAAAATATATTTGTGAAATGCAAAGCCATTTTTGTTTATTTTACTTTTTAAATAATTATATTATAATACTTTGAAATAATTTACTTTTTGCATAAACATGAATTAAATATCACCATGAGTATTATTTAATACTGTCTGTCCTCCATTTTGACACATTTGAGCACATAAGGCAGCAAGGCGGTCACATCACCTGACAGGGAAAGTCATGTTATGTGTCGAAATAACCAATTTAACCTAAAATACTATATGTATTATAAGCTAATATAATTTTTTTATTAACTGTCATGCACATCTACTTGCATATTTAAAAAATATATATGTAATAGATATTTGAAATATGAATATGAATCTCCATTAGATCTCCTGCCAAAATATTATGCTTATATGTTTTAGTCCACAACAGTGGTCTTGAACTGAGAATGTATGAAACTTGTACTGGGTGGGCCTGCACGCTGGGCAAGTTTCCAAATGGTGGCCAAGAAACCAATCAAGAAAAAGGGTGGGTGTATGACTTCAGTCGAGGCAAAAACCAGTTTGTACTGGATGAAAAAGGATAAAAACTAAGTGAGGGATGGAGGAAGGGAGTAACAGAGAGTCTCTGCTTTGTGGCCACCACCTCAGATGAGTTTGGGATCACAGAAGAATGTGATGGACACTAATCCAGGATCACACCCAAACCTCAGGTCCTCAGCCAAGCCAGCTCCTCCCTTGGTTCTCCAATGAATTTACCCCTTTCACTGACTCCTCGGCGACCCTCATCAACTCTCGCCTCCCTCCTCTTTTTTCCTTCACGAATTCTGTCATTTCCCCCCTTTCCTGTGCCTCTTTATCCCCGTCATTTCATCCCACATTTCCTTTTACTTATTTTCACAGCCAGCAGTTCTATTCTCAACATTACCCTCTCACGTCACAAAGCCCGTCTCTCTCTCTCTCTCTCCGTCTTACTGAATCAGGTCACGCTCTTGACCATGTGCCCCGTCCAGGGAGATGAGCTCACTGCTACATGAATGCTGGGTGGGGTCCATTCACCGCTGGGACAAAAGATAGGGAAGGGGCGTGCGTCTGGAGATAATACAGGACATAATATTCCATATCGCCAACTGTCTGATTACACAGGTGCATATTTGGAACAAAATAAATGTTTTTCTCAGTTTCTGCACTGACTGAGACCTCCCACGAGCAAGGAATGGCCAAACATCCATTAACTCTCTTCACAGAAAACGCTACGTATTAACATCAGAGGAAATGTAAAGTGCTATAAATGCGTTGAAAAATACATTTTTCAGAAATTGCACCAACTCCATGAACGCTTTAAAGGGATGAGTCTGGGTGTTCTGAACCTCGCGTTAATCCATTATTTCAATCCACAGGAATCAGGTTACACCACCCCTGACAGCTCCACTTACAAGGAGGGTTCTTCTGTTGGGGTGAGGGGTAGACATGATTGTAATGGGGTGGTGGTAGCCTAGTGGGGAACACACTCGCCTATGAACCAGAAGACCCAGGTTCAAACCCCACTTACTACCATTGTGTCCCTGAGCAAGACACTTAACCCTAAATTGCGCCAGGGGGGGACTGTCCCTGTAACTACTGATTGTAAATCGCTCTGGATAAGGGCGTCTGATAAATGCTGTAAATGTAAATGTAATGTATTAATTAAGCGGAAGAGTGTCTAAATTTGTGAAAATCTGCTATACTATTCCCTGGAACAATACAAACATTCAAAGGTCTCAATACAAACATTCTTAGATGTCTTTTTTTTGTGATTTTGGGATGAGGTGGGGGAACAAATTTGCGGAATATTGTGGAATTTGCACAGCGGCGGTCATGCCTTGTGTTCAAAAGCTATGTAAACCAGGACCATTCTGGCCAATTTACGCTCATGGTCCTGATATGGAGCCCTAACCCACTTAAGCCCTTGCCA
Source organism: Denticeps clupeoides (assembly GCF_900700375.1). Classification (NCBI taxonomy): domain Eukaryota; kingdom Metazoa; phylum Chordata; class Actinopteri; order Clupeiformes; family Denticipitidae; genus Denticeps; species Denticeps clupeoides. Next base: position 29,726,757 of record NC_041711.1, on the reverse strand, counting down.
CTTCAAAGCAGACAGTTCTTTGTTATTTAGATATAAAAGCAGACAGAGAGCCACTTAAATGTATATGCATGTAGGAAGGTAACTTATTCTAGATGTTTTACAAACAGGCACCATAATGGAGACAAACTCCATTTGTCTAACCCAGATAGGAAAACCAGTATAATCTATATGGCAGGACAACTTTTGTTCACAAATTATCATGATTTGAAGTAGCACTGTTTGATCGTGAATCTTGGCTTGGATCTAAGAGATCGTTATCATTTCAATGCCTTTGGTACATGCCAAAGTACAGGCTTTAGTCAACAGATGAGTGTTGAAAATGGAGGGAAAATATTTGCACACCCACACCCATGCCATCCCCACCTTTCCTCTCTTTTATTCCACTCAGCTAAAAAAAAAAGGGCGTGGTTATTAACACAGATGTTTTACCGAGTCACTACCACCGTTTTATAAAGGATTAAAGACTTAAACATCTACTGCAGCTACTGAGCCAGTCCATGGTGCGATGAACTCATCCATCAGGCTTCTCAGCAGCCTGTCTCCTACTTTTTCTACAGTTTCTTCTACTTCCCACATGCATGAATGGACCTAAGACAAATCTGCTGCCTGGTTTCCTTTTTTTGCCCCAGGAAGGAAACAAGCACTGCTGAAATGTTTTAGTGGAAGTTTCCTGCAAAAAAAAAAAAAAAAGTATGATCTGAAGCGAGGGAAAATCAGCCTACGTTTCAGGTTCAAAATCTTCCTGTGCAGGCGGCCTGAAGTCATATCCTGAAGAATTCCCCATTTTTCCCAAAACGAGCAAATTAGTGAGACTTACGTATACTGATAGGAATATTTCATAAATCCAACGGTTTCCTCAATGTGTCTAGTAAAAGGGCCTGCTGGATCTCATTGTTCTGATAAATAGGATTTTTCCACATATACAGTGGCATGCGAATGTCTGTCCTTCTGTACTCACCCGCAAGGCTTCGCTCAGACTCTTCCTGCGTCCGTCCACTATCCCAAAGGGCTTTGTCCGCTCCACAGGCCTACTCGACCTGTTATGCTGGTGGTCTTCACCTAGCAGAGGTAGAAGTTTAAGATTTCACGGCTGCACTTCCATATGAACTCCTGTTTCAATGAATATGTTTTTTTGCCCTGCATTTTAACATTATTACACCTACAGTGGTGCAGATTATTTGGTTTAGGCAGGTCGTACACATGCTCGACGAAACCTCAAACTGGAGAGGCCAGACACGCAACATCTCCACCCGCCGGGACTGTCCGAGGCAGCTGCTGTCTGTCTGTCTGGCTATTCAAGTGTCACAGACAGCACTCAGTACAACTCAGGCTACTGTACAACTGGTTATTCTGGGTTATATATACCCTCTATGAGCCTTGAACGTCATGCCTTGTAGGATTTTTTTTTTAGTAATTAAAAGTAATTAGAGCACCAAAGCACATTTCTGAAGCCCAGCAAAAGTCATAATACACGTCGTCTTTTTAATTCCATGGAATGGTTGGCGGATGAGTTCGTTCATGTTCATACCTGTGCGCGGTGGCCGGCTCTCCTCGCCGCTTCCTGCGGATCCCCTGGCGGGACCGGGTGACCGGGGTCCGGGTGACCGGGGTCCGTCGTCCAGGCCCTCAAACCGGCTGCTGTCGGCCAGCAGCGAAGTTCCTGGGCGCGCAAGCCCGACCAAAGTCACGGCGAGCAGGGCGCGAAGTAAGAAGAGGGCCGTCATCGCTCCGGGCTCCGCCGGGTCAGGGCCGACGTCGCGCTGCGTCCTGCCCCATCCTCTCCTCCTCCTCCTGGTCTACCGAGGCACCGGAGCCGCCATCCAACGCAGCAGTCACGTCAACTTACAAGCGGCCGGTGTTAAACGCGGATGTAGACATGGACGTTCGGCGGCGGGAGACCGGGTGTCGCGTCGTGTCGCGTCGTCTGTGGCGCTCGCGCGGTCCAGACCGTGTTTACGAGGATGCTGTAATCGTATTGTGCTGCGTGGAGACCGACTAGGCGGGATTTCCTTTAACTCTTTACTGTCCCCGCACTGGCGCTGGACCCGACGCTCTTTCAGCACTGTGAATTTATTATATATATACACACACACACACACACACACATTAAATGTCCAAAGTTGCGTACATTTTCGAAAAAAGATCTTGTAGAGACCATGGTGGCCAACCCATGTGTGGGGAAAAATTGGTGTCTCATGCACATCGAATCACGCTTTCACAATTTGAGCAGGATGAATCCTGGTATTGTCGTCTTGGAATATGGCGTTGCCATCAGGGAAGAAGAAATCCACTGATCGAATAACCTGGTCATTCAGTATATTCAGCTGACCTCATGCTTTGGGGACACGACGTTGCTCAAGCCAGACTTGTCCAATTGCGGGGACCCCAGACCATAGCACTGCTCCCACAGGCTTGTTCGGTAGGACCTGGGCATGATGGCTCTTATCAAATCTGGACTAAGCAGAGCACATGACTTTCTTCCATTGCTCCTGAGTACAATCTTTAAGCTCCCTAATTGAAGCCTTATTATCTGTTTAGCCATAAATTTCATAATTTTCTCATAGGGTGGTAGTAGCTTAGTGGGTTAGACGGTCCCTTGTGAGGCAGAAAAGCAAAAAAATTCATAGCTTCAATCCCCACTTACTACCATTGTGTCCTGAGCAAGACACTTAACCCTGAGTGTCTCCAGGAGGACTGTCCCTCCAACTACTGATGGTAATTCGCTTTGAATAAGGGTATCTGATTAATGCAGTAAACGTAAATGTTATGATCACTTTTCCTATGCATAGTTCCATATTTTTTTGGACAGACAGTGCATTAGTTGGTGCCCTTTAATGTAAGGATAATGTAAATAATAATATAAATCCAAACAAATACCAATAATTGAGTTGAATATTTTAATAAATTGTGACAACACATGCAAATTAATAATAAAAAACATCAGATCAATCATGCATATACCAGTGAAATAAGGGATTATACAACACAAGGGATTCATTTGAACTCATCCTGGGTTGCATCATAAGGTCAGTAAAATAAATTCTGAGAGCTGCTTAAACTAAGATATCCGGGTGTGCAGATGTTCAGTCTGTTTAATTAATTTAAGATTATTTATTTACTGTAGCTGAGAGTCAATATTTATTTGTGTTAAGGAATGACAAAAATTAGCTATCATTTTATTATTTGCTGTTAATTACAGATGATAAACAGAAAGCAAAAGTTAATTATCAAGAACAAACAATGAACACATCTTTAGAAATTCATCAATCTTTTCCTGATATTTCATAAAGAATGTATGATATTGTGGCCAAAAGAACGTAAAGCTATAGTGACAAGTAACACAAAAGCTTAGTCAACATAGTAAACTTCTGGTTCATGGTCATCGTCTACAACATGGCCGGCTTCGGATGGAGAGCAGGCGTAACATCTGTGGCCCAGGTCTCTCCAGCACTGAGGGCAGTAGACCAACTCACAGCCAGCCAGCGAGCACTTCACACCCTGTTTCCCTCCCTGACGCTCCCCACACACAGCACACCACTGCAGCCGGAGGCCGAGTCGCTGCAGAGGACTAATCAGCATCGAGAAGAGCTGAAACAGAGAAGAGTTTTCTTCAGAAGAGTTGACATGATAGTAGTGACTGTTAATTATCATGTATAAAGGTACAAATGGAAACTTTGTGTTTGATGATTTGGTGGGTAGGGTAATGAGGGTGGTAGTAGTCTAGTGGGTAACAAACTTGCCTATGAACCAGAAGACCCACTTACTAACATTGTGTCCCTGAGCAAGACACCTAACCCAAGTTGCTCCAGGGGGGACTCTCCCTGTAACTACTGATTGTAAGTCACTCTGGATAAGGGCGTCTGGTAAATACTGTAAATGTAAATTATTTCAGAAAACTTTGGATAGTCACCGTTTTTCGTGGCCACCTCTCTCTTCTTAACTTGTTGCACTGTCTGCTGACAAACTCTGCACGTCTGCGTAAGTGCAGGTTGTAGAGAAACAAGACTCGACGTTTCTCACGCTGTTAGCATGGAAATTCCAGGCAAACATGCAGAGATCAGAAAACCAAAATTAACCAAATTATGCAGAAAAATACTCGTATTGATGAGCTTTCTAATATGATTCAAAATAATTCATCAGAATAATTTACGCGGCTTTATACACAGCAACATAATAGTAAGAATGGGTGACGTAAGGATAGTAGTGACACCAGCTGATTCAGGGTGTAGGGAACAGCACAGGGAGAGTAATCCCCCCTCTGCTGCACGGGCTCAGAATACAGCTGGTGTAAGGCTCTTACTCTAAGCCTGCTTGGCTCAGTGTTGCTTTTCTAAACACACAGGCAGAAATGCATCAATTACTGGATTGATGAAAAAGGCACGGCACTCACGCTGTTTACACCTCACATTAAGACTTTCATGCGAAGACTGAAATGGATCAAAAGTTCAAAATATCTCTGCTTGGACAATCCTACTGTTCTTGTTACGTAAGAGTTTTAGGGCATTTACTGATGTGAGTTGCACATGCAGGCACAAAGCAAAGCCTGGGATGCACGAGCTGGATCTGGCGTTCATCATCAGCTAATTTTCCTTAATTAAGAAGAATTAAGAAGTGCTGAGCTGGTAGCACACAGATCATGCATTCAGTTATTAAGTAATTAACAATACAGACAGCAATAGAACCATGAATGACCACGCACACAGAAAATTAAAACATTAAAAACAAAGTCCCTCACCACACTCTCACCTTCGGAAAATAAAAAGCTGCAATGACTCGTCGCAAACGGTTGCTGTAGACTTGTAGACAGCACATAAGAACCATAACTAGAAGGGGCACAGTGTTCCAGAGGTAGTCCTCCCAGGTCAGGCTATGGGGCTGGGGTAGGCAGTCTGGAAATCAGGAAACTGGGGTATCATTACATACATTAAGAGAACATCTATATGTTAACTTACAACTGCATTTATTTAGAACGTGTCATATTAACTACAAATCTATTATACAGTCATGGCCTGGTACCCATTTGCGCTGGTATAATAGTACTATAGAACAGAGGTAAATATGTTGTTAGCAGACTTGCCCGCGTGCACTTGCAGCCGCCATGAGACCTTAATAAAAGCAACCCTCGACAGTGCTGTGTTCCAGGTTAGCCCATTCAGAAAACCCTGATTAGCTTAACTGATCAACAAGACATTAGACTCCAGCAGGCGGAAACCACTCAGCGGCATCCGTGCCTGGCACGTGCTCAAGTCTACAACAGGTGGTACAATCCTAAATCCCTGTGTTGCAGTGCATCGCCCAATGCTAACCTTAACCTCATCCCAAACAGGAATGTTCTGGAAATTGGGACGACCTGTCATAGTTGGCAGAGCTTCTTTCTAGAGATTAATATTGCTGCCCTTGGCCAACAGCCATCATAATGCTTGGCTGTTTCAACAACTGATAGCTTCATTTGGCTTATTTGTTTCAATAATTTTGCAACTTGACTGGTGTTTGAGTGTCTGGACTGAATCAAATCTTAAGATATTGCAGCGTAAGAAGCAGTGGTGGCCTAGCGGTTAAGGAAGTGGCCCCATGATCAGAAGGTGGCCGGTTGGAAACCCAATCTGCCAAGGTGACACTGAGCTGCCACTGAGCAAAGCACCGTCCCCACAAACTGCTTCCCGGGCGCCTGTCATGGCTGCCCACTACTCACCAAGCGTGATGGGTTGGAAGCAGAGGACACATTTCATTGTGTGCACCCTGTGCTGTGCTGCAGTGTATCAAAATGACAATCACTTCACTTTCACCTACGCCTGTTGCTGGAATGAACATCCAAGTTAGAGGAGGTGTTGAAAGCACCAATTGTCTTCCGCAAAAGATGCGCCAGCATGGATTCACCCCCGACTTTAATGTCAACATGCTGTCTACCTGAGTAGAACCAAATAAACAAGATTACAAAACCGAAAAAAAAAATGGAATATTCACTTCTTTGAACAGATACTCACTGGTGAAGGAGTACTCTGTGACAGTATGTCTATGGATGATATCAAAGATGTGGTGAAGGATCCAATCGATTGCCAGCAGCACACTTATAAATACAGCCAGAGAGAGAACTTGAAAGAAGCTCAGCATCTGTGCATGAAAAGTCAAACAAATCTTTAATCACCTTAAATAACAACATCTATGCATTATTTGAATCATGATGAAATGCCACACATACCAGAAGTTTCTTCTCGCTGGGGTGGAAAGACATGCTGAAGGGATTAATGAAATTGCTCTGCTCTGCTTTCTTCAAAGGTAAAAGGTACCTCCTGCCCTAAATAGGAAGTTTATTTTGTCCACTATAAAAACATTTTGCCCATATGAATGCATTCCTTCATAAATCCTATTAATTTTATTCTAACAAGAAGACATCTCTTACAGCTTCTTTCCTGCGTTGGTCAATTTGCTTGAAGTAAGTTGTGATGTATATGTTGTCAAAGCAAATGTCTTGGCAGTACTGTCTGGCATAGTCAAATGCACTTTTTTGTAGGTGAAAAATGCAAAAAAACAAAATTAATGGTGATTTAAACAAATACACATTTCAAATAGGTCCCTCAAACTGAAGTAAACAACTTACAAGAAGAAGGCAGAAAGGAAAGTGCAAGACAGAAGGACCTGGACAACTTCCACCAGGCCCTCTACAACAACTCTCTTCTCCTCAAATGCATTTCTCAGTTCTTTTGAGAAATCGTCCTGAAGAACTTTCATGCCATATATATACTGGTTATCAGTCTTCTGTGCAAACAAAGTATAGAGAAGTATAAGAATGTCCTTAGATAAGCTAATCATTGGAATTCCCTAAATTAATATACAAAATAGAACTGGCTGAATGACAGTTGTTTAAATATTGATTCATTCTTATAAAAAATAATATTAGTTAGTTAGTTAGGTGAGAATTGAACCTGAAGGACGACATTAGTGCTGAAGTCCTCTCCTAGTCGTTCTATAGAGTCGTTGAGTTTGTCAAAGGTCTGGCCAAAGTTTCCCTCTACAGGAATCTTTTCTCTGCACCAAGGGGTCATGACTGAATTGGTAAATAACAAAGGTGTGCATATAACCTCATGTGCATATAGTCGCAAACAAAATTCATACGAGAATTCATGAGAATTCTTACCTTTCATGATATCGCAAAGGAAGCCAAATTTCATGGGAATACACAACAAGTGGTTGATGACAGGAGCTTTGATAGTGTCCATACACACTTGCCATTTGTCATCGAACCATGCCTGGCAGCGATGTACTCCTTGCTGCACCACGTCTGTCATAACCAATATTGCAAAATTTACATGCACTGAATGTCACTGTGGGCTAAAAAAAAAAAAAAAAAAGGTGTGTGAGCAGTACTTATTTTACCAAACACTCACAGTCACAGCGCATCATTGTTCTAGACTCAAAGATTTCCTGAGTGCTGTTGCCTGTTGTGGCTGAATCTTCCTGGAGGGGGTCATATCCATGCTTCCCCATCACCTCATCCTGAACCCTCCTAAAGTTGCGGCTCACATTTCTAGCTTCTCTATTGAGACCCTTGGTCTCGTCCTAAAAAGATGTTCATGTTTTCAGCGGTACCTTGTTCATGAGTATAAATTAAAGAGTAAGCATAGCTTCAGAAAATGATTTTATTTTGTAATACTGACACTGACTTACCACAATTTCCTGCAAAATATCTATATAGGGCTCCACCACGGCCCTCCACATCACTTTGGTGTGTTGAATCTGCAAATCAATGTTGCAGCCCATGGAAAAAGCCACATCTTGAACATTCCGGTGGATGTTGGAAATAGGACCTATTGGGAAGACATAAAATAACAATAACCCACACTGCGCACCCCTTGGGATTTATATTCATCCTTTCTGTTACCTTGGTAAAGGCCATAGAGGACAAACAGCATGATGTAGGCCCGACCACAAGAGCCAAGCATGCTGGGAAACATCAAAAGGACCGAACAGCGGAAAAACAAGGAGAGCGCTCCCCCCAAAATGCATGCACCTAAAACAAAGCTCCTTTTAACATACGCCATACTAAGAAAGACAAACCTAGTCCTACTTTGTACCTACCTACAAAAACACAGCCAACAATGACTCTTTGGGTCCATGACATTGTGATGTTGTGCATCAACCCCAGGAACAACCCTGACAAGAGATATTGTTCGCATTAGATCCACATTTAACAATATAGAGACATTTACGGCATTTATCAGTCGCCCTTATCCAGAACGACTTACAATCAGTAGTTACAGGGACAGTCCCCCCTGGACAAACTTAGGGTTAAGTGTCTTGCTCAGGGACACAATGGTAGTAAGTGGGGTTTGATGGCACCTATGGCAAGCGGTTTTAACATATAAAGAAACCACACTCCTGTCTGTAATTGATTTTCAATATAGTTGTAATAGTATATATGTCATGATGGCTGGACATGGCGAGGAAGAAGGACACACACTCATGACATCACAAGACAGGGGTTTAATACATGGTGGACAGGACGAGGGAAACATCACCAAACAATGACCCGACGGTGAACAGACATGAACAGGGCAGCTTTATACAAACACAGGCGCACACAATAACACAGGACCAACATGAAACGCCGGTCCGACCAGATCATGACAATATATACTGATCAAAACTATAAAAAAAATGTCAATTAAAGATATTCAAAACATCATTAAATCCAGTACAAATTGTATTTCCAGATATCTGGAAAATCTATTCATCCTAGTTTAATTCAATTTTTTGATTGCTTTAAACTAGTGGTGGGCCGTTATCGGCGTTAACGTGCTGCGTTAACGTGAGACTCTTATCGGGCGATAAAAAAAAAATGCCGCGATGTTCTGACGCGACCTTGCTTTTTGTACAGGAATGCAGTATTGTAAATTGTGAATGCTTTATGTTAATGTTCAGTTCTCTTGGACACATGGCGTGAGTAGAGAGGTGCGTCGGGTTTGTGTGCAAAAAGTTATTTCTTTCATTTTAATTTATGTACACATTAGGAATATTTTGCATGTGTGTTATTTTGTGAATGTTTTTTTATGTTCTTTTAATACTGTATATTGTAGAGAGAGGTGCAGAAAGACACGATGTTCTGACGTGACCTTGCTTTTTGTACAGGAATGCAGTATTGTAAATTGTGAATGCTTTATGTTAATGTTCAGTTCTCTTGGACACATGGCGTGAGTAGAGAGAGTTGCAGAAAGACGCGATGTTCTGACGCGACCTTGCTTTTTGTACAGAATACACTTTGCACAGAAAATCTCTTAGTAAAGTAAAGTGAAGTGATTGTCACATGTGATACACAGCAGCACAGCACACGGTGCACACAGTGAAATTTGTCCTCTGCATTTAACCCATCACCCTGAGTGAGCAGTGGGCAGCCATGACCGGCGCCCGGGGAGCATCGTGTGTGGGGACGGTGCTTTGCTCAGTGGCACCTCAGTGGTACCTTGGCGGATCGGGATTCGAACCAGCAACCTTCTGATTACGGGGCCACTTCCTTAACCGCGAGGCCACCACTGCCCCAAGGGTGTCAGCTCATCATTTGTGGTTCAAGAAACGAAATCAAAAAGTTACACAACACAGAAGAAGAACCGCTACACTATGATGACTTTCACCTTGATATTTTAGCACGGATGAATACCTGGCCGAATTGCACTGTAGGGGGCGAGAACGAGTCTTCGAACTGTGAAATTACCACATCAAACGTGACGCGGTAACATGGATGCAGCTATTTAACTGAATAAACAGCTGGTAAACACAAGTACATCTTATTGAACATAATTTATTTTCATCACCAATTATCACAGTAGAACAGCTTTCTCAAGCAGTTTGTGATGCATTTTGGAAACAGGAGATGAGCCCCTGGTCTAATGCGCCACCTGGCTTGAGAAACCCGTTCTCAAAGACTTACTTTTAGTCATTATTTTGGTAGCACACATACTCTGAATGCCTTCGGCAGAATTCAAATGAGCCATTTTAATCTAGATTAATGTAGATTCATTTTGTTTACGATAGATTAATCAAGATTAATTTTAATTCCAAGATTACAGTGAGATTAATCTAGATTAAGAAAATAAATCTATGCCCACCTCTACTTTAAACCCTTTAAGATAACAAGTGGTTGTTTTAACATTTAATGTGAAACGTGACGTGATTTCTGGCTGGAAGAGAACTTGCGGGTAGGAGGAGGTTCATTGTGTACATCAGAGATGCTCGTTTGAACGAATGAGGAATTCCAGGCTCACCTGCACCGCTGAGCGCCCCGTAGACGCCGCCTAGCACGACGCGGGCCCGGGGAAACGCCTCTGGACTCTTACCGAACAGGTACCCGGAGGCGAAGCCTGGGAGGGTCCTCCTGCAGACCTTCTCCACCGCTGGTCGATTAACAAACACACAAATGTAATGAACGGACGGAACCGGTCCATGCCGCAGACGGCACACTACCGTCTCGGTACCGGCGTCCCTGTTTCGGATACCCACTTGAATGAGGAGTCGCGGCGCGTTTCGCTCGTTCGCGCTCCGCCATTTCTGCTTATTGCGACGACGACGGGGGGGGGAACAGAAAAAAAAACCTCGTTACAAGCAACGGTTTTCGCGCACAGAACCACCGCAGAACAGCAAGATGGCGCCGGAGCACCGAGCGTCCCCGGCCGAGTCGCCCGCGCTGCAGGCCAAGCGGAGCCTCCGGGGCTTCTTCCTGGGCCTGGTCCTCGCCTCGGCCTACGGGGCCACGGCCCTCCTCGCACAGAACGCGGGCGTGTGGTACAGCGTCGCCGCCACCGCGGGGCTCGCCGCCTTCGCCGCGGTCGGCATGGGGCTGTCCGCCCGCGTCCGCTGCGGCGTCCTGCTGATGGTGCCGCAGCTGTGCTCCAGTGAGGACAGTTTTGCCGTTTACTAAACTCAGTAATAATGTATTCATACATGTTCAATTTTTTCTTCTTTTATCTGCTGAGAGCCAGCGCAGATGATTCCTTTAGTAATTTATTTCAGCCATAAAACCAGAGCTATGCGTCGTCTTGTGTTTTGCAGAGAAAGGGAAGAACGTTGTCTTGTTTGTCGCGTTCTCCATGGCCATCCAAGGCCCCCTGAGCAACACCATGAAGAACTTTGACCGTGCAGCCGACAGTGTGGTGTGCGGGGCCGAGCTGGCCAAGAACCAAACGGAGGAGCTCATGAAGCGGGCAGCCACGCCACTGCTCTGTGAGGCCGCTTTCCAGCCACGAGAACATTGATTTAGGCCGTGCGATGTGTGCAATATTAACTAGATTGTGACATGACCATTCATTTGGTTGCTAGTTTAAACAGCCTTACCACAAACTCCATTATGAGGTGCCCCATAGGCGATATATCAAGAAAAGCTTGCACATACACTACCTTTCCTCACACATCTACATACAAACCTCACGCTTATACCATATATTCCTCACACATCTACATACAAACCTAACGCTTACACCATATATTCCTCACACATCTACATACAAACCTAACGCTTACACCATATATTCCTCACGCATCTACATACAAACCTCACGCTTATACCATATATTCCTCACGCATCTACATACAAACCTCACACATACACCGTTTATTCTTCACACATCTACATACAAACCTAACGCTTACACCATATATTCCTCACGCATCAACATACAAACCTCACACACACACACCGTTTATTCCTCACGCACCTAAATACAAAGCTCACACACACACCGTTTATTCTTCACACATCTACATACAAACCTAACGCTTACACCATATATTCCTCACGCATCTACATACAAACCTCACACATACACCATATATTCCTCACGCATCTACATACAAACCTCACACACACCGTTTATTCCTCACACATCTACATACAAACCTCATACATACATCGGATATTCCTCACGCATCTACATACATAGGGTGGTAGTACACACTCGCTTATGGACCTGAAGACCCAGGTTCAAATCCCACTTATTACCATTGTGTCCCTGAGTAAGACACTTAACCCTAAGTTGCTCCAGGGGGGGGACTGTCCCTGTAACTACTGATTGTAAGTCGCTCTGGATAAGGGCGTCTGATAAATATTGTAAATGTATTTTCAATGTAAATGTATTACATACAAACCTCACACATACACCATATATTCCTCATGCATGTATATACAAACCTCACGCATACACCATATATACCTCACGCATCTACATACAAACCTTGCACTTACACCATATATGTGTGAGGTTTGTATGTAGATGCATGAGGAATATATGGCCCTGGACCTGACATTATCAAACCCATCCCTTGATCCAACAAACTTTGCTCATCATATTAAGAAATTTGGTCATTATCCATTGTTGCATTCACAAATGACACGAAAGTAAAAAGTAACATACATTTCAGTAGATTTATTTTTGCTTGCTCTTGCTTTACTCACACAGCTGTACTCAGTAAGGTTAAGGAGGTGGCCAGGAATGCCCATTCACTGGCTGGACGAGTTCAGAACTTCATCAGGTCTCTGATTGAACCTGTTCAGCATATTGGTGAGTGGCCTTTCTCGGAAGAGCCATCGAAATATTGTCATTCTCAGTCTTTCAACATGTTTACCCATAGCTCGAACTCTGAGAAACATCCTGCACTTCCTGGTCAGCATTGGCGAGATTTGCAATGACAAGCTGGGTACACCTTACAAGAAGTGTAAAAAGCTGTTTGATGACGGCCGTGATAATTGCATGGAGCTCCTCTCTGTGTTCAGCTTCCTATGCCATATAGTGGACGGGTTCCGCCCTCTGTGTGGTCTCTCTCAGGGTGAGTGGCTTTAACATAGCCCTTATGCATGGGGCACGCTCACAAACACGGGATCTTCTGTGTTCGAAATGAAGTTCCACGAAATAAGCCTTTTGCCTTTGTGTCTGTCTTTTATTTCGTTCTCAGAAAAACATGATTTTAAAAAAAAAAAAAATATATATATATATATATATATATATATATATATATATATATATATATATATACACACACACATACATACATACATACATATATGTATATATATATATATATTTATATATATATATATTTATATATAAAAAAATAACTGCTCTGTAAAAACCCTACTCGGGCCTCTTCCATTTTCCGTCCACATTCCTGAGTTCTGCAGCATATGCTTCCTTTTTTTTTGCTCAGTGTTTTCTTTTCAAATGAATTATTGTGTTATATCCGCTGAAGGCTTGCTCATGCTTTTTAATCGAAATATGATCTCTGTCTGAAGCAGGAAGTAAAAGGCCAAAAAGAGCTCTGAAATTCTGCATGCTTTGATCTTGTCGCCCATGGCCCATGAATAAATTATTCTATAAATGTTGGACTGCATTATAATAATAAGATTATACATGGACAAATCTTCACAATGTTGCAATTGGGGACTTAAACATTGTCTGCATTATTCACTATGCTGATTTGCTGCTTGTAGCTATTTTCACTATATACTAACACTATGTAGCACTATAACATTTTTGTCATATTTCTCTGTTAGTTGGACAGTTCTTCTGTATCATTCCTTCATATGTGGTGAGCCACCTGAAGGAGAAAATTTCTGAGCGTAAGTCAAGAATTGAATATACAATATTGTATTATATACTGTATCAGAAATGTCACAGATAGGTGCAAATTTAAATGTTTTTATATGTTTCTTTGTTTATCATCTAGCAATAATAGCAGCATTTGAAAAGATGAGAAAAGAATTTGAGTTCAACATATCAAGTTCCATCAACTTTGACATACAATTCAACAGCAGCCACTCAGTGCAGCAGATGTCACAGGAAGTCATGGAGGAAATTGCAAAAGAACTAGTACTCTTTCAAGAGATTACTGGCTCCTTAGCATATTTGGGTCTCATCTTTCTGCTCTACATGTACGTTCAGTGAGTCAGATGCATCTTTTTCTCTCACAATTTAATTAGAAAGTAAGGACCACTCGCACTGTGTTCTGATTATTTGCGTTGGTCGGTAAAGGGCTGTCCTATACAAGTACAACTACCTGCATCGCGATGACTTTGACAACATCTACATAACAGAAGATTTTGTGCAAATGGACCTGAAGCATTCCAGAGAGGGACGCCCTACAGTCCTACCACTAAATCAGAAAGAGGCTCTTATCTACATTCTGCCATGTAAGTGCAGAGACAGAGCAAGCAGTGCAGAACAGCAAGAACATCCAGCTGAATTAGGGGGGTAAAGAGACTGGGTAGTATTGTATCATGGTATAATTTATATCTCTACTGCTATGTTGCTGTAATAGTGCTCAGCTAAATTGTACCTTGGGGGAGAAGGGAAGAGCAGATGGGGAGGCAGATTTGATCAAACCACAGGGCTCATCATAATAATGTCCCTTTGCTGTCTACTAGTTTTTTTTGCTGCACTTTTACAATGATGTCCGCATCTGTGTTAGGCTCTCCGAGACTGACTGGCAAAGAACGAGGAGCTGTGTTATGGCACATATTCTCCCTCTTCAGACACATGGCCATGGGCTGTGTCATAATGGCTCTCGACTTCATGGTCTTCTGGGTTTTCGACATGGTTCACCACAGTGCAAAGAGTGAGATAGTTGCCACAGGTAAAATAGATTCAGGCTTACAGGATATACGGCCTCTGCCTGGCATTGTGGTTTTTACTGTGTGCATCTCTAATGGGTTTTTTTTTGTAGCCCCTGTACTGGTTGCAGTGCAAGTAAATGGCTCGGGCTATGCGTCAGATATCTTCAAAGATATTGTGGCTTCATTTGACATTTTCCAAAGAAGCAATGTCACAGTTTTAAGCAAGAAGTGCCTTATGCAGCCCCAAGAGCCTGACTACACAGTGTATGCATTTATAGGTATGTTGAAAGTCTTAAGCAGGCCTCTCCTGGCTTTATCAAGTTTACACTCAATTTATTTAACCTGTAAGTAAGGCAACTGCATACACACAGCTACACTGATCATTAAAAAGGGTTGAACCTGAATGTGAATGTTGAGGACGATGAAACGACCATCTCTAGCTAATTATTATAATTATATATCAGGAGATTTGTTATATTTCATGCATATACTTGCAGTCTGGCGTTTGTAATTTTGTAATTCCTGAGGGTTTAAATTATTTTTTATCTTATCGGTGTGCGGGAGCACATGTAAAAAATGGATTGTCCTGCAGTGTCATCTAGTGGTGAAGTGTTTTTAATTTTTGTTGTTTTTAGGGGTTTTTTTTGCTTTAAGGCCATATCTGTATGTATCTGAAGTTCAAGAAATTCAAATGAAGTTATATTAAATAATATTCTAAATAATCTGGTATATTTTTGCCTTCATCTTACTATTTAGGGGCTCTGTACAATTTTCTGTTTAGTTGATTGTATTTTTGAAAAAGAATACACAAAAAAATTGTTTCATTTACTTTTCTTTTTCCCCTTCTGTCCTGTGACAGGGTCACTTTATGGCCTATCATTGTTCATCGTGATCGCCGGAAGTTACAGTAAACGATTACAGAGGTACATTTGTGCCAGTTACCATCCCAATCGAGAAAGGGTAAAGTACTGCTCTACCTGCCTACTTTATCACTCCACAAACAAAGAAGAAGATTATTCTGAAATTCTGAGTAATAAGATTTTCAGGCCAAGACAAGCCTCTTGACAGTTTGTCAGATTGTTCTTTCTCAATTTGAAGCAGTCTACATGTAAAGCTCTATAAAACTCATGCTTACTGCCATTTGAATATTTTACCTATGCAAAGAATTCAGACAATGCAGGTCTTTGCTGAGATCGGCAATCTCCTCACAACGCGCTCTGTCTAAGAAACAACAAGGCACTGTCATTTTTAACTGTCAAGCCTTGTTTTTTAACCTGTGCGAATGCAGGAGCGGATCCACATTTTGTACCAGCATATCCTTTCCCAGCGTGCATCTCTCCAGAAGACACTCTTCAGGTCTGTGGCCAGGAACAAGGAGGATGCGTGGGGGCGCAGCAGTTTACTGCAGAAACTGGCGCCGTGGTAAGCATCACCACGTGACGTTTTCCTGTGACAGTTTTCCACCGTGCCAAAGCATGTTATTTGCTCAGCTGCTGAATCGCTCATCCTTCCTCACTCGCGTGCCCTTTTTTTTTTTTTTTTGTTCTGTGCTGTGCCTCTGTACACTACCATTCAAATGTTTAGAATAAGTAAGTAAGTAAATGATTTGAAACAATTGTTTGGTCCATTAAAAAACATCAAATTGGACAAAGGTCCAGTCCAGACCGAGTTCAGGTTGTAAACGATTAGTCTTGAGTTCCAGTGGAATGCCGGGCTCGGGTGATGTTAGTTCAGATGAAAACAGTTTTATTGATTATAGTAGAAAATTCTGATCAGTACAGGATCTAGTGCACCCTAACCTTTTAAGCAATAGTGTGTGTGTATGTGTGTGTGTGTGTGTGTGTGTAGTTAGGTTAGGGTAATTTATAAATGAAAAAAATTAACCCACATCTGCTGATGCATATATATATGTTTATGTGTGTGTGTGTGTGTGTGTGTGTATATATATACACACACACACACATATATATGAAAAGTTGTCCTGATGTTAACACATTAGCACTGCATATCGTCTGTATCGTGCACCGTGGATGGATTAAAAGGCTCAGCATTGAAGCAAATGATTTGTTATACGCTGTTCTGCATTCTCAGTCTCCCTGGTGGCATCGCCAAGTTCCTGGGGGCTTTTAAGGTATCATGCATAGCCTGTGGAAAAGTCATGAAGGACAAGGGCGACCCCAATGTGCACATCTGCAGCAATCCCCTGTGCCAAGGTATATTGTTCAGACAATCCCTCCTACTGCATGTGTCTCACGGGAAATCCTGATGAGTTCTCACCATCCTTATCAGGTCTCTACTGCCTTCAGTGCTTCAGAGCCATGAGCAACACGTGTGGGCTTTGCATGGGGGCCCTTGAATTCCAGGAAGACAGTGAAGAAGAGCTGTGAGTTGCAGTTACCACCGTGCTATTGTAATAGGAAGGATGTTCCTACATGTTCGAAGAGAAACAGACGGGGCCTTCGTAATGACAGTGCAGTGCAATTAGGCAGGCTGTCGCACGTGAGGTCAAAAGTATGCCCCATGTTGAAATTTCATATACATTCCAGCGACTCCAGCGATGACCAGCTGGTCTGCCACACCTCGCCACACGGGAGAGAAAGGGATGTACGGAGGCTGACGAAGAGGCGCTACTCACTGGCCCAAAGACAACTAAGCCGGCCTGAGGATGGCTCTGATTCTGAGGACAGGTATCATTAAGCAAAAAAAAAAAAAAAAAAGCTCAAATGCCCAAATAATCCTACAAATCAGCCTGTGCGTGTGTGTCACAGGGAGCGTGGTGCATTTCACCCGAACTTCTCCGATAACGACACGTCTACGAAGGACGATGATGCCTCGCCTTGCAGTCATCCTCTGGAGACGTTTTTTCAGGTCCATGATGCCTAGCACGAATCCCCTTTTTTTATGTTAACTGTTTAAACCGTTGTTGTTGCCTATATTGTACAGGCCTTGACGTTGTCTTGATCTTACTCTGGTTGTGAGTTCATAAAATAAAGTTCGGACCTATGAAATCTGACTTGGACCTGTGGTGACTCCCTGATAAGAATCATGAAACTGGGTGTCTGGAAGCCCGAACGTTCCCCTATCGGACAGAATGTGGGCCGGCTGGTTTGGTTTTGCTTCGTTTTCCTTCATCTGCGCCTGGAATGTCCGGTATGAGCCCCAACACGCAAACGCTTCATTCCATCACGCGTTTCTTCACCCAGCCAGGACTGAAGCCCCGACCCGACCGAACCGGAGCGCGACACGCCACCCTTCCCCCGTGGGCCGGGATCGGACATGTGTAAAGGATCGAGTTGAGGACGCGAGGGCGACCGACGTGGACGGTGGGCGGAATCCACCACGCACCGGGAGCGGGGGCATAAATACCGCGTCTGGACTTCGGACGCGGTGGCAGAAGGCGTTGCGATGGCGGCCAAGGTGAGCGCGTCCTCCTTCTACCTGCCCACCTTTCAACGGGAATCGGCTGTTTATCTGCGTTTCGAGTCCTCTTATCTACAGACGCGTTGGCTTGTTATTAGATACGCGGAGAATAAAAAGCCATTGTCCTATCGATGGTGATCAATAGTATTGTCAGTGTCTTTAAAGGCAATGCAAATGCAAAAAGGCTGCTGTGCTTGCGTTATTGCGTTATTGCGTTATTGCAGGCATCAGATAAACACCCGAACGAGCCCGTCGCGCCTGCTGCTGCGGGCCGGAAATGGGACGCACGGGGAATCAATCGGCTGTGACCGCACGGCTGTCGCCGGAGGGTGTGTCGCGGTGGCCCGGGAGCGGACAGGAACAGAACAGGACGGAATGAAAGAGTGGGGATGGATCCCCTCCGAATTACCGCCTTGGCCGCGTCGTAACGCATCGAATGCGGGTTGTCGGAAGGATTCGAGAGAGGCGGAACGCGTGTGTGTGTGTGTGTGTGTGTGTGTGTATATATATATATATATATATGCGTGCGCGTTCCGCCTCTCTCCAATTTATATATATAAATTTATATATATAATCCGATTTATATATATATAAATTAAAAAAACGTTCTGAACCGTTGGTCAAACAGTTTACTTGGTCACGCCCTAAGTAAATATTACTGAGCGGTGAGTAAACAGAGGGGTTGGTGTGCTGTGTCAGGTGTGGTGGCTCCTATAAAAAAAAAAAAAAAAAGAAGAAAAAGAAGAAGGTGGTTACTGGTGAACAAGGTCTCGTGGTTTTAATTCCCCGGCCTCTGGAGAGTTGTCCAGAGAACCAGTTCCGGTGGTTAACCTGCAGCACCCAGGACAGCACCTGATGCTGCTTCTGCTTCTGCTTACCGCCCACAAACCCGAATCATTCATTCTTTCATTCAAAAAACAAAAAAACAGGAATTGTCTGCCCTCTATAGTTCTCGGAGCTGGAGTTGGCCATAAACACACTGGTGACGGAGTTTCACGCGGCCTCTGAAGATAAAAGCCCTGCCCTGAACTTGGAACAGTTTCAGCGTCTGGTCACAGCCCAGTTGCCGGACATGGTTAAGGTGAGTCCCGTGGTGGTCCACGTCAGGTCGATTTTAATTCGCCCGGCATTATACAGTGTCTGCTGTCATAAAAGAATCTTTAGTTTTTTAGTGCTTTATTACTTTACTGGTTGTCCAAGCCTTTCGTCACGTGACAACTCAGAAAGAAAACCCACTTGACAGGTTTGGTGCATGAACACGAGTGTGATTTTTATCACAGATTTCAGGTGAGGACGATGGCGTGAGTAAGCTTCTACAGGAAATGCACGTGCCCGAGGCCGGCCCGGTCACATTTGCAGAGTTTTGGGGGCTGGTCGATACCCTGGCCACCACTCAGTTTGGCCTTCAGAAGAGAGAGAAGACTGCAAAATGTGTGAAATGTCTGCTTCTCTGACCAGCCCTGTCCGACACAGCCCCAATCAAACAAGCTTGGAAGGGAATCGGGCCACACCTATCTCATTCGTTTCCACACACTCCAGTGCTCAGAAGCTCCCTCTAAAGGCAACTCCTCAGCCTCTCTCGTCTTTTGAAATCCTCACCACTAGTCTTATCAAAAGGGACTCTAAATTTCATCTAGAAGCGAAAATTGAAGGAAGTACTTGAAATGTGAGCCAATGACCAATGTCACCCTGGTGCTGTGGTCGATACTTTTATATCTCAACAGTGACCATGTTGTTTTTTACGCATTTTTAAAAAAAAATAATTATAACTATAATAAAAGCATGTTAATAATAGCCACAGTGTACTAATAATACAACAGTAAACCATTTGTAATTGTATTCTTGCTATTAAAAGACATTAAATGTGTCATTTTATTGAAACACTAATGAATGGGTTGTGTCTACTGGTGGTTAGCATGAATTACAAATATTCCACATTGTGTAATTAAAGATTAATCTAAGTTTGACTAAATGCTCAACAGTTTTTTTCTTACATCATTGAAGTTTGTTCCATACAAGATGCTATTTGGAGATGAGTAAAGTCTATGCTTATATATTATGTACAGGTAGAGGTGTATGGAACTCCAAAATACATAAACATGACATAATGAAATAAATAACCAGATGAATAATAGGGGACTGATATATATTATCAAAATGAAATTGTGAAATAATGGATCACATTTTGATATACAGCTCATTATTGTAAAATCTATTGCATTCTGCTATAGAAATCATTGTGAAATATTACTTAATTGTTTTTTTAATTGTTATAATTGTATTGTATTTCAGCAATTTTTGTTCCAAAATGTCCTTTTTCAAAGCCAGCATTTCCTAACAGACCCGCATGCTTATCATTCAAGCTGGGACATGCGTACATACATACGCCATGACAGATAGAGAGAGGTTGAGCAAACCTTGAAACAACAGCGCAATCCTACTGATTGGCTTTGTAAAAATATATGCTATTTTATTGAAATGTATTGAAAATTTATATTGTTAGGTCAACATGCTATTTACACGTACAATCACGAAATCTCTGTAACTTAATATTGCTGCACTAGTAATTGGCAATTATCACATAATTGCTGGTTCTGAGAAAGTGTTATATAAAAATGACCCAAGCTGTTTTAAGGCTTTGTGTAGATATTGGCTTGAAATGATTTCAAGCCAACTAAGCAGCTGGCAGTGGCCATCTTGCCAATTTATGGGAGTCACGTTACCTCATCTCCATGTTGCTCCTTGTCACATGGAATCATCCCCCTGGAGTCACTCAGGATTAAGTGTTTTGGAGTTGGAACGTGTGACTTTGAGGTCTTCTGGTTCATAGGCGAGTGTGTAACCCACTGGAAAACTTCACCTCACCCCTAAGCAGGGTCATGGCTGTCGCAGGGCGGGGCACCAAACTATTAGACCACAAAAATCTAAACGGTGGCAAAAGAGAACAAGTGTGGATGCTATCGAGCAAAAATAAAAGGCTGGAAGCAAAAATGCAAGGGAAAATAGCAACAGGCTTTTACGCAGCTCTGGTTGAATTAAGGAAGAGCGCCTGCGTCAGGACTGTTGCACGCTAGAGGGAGCAATAGTCCACATCTTGCTCAAGAGAAACCCCAGTTCATCTCCAAAACATCGAGTGCGACAAGATCCGTGCGTTTATATTCCTTTAAGGTACAGTCCGGTCCATAAATATAGGGACATCGACACAATGTTAACATTTTTGGCTCTATACACCACCACAATGGATATCAAATGAAACGAACAAGATGTGCTTTAACTGCAGACTATCACTTTGCATATGTGCCTCCCAAAAGTAATGGGACAATTGGCTTCTCAGCTGTTCCATGGCCAGGTGTGTGTTATTCCCTCATTATCCCAATTACAATGAGCAGATAAAAGGTCCAGAGTTCATTTCAAGTGTGCTATTTGCATTTGGAATCTGTTGCTGTCAACTGTCAAGATGAGATCCAAAGAGCTGTCACTATCAGTGAAGCAAGCCATCATTAGGCTGAAAAAACAAAAGAAACATATCAGAGAGATAGCAGTGTGAATAGAGGGTTCACCACAAGATGTAAACCATTGGTGAGCCCCAAAAACAGGAAGGCCAGATTAGAGTTTGCCAAACAACATCTAAAAAAGCCTTCACATTTCTGGAACAACATCCTATGGACAGATGAGACCAAGATCAACTTGTACCAGAGTGATGGGAAGAGAAGAGATGGAGACGGAAAGGAACTGCTCATGATCCTAAGCATACCACCTCATCAGTGAAGCACGGTGCTGGAAATGTCATGGCGTGGGCATGTATGGCTGCCAGTGGAACTGGTTCTCTTGTATTTATTGATGATGTGACTGCTAACAAAAGCAGCACGATGAATTCTGAAGCGTTTCGGGCAATAATATCTGCTCACATTCAGCCAAATGCCTCAGAACTCATTGGATGCAGCTTCACAGTGCACATGGACAATGACCCAAAGCATACTGCAAAAGCAACTAAAGGGTTTTTGAAGGGAAAGAAGTGGACTGTTTTGCAATGGCCAAGTCAATCACCTGACCTGAATCCGATTGAGCATGCATTTCACTTGCTGAAGACAAAACTGAAGGTGAAATGCCCCAGGAACAAGCAGGAACTGAAGACTGTTGCAGTAGAGGCCTGGCAGAGCATCACCAGGGATGAAACCCAACGTCTGGTGATGTCTGTAATTGACTGCAAAGGATTTGCAACCAAGTATTGAAATGTATAAGTTTGATTTATGGTTCTTATTCTGTTCCATTGCTTTTGGTCCCTTAACAAGTGGGAGGCACATATGCAAACTGTTCCTACACCGTTCACCTGATTTGGATGTAAATACCCTCAAATAAAAGCTGCAGTTAAAGCACATCTTGTTTCATTTGATATCCATTGTGGTGGTGTATAGAGCAAAAAAATGTTAACATTGTGTCGATGTCCCAATATTTATGGACCTGACTGTAGATGGAAGCTACGCCTTTGGGTGCATAGGGAGGGATTACTAGAGAATAAACTGCATCTGTGACATTTTCCCCTGAGCAAAACCGAATCTTCCTAGTGTCTTAAAATGCAACGCTGTGATGTTGGAGATATGGTTTCCACATCAGCGCTCCCATTGCCAGATTTTAGAGGTACGGACGTCTGGCCAGAATGCAAAAAAAAAAAGTGAGACTAAAGACCCGTTTCTCCTAAATGTGCAATCGTTAGTGATGGAGATAATTTTAATAATCACGCAATTTTTATAATACAAGAGTTGAGTTAACATCTGCATAATTTGTAGTCCAGCAGTAAACAGTGTGCGCGAGCACGTGACTCGGCGGCGCGCGAGGCAGAGACAGCGCGCGTGCCCGTCGCGCGAGTGGCTCCTCCCCCCGAAGCTCCGCCCACAACAGCGGCCATATAAATAAATCCACCTCGGCGCGGACATCAGCGGTTTGCTCAGGAGAATCTTTCTCGAACCAGATGGTTGTCCGAGTCAAGCCAAACCCACACCACTGCAGCAAGGCAATGGATGGCAGTCAGCAGCGGTTCGAGGCAAACATTCTGTTGCTTGGGGCTGAGAATGTTGGTAAATCAGGTAAGAATGTTACCTGTCTTGTTTGAATTATGTCTATTTGTAGGTTAAATAAATTGGATTGTCTAATGATGTTTTATGTCATTTGATCTGTAACTCTGTGCTATTATGTTTCTCAGCTCTCACTGTGCGATTTCTGACCAGAAGATTTATTGGGGAATATGGAGATATTGGTAAGTAGGATACATTTACATGCCTTTAGTTACTCCATCTTAATCTGGACATATAAGGAAATGAATTGTAGTTATTTTCCCCACAGAATCAATATACAGTCACAATGACAAAATTGACGGACGGGAAATTTCCTTTAACATTTGGGACTCACTGTATCCTCAGGTAAGGGATTACCCTTCGTCAGATGGAGCCTCCTTGAATTTTCCTTCTCATCCTTTGCTTAATTCACGAAAACTTTTTTCTCTCTGGGGATCTCCACAAAGTGGGTTGTGACCCCTGCCTGTTCACTGTTTTCCAGAACTGTGGGACACCTGAGTCGGTCAGTGATAAACAGCTCCAGTGGGCAGACGGGGTCATCCTTGTATACAGCATCTGTGACCGGTCCAGCTTCAAGGTGGTGCAGCAGCAGGTGCAGCTCATTCGGCGCTCCAGGAAGATGTCCCCTACAGCACCAATTGTCATTGTTGGGAACAAACGAGACCTCCAGCATCAGAGGACAGTGTCCAGTGAGGAAGGACGGCTCTTTGCCCTCTGCTCGGACTGTGGCTTCTTTGAAATCTCGGCAGCTGAGACCTACCATGGTGTTTTACTGGTGTTTCATGAAGTGCTCGACCTCATCAAAGAGTCAAAGGCAATCAAAAAGGGGGTTGCTGGGCTCAAAGGAATCGTGAGGAGTGTGTCCGCTGTTTTTGGGAAGAAACGAGCAGAGTAGACTGTTGTGGGTGAATTTGATTGTTGCTGAGATAACAAGTTTTTAAACGGGTTGTCCAGGCTAGATGTATCGCTAACTGAATCCAGTTGAGAAAGTAGCCTCGGTTTGATTTGTGGATCAAAGCAAGTGTCCTGAAGATGGAACATAGTACGTTGATCGAAGATTGTATGGAAAGTACTTGGTCTCAGCAGTTGGTGTCACAGAGACCCTTGGCTTAGTTGGTCTGAAGGACCTAGAAGCTCATTATGGTTAGTATCCTAAGTGGAAAGGAATCCCCTCATGTCAGGTCTGACCAGTTTGTCTCATGTGAAAAAAGCAGATACCATCTTAAAATCAGAGGATTTGGAAAGTGCTGGTTTAATACAACCATTATCCTATGCAAGATTCTTGTACAATAAAGTTATTTCTTTGTAAAGTGTAAACTATGTTTAATACATCATGTAAATAACAACTAGTTGTATTGTATAATAGGCTCCATTTTACTTTGTAACACTTTGTTCAACATTTTGCAACACTTCATTTCTTCCTACGAGAAGATGTGAAATAGCTAAAGAAGTAAAACAACAACTTTATTCTCTTTACTGGTTGTAATAAAGTTCCTGACTTGAATGAATTGTGTAACATTCTAAGCAAAATGCACAGCAATGGGAAGGAGTACCTCCACACAATTATACCATAAATAAGGTAAAAAATATGTTTATTAGAGAATTGAATTGCCTTTTTAGTGTGAATAACAGAAATTGAAACTCAAAATAATATGCAGTAAATGGGCCATTTTACATGACAGAGTATAATTTTGTAATACATGCCTGTGACAGAAATAAACAAGATAAATGAATTTCTGTTTAATGAGGACCCTCCACACAAACATTTGTTGTGTTAATTTATTAGAGCTGAGCATATAAGACCAGTGACATTTAAATACCCACTACATTATATAATTCTTAAACCACTCTAGGCACATTATGTTATCCAAATGATTCACTATAAATTATTTTAACTTTGGATATCCATAAACCCAACAGAAGGCTACACAGCCAGAAATTAGTGGACCAATAGAAAAAAACTGGCAGGCGTCTCATTAGACTTTGTTGCAATTAATTTTCAATTAAAGTCTTGTTCTACAACACTAATAAACCCTTCCAATAAGGATTCGCTAAACACATGGACGGGGCTCCAAGGGGGCTGAAAACACCTACGTCAGTCTTCCACAGTGCTATTACTCAGTGTAATGGGCCCATCTTGAAATTTTATACTGTACAGTATTGCCACATACTTTTGGTTGTTCACCACCATATTTTTCATTTGAGTGCATGTTTTAGTAAAGTACAAACATATATAATAACCTATGAACACGTTTTCTGTTACGTGATCTGTTTCTTAAAGGCCGTGCATCCATAGCAGACAGCAAACAGAAAAGCCAATATAACTTTGGAAAGAAATGCTCTATAAAGTGCTCTATAGTCAGTGATGCTCTATAAATAATTCATATGTCCTCTAACTGTTTTAGTGGATAACTGTTTTTAAGTATTATTATTTTTTTGCCTATGCATATGAATATATCCAAAAGAAATTAATCAAACCATTAAGCTACTTCACTAACATTATTTTGATGTTTGATTATTTAAATCTCTCTTGATTCATCCTCAGTGGTCTCCTCCACTGGGATCACTGGTTCTTCTTGGTGTTGGGTAGAGCTGAGATATTCAAAGGCCCGCTGGCTCTGAGAGACAAGTTGCATGATGGGAGCCATAAGAACCTCAGTGGCCGAGGACCTGCGGCGGATCATGCTTGTGGAGGGCATGGTCGGTGTGTCATCCTCAGATTGGCCTTCGGGCTTCATGATCTCACTGCAGTTGCTAGCTGGGTTCAGGGTAGCGGGTGAGGTTGGAGGGGGGGTGTCTGATGAGCCTTGGCGAGAGCGGTTGTACAGGCTCCTTCGGCGACGTGGCCGCCCGTCCATAGCCTTGAGGAACAGGCTATTGGGTGAGCTGTGACAAGGAGACTCTTGAGACAGTTCTTCCTGACTGAGGTAATCCAGGAGCTCTTGCTCTGATGGCTGCTCTATCTGTGGAACATACAGAAAAAATTAGGTGGTCATAACTAACAGAAAAAATGAGGTGGTCATAACATTATGGCATTTATGAAGTGGTTAAAAAAAGACTTTTGAGAAGAAAAGAGAAATAGTACAATGGATGAGTTTTGGGTAGAAGTAACCTAGTTGGTAACACACTCATGTACATGGTAAATGCTGTGGAATCATCAGTCAATTGGCATAAGAGAAATAAGATAAATCTTTTTGGAATACACCAAATTCGACATGTTCTGTCAAACTCCATTAAAAGTTCACATGCAAATTGATGTTACGTGAACATGTCCGCTGCAATAAAATTCCTTTTCTTCATGCATAATGATGTTTTTGTACAGCCCATTCTCTAATCTCAGTCACTCATTTTCCATAAATGCTTAGTACCGTTCCTCAGGGTCGTGGCTGCCGGAGCCCATCCTGGGACACTGGGTGCAGGGCAGGGACTCACCCAGTTGCACATATACCCACCATTTACTCCCACACTCACACCTATGGACAATTCATCTAGCGTACATGAGAGGAAACCCGCACCAGCACGGAGAGAGGAAGCAAACACACGCACAAGATCTGAGATAGGATTCAAAATCACAACCTTGGAGGTGCGACGTCACGTCACTAACTGCAGTGCCACCATGAGGCCCTCCAATCATTATTCAGAACAATATTAGCAACCACTAGCTTGCCAGTACCATGTGAATTTCAATGTGTAGGTGTTGCATGAAAATACTTTCCATAATTTTCATCAGAAGACTAAAGCCAGTTCAGCTTCAAACCTCACCATATTGTAGAGGGGAGTAGTGTTGATCACAAGCTGGATGAGAATACTGCCCAACTCCTGCAGGTCACCGACCACCACCATTACCTGGGAAGGCAGGTTAACCACATTCTGCACAGGCTGTGTGTTGAGGAGAACCTGGGCCTGGGCAGAGAGACGATTCATGGCCAAGGTGCGGAGAGCCTCCAAACGGTGCACCTGGGACACGTAGAAGGCCAGCAGGTTTTGTAGGAGTGTCATCACCACATCCACCAGCCAAGTCAACCCCACCTGATCCAAGAACAGAGGTGGACCGAGAAGGAGTGAAGAAGAAAGACAATAAAAGCAATTAAATCTTGTAATATAATATGATTGTACATGATTAATGTTCATAAACAAATCCACTAATGAGACACAACATAATTGCTGCAAAACCATAATCATCAAGGACAGAGTTGAATTGATTCGGACTAACAGTGGAGGAAGGGCTGTCCTAAATGAACTCAGCGGTCCATATAGAGAAACCTCCTTCCCCCTCTCCACAACTCCTTTTCTCCCAAGGTCACCACGATGTTGATACGCTAACCTGACTATTCCCATGGCCTCCAAATCAGAAACAATCACTTCCTGATATGTTCCCATCACGCTGTAGGTCTCAGTGTGAACATAGGCAAACGACTGATGTACAGTAACAAGGACTGACAGCCACTGTAAAAACCAATCATTAGCCAAAAGAGAAATGTTTTTTCTCCCTTCAGCTGTCTAGCAGCATGAATAAAACTATTGTTGTACTGCATTTTGGTTGCATTAAAAAAGGACGTTAAAAAAAGAAATCAATTGTAAACGGTGAAATCCTGAATTTGAAGGTGTAATTGAATGGAGACACGTGCTGTTATGAAGCTGCCAGCACATCCATATGAAGCAAAGTAGAGAAAACACAATTCAACAGTCACGTGCATTAGAAAGTGGTCTAGGCCCATCTGCAAATGACCTGCAACGTGACTGTGACATATTTTACTCCTGTCCCCCCAGAAACCCCCCCCACCCAGTGGGTCCTTTTAGTTTTGGTGGCTGCAAAACTGGGTCAGCCAAGTGACAGGGACCCTGCTGTGTCCTCTCTTCTCGCCTGGCCAAAACAAAAGAGCTCATGGTAAAAGAGCAGTACCACGAGAGGAAAGGGGTCCCACAGAAAACGTGACCTGGTACCACTGCGATCACTGCCAAGAGCTGCCAGCTCCACCAGAAAATTAATCACACGGGCACACAAAGCATGGGACAAATGCCCTCATACAGAGAGACAGGCACGTTTCTGCTCCGTCCATTCCTCCAGTCTCTCTGGGGTGTCTGAAGGGTTTTTAATGAGGGCCCTTTGATGTGGCCCCTCACTCACGGCTCTCAGCAGCCGTCTGGCCTTCCACACCAGACGGCAGCAGTGGAACTCGCAGGCGTTCGTCCCCAATTACTCACAGGCCAAGTACTGGGAAAATGAAAGGCATGAATGGTCTAAGCTTTCACTAGGATGGAAGACATTTTCACCTCTAAGGTGAGGACAAAAAGACTGAACCTCTGAAGCACATTGCCAACCTTTCTCGAACTTCTTTAATGGATTAGTAATGGAATGATTTTAAAAGTAAATTATAATAATAATAAAGTTGGATTCTGAGTTATAAAAGTAAGGATATTTGCTGATGGGATCCTTTATAACAAAAGCACTTATGAAATAATTCTGGGTAAGAGTGTCTGGCAATTGCTTTAACTATAATTGCTATGAATAAATGAACAAATATTCAACTCATTAGGATAAATTAACAGAGGTGCTTGTGGGTCTGACCTATGACATGGACGGGACATTTATCCTAGCCAGAAACAATCCCTATGGACCGTGAGTGTTTTTATTTTAAAATGGACACATTGGCTCAACTATCGAGAAAACCAAAGTAATTTAGACTAAATGTTACTTAATTTTTATTTATTGTAAGAGTCTGCTGGGTGTTTTATTTTTAACAATCTCTTGGTGGTATTTAGAATAAAATTAATTATGCTGGAATGAAAATGGAATGGGATGGTTGATATGACTGAAGTTCCCCTCGTTCTCCACAAATGCTAGGATTTTTTTCTATACATCCTATATATTTCCTGCTGTCTGAACATACTTACCCTTGTGTGCCAATAGAACATAACATCAGCTGTGGCTCACCACAGGTTCTCCAGGACAGGTAAGCAGGTGAATAAACTGAATTCATCTGTTAAGTGTAAGAGATTATGGGGGCTTTGCTCACTGATTCTGCAGCGACCCCCAGTGTCTGGAGAACCGTGTTGAGTCGCTCCGTCAGGCTCAGTGCTGTGTGGTAGAGATGGAGACTCAGGCAGAGCAGCAGGCAATGCACTCGCATCCACAATCCTGGCTCTTCATCTTCATTCTCATCTTCATACTGTTGCATCCTCATGTCCCACTCCTCCTCTGTGAATATGACACGGGGTTAGACTCTAAAATCTCAATCAATCTTTCAATCAATCACCTCTCACTCCAGATGTTGCTTTTCGGACTGGAATTTGTGGAATTCGCACGTCCTCCACATCACTCCTCTCAACACATCCTACCAGCCTTATTGCTCATTGCCAAGTAAGACTGTCAAGTCTGCATTACAGATCGCAGATAAGTCGTCACTTTTTTTATGCAACAAAATTTAGGATAAAATAAAGAACAGTAAAACAGCGCCCTCGTGTGGACTAAACTGTTCCTGGTGCGCTGCGGCCTGGGCCTCTGAGTTTTCATTTACAACATTTATCAGACGCCCTTATCCAGAGCGACTTACAATCAGTAGTTACAGGGACAGTCCCCCCCTGGAGCAACTTAGGGTTAAGAGTCTTGCTCAGGGACACAATGGGATTTTAACCTGGGTCTTCTGGTTCATAGGCGAGTGTGTTACCCACTAGGCTACTACCACCCCTTGAACACTTACGCATTTCGGGTGTAATAGGTAGGTAACGTGTTACGGCCTCTTCTGAACGTGTCAGAGCCTCGTCCAGCCCAGACATGACCACACGGCCAACAGAGGAGCTTTGAACGGCCCTCAGGAAATCCAAGCTCTGCTCCACCACTTGCTCCCACCTCCCGAGCACAACATCCAGGCCTTCATTCATGCGCAACTGCACGTCATCCAGGGTCAGGAGCAAAGCGTCCTTAAGGTGACTCGTGACCTAAAATACACAGGGGAGGTCTTGGGTGCCCACTCCCCTCTGTCATATCTCAGCAGTATGAGTAAGTGTTTCAAGTATATTTTTTGTGAAGTCAAAAATGTGGTCAGTTGGCAAGGGACTCCGCCCAAAAGGAAATAGTGTGGCTCAGACACCAACCTCCTCTGTAGACTGGTTGAGGAATGGAAAGCGTTTCTCTAGCTGGTCCAGGCCAACACATGCATAGGTGTTGGCAGTTTCAACTACAGCAGGAGGATAAGAAGAAAATGAAGCTCAACAATGAAGGTTCTCAGTCATCAAGGTGAATTTGTCTGGAAGTTGAGTCGTGGCAAATGGACTTTCTTTCTTTAATGTAGAGACGTTTCATTCTGCCTCCACAGAACAGAACAGAACTTTGACATTCTGACATTTCTTTCTGTGGATGAAGAATGAAACGGCTCTACATTAAAGAAAGAAAGTCCAGTTGCCACAACTCAACTTTCAGAGAAACTCACCAACGTAAAGCACAAAAACGGCCTCTCATTTTAGAATTATTCAAACCGTGTCTGTAATAAATGAAAAAAGCTTGTTATGAGCATGTGAGTGGGGTGATGGACTGCTTTCTCACTCACGCTGTGGTTCCCAGCTTTCCAGCAAAGGCGCAGCTCGGAATGCGGCAGCCTCGCTAACAGTCTTCACACCGAGCTCTGCAATGCCCCCCATAACGCCCAGCACAGGGTATTGCTCTTTTATGCCTCTGTAGACCAAATTCACCCTCTGCAGAGTGGAACTGAACAGAGGCAGGTGTGCTACACGCCAAATGATGTTCCCCTGAAGAAGGAACAGAAAAAGACATTTAATGTTAACATTCTAAAGACATTCTGAGACCTTTCATGCTTTCACATGTCACCTTGTTATGAAATTTTTTTTTGTTGGATGTCTCATCAAAACTAAGTACTTTCTTGAGGATGAGGTCTGAGCACATAATAAAAACCAAGGACCTTTTTTATTTTTATTTTTTACTCAATCTCACAACCCACCAGTAAGAAGGGTGGTGGTAGAAGACCCAGTTTCAAATCCCGCTTACTACCATTGTGTCCCTGAGCAAGACACTCGCTCTGGATAAGGGTGTCTAATAAATGCCATAAATGTAAATGTAAATGTTAATGATTTGCTAACCCCTGAGCCAATGATAACCTAAACCAGTGGTTCACAACAAGCAACCCTTCCTTTTGGGGGGGTAAGAGTTGGGTGCGGGGGGGGGCAGAGTTTACCAAAATTATATTAGTAAAGCATAACTGTATAAAATTCCAATAAGGATTACACGCTGTTTAATCCTGTATGCTTTATAGACTAGAGCTGTAAATCTAGGCCTGAGATGGGTGGGGTTGGGATCTTATGTTTAGTCGAGCTTGCGCAGTAAATAAGCGGTCTATAGTATCTATCCTTTCCATATGATTTGGTGCTTGTAAATTTGTTTTGGTGACTGGTAAAAAAGTGTTTTGCATGTTGTAAATTTGTTTTATATAAAGTTAGTTTTTTAACTAAATGTTCGTTTCATTCATGCAATTCTTGGCCGCTGTCGTCAGGTGATGTGTTTTAATGATCTTAAGAGAGATCAGGAAAAATTTTAAACCCACAAATTTTCATGCTCGTAGCCGGGCTTTTAAAAAGAACACTGCAAACATTGCAAGAGCTCACGTGATCATGGCTGTATGGAAATGGCACAGTAAAAGGACTTACTGTGTGACTGTCATTCATTTAAATCCACCACACTGCATAACAGCCAAGTCAGGTCGGGCTGAATTCTGTCGAATTTGGGTCTAACTATAGACTTTATATACCCTGGATGGTAAAATGTTAGTGATCGTTGTATTATTTTATTGTGCGTATGCTGGAAGGAACTGGGGTTGGGGGGAGAGGGTCCTGGCTTATCTTAGACAATGGCAGAGGGGGCTTCAGGGGAAAAGGGTTGGGAACCACTGACTTAAACCATGTCTACCATTGTAATTCCTCACTGGAAAAGCTATACAAATTCAAAAATTTTAAATGAAAATGAAAATTTTATTTGTCACCGACCTCAATATTACAAATATTGCAAATATTCAGTGATACAAATATGCAAATATTGCAAATATAAACACATGTTACAAATATATGTTTTTAAATATGTTATGTTTTATACAGTGGACATTCGCACATTTTCTGGACATTCACACGCATGGGTCAGTGACAGAGAGCAATGCCTGAGCCTCGCCAAGGGGTGAACCAGCTTGTTTAATCTGGTGTCTTCTCTTTTGGAACAATTTAAAGAGAGTGGGGCTATCAGGTTTGTCCATCATACTCACCTTGTTGTTTTGATGAAAGGAGTCCGACATCTCGCCTTGTTGGACTAAAGAGAAAGACAAAAAGTAACAGGCACATCTGAAATCTGTCGCACCTCTTCCACGAGGCAGTCAGCTGCCAGAGTGCAACACTGTCATTTGTATTTTATCACCACAGCATGGAAATCTAGTTAGGAACAGTTCTGGTCAGTTCTAGTGAGGTAGGCCATTATACAATTCCCCATTTTAAATTCCTTAGAATAGAACAGAAATAGAAGTAAATATCCTGTCACTGCTCTGTGATGCCTGTGGTGGAAGAATGCTTTTGGGAAATACTGCAGGCGCTGAAAGGTAATCACCGGGAAGGATATGTATTTAATTGAAATATTCAAAGATAATACAACTCTCAATCACTGGAATTAATGCAAATATTATAGTGAGATACTTCCAACATGATTTGGCAGCCCAGCTACTAATTTAGTCTAGAACTGTGGACCTCATCACCTCTGCCCTGCACCCCCCCACATCGTATCCACATTGTAAGTCTCTCTATAAACTGGCCCCATCATAATCATCAGATGTTCTTTTTATTAAATTCTTGAAACATTGTCACCTACCGATGTTGTACGTCTTAAAAGTAGCTGTTAAATAACCATCCAGTTAAGCGTAATGAAGATAATTTAGACTGTAATGTTTAATGAATTAGGTTTATAGCGTAAATGATAACACATTAAAGTTAAAACAAAACAAGTTTTCATTAGCATAAAATTCTTCAAATAACTACAAAAGTTGTCCTTACCTGGAAAGTGACTGATGAAACTTCTGAAATATTTTTGCTCTGTACAGTCTAGTGACTGGGACGTTCTAAGCAGTGCCAGAGCTTTTCACTGTCATCTGATAAAATGTGTGTAATGATCCATGTTTGTCCAATTTGTAGCGTGTGAACCCATGTGATGTGCAGATTTACCACCGATACCGTAAAGCGTGGAAAATCATACTGGAGACTGTGGCTAGTCTGTGACTCAATTTCTGTAATTCACCCTGACTATTCT
The DNA here is from genome assembly GCF_900700375.1 of Denticeps clupeoides. Classification (NCBI taxonomy): domain Eukaryota; kingdom Metazoa; phylum Chordata; class Actinopteri; order Clupeiformes; family Denticipitidae; genus Denticeps; species Denticeps clupeoides. The sequence goes on along the minus strand of NC_041711.1, from coordinate 29,693,381 downwards.
GATTAACCTGGAATGTTGTATCATTAAGCACACTGTCTGTTGACCCTTGTCCTGGAGCTCTCAGTTAGATAACATCAACAGATATTTCTATTTGACAAGGAAAAAAAAATTAAATTTCATTTAATCATTCTTTTTTTAACTGCTTTGTTTTCCTTCATAATTTCATTCCTTCATTATTTCTGAAGCATGAAAATCACCTCTTCTCTATTTTAGAGTTACACAGGTCATAAAATCCATTTGAAAATTAGAGCATACAAAATCAATCTTTTTTATAATTCCAATCATAAAGCTTGAAAAATTATAAGGATTCAGGCATCAGTGATAGCTGAACTGTTGTCCTGAGGTAACCATGAATTTCCAAGAAATTGGAGCGAAAATAATTCTCACTTATTAACTCAACAATTATTACATTGACGTACTTCAGAAGTGACATTTATTGAACTAATCCATCCATCCAATCCAATCCAACTTTATTGCAACCAACACAGGACCAAAGTGCTGTACAATGAATAAATTAGGACAATAAATAGAACTTGCATCACATGAAACACAATAAAATACATGACAAATAAAATTAAATAAATATAAACATAAATTAAAACAAAAACAGAATAAAATCACTAAAAGTGTCTAAAACACTAAAATAAAAGTTCAAATCCAAACATCTCATAAGGTGTCAAAAGCTAGTGTGAAGAGCTGGGACTTCAAGTTGGATTTAAAAACTGACAGAGAAGAGGCCTGTCGAATCTCTAGAGGCAGATCGTTCCAAAGTTTGGGAGCTGCTATAGAAAAAGCAGGATCTTCTCTAAATTTGCGATTAGCTGATCGACTGATCTGAGGGAGCAAGGCCATGGAGGGCATAAAAAAGCAAATTGAAAGAATTCTAAAAGAAATGGGCAGTCAGTGTAATGAAGCTAAAATAGGGATAATGTGCTCAAACTTCCGGATAAAAGACAAGCTGCAGCATTTTGAACAGCATTTTTAGCCAGCTGTTCTTTAAGTTGACTATCAAACTTAAGTTCAGTGTCAAGTTTGACCCCTGAATTCCTAACAATTGGCTTATTAGACTGAGTCAAGGAATCTAAAAACACTTTACTGGTGTCAGAGGTGCTACCAGAAACCATCACCTCAGTTTTTTAATCTTTGACTTAAAAAAGGTTGAATTTGAAAGTTAAGGGCCATCCAGGCTTTTATATAATCAAGACATCTAAGTAATTGCTGAACAGAACATGTGCCTGTTGTCTTAAGGGGAATGTAGATCTGGCAGTCATCAGCATAAAAGTGAAATTTGATGCCATGTTTTCTGAGTGTAAAACTAAGAGGGAGTAAATTCAAAGAAAAGAGGGGCCAAGAACTGAGCCCTGTGGGACACCACACAAGAGGAACAAAACATGCTCACCACGACTGAAAAAAAAGTTTGCTCTGTCAAGTAGGATCTGAACCACCACAGTGCTGTGCCCCTGATACCAAACCACTGCTCCAAAACGAGATAGTAAAATGGCACAATCCACTGTATCAAATGCAGATGTCAAATCTAATAGCACAAGAATAACACAGTCACCAGTAGCTAAATTTATGTCATTAAAAACTTTTAAAAGAGCTGACTCAGAAAAACCTCTAAAACATTTTGCACTTCCAAAAAACCGTCAGTTGGCTGTGGACTATCTTTTCAAGGATTTTAGAAATCCTTGGTAAAAAAGAGATGGGCCTGTAGTTTGAACTGTAGGATCAATAGCAGATTTCTTAATCCGAGGCTGAACTGCTGCATGTTTAAAATTAAGGACCACACCTGACAACAAACTCTGATTGATCAATTCAAGAAGCACGGGTCCAACTGTGGGTAACACCCCTTTAAATAGTGGGGGGAGGGACAGCATTGTTCGGAGACTCTGCAGGCTTCAACCTACCAACAATCTCCTCCAGAGTGGACAGGGTAATAATGACCCTTATGTCTGTGTCTTTTTTTTAATGTAGGCATACAGAAGTCATATTTAAAATGAATAAATTTAAAATAGTTTGGTTAGAATGTACATTCATTTTTCAATGTAAAAACGTAGTGAAGAAGTATAAATTAAAATTTTCATCTAATTTCTTTGTATTTCCCTGTGTACGATGCCTCTCTGAATGTTACATAATTCTTATTCCCCACTCAATAATCATTATCTAGATAGATGAATTTATTATTTACACTAAATTATCATAAATTTGACCCTTTAATTAAGTAGCTCATACAAACACCCTATAAATTATATCAAAGTAACACACTGAGGCATAGGACAGTGACGCATTCTGGCAAGTATTAACTAGTGCTGATGACACTGGAACTGTAGCATAGTGTGTAACAAATTTGCCTACAAAGTCAAGGGTTCAAGCGCCACCATTGTGTCCCTGAGCGTCCCCTCTGGGACTGTCCTTGTAACTACTGATTGTAAGACACTCTGGATAAGGGCATCTGATAATTTCTGTAAATGTAATGTAAATGCATTATGTCCAAGCAAACAAATGAACAACATGGCAGAATCTGTAGTGTGTCATCTTGGCATTTTTTTATTTTCAATTTTAATGTGAGTTAACAAAACCAACATTACAGGCTAGCATTAGTGTTATATTTAGCATACTATTTAGGGTATTTTGCACTTTTACTTCCAAGTTTTACTCCACGTATATGCACAGTTTGCACTACTTAAGTGTATAATTTACAACAGTTCCTGGTCATAATTACAACATTACATACAGTTTTTAAACGTTTGATTCATCTTGTGGTTTAAATCAGGTTCATTACAGATCATTTACAAAAAAGAGCAATGGTTATCATATACAGCCATGGAGCAAAGATGGGTGTTACTGTAAAGCGTGTCTTTTAAGGAAATTCAGGGTAGAAGTTGGCCCAACGTCCTATGATGCATACATTTTTGTGATAAAGGAAAATGAATAATAAACTACAGTAGAATTAAAACAAACTGCACATTTGAGGATGAAAAATAATTTAAAAGCACAAAATAAAAACACACACACAGCTGAGGGACCTCCTGAATGACAACATTTACAGTAAAATGCTTTCATATATCATCTTCTTCCAGGACATAACCTTTATTTTTCTTTTCGGGTCAAAAGTACTGACATTCATTCAAATCGAAATGTATTTAAGATGTTTGGGAGCGGGTGCATCGGAGCAGATTACAGATTAAAAGTGTGCGAGGTTGGAGACGCTGTACACAGTTACAATCGTGCATGTTTATATACACCTGGAGACTCACTCTAGGGATGGGGAATGAAGAGAAGTGTGTTTGCTGCTGAGCTACGACGTGTGCTCACACTACTGCACTACGACCTACAGTTTTGTACTTTGCATGAGCTCCCGACACGTACAGACCTCGCCTTGAATAGTATAAAGGAGCTGCTGTGGTCAGATATAAATGACTTGACCGTGTTAAAAAAAAAGTTGAGACCTTTAGAGGTGAACCTGATATAAGCAATGCTCTTTCTTGTCAACGCCACTGTGTGCCTTGTCCACTGTGTTTTGTCCACTGTGTCTCATCACCAGATGTATGGATCATACACAACACAACAGGGGATTTCTTTTCGCTGTGTTAATGTCACACTGACTAGCTTGAATTAAAAGTGCTGATAATCTAGCTGCACCCATGGACCCATTTATAATGGGCGGGTAGTTTCTAGCAAGCAGTCCTTTCTTCTTTGCATCTCTTAATTTCTGTAAATCCAGAGGATGCATTATGATGTGACAGCACAGCAGAAAACAGTGCCTGCGTCTTCACTCCACAACGACTTTTTGCCATTGTGGGGTAAAAGAGAACTGCGAAAGAGATCACAGCCGTGGACAAAAGTATCTCCTCAGCTCTCTACATAATGGCAAACTCACTTTAGTCACCAGCTGAAAAAATTCAAAGCTTTGCAAGGCAATGTTGGTGCACAAATTCCCTTTCGATTAAAAATAAATGGCTTTCAAGGTCAGATCAAATGCTGGAAAAAAAACTAAACAGTCGGAAAAATGTCCCATTACTGTCTCTCCAGCCCGAGAGCGACTCTTCTCAGTATCAAAGGCTGTAGAACTGCATGGGGCTGCAGCTGGTGTGTCACATTTAGTACCAAACAGAGCTGTTATTTTGAGCATGTTTGTGAACATGTTTAGCATCATATCATGGAATGGAGATGCCAATTCTTGCCACTGGTCAATACAAAATATACAACATAAAAAAAAAAGAAAATGGACTCATTGTAATGTATTAGTCCATCTGGCTGCTGGTAAATATTTTAACAATCAGCCATGAGGTGACTGATACACCGCTAATCAAAATGACACATAGTACGTTCACATGGACACCAGTATGCTGAATAGTGATCTAATTCTTAATAAGACAATATTTCAATTATGGTGTTCACATGAGTTGTCTATTGAGTATTCCATTCCATTTAGGTTAATGCCTCATTGCACACCCACAAGATGTACCCTACGCACTTTTGTCTGTTTTTTCTTCCAGAACTGGACCGCCCAAACCAAAAAGCATAATGCTAATTCAAACCATTTAAGATATTTTCAATGTAAACAATATCAGTGTTATTTTTACAGCCACACCTGCCAATTGAGAAAAAAACAAAGTTGGAAGGACAATTTCAACATGTCCTGTAGATCATGTATGATCCTGTGTTCCATGATGAAAAGTCCTGAGTCCTATGGAAGTCACAATTCTTACAGTTGTGCCATTAGAAATGAGGGTGGCAAAATGCAAAATTTGTTCTAGGATGTTTACATCAAATACAGTATTTACATTTCTGCATATTGCCGATAAGGGTAGAAAACCTATTCTGATAATTCCTGTTTATTACCTTATTCAAGTTAACTTAATAAAAAAATTGTGTCTTATTCGAATATTGTCTTATTCCAGCTGAGATCAGCGTACTGCAGTCCATGTAAATTTGATCACTGTGAATCGCAAATGGATCCTCCCATCCTGCCACTGAACAGCTAAATTGGGTTGGTAGTGCTCATTTTTAAGTGCATTATTGAAACAGACGACAACGTGTGGACATTTCAGATTTGAACTACATCCACATGTAGGTCACAACATATTTGCAAGGATACACATTGTCTCCGAATACAACCACAGCAGGTCAGAATGAACCTGGATGCAGGAAGATGCTACTGCTGTTCTCAGCTTCCCTACTGTAGGGCTGCTGAAGATAAGCTTCATGCAATCAGATAGATATCAGTTTAATCAATGTGTGGGCGGCATCATATTATCCAAATCATACCTTCCATGTCATTGGATTTCAATTTGAGACAAGACTTTGTTTGGGCAAGAGACAGATTTACGTGTTGTAAATTGTCACATGGGTATAGTGAGATGTACCATTACCATAAAGGTAAAAAGTACATGGACTTGGACATACATATGAAATGATTCTAAAAAATGTGTTAAAAATGTGTTTTACGTCAGTGTTTGGTGCCGTATTGGTCAGCATCTGAGAAAATGAACTGGATTACATCACTCAGTTTTAACAAACCTTGTCAGACATGCGATACAACCAGTGCAAGAAGAGGTCAGTGATTTCTAATATTTTTCAGTTTGTTAAAAAATCACTTCAGCTTGGGTCCCCACGAACCTATACAGCACAAACATACAATAATTTATAACAGTCTTGTATTTATAGACATATTTTGGTCTCTGTTACAATTCCTTTGCGACTGTGAGTGAAGACATGTTTGTACAATATGTGTCTGTCAGTGTGGTTTCAAGACACGAGTCTGTATTACTTTATGTTCTGTTACTTAATGGAACAAAATGCTTGTTTCTGTTAGTGTCTGAGTGCATTATGGGATATGTATGTTTGTACATTTGTGTGTGTGTGTGCTTGTGAGTTGATGGTGAGTGGTGAACTGTTAATACTCGCTCAGGTTGTGCCACTTCGAGATCTGCCGACGGGGGTTGTCACAGACCTCCTGCCAGTGGGCGGCACCTGATGGGCAAGGGCTGTGCATGCCCACCACCAGCCGGCCCACCACCTCATTCTTGGTCGTGCGGTCAAAGTCGATGACAAGAAACTCGACGGAGATGTCAGGTAGGAGCTCGGCAGGCACGTCGTATATGAATGACTCATTAAAGACCGGATTCAGTGTGCATTTCTTCACATGCGTTTTCTTCTTGGCAATGCGCTTCCGCCCATAGAAGACGTTGACTTTAACATACGGGTCTGCAAAAAAGAAACCACAGAAGATGTTGGAGCACCACAAGGGTAAGACATCAGACCTATTCATTTTCTTTTCAACAACAGAGGAAAGCTAAGAACAATCTGAGGAACGAAAAGCAGTATCAATCTTGGTAAAAAAAATAGTACATGCTGATAAAACCACAGTAATGCAGAAGATTAGTAGCAATAAACACAAAGACTGATACTCACTGCCAGATAGACCCGTAATGTCCATCTTAGGGAGATGTTTGGCCTTCAGAACGACCACGCTCAACCTGTGAGATACTGGCTGGTAGGACAGAGAGACCAGCAGCTCCCCACGGCTTATACACTGTAGGGAGAGGACAGCAGACAAAATTCAGATTTTTGTCATATGGAAACTGTAACCAAAACCACTAAGCACTAAAGAGTAAGATTCAATTTAAATATTACTTAAATAATCCTTCCGTTTTAATAAAGTTTTTAAACAAATGATCCTTCAGCAATATTGACTTTTTTTTTTTATATGAAAAATAAACAATGCCATGGCTGAATGCAATGGCCCATTCCATCATTTTTACTGTGCTGCACAGCAGCGCTTCATGATAAAATACATCACTTTTGTTTTTTTTTTAGCGATTCATGTGAACGTTATGCAGTTTTTTTAAATTGTATAACTGTATAATATATAACACATAACTATAATAGACTGTATAATAGATATTAAAGGATATTAAATTCACTAAAGGAAAAAAGCCACATTCAGATTATCTGTACATTTTTATTATCAATTCTATTAAATTATGCATTTTTCATTCACGTTAACACTTCTACAATATGTACATTTAGGACTTTAACTTTCATTTCTTCACCTGTTTCAGGTTATCTGCAAATTACTAAGGGTCCCACAGTACTTGTACTGTTCAGACAAGAAGTTAATTTCCTTTATGACAGTCTCCTTTTAAACACTTTATTATAGGGAACATCTGAAAATGAGGGGAAGGTAGTGCTGGTGCTGTCACATCACTGCTTGTTCTAGGTGTCCCTGAATGTCCCACTGAGACTGCAGATAACATGCCCTCATGTCACAAACCAGTTGTCTGCGCACTTAGTGCTTTCTGCCTGCAGGGCAGTGGCTGCCACAGTCAGATATGAGAAATTCTCCCGTTTCCTTTTCTGGCGTGGCGACGAAAAGGAACATTTCGGGTTAGATTCATCTCGTCGTCTCACCTGCATGCTCCTCTTGCATATCTGCTGGGTGATCAGCACTTTGCCGGTGCTGGGGTCCACACCTGCCAGTGGCACCACCACCTCGCCAATGACATCATCTCGGGAGAAGCGGTCAAAGCTCAGCACCAGGAAGTGCAGCGTGAGCTCCGGCAGCGAGCTGTACGGCACGGCGTAGAACGTGAAGGTCTCGTCGAACACGGGTTCCAGGGTCTTGCGCAGCACACGGGTCTTCACGCGGTGCTTCTTTTCGGGAAGGATGGTCATCTTGACGTAAGGGTCGGAGCTACCCGCTCGCTCATCCATCGCCGGCAGCCCCCGAGCCTCCAGGATGGTCACCACCAGCGCCTTCTTGGGGAAGTTGTAGTCCACGGCCAGGCTGAGCGCGCCCAGGTTGGGCTCCTCGGCCGGGGTGAAGGGGGTGGCCAGCTTGCTGGCAGCCGCACTGCTGTTCTCGCTGCTGCTGCTGGCCGAGCTGCTCTCGAGACAGTAGTCGGCGCGGACGGGCAGGTCCCTCTCCAGCCGGGGTGCCTCCTCCTCTCCGCCCAGGCCCGTCATCTGCAGGTGCGCCGCCTCACCCTGTCCACATTCGGCCGCATCAGCTCCGTCCACCAGGAGCACTCCAGGACCCCGGCCATTCCGGACCTGATCCCCGTCCCGTTCTCTTCGCCAACCAGGCCGCCGCGCTAGACGCACTATCCTCTTGCTGCTGCTCAGCGTCTCTGGGTAGATGCTGATGCCCTTCAGCATGTGGATGAACTTATAAGGCGGGTCTGTGCTCGGATCGCTGTGCTCCGAGTGGATGCCATGGAGCTTGTAATTGCCCGACATCCGGTGGTACCGGCGCTGGCAGAAGGTCCAGAGGAACACCAGCACAACCACTGCCACAACAAGAACACCAGCGCCAACGAAGCCAGCCAGCACTGGGGACATGTCTGCAACACAAAGGGACAATCGACACCAATGAATTAATCCGAAAGCTAATTAAGACTTTTTAAGGTTCAATGCAGCATCCACCTCTCACAAGAAGGATACGCATAGTTTGTTTGCAGAAATATTGTTTTTTTTTTTTTTTTTTTACTCAAAGTTTATGTGTACGTGAATGTTGTGTGTGCACCGCAGTGGGCTGGTGCCACGCCCTGGGCGTGTCCTAGTGAGTGGGGTTTGGACCTCTGACGTTGTGGTCATCTGGTTCATAGGCGAGTGTACGACCCACTAGGCCAGCAGCACTCTTTCCATTTAGTGATATTAATATGACAATACGCCTTTATTAAATTGCCTGAAATAGCAACTCATGTGTTTCCATTCTGCATATTTTATATTCAATATATTCAATTATATTTAATTAGCTCATATTGAGGATTTTCCTTGAAAGGGCTCTCAGTGAAGGAGCTTAAAGAGCAGTATAGCAGCGTAGAAAGCCACAAGTGTACAGATTCACAAAAATGTACAGCCACATAGGAGACAGTCGATCAAACAATCAATCAGGTGAAACCCAAAACCCGTAGTGGCAGGAATCTGGGATCTCCATGCTGAAGATCTCTGCATCTTTCGACTACGCAGAGCCACGCCCACCCTTTTAAACACACCAAAATACTCCAGTTCTACTGATGAGGACAACGTCAATGATCTTAAACATGTCACCCCCCCACCTTTTCTCTAGCTCCATTCTTGGTGACACATCATTCGTCATCCTGCAGCCAGAGAAATCCATAAACGCCCCACGCAGCCTACATCAGAAGCACTGTGATGCAACGCGACGCTTCTGCAGCACGCCACAGCCATTACGGACCGGGGGAGCACGAGATGTGAATCGCAACATCCGAGTCCTCTGCAGAAGATGGGGATCCAAGATGAAAGATTTTTACTTGTCACATGCATAGTTATAGCAGTGAAACACGCCGGGAAGTGCACCCTGAAACGCTCTCTTTCGACTGTGCAGTAATAGAAATAAATAAAACTGAATGAAAAAAAAAGAATAAAGCTAGTTAAAAAAAAAAAAAAAAAAGCAAGCTATAAGGCAAGAAACATAAGACACAGACATCATTGGGGGAGACATGACAGTGGGCAGAATGGTGAGGAGGATGACTTGCTTGTCTCGCCATTGCTGCATACCAAAGACCCCCTACATCCACTTCCACAGATAGAGAGAAAGAGAAAGAGAGAGAGAGAGAGAGAGAGAGAGAGAGCGGGTGGGGCGGGAGGTTGGATTGGTGTGAACGACCTGACAGAGACCTGACAAAAAAGATAAATGGCTTAAACAACAACGTGACACGCATCCTCCCAGCACGGCTGCCACGCTGATGTACTACACCGGCCAGCACCATAGCCTGCTTTGGGATTTGGAGGCGTCGCGGTGTGTGTTTATGGACACAGCCCTGCCTCGGATCGAATGGCCAACGATAAAAGCGAGCCGCTCCCCAGGGCTGGGTGGGGCCGCAGTGGCAGAGTTCCTTCACTGTCACGGCACCGGCGCTCTGCTGCTTGGGAGATGCTGGGAGGTGCAGGGTGGGGGCTCCGGCCGCTCCTCGGATGGAAGTTATTGCGGCGCTGAATGAGAACACAGGCCCCTGTGTGCAGTAATACGTGCCACATTACCGCCCGTGATGGGACACACGCTGCAACCCTGTGACGCCGCGGCATCATGGGGTAATGAGCTGTGACTGCATAATACTAATTAAAAAAAGAACAAAAAACATGCGGGCAAAAATACAGTCTTTGTGCAAAAAAAAAAAAAAAAAAAAAAAAACCTTATTTTAAGCAATAGAGCAATGTTTTATGCAAATATAAAAAAAAAAGATATCCAGTAAATTGCTGCATATAATTAGTATAAAACTGAGTAAATGATAGGAAAAGGGGAGTGCATGGGTGGAATCTGGTTTTAACCTTGAGGAGTTGACGTGAGAGCAGTGTGCGAAAATAAAGAGGACAAAAGCCAATCAGCTCGAGTCGCCGCTTACAGGGGAACTCGCCATAAGTCATTTCTGTCGGCCTTTTCACACACACTCTTCTATTTTAGTTTCCATTTAGCGCCGAATCTCCAGACAAAGAGCCCGGCCTTCTTTCCCCGCCATTGGTCACTGGGCACCCCCCCGGTAGGAATTCCGGCAGGATGATGTCAGATTTTGGAAGCCACTCGGAGCCAGCAGCCCTGGTTGCCTGGTTACACCCCATGGGGCAGAAGCCCGGCGATTTACACACACCAACACGCCACTCCCCAGTTTCACGTTCCGCAACAACAGAAAGAAATTCAAACATATATAAAAATCTGAAACCAAAAAATTATACGGAAATACGTATAAAGCCACTGTGCGTGTTTTATGTCCTGAAAAGAAGCATTATTATTATTATTACTAAAATTACTTATTTCCATCCATCCACCTGCCCACTACAACACTGCAGTCCATAAAGTGTGTGGACCTACATGGATACGTTCCTTTTTTTTTGTTGCTATAAGCAACTGTAAAACCTAGTAGGAAAGTGGCAAACATTACATATTCCTCTAAATATGCACAGGTCATTTCAAATGTCAAGTATAGACAATATTTCACCTTTTTGACAACTGGTTTTCAGGAAAGGCCATAAACAATATGTGCTAAATTATTGTTGGTACTTCTACTGATTGCCCCACAGCATAAATCACAGGCTCACATCCCACGAACACATGAAGCATGCTGTAGTGCGGCCACAAATGAAATACTGCCTACAGCATTGGACTCCATTTTCCAAATTGTGCCAAATAAACCATGTTCCTGTTACACAGGATCATTTATGGCATCTTGAAGCCTCCACCGCACAACATCAAACCAATCAAACGACACATGGAGATGGCTGGTCCCAAGGTCAGAGTAATCTGCATCTCAGCAGCTCCGTGATGGGACCAGACCCACAATAGAAAAGCATCGGGAAAGAAATTTCTTTCCAAATCCTCACACAAGCTGGAATAAACTACAACGGTGTTGGAAATTCATTAAAAAAAAACAGTTCCCATTCAAAAACACTGCAAACCATGTTGAACGCGCGGTTTATGATCTCAGAATGGCGCTAATGAAGTTTTTATCCAGAGACGACACCCCTCTGGTCGTTGTGCTGTTGCGAACGTTGTAAACCCGCTGGATGCCCACGGATGCGTGTGGACACGTGACCGTGGGGATGCAGGCCGCAGGCCGCTGCGTCCCACCCACGTCCGCCCTTAAACGCCCGACTGCACGACATCGACCACCAGAAACGAGCAGTTACGACATCATAACGACAAAAAAAAAAAAAAAAAAAAGTCGAAAAGCGCGACACGGGCGCCATAGGGAACGAGTGTAAAATATGGAGCCCGTGGACGGACGCGCAATCCGTAGCAAACGCAGCGTCAACAACACGAACTTGATTTGATGAACAGATTTAAAGGTCCAAAAACGCGCCGGCGTGGAAGAGAAGGCCCTACTCACCGTGCGCTGCTCGTATTTCGGCGATCTCAGCCATTTTGAGATCCAGCACAGTGCGTCCCTGTCCGGATAGACGAGATCGCGCGGCGATTTTCTTCTAGTTCTTCGCGAATTTCCCACCGCCGGTGCAGCTCATCGTTACATTTCTTTTCTTTTTTTTTTTTTAATGTTTTTATTCTATTTTCACCGTTATCTCGTCTCCGCGGCTCGGAGGCCCGGAGGGGTGATGCTAGACGCTCGGATGCGGCGGAGGCGGACTGGCTGGTGCTCGGCGAGTCTCTGCGCTAAGCCCCGCCCTCCGCGGACGGGCGGATCCGGTCCAGACGAGCTCGGCTCGGCTCGGCTCGGCTCGGCTCGGCTCGGCTCGTGTGCCGAGTGAACTGTCCGTTCGCACAGGCGAGGAGTCAAAGCTGAATTCAAAGCTGAATTCAAAGCGAACAAGTGCTTGTAAGCACTTGTTCGCTTACGACGTATGAAATGCAACGCGTCTGCTGTGAGTGCAATGCGGGACTTAAATCCCTGAAATCCGGCAGAATACATTCATTATAATTACTTCATTACATGATGTAAACCATAAGTACAGTACAGTTTGGACACACCTTCTCATTCAATGTGTTTTCTTTATTTTTATGACCATTTACATTGGTAGATTCTCACTGAAGGTATCAAAACTAGAAATGAACACATGTGGAGTTATGTACTTAAAAAAATGTTTTATATTTTAGTTTCTTTGCTCTGTTTCCTGCTTTGCTCACTCTTGGCATTCTCTCGATGAGCTTCAAGGTCGTCACCTGAAATGCTTTTCCAACAGTCTTGAAGGAGTTCCCAGAGGTGTTTAGCATTTGTTGGCCCCTTTGCCTTCACTCTGCGGTCCAGCTCACCCCAAACCATCTCGACTGGGTTCAGGTCTGTGGAGGTCAGGTCTCCACTTTTTGTTAAGTACATAACTCCACACGTGTTCATTCATAGTTTTGATGCCTTCAGTGAGAATCTTCCAAAGTAAATGGTCATAAAAATAAAGAAAACACATTGAATGAGAAGGTGTGTCCAAACTTTTGGCCTGTACTGTATGCTACAGATTATATAAGGCACAGTTTAGTAAAGTGTTACTACCACGTTCAAACCAAACCGGAGACTGGTTGATGAATGCTGGGATTTGTGCTGCACGCCGTTATCTGTTGAGCCCTGAATTGACTGCTTTGTGGCTGTTATCTGCATATTTGAAGCCATTGACCTGATGCTTTTGCGGATTTTTGTGTTTTTAACCAAGCAAGAAGCAATGTAAATTCCATTGTGACAATAAAATACATTCATTGTGTAAGTTTACAGTAAAATATTTCTAATAATGTGTACACAATACAATGTTTTAAATGGGTATACTAGTCTTTATTAGAATGCACGGACTGTTTGACTGAAAATAAATGTGAATGTTTACTGAATGCCTAAAGTCTTTGTGCTGCATAAAAGACAAAATTGTAGTGATGGATAAAAAGAATGGAAATCGAGCTGTATCTTTATCGATTGTAGTAGAGTTGAGTTCAGCACTATAAATGTTTTTTAAAAGTTAAGAGTGACGGTAGTTGTAGCGTGTGAGACCAACACAAACCCAGAACGTTCAAGAAGTTTCTTAAACTGCGTCACAATGACGCGACCTGCGCAACTTTTCCAATTTATTCTGACGCTCAGACTGAAAATACTGCGAATGGCCACTAGGGGTCACGTAGTGTGCAAGTTTTAAAACATAAAGCCATATAGACCAAAATCCAAGGGCCAAATGCAAAGTGCAGTTAAAATCAGAGCCAAGGGCCACTTTAGTGGAGGAAGCAAGTTCTGTAAAGATAATTTATTCAGAGAAATTAAATATCAGGGAACAATTAAAATGACATCTTCACAGTGACTGTTGAGCCTTGTCAGCACAATACATCTTTGTTGGGAGTCCTCATCTCTACTGGATGCAGCTCTATTTTTTGTTTGGACGCTAAGCACATATACATATTTATGTCAGCTAACTGTACATACTAGAAATGTGCTGGAACACACACACACGCGCGCGTATATGTGTGTATAAATATATATTTTTTTGTAATTTATTTGCTCTTATATAACATGTTCACTCTCTCAGATGAACGCTAATCAAGGTACCATTGGTTTTCATTATATATACATATATATATATATTTTTTTTTTTAAATACAGCAGTTACAGAGATATTGTGATGCGATGACACTTCACTTTATCAGAAATAGGAACGTTTGAAAGTCTGCCAAACAAATAATGCAAGAACATTTAGAACATTTTTATTGTTTCAAACCCACCATTGATATACACATAGCCCATTCTGGTTACCTATTTTGACATTTTTAAAAGAAACTCACTATAAAAAATACATTATATAGTTCTTAAAAAAAGAAAAAGATATCCACTGATGTTTGACTCAAAACAAGTATTTGCTCAGTGTCTGGTACTGGTTTGAATTTGGTAGTATTATATGATTGATTAAAAAAATAAAATGAACATTTTAAAATGTTACAATAAAATTCAAATTGGAGGAACACAAATCTGTGTATTGGTGTTACACAGGTGATTATTTATGGCACATCCCATATTAATCTAAAAGGGCACCATTCACCGATCACCCTGGCCACTGTGTATGGAAACTAAACTGAGGTTGAGCTGGTCTGCTGTTCCCATGGTAACAGAGTCAATTCCTCCACCATTGCAGTCTAAATAGTGGGCAGTTCAAAGGTCCTGTCTGCTGGACGTGCCTCTGGAAAAGTGTATGTGAGTGTGTGTCTGTGTGTATTTCTTTGGTTTCATGAGTCACAGACTGTACCGGGGTGTAACTGTTATTGTATGCTAGTAAGTGGAGATGCACAGGATCCAAACTCAGTTAGCGGGGCCAGGGTCTGCCAGAGGAATGGTGTGCAGCACCTCATCCAGGAGCTGCAGGGCCCGGTGGAGATGCACTTCTACCCAGCAGGGTGTGTGCTTGATGCTCTGCCGGGGGTAATCAGGACCCCAGCCCTTGACAAAGCTTAAGCGCAGGATGCAGAGGCGCCTCAGGTCATCCACCCCAATCCCTGCTGCAGCAGAGAGGCCTAGAAATTGGAACAGTGAAAAACAGAGATTAAGAAGTTAATTAGGTTTAACTTCTACTGCCACTGCACTAAAATTAACTTTTTCAAATAATTATGTTTTTAAGGGACTGCTGCAGTTTTTACATCAATCTTTCATCAGCTTTTCATTATAAATAGAGTTCAATATCCAGTCCACACCACGCAGTAGAAGCGCCACAAAACAGGCAATAATAATGAACATACTGACAGCTGGGGCAATGCCCCCCACACTTCCAGGTCCCGGAATGTTGCCCGCCACGGCGGCCGCCTGAGCGGACGCTGCTGCTTGTGCTGTGGCTGCCTGCTGCTGCATCTGCCGGTGGCACTGACGAAGGTCAAATACCTGAGGACGAGGAGGAGGCTTATCTCTTTGTGCACCATTTATCTCGATCTTGGGGGTATTCATTCTGGGCCAGCTTTTTCCCTCTTGCATAGTTGTGCATCCTTGTTCTACCTTGATGTAAGCGCCAGGGTAGATCTTATGAACTGCGTCGCCTGGGGCTCGGCCAGCCTCTCTGTCCAAATAGTAGCTCTGCACAAAAACAGCGTGGTCGCTGAGACAGCGCATCCAAACATCTCCTTCTCCACGGCACTCCAGCTGCACCCCTTTCCCAATGTGTAGCCTGTCAGACACATGGAAATAAGACTTTATAATAATGATAATAAATATAATAGGTTTAAATTATATAGCACATTTTCAAAGCAAGTATTCTTCCATTAATAGTCAAACAATACTCAGTACAAGCCAAAGAACAATGCGTAAGGACAAACACCCTGCCACAGACTCACCTGGCTCTCTCACTGGCTTCAGTGCGGTGAACGTTACTCAGCTGCCCCAAGCAGAAGCGGTCACCGCCAGAGGGATCCACATAACCATCCACAGTCACCAAAGGACAGTTTGCCAGAACCTTAAACATCTCTCCAACCTGTATGTCCATCTCAAAGTAAGATATTGAGCACCAGAATTCAGGACCTGTTAAATAACACATCAATGTTGATAATTTATAGGTCACAGATGGGTCAGCATAATGACATCTTACCACAAATGCTCATAACAACAAAGGCTATAGGAATGATAAAGCACCTGGATGGTTGGAGACTTGTCGGGAAAATGAAGAAGGAGCGTGATGTTGAGACCCTAAACAAATCAAATTAGAATTTTGTCAGCATTAAAAAGATTTTTTCTCATTCAAGCACAGTATTTCTGAATCATATCTGGTTTAGACAGTTAAGCTTTGAAAAAAAATTCAGATTTTCAAAAAAAAAAAAAAATGCCATGTTCATTATTCATATTCATTGTGATAATGCTAGAGCATCAATCCAATTCCAAATTCTTCAAAACCATGTTTGAGATCAAGCTAATCATCTATATGCAGTATATTTAGTAATGTCTAAAAACCATTTCAAGTCATTACAGACCTAGCTGAGGACATTCACTTGCTGCTCAAAAGAGAAATGCCAAAAAACCAACGGTATGTTCTGCATACAACTGTATAGCATAGCACAAAAAAAGTGAAAGTGAAGTTATTGTCATTGTGAAACACTGAAGCACAGCACACGATGACACAACAAAATGTGTCCTCTGCTTTTAACCATCACCCTTGGTGAGCAGTGGGCAGCCGTGACAGGCTCACAGGGAGCACCTTGGCGGATTGGGATTCGAACCGGCAACCTTCAGATTACGGGGCCGCTTCCTTAACCGCTAGGCCACCACTGGCCCTGTGCAAATCATAAAAAAGGAGAAAAAAATATTTCCAGCGCTGGCAAGAACTGCTTACAGCACCATCAACCCCAGCCCTGGCTCCGATAAAAGGAACCCACGTACAGCATCGTGGGCTGGGTGACTAGAACGCGAATGCAGCCAAAGGCCTGCCCCAAAACTACCGCGTTTTTATTTCCTCAACTAAAGCCTGTTCAATGAAAGACAAAGAAAATGAAGGTGAGGTCCCAATCGCCACTAACCCTGTTTGGGAACAGGTCCAGCGGGAACCCTCCTTCCTGAAAGTCCAAAAGGTGGATGCCATTGTTAGAACCAGGCTCTGGTGGTGAATGGAGAGCAGCAAGGCTGGTGCCCCTTGCCGCTCTGCCACGTCATCATTAAGTGTTCACAAGGAGGTGTTGGTGGCACCAAGAGTAAAAACAGACACCATCATGTTCATCATGAAGCCACAGTCACCCCTTCCAGTAACCTTGGTACCTCTGCCCATCCTAGAGGTCTCGTTTGAGTGAGTGGGGCCGCTGCCCAAATCTGCCGAGGGACATGAGTACATCCTGGTAATTGTGGACTATGCGGCATGATATCCAGAAGCCGCTCCCCTACGGAAGGCCACCATCGCACACAAGCTCTTCCTCCTGATGAGCCTGGTGCACAGACCTTTTCTGCCTTCTCCAGGTGAAGCATCTCTGAACCTCCGACTACCACCCCCAAAACAACGACCCTGTTGAGCGCTGCAACCAATTCTTGAGGCAAATGCTGAAGGGGGTGATATGCTGCCCTATGTGCTTTTTTTGCCCTCCGACAGACAGATGCCACAGGCCTCCGCGGGCTATCAGGTCACATCTAGGAGATAAAGGAACGGATCCAAAAAATCCTGCCACTGGTATGTGGGCAGGATAGCCAAGAGAGCTGTGACCCTGTGCTGGTGCCTTCCTCAACCTGCAAATTCCTTGCCACCTGGCAGGGCCCCTACATGGTGGCCAGCCAGGCCGACGCCAGGCACAGACGGTATACCGTGTCAACCGCGTAAGGAAACCAGCTGAAGGGACACCAATGCCAGGAGGTAATGTTCCTCCCTGGGGCGTGTTCAAGCTTACCCTGTGTCTGTGGTTGCCCTTCTATAGCCTCCCACATGACAAGTGCTACATCAATATTCCTGAAAAAAAGGCCTCGAGCAAATCTAAATGTGACAAGGGTCTGACTGATCTGGGGCTCAATAGCGTATTCAAATACATTCAGTAAAATATGTAGAGTAACTGTTTTTACCAAGACACACAGCAGTGACGTACAGAAATGATTTGAGGGATGATGGGATTGTTGCTGGTGACTCCGTCCATTTACTTGAGGTCCTACAGGGGTATACGAAGCTGTACTTGAGCCGGTCCAAGTAGCTGAAGATTTCATGAATTTCAGTAAATAAAAATGAAAATGAAAGAAAGAAGATTATTCAATCATCTGGTGAATTGAAACTGTAATGCAAAGCAACACTATTTAATAAAAAGTACAGATCTCCCCACAAAGTAGCCCAATTCTAAAATTGCAGGGACAGTAAGGAAAATGCTTATAACATTAAAAATATAGGGACTGTTAATGACTACCACAGAAACATTATACATTATGGCAGACATCCTGGAAGATTATACACAAATTCTACATGTCTCCCTAAATTGTACTTGAGAGCTGTCTGTCTTTGGAAGTGGACCAATTTTTAATTTATACAAATGTGTAGATCATTTGTGTGTAACAGATACTGTGTTCATGGGCTGTTCATGGGATTACACAGGCTAAACTTTGTCAGGAATCCCTGTTCAATACTGTGTTATCTGTATAGAAAAAAAATGTCTGGGAAATGCATTACCTAGTTTCAAAGATTGTGTTTAGCATATAATAGTAGTAGATGTAGTAGTAGTAGTAGTAGTAGTAGTAGTGTGTGTGTGTGTGTGTGTGTGTGTGTGTGTATATATATATATATATATATATATATATATATATATATTCACAAAATTGGGGAAAATGTGACTTACTATAACTCGCAAATACTCAAGTTTAAAATTGTATGCACAACAGGGATGGGAATAACACAAAATCCATGATATCATGTTATCATGATAGCAATGATATCACAGTACTGCCAATTCTGTGATACTCAATACAATTATCTATGATACAATCAAAATATCTTTGTAACCGAAGAAAAAAAACTGAGCTAAATCAAGCAGAGAAAAAATACTGTATCAGGGTTTGAACACAAATGCAGTCTGGTAAAAAACAGCCTTCAGTACCTCCAATCAGTTCTGTTTATAAAAACACAGTTTCTTAGACATGGGTTTAACTTAAGGATTAACTTAAAACTTTTATATGCTGAAAGAAAGTATGACAGTATGTTTCAATATTGAAGTTCAACAGAAGTAGCTATTCTCTGATCGTGTAAATTTCTCAGAGCCAGACAACATTGCCATCTTTCTAATTCTAAGTCAAATGCATCAAACAAATGTTTACGGTCAAAAATCTGAAAGTTACATCCCTCCATTTCCGAATTAGTGCAAAACAGTTGTTTTAAGATGTGAAAGATGCTCTGACCACATTAAAAAATTACGTAATCTGCATTATGGCACCATCACACTCCGGCTTCATTACTCACTGTGGAAGGAGCCCTGTGCCTGGGCGTGCTTTGAGCCGCTGTAGTCACTGTGGCCGGACGGCGACTGCAAGTGAGTAGGGGTGCCGTGAGTTGGGGTGGACGGAGGGGACGTAGAGGCCAGACTCTGGCCCTGAGGGGAGGCGATCTGCAGAAGGCCCTCATTATGGGCGCCCTGCATGGGCATCAGCGAAGCGGCTACTGTGTTGCGGAAGCGGGGCGATAACACCATCATGAAAGGTGAGAGACAGCATATGGAGACGACCGCATATATATCGGGCTATTGTGAAAGCCAAGGACATAGACACGACTAAGCCTTAGTTCACATGGCCCCGGCCCACATTACGCTGTAGCAGGGCCCTGTGTGAAGCTGTCAGCAGCTTTGAGGGGAGGAAGCTCACCTGGTGGGGAGCGAGAGAGGTTGGAGTAGACGCTGACAGATGGCGCGCGAGTCGGCTCGGGGGGCAGCTGCAGCGGGGGGAGCGGCTGGCTGTAGTGGTCGGGCTGAGGGGGGATTCGGGACGGGACGTCCATCTGGATGCAGTCCGGGACGTACTCCTCCTTAATTAGCCTTCCTGCTGGGGCTGGGGAAGTTCCCCGAACGCACGGGGTGAGCACCTGTATATGCATTTATATGGGGTTTTTATCCCCCCCCCCGGAAAATTCAGCTACGCTAATTTTTTTGTACTTTGGACAGAAAAAAAAAAAACAACAACAACAACAACAACGTGTCCCAGCAAGCACAGATCTGGCACGGGATGCTGGTGTTTTTCATTTTCAGGAAACATGCTGAACATGAGAAGCATAATAAACAAGCCTCGTCAGGTGTATGATGTGGTTCCTCTTATTCCAGAGAGCTATTTATTCACACCAAAGAAAACGTAAGCCTCTTACCAGAGTTCTGCAAACTGAGCCCGACTTCGTGGAGAATGAACGGAGAAAAAAAAAAAAAACAAAAAAAACAATGCAGAGTTACAATACGGATTGCAAACGTATCAATGGGTTATCCTCTGGCTACAAGAAAGATGAAAGAAACACATGGGGCGTAGACGGGAAAAAATACCTATGCCAGGAGACACCACCCTCTCGTAATGGTAGGGGTTGACACAGACGTTGTCATACTTGAGGTCGAACGCATACTGACAGAACTTGACATGCTTCAGTTCATTTTTGTGGAGGTCTGGCCAGCGCCAGAGTCGTGCGTAGATCACGTGGGGAAATCCTTTCCGCCCTGCAACCTAGGAATGAATGTTTGCAAATGTTAGAACGTTTACATTTACAGCATTTATCAGACGCCCTTATCCAGAGCGACTTACAATCAGTAGTTACAGGGACAGTCCCCCCCTGGAGCAACTTAGGGTTAAGTGTCTTGCTCAGAGACACAATGGTAGTAAGTAGGGTTTGAACCTGGGTCTTCTGGTTCATAGGCGAGTGTCTAACCCACTGGCTAGGTTAGAAGTCAACACAACACACACACATACATGTGTGTGTATATATATATGTAGGAAGAAGTTATACAGTTTTGTAGGGAGCTATTTATCCCATAAGCCCTCTGCTCCCAGATATGCTTCAGGGGACAAACTGAATCTGAATCTGAGTCACCAGTGCGGCAGTCCTGAATCACACTGATTCACAGGTTCTCGGGACATATATCTTGCCTAAGAAATCTTGACAAGAAAAAGCGTGTGTGTGTGTGTGTGTGTGTGTGTGAACAAGAGAACACATGTGATAAAGTAACTGGTGTTAAACATGTTCAGGGCACAACCTACATCCAATTCAGTCCCACAACAATGAAAGTTCAGAAAGAATCTGGAAATTTCTCACAACCTAAAAAAAAAAAAAAACAACCCAAAAAACACACCCCATCCGAACAGAAACTTTCCACAAAGAGTCAGAGTTGGGTTAGAGCCAAATGTATGACGTCTCACACACTCTCACACACACACACACACACACACACAGACCACTAGTCAGATTCTTTCACTTTGACTCATTTATCCACTTGCTGGTACAGAGATCCATTTCCTACACATCTTCAAATCGTGCGGAGGCAGCTAGCTGACAGACGGGGTACGAAGGCACCTGAAGGCGCTACGGCGACCCAAATTTCAGACAAACTCGGGACGCTCCAACACACACCCACACACGCTCGCATACTCAGAGACAGACAGGCTTAACTTAACCCTGCCCCTTTCCTGTGTCTCAGACAAAACAAGCCGCGCCGCCCCTCCACCCTCCTCTCTCTTTCGCTCTTTCGCTGTCTAAGCTGGGGGAGGGGTAGGGAAATCGCTCTGCCGTTTACGCTCTTCCATTCCCTCGCACACGAGCTCGCAGAGGCCCAACCTTTACAGCGGGCTGCAGCCAAGTCCAGAGGCTTCGCTGGTCTCACTGATCGGAAAGGTGACCGAAGTCACCCTGAAGCAGGAGATTAAGGTCGCGTAAGGCACGCGGGTGAATGTCACGACGAGCAATATCACATATTCAACTATCATCCTGTGGGATGTTGACATTCTCTCAATATCTAATATATTTGAGGTCGATTTGAACAATTTCACCATCCCCCTGCTCTGAATTTGTCCAAAGACAAGAGAATGTGAGAAATAAAACTGATCAGAACTGCGGCGAATAACCTCGACATTGTGAGGGCAGCAGAGCCACGGAACCTGGTGACACACCTGAAGCCGCCCATCCAGCGTCCTCTGGATGGTGACACATTTGCTCGGGTGGACCCCGTTTGTCGTGATGGCCGTGATGAGGGAGTCCAGCTCGTCCTTCTTCTCCTTCAGCTTCTTCACAAGGCTCTCGATGGCCCGCTTGGCGAAGCCCTCGTTCTCCCCGCCCTGCCGGTGGCACATCAGGCTGTGCACTATGCTCAGACAGGCGTCATTGCTGCTGGGGGGGGTTTACTGACATTTTCCTGCAGAGTTCAAATGGGAGATGCAACGTAAAAGCACGGCAGAAAAAAAAAAAAAACATTCGGAGTGGCTGTCATGGAAAACAGCTAGATGTGCTATTTACGCGTGGCCACTCGGACAACTTCAGTCAACTGTCAACCTCTGCCCGTAGAGAAAAAAAAATGTCCTCTTGACACCCAGGTGTCCCAGCCTGTCCGGGCACACGGCAAACGGCGAGGCACTTACCGAGTCCCCGAGACGGACGCCTGTCCCCCTCCGGCCGCCGCGTCCGCGCCGGCGTCACTTCGGAGCGCTCGCGCCTCTGCCGCGACAACACGCGCGAGCAATCTGCGCCCGAGGCTCGGCGCAGCCAATCAGCGGGCGGCCAGCGATGACGTAGCTCCAGGTCTGTCTGGGCTGCCGTCAGATTGACGGGACGGCTGGACGTCCCTCTCACCGTTTTAAGGTGGCGCCATGTAGTGCACTGCCATTCCGCTCAGCTCCTTACACAAAAGCTTAAACATACGAAGTATAAATGTGCGAAATGTAGTCGCAGGGTTGCCGGTTCGAATCCCGAGCCGTCCCCACGCACTGCGCGCCATTCTCCAAGGGCGATGGGTTAAAATGCAGAGGACACGCTTCGTTGTCACAATGAAAATCCCTTCAGTTCGAAAACCATTTAAACTATTTCATCTCGAAACACAACTGCTGTCCAACCGCAAAGGACGTTTATACATGGTTAATCGATATTCAAGATTCAAGATTAACAGTACTGTCAGTACAACTTTTCTGTACAATGAACAGGTCGAACAGGACATAACTGGACAAAATCATGTAGGACTGCTTGTGAGTGGATATGTTGGATATTTCAAACAGACAACCAACTCTCCTTCTCGACTCACATCAGCAATCTTTCCCGCTCATGTAGAGTCCTTCTCTACAATATCAGACAAATCAGTCCTTATCTGTAAACACAGGCCACCCAGATACTGGTTCAGTCCCTAGTAATCTCACGACTGGACTACTGCAACTCCCTTCTAGCTGGTTTACCACTATGTACCATCCGACCTCTACAACTCATACAAAATGCAGCAGCACGACTGATCTTCAACCTTCCCAAATTCTCCCACACCGCCCCTCTGCTACGCTCCCTCCACTGGCTCCCAGTAGCTGCACGCATCAGGTTCTGATGCTGGCCTACAAAGCCAAACATGGAGTTGCACCATCCAACCTCACAGCCCACGTTATACCTCACACTGCACCTCGTATACTCCGAGCCTCCAGTACTGCTCGCCTGGTCCCTCCATCGCTGAAGGTAAAAGGAAGACATTCATCTAGACTCTTCTCTGTCTTGGCCCTTCGGTGGTGGAATGAACTCCCCCTCGAGGTCAGAACAGCTCAGTCACTGAGTATTTTCAAATGGCAGCTCAAGACCTTCCTCTTCAAAGAACATTTAAAGTCCACACGACTAGCCGAGACTATCACCACTTTTAAGAAGCAGGTGAAAACCCTCTTGTTCAAAAAATATTACAGACAAATCTAACACTTACACACGCACATGTGTACACATTGCACAAACAATACAAAAATATATAAATACATTATAATTTTTCTTCGTCTAGCACCTAACAATCTCTGAGCATGCTCTTCACTGACAAGTTTGAGCCTTATCAGGGCTCTTAGTTTGTAAACTCAATATTCTATAGAAATCGAACGAGAATTGCTGGTGTCTTCCTCTTGTAAGTCGCTTTGGATAAAAGCATCTGCTAAATAAAGTAAAGTAAAGTAAAGTAAAGTAACATTTAGATTAACTTGTAACTTTCTTATTGTTGAACTTGTGTACAGAATCTACAACAAGAGTGAATAAAAAGATTGTATTCATAGTTGAGGGTCCTAATGAACTAGAACTGATCACTTCATTGATGGTAACTTGAAAGCGCGTTGTAAATCGCTCTGGATAAGGGCGTGTGCCAAATGCCTTAAATGTAAATGTAAATGTAAACAGGACACACAAGACAAGAGAAACATGTACAAGGAATGTGCAAAAAGATACAATATAACAATGATTTTGTCATTATCATTGTTAATAACAGATATCTATTCTAACATAGGCACCCAAAGGCTTGCCCTTGTACATTTGATTCACGTGCATCTGCTTACCTTGTGTCTAGGTAGAGGGACGGGCCCAAGGGGCCGTGGAGACTTTGCCAGTGGGGATTGTGGCAGGAGTGGATGGTTTGGTCGCCCTAAAATCACCCAAGAGGAGCTTGACTACCAGCTGGACGCCTATATGTCCAAATCCAAAGCATACTTAGATGCAGAGTTGGACGCTCATATGGCCCAGTCTGACACTGAGCCAATGGAGCGACTTCTACACACTTCTTCCGCCTCAGTTATGCTAAACTTTGTTGCATTTTTTTTTTGTTAGTTTGCTTTTTTTTGTGACGGTGCCAGTTCTTGATTGACCTGGCAACATATTTAAATAAGTACACATTTGGTTCATAATTGGAAGCTCTTTAATCTGATAGCTACTCTAAAGTAGGCGGAAGAACCAAACGAATATAAAGTCGCCGCCCTGCCTGCCTTTCAGGCCAGCAGGTGGACGTAAAATATCGCGATAATTTACGCGGTTTCCCCGATATCCGCGCGCCATTTTCGGTAAATTGGCGGCTTTTCTTCCTCTTCTTCTTTTTTCCGGTCTTGGAACACCGTGGTTAACGTACGGACTTCGCGGTGAGTGTTGTCGGCGTAAATAAATCGTCGTGTCGGACGATTTTTTTTTTTTTTTTTATTAAAACGATGGTAGTTGTCGTTAATTTGGCGGAGTTGCAAAGGGTGACAAAGTTTACAATAATTACAAGGACGTACTATATTTCCACCGCGGCGGGGAACGTGGACCGCTCATGTCCCTTTGTCGCCTCTTTTTGCGGGGTTTACGCTTTTAAAAACCGGTAATAGTTGTTCTGGCCTCTTCCGTCAGGAAACATGACGTCCACGAAGGTCACGCTGAAAGGCACCAGCACAGTGTCCCTGAACGAGCGGTGAGACCTGCCGGCCTGGAAACGTCCAATGCTGACAAATGGCTAAAAAATAAGATAATAAAAGTTTCAACTGCGGCATCTCCCTGCTGGTTTGTGGGGTTTCTTGAAAGCGACTGTGTGTGTGTGTGTGTGTGTGTGTGTTCTCGCTGTTTCAGCTTCACTTGCATGCTTAAGAGCCAGCTGCAGCCTCCAGCCGACGTGAAGGTGTCCATGCAGGAGCAGCATGTGGCCAGTGCTCGGAATCGTCACCTGGCCCTGCAGATGGAGAACAGGCCGTCGGTGCAGGCCGCTCTGGGGAACAGTGAGGTGAAGGATGTTGCGTTTTCACCTTGGGGCGGCAGAAACGACGTTTGCGGGGTTGGCGATGGTTTTTATTCAAGCCTCTTGTGGTGTAGGCTGACACTCCACAGCAAAGAAGGAAGAGGGTCAACATCCATGCCCGATTAGGCTACCCCGTGCGAGGTGGGGCCCGAGGTTTCAGAGGGCGTGGCAACAGAGGAGCTGTATTCCTGAGAGGTAAAAGCTGCTTTGCCTGAACTGTTAAGATCTGAATAACCCTTTTTGTATCTGCATGCGACATTAAACCTTCTCCTGCAGTATGGGGAAGAGGTGGTGTGAGTTGGTTGTCCGTGCGACGAGGGCTCAGGCACCAAGGGAGCTTGGTGGCCCGAGCAGGGGTTTTGGTGAGCAGAGGGGCTCGTGGTGGACTCAGAGGAAGAGGTTTGTATTTGGTGTATTGAATGCTGTAATAAATATTGCAAGAGTACATTTGATTCACGTGCATCTGCTTACCTTGTGTCTAGGTAGAGGGACGGGCCCAAGGGGCCGTGGAGACTTTGCCAGAGGGGATTGTGGCAGGGGTGGATGGTTTGGTCGCCCTAAAATCACCCGAGAGGAGCTTGACTACCAGCTGGACGCCTATATGTCCAAATCCAAAGCATACTTAGATGCAGAGTTGGATGCTTATATGGCCCAGTCTGACACTGAGCCAATGGAGTGACTTCTACACACTTCTTCCACCTCAGTTATGCTAAACTTTGTTGCATTTGTTTAGTTTGCATTTTTTTTTTTTTTTTTTTTTTTTTTTTTTTTTTTTTTTGCAATGGTGGTGCCAGTTCTTGAGTGACCTGGCAGCAAGTGTATATATTTGGTTCATAATTGGAAGCTATTTAATCTGTTTAATGTTGCCCATTTACTCGTACTAATTGTATGCAATCGTAATATGCACTGTTCTGAATGCTATTATTCTAAAAATATACTCTGCTTACTTTTTGACTTTAAATACTTCAATTCCATAAAAAAAAACTTCCATTTAGTTTATGTGCAATATATTCTAAACATCCTTTATTTTTTTTTATTTTATTTTATTTTTTTCTCCTTGTTTTGTTAATGGCTGTGTGTTCACTTTGGAGTCAGACCTTGACATACTTTTTATAAAAGGAAAAAATGGTTGATCGGTTTAGTTGTGGGTTTTATTTTAACAACCCCATCTGTTTTAACCACTTTGTTGTGGGTTTAGTTTAAGGTTAAGCAGTTTTTTTTTTTGTTTTTTTTTTTTTCTTTGCCATTTGTGCTGCATTTTAATAAATGTACACGTTTGTTAAAGTGTGTGTGTTTTTAATCCTTCCTGGTTTCCATTATTTGACTTGTAAACTATTATCTTTGCATCTGTGCATGCACGCTTTAGCAAGTGACTGTGATCTTTTCACATTTTCATACTTTTTTTTTTTACATATGTATATTTATTCATTGCTTCAGAAGACCTGATTCTTCCCCCCTGCCTGTTTGGATCTAATTCTATACTGGTTGGCTTGACTAATTCTAGTATTTAATGTCTCACTTCCATGCATGTTATGATACACTAATATAATAAATGTTGTGGCTTTCTTACAACATGCAGGTGAAATAAAATTAAAATCACATATTGTCATGCTTTTTGTACTGCAGGGGGCACTACTGAGATCTGTGTGACCCATGTTTATCTCTAAAGGTTGACTTGTTCCATCACATAGAGTACAAATTATTTCACACATTTAATCGGACTTACATTTTTATTGTGCCTAGTGCTCAACATCTATAAAGATATTGTAGCAATTATTCATAATATTTCTCATTTACTCCTCACTATCCATCACAGAATGCTGCTGCCATTCCTTGTGCAGGACGGGGGCTTCCAGCCTACAGTTGACTCAGAATTCCAGTTGCAAAAGACACCTGCAACCATTTGGCGAAGGTGAAAAGACCACCGTGGGACTAGACCGATTGATTCTCCTTTTTAAGAAAGATGGTCAATGATGTTTTATATCTTATTCAAAGGTCGGCACATTTTACCATATTGTCTCTGTTCTGTGAGTGCTAACATTTCCTACTATAGACTAGTATGTCATTTGTTTCCTGTTGTTCATCTCAGTGTACTGCAGGGGGCACTAGATAACTTTACAGTTTAACTGATCTCCTGCCTGTTTTCATCTGCTTTACTGGGGAAAATACAATGTCCTGTTTTTTAATATGGGACCACAGGCATCATTTTAGGACCGAGACTTACTTCCTATATTCTGTGAACTGAAATCGTTTCCTCAACTCTTTTACATGCAGCATGGTGCCATGAAGGTTAATGTGCATATTTTAACCCAGGGTTTCGCTGTCCTCCTGGACCACCTGTCATGTTTTAACAATTTAATGCTAATTTAATTTGACTAATTAGAATCAGTGGTTTTTTATGACCCAATAATGAATGAGGCAGGTTGCAAGCGTTTGTCGGCAGGAATGAAAGTTTCCTGCCAGAATCGAGATTAAGAATCCCAGCATTCGGTAAACGGACCATCGTGGTACACTGCAATTTGTTAACTGTGGTATTAAGGTGTCATTCACTGGCCTTTCCCAGCCTGATTCCGTAATCTTTACTGACCCATGTAAAAACAATGCCAACCTGTGCACATAATCATAAACCTGGGGTAGCAATTTTTGGCACTTATTGTCTAATGCATGGATTTTAACGTCAGAGACGTAACGTTTTTAGTCTTAAGAATTGGTCTCAAGTATCCTGCTGAACACAAAAAGAATGAGGACGAAAACCTGGACAGGTCTGTTGAGTATTTATGGCATTATGGTTGAATGAAATGGCAGTCATTTCAAACATTTGATGTTCGGAGAGCTTCAGTGCTGAAATACATCTTGGACTGCAGTTATAAAAATGTTGTGAAATGTGTGTAATTACCCAGCAAGGGGAGCAAATGCCATCACACCCAGTCAAAAATTAGAGCAATTTATGATAGCAATTAATATCCAGCTTACTATCAAATGACAAAGACTGTCTAAGTGTGCAATTACAGTCTTTGTATGTGTACTTGGAAGGGTGACACATACATCCACTAAGAAATACAGAGTGAGCACATTTATGCAACTTTATCACATGTAGAATTATACCACTTGTCCTTGTCCCTTTTAACCTTGATATTTAAAAACTCAGGGTCCTAATGTGCTACTTGATAAATGCTGTAAATGTACTTGGAGCTAGATAACAGAAAATGGCCTTTACATATTTTATTGCAATTCAGTCTTGATATATGTTTCCGCCATTTTCACAGTTTCACATTCAAATATCAGAATTGCATAATTTATGCTGGCAGAGAGTTTGTAATTCAGCGTGTAATAGAAATTCATAGCTTCAGAAGACAAAATCATTAGTGTTGATGTCACATCCTCCTAGAAATACAAATTATCCTTAATCCTCTCGGTCTCATTTTACGGAATAGGTTATTAACACCAATTTTCTACCCTATATTGTTTGCTTCTTGACCCTTGACCCTCATTCCCTTTCTGGGAATTGTCCACTGCAGTGAAGTCTATTTAATGCTACTTTAATTTGACTAATTAGAATCAGCTGTTTTTAATGACCCAATAATGAACAAGTCAGAATACATTTTCGATTTTTGATGACAGTAACAACATCCTCCTCTGAGTCCATTTGTCTATGAAGCCATTTAGCAGAGACAGATGCAGACAGAAGGCTTTAAAGGCTTGCTGTGCTCTTTTAACTTGTAGCCTGAGCTCTGCTAGCCTTGCTGATGTAGCTCCTGATTGTCAGGCATACTTGTCAAAGTGGCTGCTCACTGAATTGTGTACTCCCCATCCCATCCTTTTGTTTGATATGTCTAAACAGAGCTGCTTTACTCTTTGGATGACTATAAAGATTTGTCTTGTCTTATCTTATCTTATCTGGATAACTGAAGAGCCCCAGCTTCCATATTGTGGCAAGGCGATGTTTCTTGACATAAATGTTTTAACATTGCCTGCCTGTAATACAAGATGGTGTAAGGATATGACAATTTGTCAGTGTGAGAAAAATGGAACTGAGGATTAAATGGCCAGCACACTGAGGTCTAGAAAGCCTGTGAGTGGCCCTTTGTCCTGAAGAGACTAAGGACGTTCAGCATGAATGCCAGGATCCTCGTGAACCACACTGGGTGCACCATTGAGAGCCTGTTGACAGGTTGGAATGGGGTCTTGTACAGAAACGGCAAACTGCTCTGCTCACAGCAGCAAATCACTGCGGAGAGTGGTGGAGGGATCTTGGCACATCGCTGGCAACAAAGTGCCACTCCACCAACACCTCTGTCTGGAGCATGAACTTGCAGACATAAAGAGGTAAAACTGTCAGGTTCCCTGATTCATAATTCATTAAACATTTCTTTTTTTGATTACCTGTCACAGACTGCTGCTATTGTAATAATGCACAATACTGATGCTACTCTTGTACATTTTACATATTAATCCTCTTTTTCAGTAAATTTTCCTGAACCTGTTATATTGTTTTTCACATAAAAATTCTTGAATGTCATTCAGCTCATGCTATATATTTAATATAGTAATATTCCTAATTTTCAGTACTGAATTGAGATATTATCATTGTAATGACACATTTTACTTATTCACGATAAATAAAACTTTAATTTCCTTTTATACATTATTCATAGAAAGGTTGTTTATTGACTTCAGTCTAGAACTGTCTGCTGATGATAATGCTGCTGTTTCTGACCAATGATTAATGCAAAATCTGACATTTATTATAGTCTGTCCATTGTAACATTCTAAATGATTCATCTAAATAAACATATTGCATTTGTTTTGTATTCCACTGCTGAAGCTTAGTGATGGAATTTCGTGGAGAAACACCTATCTCGTAGATGCTACATCTGCACCAGGCACTTTATTCATGCAGCCATTTTGCCGGGCACTCACAAGGCCGGTAGCGAGGGCTATCGTGTTTCCATGGCAGTGCCAGCATCACCTCTGAGCTAAAAAGAAGGCTGCGCTTGAAATGAATGTCACTGGCTTTTGCGGATCACTCTCAGCACTCTGTTAGCCTCTTCAGTGACACATGTTTCAAAAGCTGACATGTTCCTGCCGATTTTCATCCAACGCTTCACGACTAAGAGAATCATTTTTCGTTTTCATTTTTGGTGAAGCAGTTCTTCTAGGTTTATAGCTAATCTGCATTGATGCATCTTCATCTATGCTTAGTCGTGTAAGTATTTTAATTGAATGGTAAACTGAATTATTCATTCATTCTGTTCTTTGTCTTTTCATACTTAAAAAAACAGTCTATGAACCAGTGACAGGACACATACACAGTGAGTAGATTTTTCTCCCCAAGGTGTAAATATATGTAGAAAATGTAGCACACATGATTTGAGTGTTTGACTTTTAAAGCCTTTCCTTGTCATTATTGCTCACCTCCTCTTTTTTGAGTCCATTATGAGACTAGCTGAGTGCCTCCGTGTTATGTCAATCAGGAATCAATGGTCCAATTCAACACCCACCTAATTTCTAGGAGAGGTGGAGTTCTGACAGTTCACTCCCACATGGCATCAATTTTCCCCTTCACCGTGATGTCAGGAGAATAAGGACAATCAACCATGCTCAGGATTTGCATAACAGAATTTAAAATACAAAGCAAATGTCTGCGTACGTGGAATTTTGATTATGTCATGCAAATTTTATGAACATTATATTCACATTTTGTGTTGAAGCAATGAGCACAGAACTGTCACAAGGGAATCGGCTTTTTCTGCGTGAAGCGACCTGTCTCAAATCCCTGACACATGTTGCCTTGTTGCAGTGGAAGTAATCTGACATGAGCTATTGACCAAACCCTTTCACGGCGTCCTTAAAGGAGAAAAGGTGGCGCTGGGAAGTAATGGTGGTGTGGGGTGTGTGAAAGAGGGGGACGGGGGCTATTGTGTTGCATCCTGTTGTGGTAACACTATCCTGCACTGGCTGTGACTCTTCAAGCAATATCGGCGTGGTGAGGGTTGATGAGATTTTCTTACCGGCCGCATGCTTAGAAGCTGGAGATGGAGGCAGTGGATGTAGCGCTGGAATCCTTTATGGCTACAGTAGATAAATGCTCAGATCAAAGTCAGTTCTCTGTCCAATGTGATTTGTGATTGATTGTCCTAACAGAAAAACCGCCTTTCGGATTGTTTTTTTTCTTGGTCTTTCTTTTGTCGATGGCTGTAGCTCGGTAAAGGTCAATTCAATTAGACCAGTATAATGCACATGCATAAAGAACAAAAGAATCACTTATGTTGCATAGCTATGCAAAAATGGAGCATGCATTTTCCACGCAGAATTTTTTGGGACCATTCAGGGCTATGCTGATTAAACCCGGTATTGTAAAGCAATCTGTTTCTGTAATCTGATTTGAAATGCAGCTAATTTCTTCACAGATATCTTATAAATGGGCAAAGCAGGGTGGTAGTAGCCTAGTGGGTAACACACTCGCCTATGAACCAGAAGACCCGGGTTCGAATCCCACTTACTACCATTGTGTCCCTGAGCAAGACACTTAACTCTAAGTTGCTCCAGGGGGGGACTGTCCCTGTAACTACTGATTGTAAGTCGCTCTGGATAAGGGTGTCTGATAAATGCTGTAAATGTAAATGAAATAAATGCAAAGCACAACTTAACACCTCCCATCATGTGAGCCACCGAAGGTGTCAACTTGTGTGTCTACGGCGATCATGCCTATCAATGCCGATTCATGCCAGACGTTTATTGGCACAGGCATGAGACGCTCTCATTCACCTTTTCTTCACACAGCCTGGCACACGTAGCACGAACACTAACATTGTTATTGTCTCGCTGGCTGTCAGTGTCTGGGATGTCAAGGGTCAAGTGTGGGGGGTGTCAACTGTAGGGACTGTCAAAGCCCATTGAGAGACACTGTGTGTGATTATGGGCTATACAAGAAATAAAGGTTGTTGTTGTTGTTGATGTCTGCATGGCACACAGAAAGAGGGACTGGGAATGCTCATGTGGAATCTCTCTCTCTTTCCAACCCCCACTGCTTCCATCACTCTCTCTCTCTCTCTCTCTCTCTCTCTCTCTCCAGTTGAAACGGAAGCCTGCCCCTGTGAGTGAATGAGAGAGACGCCTCCTCCTAGGTGAAGTCTCACTCTAATCACAGAGCGGGACTGCAGCTCTGTTTATTCAGCCCCTGGCTCTGACTGCACCTACAGGAAAAGACTGGGCAGAAGAGGCACGGCAGCTATGCCGGGATTTCCAGCATGGGAGTCCCGCAGCGTCCGGGCGCATGCCTGTAACCTGACCTGGACTTGGAGGAGGTCCTGTTCTGATGTTTGATGGGCCTTGCCTCTGATCCCCAACTGCTGTCATCACCAGGCTATGAGGACTCCTGCCTTGGACCCTTTGAGATCATCAGCTTTTCATCCAGGCCTGGCACTGACCTTACAGAGTGTGAGGAAGTTGCAAGGAATCTCTACCTTTGATTTCTTTCTCTCTTTGAATTGTCTAGATTTAGCAGCACAGCGCTGCATTGAATTCATGTGACAGAGCAAAATGTGTCCAACTGCTCTTAGTTGGACTCATTTTGGAATGATCTCTGCTTTCATTCTGCATGCTCCTCCGCCCCCACCGACCCATCTCCCTCTCTCCCTCCCTCTTTTTCTCCCTCACTTTCTGTTGTTAGTGAGCATCTGGCTGTGCAGCAACAGCTGAGAGACACTGCTCACAGATGACCAGATCACCACGGTAGCCGGAGCCTGACATGGAGATAACACACTTCTCCATTTGAGGTAATCTGATTTCCAAAATTGAAGCGACTGCAGGCAATTCATGACAACGGCTGTGTAAATCAGACAGGCTATTAGTGTAAATCAACAGCCGCTGTGCGTTCTGTACTTCAGCAGTATGTGTTGTTTGTGTGGCCATTGACCTGGTCTAAAATTACATGGCAAAATTGCATTGTCATGAAAACCATGAATTTGAAGAAAATAAATTCTAAATGTATATTGACTAAAGAAGAACAGAATCTAAATATGAGTTAATTGTTAGTGAACCTTGGTACCTGATGTCCATGTTGAAACAGTTGCTTTGACCAAAGACCATTCCGATAATTAGAGGTTTTTAAAGAGGTTTTTAGAGTAAAGAGTTGTTTAAAAGTTTTATCCTTCAGACTAAAGTAACATTTTCTAGAATGAGAAAGCAACCTACTTCTTTAATTATTTTTTGAAGGTAAATGCCATTTTACATTGCAATAAACAACTGCGCTGACCTGCATTTGCCCTTTAAATATATATATTTTTAATAGAAATGTATTTGGTTTGTAGTTTATCAATCAGCATTCACTGATGGACATGGATGGTGACCACAAAGACATGAGTCCTTCCTTTGGGATCAAGGCTGCCAGATTCCTCTTTTTTCTCCTGCTGATCAGTTCCAGGGCTCAGTGGAGTTTTTCAAGGTTCTCACATCACCGCCAACACCGTCATGCTCACCGGCACCAAGAGAAGAAGAACATCACCCTGGCAGTCATACTACCCCAGAACAACACTTCGTACCCCTGGGCTTGGCCCAGAGTTGGGCCAGCTCTGGAGCGAGCTCTGGCGGTCATCAACGAGAACTCTGCCCTGCTGCCGGGGTATCGGCTGGGCTATGTCTTCGAGAACAGCGAGGACTCCAACGGCACCTGTTCTGAGTCCAAGGCTCCGCTCAAGGCGGTCGACCTCAAGTTTGCATACCACCCCTGGGCGTTCATCGGGCCCGGCTGCGACTACACCGCCTCACCGGTGGCACACTTCACCGCCCACTGGGGGGTGCCCATGGTCACTGCCGGGGCTCCTGCCACGGGGTTCATCCACACGGA
This sequence comes from Denticeps clupeoides, assembly GCF_900700375.1. Lineage (NCBI taxonomy): Eukaryota > Metazoa > Chordata > Actinopteri > Clupeiformes > Denticipitidae > Denticeps > Denticeps clupeoides. Next base: position 29,658,957 of record NC_041711.1, on the reverse strand, counting down.
CCTGTATCCCACCATCACCAACACAGGACCCACGCACAAGAAACTGGGCGAGTTTGCTGTGCACATCTGCCACCATTTTGGCTGGCGCCAGCATGCCATGATCATGTTCACTGACAACAAGAGAGGGGATCGAACTTGCTACTTCACTGTGGAGGGTGTGTACACAGAGCTGCAAGGGAAGAACATTACTACTGTGGACCTGGTGATTGAGGAGGATTCTGTGAACTATGCAGAGATCCTCTTGCGGGTCCAGCAAGAAAGCCGAGGTGGGTGTCTTATTTCCCTCAGAGCGTGAAAATAATCTGTTGAAAAGTGTCAGGTGACATTGGCTTTTTGCCCCATCTCTCTTGTAGGTAAACTTCACATTTCTGTTGGGTTTCTAGATTTGGTCACTTAAAACCAGGCAGATATCAGCTCTCTGTTTCAATGACAGATCGAACCAGACACAAGGTTAATTGATGCCACTCTGCATCACAATATATATAGCCTACCAGTCAGACCCTGGTAACACGAGATATAAAACCCACGCTCAGATTATAGGGACAAAGGCAAAAAGTTTTGTAAATCTCAGCACAAACAGACATTTTTCTTTTTCAGACTTTTGTATTGTTTTTAGTCTGACTGATTGGCTGATTTTGAAATATTTTCTGCATTCAGTGCAGTCAGGACAGACATGCTTGCCATATAATAAGTCCATTTATGTTCTAATCACATTTTATTCAGCTGAACTTGCAATATTTTGTGATCTCCATCACTGAATGAAAGTGTCTCGATCCCTGATGCATCTGTACCTCAACACAATCTGAGGTGCACAGCAGTGCATCTCTGCATGAGCAGATAAATAAATAACTTTATGATTGGTTACCTTAAGCCCTTTCTCAGTTCCCACACAGCTATAAAAATGTCTACAGAAAAACATTCATTAACAGGGGTCAGGAACCACATCACCATTTATGGGAACCAGGCACATATCAGATCTGTCGGCATTTCCTGAAAAAACATCAGTCTATCTCGTCATTGGTCTATTTTATTTGCACCTCATGACTGGATTTTTATTGCTGTGGGCTGTTTGGCTCGCAGTTGAGTGAATTTGTGAATGTGCAAATGTTAATGCGCTCACCATTGTTGTGTATGTTTAAGGTTTAAAGAGACTTGAACAGTGTTGTAATTGCTTAAGGTTAATCCTTGGTCTCCTGTAGTGACATATTGTCCATGGCATGAATTTACCCAAGAGATAAGTCCCGTAATTAATGTTTCACTTCACGAATCTAGTCGCACTTTGACTGACGCACATATGACATGGCTGCAGTTTATTTAAGAAGGAACTGGATAAACTCTGGTTTCTTCCTATGTTACACAGTTTCCTATACACAAAATCAGTACCCACAAACGTCCAATGATCACCTCTGCAAAAAGCCAAAAAAGGCAAACTGAGATTGAATCATGTGTGCCACCTCCATCTTGTCTGTCACCAGGGGGTTCTGTAACCTTTACAATGCATTCATCAACAGAGGTGAAGCATTTCACAATGTGACCCCCAACTCATCCTAATCACCCCACCACCCCAGGGGCCCGATAAATAAATATTCACGACAGCAGCAGCAGGAAAACACACCAGGGGTGCATTTGTCAGCGGTTAGGCTGCCTTCTAGCTCAAAGCAGACAGCAAAATGTAGCCAGTTACACAGGAGAGCCTGGCAGCAACAGTTTCATGGTCCTAATCGATTCAGAGCGGGCACGGCCGAGCCCGGAAGACGGATGAAAATTATGATTTTTTTCATTAGTGACCCCAGAATTCACGGTGGAGTGCCGGTTAGGATAAAGCAAAGAAAATGAATGCAGCAACAGGTGTCAAGGCTACCCTTAATTATATATCCATTCCCACTGATTCTGCCTTCTGCCTCACAGTCAACACTCCTGATCCCCTGCCACCACCCCAAATCCGCCATTTTGCATGCAGACATGCACTCATTCTGACAGAATTACTACACCTGAAACTGAATTATTATATTGCATACATTCGAACCCGGGAGAAAATGTAGGCCCAGTGCCTGGCTTAAGCTTGGTTAAAATATAAAGAGGATTTCAAAGCACAACATCGATGGAGGATGGCATAATGGCATTTAAAGGTGAGTTTCAGAGCTGCAGGATGAGAAGCAATGTTTCCACATGGGTGTTTGCATTGCAGAAATTGGGTTCACACTCACATATTCCTTATAATGTGTTGACCAAACAGGAAAGAACTGCTGGCGTATTATTTTTTTTAGCATTCAGATATTTAATGATGAGAGTTCTTAAAATGGGTGGTTCTCATGGCAATTCTTATTATCGCATACCCTCATTCCATGAACCTACTGCCATCAACTGTGTCACATGTGAAAAGTATTACAAGCAGTGTTGCCAGATATCTCATTGATTCAGTCCAAATCAGCAGATGCCAATGATCACAATGTGTACTGGTGTGTACATCTGTACATACATGTCTAAATGTAGCTGATTTACAAATTCTTAATGTGCAGTTATGGCCCAATTATATAAATTCTTATGAGCGTTAAAGTCCCTCTCCACAACTATTAAATGTGAAGACGTGCTGTAATCATGCCCAAAAATCTGCTCTGTTTGTTATGTGGCTCTTTTAATCAGGCCTTTTGATGGGCAGTTCTCAGCAGGTGCCTCTTCCCTTCTGCTCTGAACCAGAGCTTCCTCTCTAATGAAAAGTTGCTCTCTGGGCTTGTCATGTTCCAGCCCATCTTGTTTAAAACTACTGAAGTGTTTTCCAGTTTTCCAGTGTGATGGTGTAGTGATTGAAAGGTAGTTATTTCTGAAGACGTATGCTCAAAGCCACCTGCCCCTTTTTTAAACCATTTCATCAAATCACATTTTAAATGTTACACACCTGCAGTTTGCTTTCATCTGTCTGTCAGTGAGTAATTGTTTTCTCTGTGTGAACATGGCAAGGCAGAGAGACTTCCACGTCCTGCCACAGCTTCTCTATATATTTCTTTCAATTTTGGAAAAGTATCTTTGAAAATATATTTATTTTAAAAAGTTTGCTGATGTAAATCTCTCCCGCTCTCCCCCAAGTTCCCAAAAATCTAGATGACAGATAGTGGTCATGTAACTACTTCCCCTGTCACCATGGCTGCCAAGTCACAGACTGGCCATGCTGAACAAAACTACCCACAGGGCCGTGCAGAACGCCACATACCTCCTTCCTTCCCGTACGCCCAGGCCATCTGGCATGGGTTAAAAATTAATACCAGCATTAGAAAAGCGAGAGAGCTGGAATGGGAAGCTGTGTGGCGAGGGGGTTCATTTGCATGAGTACGCATGGTCCCTGTTCGAAGTTTGTTTCCACAACCTCAGATCTGTTTCTCATTAGTACAGACGTTTCAGACAAGAGGATGGTGCCCGGAGCATGGATGTTTTCAAGATAGAAAAGAGTCAGATGTTGTTTACATTTTTTAAGACTTAGAGGAGCTCTGAGGGCTTTTGAGAAGAACATAACAAATGGACATTTTATCAACAAAAAAAAAATCTGAATTTTTTTACTTTAATTTCAAAGTTACAAACAGTATATGTATTATGACAGTCCAAAATGTATATGTTAATTGTGGCAATTAAGTTTATAGCGTTACATTAATTAGATTTACATTACAGATTTACTTTACATTTGCATTATTTTTAATACAGACACATGGCTGCCTAGTTGCCAGTATTTCAGTATTTCTTTGTGGCACAGAAACATTGGCTGAACCAACTGAAGGCTCACTCTACCCTGGAAGGGGGTCCCTCTCTGTATGAAGGTTCTTTCCTTTCTTATTTTTTCTCTCTCCTAGAGTTTCCTTGTGTGCAGAAGGGTCAAGTGTGGGGGGTGTCAACTGTAGGACCTGTTGAGACATACTGTATGTGATTATGGGCTATGTAAGAAATAAATGTTGTTGTTGTTGTTGTTGAACTGCACCAGCAGAGAAAGACAGAAAAAGCTTAATGAATTCAGGGTAGTGGCTCTGCAGATGTGAGATATGAACATGGTTCTTGTAGAGGGTCTGAGCATGGAGAGGATTATTACTGTAATTGACCAATTAAAGGAAAATGCAGCTGAACTTCTGTATCTAGTGTCCTTGTGTGTTCACAGCAAGTGTAACTCATTGAAAAAACACTGACCAATCATAACTGCAAACGCCTCACTTCATGCGCAGAATATTAACCCAAATCTACCCTTAGCTCTGTTTATTGATGAAGTCGGCTGAAAAAACATTTTATTTCTATCAATAATGGTTATTTTAGATGCCATTTTGGGAGGAGGAAATCAACAATTTGCTTGGAGAATCTCTGAGTTTCTCTCTCCCCTTGACTGGGAGAAAAACGTGATCCAGAGCAAGACCAGACATCAGCACATAATCCTTTAGCCCTGTTACAGTGAGCCAGCTTCCTGATTTATGTGCCTCCAGGCTCCCCACCATGAGGAATGATCTTATTGCTAATATGTTGCTAATGTGTGTGTGTGTGTGTGTGTGTGTGTGTGTGTGTGTGTGTGGATGGGGAGAGAAAGAGACTACTACTGAATGTCAGTTTGAAGCATATGATGAAAATTCTCATGATGCCATTGTCTATTTTGATCAGTTTTTGAGACCCATGCAGCATTGGGGAAAGGGTAACATAATAGCTGAGGTCAGAGTCACATTGCAATTGAGAAAGAGAGAGAAAGGGAATTCGAATAATACATAAAGCTTAATTTGTTAATTGAATTGTCTTTCTTCCCTGAGGGAATGTGTTGCCCCATGATGTAATTATGGCATGTAGTTTTGTGAAACGTTCATCATTTTGTAATTGGCTAAAATGGCCAGCAACATTTTGTTTTGCTGTTGGGTTGTACATGACACGTACTGCGTTAGAGAGAGAGAGAAAGAGCAGATAATACTGGAGGAAATACCAATTGTATATTTAGCTTGCGCGAGCAAAAAAATAATCGCTGTGCATATCCGAAACTCCCCCTGTTGTTCCTTTCAGCTTATCGTACTGCGAATGAAAGTACCGGATATATGAGCATGCACATTATCTACCATTACCAACATCAGCAGGGCTCTTCAGCGTGGAGCCACTGCATCATCGGGTTTCTCACAGAGGTCACCTTAGGAATCATAAAAGATGAGAGCCTGAACATCCAAGGCTTTTGAAAGGCTACAGCTCAACCAGTGAAAATGATCTATTCCGCAGGCCCAGTGCAGATATGACCCACACAAGCACAAACAAGACAAAAGAAAAACACAAAAAAGAAGGAAGAACTCTTTAAAGGCATCTCAGTTTCAACCGACACTTCCATGAGGGGTTTAGTCTGACAATCACAAAACAACTAGGAATTGTCTGGCGATCAGTCAACTCAAACCCATCTGTCTAGCTGATTGTTGTGTCTTTGGCCTTGAGGGAAAACCCTAATTTGACACTCGTTTGATCCCTGAAGGCTCATTCTTCATCAGCACAAATATCTGGAGAGAAACTTGATCCAATTCCACGAAGAGGTAGATCTTTAGACGCAACAAAGCCTAAACCTAATATTAAAAAAAAAAAAAAAAACAGTTGTGTGCCACAGACTCCCCAGTATTATCGATGGCCGGTGTTCACAACTCCTTATGTCAGCAGAAACCCGACAACCTGTCATCACACCCCAGTCATGCTGGCACTCGAGTACTGTGGAATTTCTGAGCCAGCTTTTCGCTCGTGCTGCTGTTTCCGTTGCCAGATTGTCCAGCATGTGTGCTTCTGCTCATCTGTGTATACATGTTTGTCTTCTGAGCCCAGCCTTTAGGTACGTCCCATCCCAGTTTGGAGTCATTTGTTGGCCATGTGAACACTGTTAAGTTGGATGGTCTGACCTGTGCATAATTTCCTTTTTGTGTCACCAGCTGCCACAGCACACAATGAATCTTGGGATACACAGTGCCACAAATTATTCAATGGCCATATTCTTCAGGCCCCAAGAAAACAAGGATGCGCTTCAAAAGCTACTGTCACGCAGTTTTTAAACGTAGACTCTACTCTTTCGGTTTAATCTGTGCCGTATTATTTATGCCATCATGTTGCACAGAGTTGGCTTGTCAACATAGACAGAATGCCAGGCAATAGATAAATGTGTTTAGACATGAGGTGCTGTGCCGAGGTATAAAAGGGAGACAGAAAATCATTCAGTAATTTTGTAAAATCATTATGGTTATTTCAGACAGACGTGACACATTGTCCCCAACAGGTTAAAGACTTTTTTTTCGCTTTTTTGTGTGTCGAGCGGGCGTTGGATGTTAAAACTCTAGAGACTTTGCACTTAGAGGAGGTGTCTAATGAATTTTCTAAATGCTAAGAAATGTTGCAGTGCTGCTGTGATGCTCATGATGCTGTCTTCTTTAGTATAATGTAGATACCTTCATAAAAGAAAAAGAGATACTGCCATCAGAGAATTCTTTGTGGCAGAAACATTTTTTGGATGTTTTTTTGTCTAGGGTTTGTAACCTAGTTAGAACATAATTTTGTTTGTTTAAATATGTGACCTTTATTGCCATCCCTGCATAAATAGGAAATGAATAAAAAATCCTGCATAATAAAATTTAAATTCTTACATTCGTTCCAAGGTGCATAAAATGAAATGGCAGACATAATCACACACATTAGAGAATAATTTTCATATTTGACAAGAAAATGTGCACACAATCAGACAGCCAACCACACACAATTCAGCAATAAGAAGAGCAGAAGCACATTTCACAAAGTATAATTTGTGCCTTTGTTAGGCCATTTTCAGAATTTGCAGTTTCACATGGCAGCACTACATAAATAACATCTGCTTTAAGTGTAAGTGTAGTTGGATGGTGCCACAGGACCAAAGTCCTAAAGATGTGTCCTTCCTTCATGACATTTTCCATCAAGGTCTTGGACCTCATTGTAGATTAGGTTTACTTCAGCTATAAAGACCAGTCTGTTGAAATATTATTTCAGCTAAGGACGAGCATATGAAAAAAGTTCAGACTAAATGAAAGGTTAATGCAGCTTGGTCCCCCATTGTCCCAGAGTCCAATTTGTCTCTGTTTCTATGGTATTTGAAGGATTCCCTGGACTTACTCATACTATTTTGGTATTATTCTGACATTGTCTGCTTAAGTTTGATGTTTTTTTTGTTTGTGGACCAATGTTTTATAAAAACACATAAGTAGTTATTCTAAAAGCATGCAAGCAAGTTTGACCAGCTTAAAGTGTGTTTTGATGATACAGGCAAATATGAGCTTTGATTAGCGAATCAGGCTAACATGTGTTTTTGTGTTGTCATGCTGGTCTATCAGCTAGGATCAGCAAAAAAACAGCTACCAGCATTGTGCAGTTTTTTTAAGAAGGCATCTTGCTATTATATTAGACAATGTACGCAATACTACCATTTTTTTCATGATGATTTCTGTGCTAAAATTGACTTATTTAGCATATGTTGGTTTTATACCAACCCGATGGATTGTAGTGTAGGTTTGTTGAATGACATTAGGTGAAAACAGTCCTTTTAGACAGAGTCCTGCTGACCTTAGAATTAAGTAAAAGAATCTGAACACCTTTATGCAAGTCTTGTTCTAGCAATTTAAACAATTTTACTCAATGATTGCAATATGCCCATTTTCTTTATAGCATGCTTAACAACAACACAATGTGTTTTTTTTCTGCCATATTTCCTGAATTTCCTACTAAAAAAAGCTGAGAGTATGAAAAGGATCAGCCTACTGTAGAGTGATGATAAAAGTATAATAACTTAACTAGCCAAATAACTAGCCACAAAACAAATTGAAGCCCAAGTGTTATTTCCATTTTGCCAGCTAACAATGAACGTAACCAAAAAATCCAACTTTTGGTTAGTTGGCCTGGGAAGGAACCACCAGCAATTCAAACCAGGATATTCTTGTTATGTCATTCTGATGCATTCAGTTTTTAAATATGATCTACAGCCACTGAATTAAAATGAAGCTGCTATCTTCTTTATGAGACCCCCTGCAGCCAGGATCAAGGGTCACAAGTAATGAGTCACAGTTGAATTTTGGAGAAATTCTAAGACTCCTGATTCATCCTGACTCAAGAAATGGGTGGTAATTAGGAGAGAAGTCTAATTATGTGTGCTGAATGATTGGAAGACCAGAAGTATGGATCCAGCCCTTCATGAGTTGACCAGAGATTTGGACTCTTTCCTGTTTCATTATTGCCGAGTACTTCTACTCACTTCCTGCCCAGGCCATTAAATCTGAAACAATACTGACTGGCAGGAAACTGAACCCTTGAGGCTTCCTGAGTCATAGGTCCACACTGGGCCAGATCCACCCGTGTGTCCAGTTACAACCAGTCACCATGCCAGTTGCACATCTCCATGACCTCCTTATTATTTCTCACCTTCTCAATATGCCCTTTTTATTGTGTGCTGGTATACAGGAAGCTTGCTGGTTTTATCTGCCAGACCATTAAAGCATTTTTTTCATAGAATAAAAAATCATGTCAAGGACACTCGACCAAGACAGTAATTTTGCACCTTATTGTCTATGCAAACATAAATTAGATTTGTATTCACCTAAAGCAGAGGGTAATTCATGTAAGTCGGTTCTTGGATACATTCTTAAACCACAAACCATTTAGCTTGCATGATTCGTGGTTCATATTCTCTCAGTCTACACACAGAAACTGAAATCTGTACAGTCTATTAAAAAAAGAAAGAACAAGTGTATGAATGGGCTAGAGAGGCAACAGGAACAGCAGGACTGGTTCGAAAATCCTTCTGTATGTACGCTTGCTATTCTGAGCACATTCACACTGACAATCATTCCGTGTGCTATGAACACCCAGATGGTAAAATCATAATAGTCAAAAATAGTAAGAACACTGGTACGCTACCCACCCTTAATGGTCGGCATGTTGGCTGTGTAGCGGAAGCAGAGGAAGCTCTCACAACTTGTGACCAGGAAGCGGCAGTTGCTGGAATTCTGACCACCACACCAAACAAAGGTAAGCAGAAGTACTTGGTGTGATGTAATTTCCACGTTGCGTGAAATACGGAGTGATCAAGTGAGCTTGGGCAGATATTGTGGCGTTTCCAGAAAACGCACAACTTTCAGTGTATGATTACAGACAGCACTTCCCCATCAAAATTCACGCCATCATAGTGTGTACACACTGCAGTACAAGGTGTAAATCGAAGCACACAGTTCACAGACACAGCAAGTCGCATCAGGTTTTGTGAAGATGTGTGGCAACCAAGATGCACTGCATATGCTGTATGACAACATCAACAAGTCAGAAGGAGGGTGGCTACCGAAATGGCAGTTCAGAAACTCCAAATGGCAACAAGCGTCTATGAATATAGACCTGTAGGACTGTGGTGACACCCCGGGAGACGCACCCAGTCCCGCTCCCCCTCGATCGTGTAGACCTGAAATCCCATTTACCAAGTTGGATTAACATCAAAGGCCAAGCTGCTGAAAGTAAATCCTCAGCTTGGCCTTTGATGTTAAAAAACCAACTTGGTAAATGGGACTTCAGGTTGATGCCGATTGATGCAAAGTCACTCCAGGAATCATAGCGATGGATGGTCAGAACCCTTTGGTTTTTCTCAGTTGTATTTCTATAGGAGCAGGTCCTATGACCTGTAAATGTAAATATGTCTTTTATCACTTGCAAAAGCACCTCAGACAAACTTAAAAACCTTTTTTACAGTATTTGGGAGTCCGCGGTGGTGTGGTGGGTAGCATCTCCAAGGTTGTGAGTTTTAATTCTGAGTGTGCGGAGTTCCCCATGTTGCCCCCCCCAAATCGAAAGACATGTAGACATATTGACTAGACAGACTTGCGACACTGACTTGTGCTCAGGTGTGAGTGAATGGTCTGTGTGTGTGCCACCCTGCACCCAGTGTCCAGGGATGGGCCCCGGCAGCCGTGAGGAAAAAGACTAATGAGTTTGTTCTGTCTGAGGGTTAATGGAAATGCAACCTGAAATGTCTAACCACATTATACAAATACTATGTAAATACATACATTTATTTACCACATTTTGCGCGTGTGAGCAGAGATAGACAGTAAATGTAATTCGCTGAATGTTCCTTTGAAGATACTTTTTATACAGAATTCTTTGTATTTAAGAAATCCAGAGTAAAACATCAGTATTGAATGACGTTGATTGTGGCCACCTTTTGTGAAACCCAGTCTATTACACCCTGCTCATATCTACACATTGCTTATCTTTTTTATTCTACTGTGTGAGTGTTATATTGCTTTAGACACATCCACATCTGGAACCAAATGCTGTCCGTGTTAATAGGTTTCCCCAAATAAATTTTCCCCAAAAAATCTGAATGTGATGGATATTCTCAACTTTTCCCGTTTCCTGTAAGGGACTTGTAAACCGTGGGTTCAGCCCACAGTAATTGCCTCCCCCTGTATGACATGAATGGGGGGTTTGCCTGGGTGACCTCCCTCCATTATTACCTCAGCTGATTAGATCAGCATTAATGGAACCTCTTACAGCTGATGTAACACACGTTTCATCCAGATCGCTTTCGCTCTCCCTGACCTCCTCTTTCTTTTTTTACTTGCTGTCCATTGTCTAACATTCACAATTAGTCTCACCCACAGCTCAGATGCATATCTGTTCCTGGAGTCATTTTGGGGCCTATGTGACTCCCTTTACGTAAGTCGTTGGCCCAGGGAACCAACTCTGAAGTTGGCTGGGCATTAAATCTGTTGTGTACAAAATTATATTTTATTTGCTCTGAACACATACAGAGCTTGCGGTGGGTAAAGGAAACTTAGCTGTTCCATGAGTGAATGAAATAATCAGTTCCATTTGGACACACATGATGGCTCTAATAATGGGTGCAGGCTTTTTTCCAGGGGCCTTTCCTCCATTCGACAAGCTTCGGTAAGAGCAGAGTAAACAATCCTCTGCCCTGGTGCACCCATCTTCCCATCTCTTATGAATAAAGGTGTCTGGCAAACTGTGATAACTGCAGGTCATTTGCACAATTCAGAGCTCCCAAGACAGTGTTGAGATTTGAAACAATTGCGCCGTATAGCTGTGCCGGCTCACCGTTTGAATGCTGTTTCTTTACTGAGTAATGTCCAATATCTAGTAAATGTGTGGTTGGATGTGTACGGACTGGATAGTGTACTACAATGTGACTGTGTCGTGCGTTGTCATGCTCTTCACCTCTTTTTCCCTACACTGCAGTGGTCTTTGTCTGCTGTCCGAAAGACGTGTTCCGCCAGCTGATGGTACGCTTCAGGAAGGCGGGTTTACCTCATGAAGAGTTTGTGTTCTTCTACATCGACGTGTTCGGACAGAGCCTGGACTCAGAATTTGTTCGGCCTTGGCTCAGAGGAGACTGTGATGATGGCATTGCCAAGGTTGCTTTCCAAGTAAGTGTCAGGCAAGCATAGTCTGACGTTTATTCAAATCAACTACAAATATAAAAAAAGGTCTCAAAAATATTATTGCTCATTGTTAAAGGAAAAATTTTATAATATAGAAATTGTATAGTAAAAACGAACAAACAGAAGCCATGCTGCCCACCAAGGTAATATAATATTAAGGTAAGGTAATATTCTCTGCATTTATGTTTAGAGAATTGCTATTAAACTACGGTCCCTCTTTGTGGTTGTGTGCAGATCTCTGTTACTTTAACATTACATAAATGCTTTTCTTTCTTTCAGAGTGTGAAGATTCTGACTTACAGAGAGCCTCAGAACCCAGAATATGACGTTTTTGTAATGGACTTGAAGAGAGACGCTAAGAGGATGTTCAATTTCACAGTAGAAGACTCACTGGTATGGAAGGAGAGGGAGTAGGAGACTGGAGAAATGGAAATTGAAGTGGTTAACAACTCCATCAGATGTTTTAGAGACTGACCTGAAACAGACCATTCCTGATACATTCCTGATTTACTATAATCAGGAATGTAATAACTTGCATTATAACATCACCATTTACATTCAGGTCATTATATTCTTTCAAATGACATCTGCCGAAGGAATGAATGTTATGTCTTTCTCTTTCTGACATGCCCCTCATCCAACATACATGCTGAAATTAGAATTTCTAAAATCCATTACTCTATCGAAAGGGTCCTTTAGAGGACTTGCATGTTCTGTTGTTCCATGTGACACATTTCTACAGATTTCAAACATGGCTGTCTGGTAGCCGTCTGCACATTAACTAGGATTTGATAAGGCTGAATGTTTCAAAAAAAGCAAAGGGCAACATGAGGTGGCAGCATTCTACATTTTATTTCGTTATCATGTACCCACTGTACCCTTAAAAGCAGCCACAGAAGAATTTCAGTCAAAAGAAACAAGATAACAGGTTTAACAGGTTGGCAAAATGAGCAAAGAACAATGTTCTTCTTTGTCCTAAAATAAAGTAAAAAAATAGCAATGCAATACTAACATAGTCTCCTGAAATTGAACTAAATATTAAGTAATTTATATTATATGTTAACTTCATTATTTAAATAACGTCTTTAAGTTTTTTCTGTTATTAATTGCTGATTCAGTAAATTCTCTAATTAATGGACAGGTTCAGGAATTGCACTTTTGCGTGTAGCAGTAACAATATGCATATTATACATAAATGGGTAACAGGTCAAAGGATTTTTGGAGGGTGATCATATATGTTATGCATGTATATGTCCGAGAAGTAAAACAGGAAACATCTGCTTTTTAACAGATGAACATTATCTCTGGGGGCTTCTATGATGGCCTGATGCTGTACGCACATGCTCTGAATGAGACCATGGCACCAGGGGAAGGCAGGCCTCCGGGAGAGATCGTAACCAAGAGGATGTGGAATCGGACGCATGATGGTGAGCTCAGACCCAAAGCCCTGGATCCACATCTTACCCTGTATTTACTGCTCAGTTTCCAGTATTCCTGCGGTTTTACTTGCACTGACATAGGGATCTGGGTGACATTTTGGAATGAAATGAAAAAGATCTCTCGGCTGTCAGGGTTTGTGTTTGTGTGTGTGGCTGAGTAGCAGCACAGTACACTCCAGGAACGTGCACCATCAACTACTCCTCTTTATATGAATGCTGCAGCAGACAATGGAACAGCAACAGGGAAGAGAGTGAACAAGTAAAAGAGTCTGCAGTGTTCCTTTTTATAAACTTCTTTTCCGCCAGTATTGATTTGGCCTTCAACACAGTATCAAAGCGCCCCTGATGGGGGATGAATTATTGAGACGCTGGACCAGACTAGGCCACAGCAATTCTACACCTTCTCCAATGTGTCCCATTATCACACTACGACAGTAAACATTGACAGCAGTCTATACAACGTTGTAAACCCAAATTTTAAAAACGTAATAGAAACAATGCATTTTAAAGGATTCAGGCATGGCAACTGTGAGAGTCATTTTAAAGTGGATTACGTGGCATAATTAACCCATCTGCTCCCGAGAGGTGAAATCAGAAACACATTCCGAATGTTGATCATTAAACATTTGTTCTGGGAAATTTCTACATGTGTGAAGTATTCAATTAAGCGCATGGTGACTGCCCTCTTGGGGGTTTATATTCAGTGTTAATCGTTCTGCAGAACAGCTCCTCATTACATCCATTCAGTTGCGAAAAAGCAGAAGAAAGGAACAGAAATTCATTAATATAGCACAGGCAGAAAATAAAAAGGGATTCTCAGATTCTCTGGAGAGACAAGGAGTAAACTCTCAGATATGAAGGAAAGAGACCTTCATTTTAAAAGGTGCACATCTCTTCATTGATTGTTTTGCTCTCCACGTTTCCGTCATATCTCTCTCGTGACCATTCCAATTTCTTTCCGTCCTTGCCTGTTCCTTCAGATGTGGGGCAGTGGTGGCCTAGCGGTTAAGGAAGCGGCCCCGTAATCGGAAGGTTACCGGTTCGATTCCCGATACGCCAAGGTGCCACTGAGCAAAGCACCGTCCCAACACACTGCTCCCCGGGCGCCTGTCATGGCTGCCCACTGCTCACCAAGGGTGATGGTTAAAAGCTGTCAAGCTGGTTTGACATGGCAGGGCAGAATGATTAATGATGGAATGATGGCTGGACATGATGATGAAGAAGGACGCATACGCACAACGTCACGAAACAGGGGTTTAATACATGATAAACAGGACCGGGGACACATCCAGTAACAAGTAACAATTACCGAACAGGGCAGCTTTATACGACCAGACACTGGTGACCATGATCAGGAAACATTGCACAGGACGAACAATAACCCCTTCCGGACTGTATCATGTCAAAAGCGAATGACACATTTTGCTGTGTCACCGTGCGCTGTGCTGCAGTGTTTCACAATAACAATCACTTCACTTTCACTTCAGATGCACAAAGATGATGCATGCATTCACTTTATTTGGACACTGAAATTGCCAGTGTTTTCCTGTCTGGGGCTTCTCAGGATTCCTAAATCGTTTCTGTCAGTCAGAGTGCTATTTGTTCCGTGTTTGTCTTTGTTTTGAAAATTGTACAATGGTTTGTTTCCTGCTTTTGCTGTTGTCCATGTTCCTCATATATACTCATATAAGTCTGTGAGTCCTCTCAGCCACCTGAAAGTGGGCTCCTAGTGAACCTGAGCAGTGCGCAGAATCCTAATCAGGCTGAGCCACATTTTCCACATGCTTTTAAGATCAGGGAGTCCTGTCAATCTCCTATAAAAATTTGCTGCTGAGAGCCACTCATGCTCCGTATCGCCCTCAATCCATCTGCTTCATCTTCTCTCAGGCCCCCTGCATTTTTTTCTAATTCCTTGTCATCCATCACTCCTCAGAGCCATTGATCCTTCCATCTTGCCTCTTCTGCGTGTTCACATAGAGCAGTGCTTCTGTCTTGTGCCTGGCTGATAGTGCAGAAGATTATTCAGACACTCTGTCACCAGCCATGTGTATCTATAAATAAGCCAGGACCGTTATGCTTTCATGATCCAATTTTACCTGGGATTAAAGTGGATTTTAAATCAAAGGAATGCTGTAGTTAATCGTGGCAGATTGTCAGATTGTATCAGACATCAAATATGTGATGCAGCTTTGACTTCTTTACAAATGTGTTTTTTTTCCATGACTTCCATGCCTTCAAGATTCAAGGCTTCCTTGAATGAAGTTATGAATCATCATGTTTCAGCTGCAGCTGTATAAAATATTCCTTTTTCTAGTCTACGTAAATGTGCTTTTTAAGTGTTTCAGTTTAAAATGAGTTCCTATACAGAGGTTTCAGATGGTTGGAAGGGGAAGGAGACTGAAACAAACCTGAAAGCATGTAGCATAAAGGCCAGGAACAAAAACACAAACACAGGGGTATTGTGAATGACAACGTCAATGTGTCAGCACGTTCTGGGTGCTGCATGCCCTCTCTCAAGGAGTCCTGATCCTTACTCATGCTTAATTGGCTTCAGCTTGGAATGATCAGAACTCCTTAATCAGAATCAGAAAACTTTATTAATCCCGCAGGAAATTGCTGATGCACCTGCTGTGTGAGCCCCGGGGCACCTGGCGTCACACAGACGTACCCCTGCAGAGCCAAGATAAAATCTTTAAGGTTGCTGCCTTGTTCAGTTCTGCTTTTGAGTTCATTATAATATCGATAATAAAATCCATTAGTTAAATGGGCATGTCAGCATGAATACATGATGTGTTTTCCTTATTATTATAACGGCACAACAACAGCACTACACACGTAATAATCTTGTAAATGCACAGCAATAATTACAATCTGACTTTATTCTTTATGCAATACATAAAGAGGCATTTCAAATTTAAACTGCAAAAATACATGTATCTGGCTTTTTTTAAGCAAATAAATCTTGGTTTAAGAAGATTCTGAAAATAATCTGCCAAATGCATTTGTCAAATTATTTTTAGATGAACACATTACCCAACATGGCATTTCTCCCCTTAACTCAAATTGATCATCTTGAGCAGATAATAGCTGTTTCAAATGTGTACGTCCGGTCACTTTGTGCTCGAGCATTTTGAGATCCCAGAGGAGCTAAACTCTGGGCTTTTCCAGGAAGCTGTGATGTCACCCACCAGGCATGTGGTGTGTGAGTCAAAATGAACATACGTTTAAAGTCAGTAAATTAGCCACACATGCTCCACCACTTTTGCTATACATACTACAATATTGAACTCTGAGCCTTTAAGCCATAAGGTTAATTACTTTTCTAATGTATTTCTGTGAAGGGCTGTTACTGTAAGTAGTTTACTCTCTTTAGTCTCATCTCCCAGAACCCATAACCGTGGTACTTCTGTTCATTTGTGTGGAGGTGCGAGACCCTTGATCGCCGTGACCTACCCTGCGGTCTCTTTCACGGGCTGGACTTTTTCTGCCTGGATAATAGCTGTGATTTCAGCTTTAATGTCAGAACTCATTTCCTTAATACATCAGGACTTGCTTTACTTCAACTTGTCACAGGATTGATCGCAGCCTGTTATGCCCTGAGAAATAATGTAAGGTCATAATGGTGCAGGAAATTAAAGCCACGTCCCAGTAGTCATGGCACTATTCAGAGGAATAGAATTGGCCGCCTATGGAAATCAGATATGGTGAATGATGTGCTGAATAGCACTGCACACATCTCACGTCTTATTTCTCTGGCTAAAGTAAATTTGATCAAATTGTCATTTTAAGTAATTGTAAACCTAAGAGGCCTATGCTGTAGTGTCAAGCAGACTGGTTGACTTTACTGTAGAAAGTAAAGTTGTAGAATTTGCACACACTCTCTGAATGTGCGGTAGTTTGCACTGATTATCTACATAATATGCCTTCCTCCCATCCTTTCTCTCAGGAGTTACGGGACTGGTGAAGATTGATGAAAGTGGTGACAGAGAGATAGACTTCGCCTTGTGGGACATGACTGATTCCAACAGCAACGTCTTTCAGGTACCAGCCAGATTTCTCACATGCTGTGACAAATATTATGTAAATACTGTAAATATAAAAATAATATATAATATCTCAATAGACTGCAACCAATTTGTTTTCTTTAACATGCCTACAGTTAGGTTTGGGCAATGCCTTTTCTTAATTGTGAGATTAATTTGAAATCAGTATTAAAATTTCCGTACTCATGCAGTATTTTAAGAGCCTCATAGCAGAAACCCAAATGAAAGTGAAAGTGAAGTGAAAGTGAAGTGTCACACGTGATACACAGCAGCACAGCACACAGTGCACACAGTGAAATTTGTCCTCTGCATTTAACCCATCACCCTGAGTGAGCAGTGGGCAGCCATGACAGGTGCCCGGGGAGCAGTGTGTGGGGACGGTGCTTTTGCTCAGTGGCACCTCAGTGGTACCTTGGCAGATCGGGATTCGAACCAGCAACCTTCTGATTACGGGGCCGCTTCCTTAACCACTAGGCCACCACTGGCCCAAATCTTGTTTTCAGATTAGATTAATTACGTTACCCTAGCTGGCAGACCATTCTTAAGCACATTTACAAAAGTAAAGAGATTTCCTTGATGATCAGTCTGTATGGTGTGTATACATACACAATCAGTTTGCAGTTCTCCGTGCCTTAGCCTTTAAGGGGTCTTTTTAGCCTTGATATACTCTAGTATGTTCAGGCAGGCCATCTATTTGCAGTCCTAGAGTGTCCTCTTCAAGGCATTTGATTGGCAAATTGAAGATGAACCATTGTAAGCTTAAAGCAACTGCAATTTCTGGGTTTGTGGCAATGTAGAGTGCATTGTTTTCCTTTTCATGTAGACAACGTTCTGGTCTCCCAATTAACTCCATTCTATTTCATTCTATTCTTTCGTAATGTTGTCCATTAAAAGTTGCTTCTGCCAAGTTTTCTGATATATAATTGGTCTGGTCTCGTCACTCACAAACTTTCTGTTGTACTTTTTTGCAGTCTATTACATTTTTGGGGAGGCTTTTACCTCTCTGTTTTTAAACGACCTTCATCATAAGCGATCAGTTAAATCTTTTCTACGTCTCTCTTGCTATGTGTTTATCTCTTGCTGTTGTGTTTTATGTCTTTATGACAGATTGTTTCAATTTACAATGGCATGGAGAAGAGGATGATTCCTGTCCCTAATATGACTGTCCATTGGCCGGGTGGTACGGTGCCCCTCGACATTCCAAAGTGCGGCTTCACAAACGAAAACCCTGCTTGCCACACCAGTATGTACATTTAAATTAAGATCAGATCAACAAACACGCATTTCATTATAAAAACATAATTGTCTCACATGTATTTCCTTGTTTCTTATTGTGTAAAATATGATCCTTGTTCCATGAACCAGCGGCAAATAGGCAAGTGTAATTGCATAGAAATGCAATTAAATGAAAATAACAATATAAAACTTGTTCCTTTTTAACCCCTGTGTTGAGAAATATTCTGTTACAGCCGCTGCCTTGTCTAAGCACATGCCTTCCTGTCTGTGTTTCTCAGGAACCATCACAATGCACCAGATGTTGACCATTGTGGTTTTCTTTGTAATCATCATTATCCTTACCATCACGGTATTTATATATCGGTGAGTGTGTGCTTATACAAATACTGTACATTTACTGTACAAATACTGTATTTAATATGTCTGTTCCATTGTGCATTCAATTGTCCATTCATAAAAAATCACATACATGCAGAAAACTGAAACTGGAGAATGAGCTGGTGGCTCAGCTCTGGAGGATCTCCTGGGATGATATCGAGTTGGGGCATCAGGAGAAGATGTTACGCAGCATGGGGAGCAAACTCACCTTGTCTCTGGTGAGAAAAGCCATTCAGTCTCCATTCTGTCTTTTTTCAATAATTCCAAAAAGAAAAGTCGTTACTGAAGCCGTTTGTTTCATTTGCTGCCTGCAGAGGGGCTCCAATTATGGCTCTTTACTCACTGGGGATGGCAACATGCAGGTGTTTGCTAAGACTGGCTATTTCAAGGTACCAATCAAGCTAACCACACAGTTCATTAATTACTATAATGTCATAATTGTTTATTGCTTATGATATGAAAATGACAAACCTGTTTTTGTTGTATTCAATTAGTATTTTTGTTGACAAGCTATTTATTAAATACATGGAAATAGTTTAACATCAAATTATAGTGTTGCCCAAACTTCTTTTTTCAGAGGAACTTAGTAGCAATAAAGTACATCAACAAGAAGCGCATAGATCTGACCAGAAAAGTGCTCTTCGAACTGAAACACGTGCGTACGGACGCAGAGTATCCCTCTTCCGTCCTCTCATATTTCTGGGGGTTTACGCTGGTCACCTAACACAGACTTTCCATTTCGAATTACAGATGCGGGACGTCCACAACGAACACCTGACTCGTTTTATTGGCGCGTGCATCGACCCGCCCAATATCTGCATTATCACTGAATATTGTCCTCGTGGTAGCTTGCAGGTAATGTGCCATAACCAAGATTTTTTTTTCAGTATGAGGAGGAAGCATATATTGTGTCTAACTGCTTCCAGTTCATACAGACACTTGTTTTAAGCAAGAAAAAAGAGGAAAAAATATTTCATGCATTTTCAGAAAACTAAAATTCCATGTTTATGTGGAATTTCCTCCTAAAGTCCAAAGACATGCATATTAGGTAAATTGTGGTTCTTCACTGGTCCTCACTTGTGCATGTGTGAGTGTGTGTCTGTTTTTGTGGATATTCCCCATATTACAGACAGACACCCAGTGCAGATATTGTTCCAGTCTGTGCCCCCAGATTGCTACAGCTGCCCTCTTCTGACCCTGAAATGAATGGATGCATGCATGGTTGGATTATTAGAATGTCAGAATTTAAATGCATGTGAGATGAATCAGATTAATCTCAATTTAAACCAGTAATTGTCTGTTTTCTCTTTAGGATGTGCTAGAGAATGAGAGCATCACACTGGACTGGATGTTTAAATATTCATTAATCAATGACATTGTCAAGGTACATAAAACTTACATTTCTCTACTTCTTTTCTTTTTAATCCCATCTCCCAATCCATGACCCAATCAACTATAGTATTATTCCTACTACTAGGTAGCACTAGATAGTAGATTTATCAACTGTTTTTCTTTGCTGTGTTTGAGATTACAAGGACATCCCTTGATCAAAATGTATTGTTGACCTGTGGCTGTCAATAACTTACTTTAGCATCTCCTACTTCTCAGCATTGACTCGTAAAGATACAAACATTTCTAATTAACCTTTTCCCCACCTCTCCTCCACATTCTGAAGGCCACACCCCATTTATGTCACACACTTTATGACCTTTTTCTAGGGTATGGTCTACCTACACAACAGTGTCATTTTATCCCATGGCAACCTGAAGTCCTCCAACTGTGTGGTGGATAACCGATTTGTGCTGAAAATCACAGACTATGGCCTCTCCAGCTTCCGCACAGAGTGTGACTTGGAAGATACCCATTCCTACTATGCTAGTGAGTGACAGGACTTAGCACTTCTATACCTTTGATTGATGTTTGCCTATTGGATGTGCCCAGTTATGAACAACCCTTTTCCCAGACTGATCTTTCACATTTCCACCCTCTTTCCTTCTCTGGCTCCTGTCCTTTGACATCCCATCCTTTGATGGAGCAGAAAAACTGTGGAGGGCAGCTGAGTTGCTCAGAATGGAGTGCCCACCAGGCCGCGGCACACAGAAAGGTGACGTGTACAGTTTTGGTATCATCCTGCAAGAGGTGGCACAGCGCAGGGGAGCCTTCTACCTGGAAGGGGAGTCACTCAGTCCAAAAGGTTAGTATACGAATTCATAGACCTGAACAGTCAGGCCCTTGCCGTAATGACCTTCCATCAGAAACCCAATGCAATCGAGGAAACATGAGAGTTTTAATGCCGTCATACCTTCTCATGATCAATGTTGAGATGGGCATTGTGGAGGTGATCCTCCATCTTTAATTATGTTTGCTTACTTCTCAACCCTGAGTGTCTCCTCAGAGACAGCCGGTCATAGGCGAGGTCTGTTATGCACTACTTATCTGTCTCAGAAATGTGAATCATCTGCGGTTTTATCAAAGAATCTGACCAGTAATTTCCAGTTCCTGGAGCACACAGATTGCTGCTTTCAGGGCTTTCCGTTACTTGCTATTAGCCCATGTCTCAGTCATGACCTGACACCTGATTAAATGACCTTTAGAGCCACTGTCTAATCATTTTTAGAGACCTGCTCTTGGGTCCTCATGGATATATGGTCTGAAGATATTAAGAATTCCCTTGGACTGTTAAGGAGAGAAACATGGATGATGAGAAATGTTTCGTGACCAGTGATCAGTCCAGATTGAAATGTTTTGAATATTTGAATGCTGCCAACCTCACCAGTTTGTCTATGATAGAGACCAAAATGCAAAATACTACAAAGCCATCTAATTTTTCAAACTTTCGAATACTGAGTGTGTCCATGCTTGATTGTGGAGTTTTATGGTTCTGTTAATTACACAGACTCTTTAATGGCAGCTCAGAATGGGCAGGGCTTTTCACTTTCAATGCCCTATATCTTACACGCCTCATTAACACATACTAATAAACTGGGGTGCCCTGTAACCCAGCAGCTATGTGCCTCAATAAACAGCTTCCTCTGATTTTCCACATTGGCATGTTGGACAGATAACAGTCTTTTCGGCTGTACCAATGCATCTGTGATCACATCCAGTGTAATCTGAATGTAGAAATGTACGGCAGAAGTGATCAATTTTTTTTTTTATAAATATGTCTCGCACGCGCTCTCTAATTATTTCAAAGAGGCCACTTAAGTGCTACAGAGGGCAAATGCTAATGTGTTTCCTCCTCCTCTGCTGCTGCTCCGTATTGATTGAAGCAGATAAGTGTGCACTATTCATGTGTCTGCTCTCCCATTTTAAACCTCCACCATGCTGCCTTTTCCTGTTTCACTGGTCACACTTGACATTATCTTTTCACATTGAGCAGCATTCCAGTTCCTTCTTCAGATCACACTCAAAATAAATCACGGAGGGTTCAGGGCAAGCTGGAGCCTCGGGTTAACTGAGGTCAGAGTTAATGAATTAGAACCAATAATGGGAAGTATTAAGCCATCATATAATATGTTTTTGATGTGTGCATGTCAGTGTATACTGCAACAGTTTAGCTATTTAGCTATTTCATAAAATGTATTGTTGGTCAATTTAAGCATTATGCTATGAAATATGTGCTCTTGTAGATCTTCTGTATGTCTGTATGGAATCATGCTCTATCAGACTTGACTACCTTGACCTGTGACTAATAACCCAGTGTATTATACCCTCTGGTGGTGAAAATGTGGGTTTGCATGTTGTAAAGAAGTTCAATTTCACTTACACATATTTAGTAATCGAACAAAATGTTTCAACCTTTCAATCTTTTCCAAGATCAGTGACTTCTTTATGAAACCATTTATTCTGCTTGATCTGTGTCTGTGCAGCTGTCTCTGCCATTTCTGGCAAAGCTGTGCAGCATAATAATTCCACGCTCAGTGATATATTTCTTACCCCGAGATCTCAGAAACAAATAAACTGACATTCGCCCACATTTCAGCATCCCAAATCTATAGCCAGAAACTGATGCATGTTTTTCAGTGATTTTCACGTATCCATGTATGCAACTTAAATGAAGTAGAAAGAAAGGTTTCCATACAGCAAGATAAGAACAGGCAGTGTACAAAGATGACAGTGGGGGTTGTTATACTGGAGATGTATTATCGTTCCGTTACCAGCAGTGGGGTCTTTAACATCATTTTACTAGTTGGAACCACTGCAGTTTAATACCTTTAGTAGCCATAGTACAATTATATCAAAATGAAGGGAGCTGGAATATAAAGAGAAGGCACGACTGTAGCATTGATTTTTATGAAAATTGCTGTGCAGAACATAGCCAGTAGGAGCATTTGAGTGGTATAAATTGCACTGAGTTGGCTTGTTTTATCTTAGAGTATGAGTTATTTTCATGTTCTCAACAGCTGGAATAAAGAAACAGTGAAAAGTGGTGAGGAAGATGCAGAAGAAGATTAAGCGGAGTACAATGGAAATATTTGTCTGAAGGGCTGGGAGGACAAACTGAATCATTTTATTGAGTGAGAAAAATTCTATACAAGGATTCAATGCAAGGATGAAATAATTGAGGATGACTGAGATGCTTAGTGCTTTGTTGTTCATTTTCTTAAATTTCCAAAAATATTTGCTGACTCACATCTTTGAATATCCTTCATTGTTCTAGAATATGTTCTTTGAGTTTCATGGTTAATTTTAGTTTTTCTGAAGCCATTCTGTTGTGAACTTGCTTCAATGCGTCACCCAACTTCTACAGAGTTTCAGCTGACAACACACCATGCTTTCATGATATGCACTTCCAGAATATGGGGCAGTGGTGGCCTAGTGGATAAGGAAGCGTGTGCTGTGCTGCAGTGTTTCACAATGACAATCTCAATGACTTTCACTTCAGTATGGTTACATGTTCTTAGTTTTAATCTTAGTTTCAGATGTGCAGCAATGTTCTTTTTAGTAAGCAGCCTTCAAACTCTGGCTTGTTTCTTTACTTCAGCTCATGCTCATTTTGACTGTGCACCCACTTATTGGTAGAGAAGTCACAATCCCAAAGTGTCTTTATTTGTAGACTGGAGAATTTCTTAAACCGTACTATCTTACTTTGTGTCTCTTTCCAGCTTTGTGTCAATCAGCAATTCTAAAGTGAAGTGATTGTCATTGTGATACACAATACACACAATGACTCAACGAAATATGTCCTCTGCTTTTAACCATCATCCTTGGTGAGCAGTGGGCAGCCATGACAGGCGCCCAGGGAGCAGTGTGTGGGGACGGGGCTTTGCTCAGTGGCACCTCAGTAGCTCTGATCCACACCTCCAATCTCATTTTTCACGCCTCCAGATATGCGGATATGCTACCTAATTTTTTTGAGGCAGTAAACTGTGCTAGTATTTTAGGTATATTATATACAAAACCCCTGACTAAGAGAAATATCACATTTTATGATAAATTAATTCAGAAATAAAAAGGGAAAAAATTTTTTAAAAAGGGATCACATAATGATTTGGGGTCTTTTGATGTGTTTTCAGCTTGTGAGATGTCTCTTTAAAAAAAAAAAAAAAAACTGTCTCACCCCACAGAGATAATTGACCGTGTGGTGCTGGGTGAGTGGCCATATCTTCGGCCATCGGTGAACCCACAGGTCCACAGCGAGGAACTGGGTCAGCTGATGCAACGCTGCTGGGCAGAAGACACCTCAGAGAGGCCTGAGTTCAAAGAGATTCAACTGCTGCTACGCAAACAGAACAGGTCTGATTCTCTTACAGAAATGTAAATGAGTGATATCCAGACCTGCTCAAACCTGGAGGTCAACTCACCCACCTAACTAGGGTGGTAGTAGCCTAGTAGGTAACACACTTGCCTATGAACCAGAAGACCCAGGTCAAATCCCACTTACTACCATTGCGTCCCTGACACTTAACCCTTACTTGCTCCAGGGGGACTGTCCCTGTAACTACTGACTGTAAGTCACTCTGGATAAGGGGCGTCTGATAAATGCTGTAAATGTAAAATGTCAAGACCTAACCCAACTTACACATCATAAACACTTTTATTGAGACCACATGCAAGGCATTACATTGATTTTGTGATAAGAATGGAGGATCATTAGATGCAATTCAAAACAGACATCCTTAAGCATGTAATATTACATAATTGATTTTATGAATAGCAGTTTTTTTTTCACATTATATATATATATATAAAACTTACTTTCTTAACAATAAATACATATAAACCAATCCTGCTTCACATTAACAGGTTGCAGTTGCCAAGCAACATATAAGCAAAGGCAACATAAGCAACATAAAAGCAGCTTTTTGTGTATTTTTGTATAAACCAAGTAAAATGCAGGCAAGAAGCATTTCACCTTCAGATGGGTGACTCATTCTGATCAGATTATAGAATCAAATTTGTGTTCAGCCCCCCCTATTGTAAAGTCAATTATTCGTAATGTTAAGATTTAGGTTTGACCTATTTGACTGCAGGGAGAAGAGCACAAATATCCTTGATAACCTTCTGTCCCGAATGGAGCAGTACGCCAACAATTTAGAGGAGCTGGTGGAAGAGAGGACCCAGGCTTACCTGGAGGAGAAACGCAAGGCGGAGGCCCTTCTGTACCAGATCCTGCCGCAGTGAGTCTCTGACTGTGGTGAACTGTGGACCATGCTGGTGACTCTTTACTCACAGCCCAGAGTGATCTCCTTTTCTCCAGAAGTCAAGTAACTTGCTCTGGGTTGGGTCTATTTCAGCATTTACTCATTATACAGTCACATACAGTCACAGCTGTGTGGTGATTCTCTATGTAGTTCACCAACTCTGATTTGGCAGTAGCACCTGTCCAGAACTACCATGCCTGTAGTTAATACAAACCGTAACATTCATAACCAATTTTTATCTTGTGCTTTTCTAACAAGTATGTCATGACTCTGAGGTTGTAATAAAATGTATTTGACAAATAGTGGTGGCTTAGTGGGTAAGGAATCAGACCCGTAATCAGAAAATTGTGCGTTTGAATCCCCACACACTGCTCGCCGGGACTTTCTTTCATGGCTGCCCACTTCTCGCCATGGGTGATGGTTAAAAGCAAAGGACACAATTCATTGTGTGCACCGTGTGCTGTGCTGCAGTGTTTCACAATGACAATCATTTCACTTTAAATGTTACCCCCCGGGAAAACATATCATAATATAAAAATAATCACCTAATTAACAATCTTCTCAGACTCCCTTCAGGGGGCATGACAGATTAAATTGTGCTCCAAGTGCTCTTGTGCCTTTAAATCTTGGATCAAGACATGTGCTTTTGTTTCGTGGTTTTGTGCAGTTCGGTGGCAGAGCAGCTGAAACGAGGGGAAACTGTCCAGGCAGAGGCCTTTGATTCTGTCACCATCTACTTCAGTGACATAGTTGGATTCACAGCCCTCTCGGCATCAAGCACTCCTATGCAGGTGAGAACATAACCGTGCTGGCCTAACCGAGTTATTAGTTACCTTGTGTTAAAGTAATAGAATATGGACTGCAGACCATATGCAAATTCTATATGGCTTCTGCCTAATAGGCCACGGCTCTATTTTTTTTTTTGTTGCTCAAAACAGCAGCAACGTTAGCACTGTGTGTCAGTCACAGGTTTTTATGTGGCCACCCCTGAAACTCATTACTGATAAATGGCTGAAAGATTTCAAAAATTAAAAAAATGGACATGGCAGCAGCTGTGGTTCTATCACTTGACTTCATACATGTTGCATTTGAAATATGCCTGATATGCTTTTTTATGTTTTTTTTTTTTCTTTTCTGTATTATATGTGCAATTCTTTTGATTTTAGCTCAGTGTTTGTACAATTAGTCAGATCTGTGTTCTTTCACTCAGGTGGTGACACTTCTCAACGATCTTTACACGTGTTTTGATGCCATCATAGACAACTTTGACGTCTACAAGGTAAATCATTTCAAATGAGTTCCTTCTGTATTTCGCAATCAAGCAAACATTGCAGTAATACTGAGATGTTGAAATAGCTGCAAACAATTTAGGCTACCTAAGTGGAATCATCTCTGTACTCCACGGAGCAAAACAAATGGCCAACATTTCACTTATAGTCAACGCAAAGTAAAACAAGCATAAGTAAAACTAGTAAAGTAAAACAACAAGCTGTCTCTATAAGATCTGAAAATATTAAGGATGCAAACCAAAAGAGCAGCTTTTGAGAAAGAGGAGACTAAGTATGATTTAATAGTTTTAAGAGTTTCAGACACCCTTGTGGTAAATACTTTGGACAGTAACAAAGTGAATTGTAATTCGTTACTGTACTTAAGTAGATTTTTTGTGCATATGTACTTCACTAAAGTATTTACATTTGTAGAGACTTTTTAATTTTTACTCCAGTACATTTCATTGTTAAATATATTACTTTTTACTCCACTACTTTTTTTCAAAGGCAGTTGTTCCTTTTTTATGTTTAAAAATCTGACCTTTGAACTGTTTCAAGAAGATCAAGATGTTCGAAGATGTATGCTGTAAGTTCACCAATCAAATTACTGCACACGGCTATTGATCTTCTATATTACTGGTTGCATGAACTTGCTTATACCAGCCTTTTCAGAGTTGTAGAAAAGATGAAGGACCTTTTGTGAGTTAGTCATTTCAGTATATTCTGTAAAATAATCTAATAAAACTACTAACAATAAAAGTGATAAAAAGCGATAAAAGTAGTGGCCTAGCGGTTAAGGAAGCGGCCCCTTAATCAGAAGGTTTCCGGTTCGCAAGGTACCGCTGAGGTGCCACTGAGCAAAGCACCGTCCCCACACACTGCTCCCCGGGCACCTGTCATGGCTGCCCACTGCTCACTAAGGGTGATAGGTTAAAAGCAAAGGACACATGTTGTTGTGTCACCCGTGTGCTGTGTTGCAGTGTTTCACAATGACAATCAGTTTCAGAGAGGTACAGATTTTTACATGTGCTGCATTAACAGGTTAAAATAGATTTAGGTGATTGTATTTACAGTCTTTTCAAATGCGTAATCCACATATATTATCTAATAAATTTTGTTTATATTATACGATTCAGGCTGTTATGTGATCTAATAATCACCCATAACAATTATATTGTGAATACAGTAGTAGATGAAAAACAAATGCCCATTTTAACAGTTATTGTACCTGTACTCTGCATGACTTCTCAATATCAGTGAGCGCTTAGTAACTCGCAAACTCAGTACTAGCATTCAGTCCTACAATTTTCACAGTTTCAGCTTTCAAAGACTGGCGGTGCCCAAAAAATAAATGTGGTCTGAGCCACAGTCCCTGAGAAAAACACTTAACCCTGAGTGTCTCCAGGATAACTATCCCTGTCACTACTGACTGTAAGGGCATCTGATAAATGTTGTAAATGATCATTTTAAGTTATCAGTGGCATTACTTGCATTCAATTAAAGGGAAAATTTAAATTGAGGAATTTAACTTTACTTTATTTTGCTCTACTTACTGGAGTAAAATTTTTACCTTAACTCAACTTTATAACTCTACTTTAACTCAAGTACTTGGTTTGTGTACTTCGTCCATCAGTACATCCTTAAATACGGTGACAGTACTCTTGCACTTGGCCACAAGGTGGAGACTATTACGAAAGTTGTTTGCCTTCCGCCATTATCGATTTGGCAAAAAAATTATGCAGATAAGCCCTTCCTGATACAACCCGCCCCATTTACTCAGGGTGGGACCGGCACCCAGAAATACATTGTTGTGGCATCCCTAGTGGCTGGGTTAAGACTATTAAGAGTAAATAAGTGGAATAGCCCCACAGTACTCTTGTTCACTTTTTGCACCAGGTGGAGACTATTGGGGATGCGTACATGGTGGTGTCTGGTCTCCCTGTGCCGAATGGGAAGCTGCACGGGAGAGAGATCGCCCGGATGTCTCTGGCTCTGCTAGACACCGTGCGTTCCTTTAAGATCCACCACCGACCGGACCAGCAGCTTAAACTGCGAATAGGAATTCACAGCGGTGAGGCCGACACGCATCCAGTAAAAACCAATGCCTGTTTCCGTCCCTGTATCAGTTAACAAGTAGTGGTGGTGGTGTTTGTGTGTGTCCACTAGGACCAGTGTGTGCAGGTGTGGTGGGACTGAAAATGCCCCGCTACTGTCTGTTTGGAGACACAGTCAACACATCCTCTCGTATGGAATCTACTGGAGAAGGTGATGCATGCTCCATGCTGCATATTCAAGCATCACTTTGTAATAGTTTGATTGAAGGATGACTCTAGAGGCTTCAGAGTGTGAATGATGCATTTTCATCTGTCTGGTCTCCACAGCCCTGAAGATCCATGTGTCCACGGCAACGTTTGAGGTGCTGCAGGAGTTCAACTGTTTCCAGCTGGAGCTGCGTGGAGATGTGGAGATGAAGGGCAAAGGCAAAATGAGAACCTACTGGCTGCTGGGAGAAACTAAAGCAGTGAATGATGTGTAAATTCAATGGAGAGATGACCAGCATTAGGGCCCTGGTTGACCTTCTATGCTGACCCTTACCCAGGCTCACAGACGTACCACTATCCTTAGGGAAAACTGACAGTATTAGTATTTCTTTCGGAATAACCATTTTCAGATCTTCCTGTTCACGTCACCCATCTGGTTGTCCTAGTAGTTAGCACTTTAAAGCTGGCATGTTGGCCAGCTGATGGTCCAATTGTTTCTGTGTAACAAGCTTTTTCATGCTAATGTCAGAAAAATGAAGTAAGAAGTTTGAAGCATTCGCTGAGTGCGTGTGTGTTTGTAGGAGGGCGTGTGTATTTTTATGCATCGCCCAACGTTGCTTTTTGTGACCTCACTCAAATTTACGTAGGCCTCGTAACACATTGACATCAGGTCAGCAGTTTCCTTTCTGCAAACCTGTGTAGTGTGTAAAGTTCACTTCTGGTCTGTCATGGCATTTGGAAACTTTTCATCACGATCTGCTTATTTTGCTCACCCCAAAAAATTTACATGTAAATCTTGGCATCGCCGGGTATTTTCACTCTGGACCAATTGCTTAAATTGCGGTTATATGAACTCTGGCTGAAGCCACAGAATCATTACAGAAGACAGACTGACTGATATTTAGTCGTCCTCAGAGCATACGGCTGATGATGAAGTGCAGAAAGAACAAATGGCTCTGGGCCAATGCAGGTTGGTGTTTTAAAGAACCCCCACAACACTGAATGTGTTCTGTTGTCCTCTGCTGTGTGTCAAATTGTAACCATTTGTGTGACAGGGCAGCTGTTGTTTCCGGAAGATCAGAGAACCCAAGCATGTAACAAAATAGCAAATCTACAGGTTTTTGTCCTTTTCCTGATGTCTTTTTTATGTATTAAACTACTGAAATATCTTTTGAGTTGTTTGATTGTTGCAAGGTAAGGATTTAGGATTGCATGTCGATGAGTGTGCTGTTGCTAAATTAATGAATGCTTTATGTACTTAATCAATTTCTAATTGTGGACAGCAAACATAATCCTCTATCATAATTTGCTTCAAGGAGAAGTCTCAACTGGCTGTGATAGTCAATTCGCTAAGCATCCGTTAACTTTTTTCTTTTTTTTTAAACAGCTCTTTCGACTAAGCAGACATTGCCATTCTCATTGTAATGTCACCCGAGTGGTCAAGAGAACCTTTTTGTTTTAACTTGCATTAACTACAAAGATTATGGATTTAAACAGTTGTGCTGAAAGATCTCTATTTTTCATCTTTTGGAAATTGTTCTTCAAAGTTCTGAAAGTGCAAAGAAAAGTGCCTTTTAGGGACACTTGTTATCAGTTCTAAAACACCATGAAGGCATCACCTTCTTACAATAATGCTTATAATAATTTCTCACTGTCCACGTCATCTGAATAAAATCCAACCACACAACGTGCATGACATCAACAATCACTATCACAAGAGTTTTTAGCCTCAGCTTTTATTGTGGTGTGTCTGTGCGCAATGGGACCCGTCCTTCCTGAAGAACTTCACCGCAGCCCAGCGCTTCTTCAGCAGGCGTCTCAGCCGCCCTGTCCCCGCCGGACAGGGAGAGGCGGTCGCCGGCTGGTAGCTGTCCCAACAGTCCCGGCGGTTATACGGGCCACGGGGGAGGTGATCGGGCTGGCGAGAGGCGCACCAGAGCGCACTGGCCGCGTCGCAGGACACGGAGCGCACCGTGGCGCGCACGTTGCGCGGAATGTTTTCTATGTCCGGCAGCGAATAGGACTGACTCCTTGATGTCAGAGGAGAAGGTTGGATCGGGTGCGTCGCGTTCCTCTTCCCGGCGGAGGACACGTGCTCGAAAAAGACGGACTCCCTCCTCTGGACGCACGGACTCTCCCCGAGCGTGAGGAACCCGTACGGCGTGGTGATCTTGGTGAGGTGTGGAAGGGACATGGCCGCTCTCGTGGCGGGGTCGGACGACATCTCGCCGTCTTCCGCCGCAGCGGGTCCACGCCGGTGCGTGGGGAGACGCGTGGACCGTCGCGCCGCGGACCGATGCGCGCAGACCGGCGCACGTAGCCCCGGGGCACCCCGCGGCTGCCTGGGATCCCCGCGGCGCGACGGGCGCAGGGGCGGAATCGTGAACTTGGGAACACGGTCGGGAGTGACGACCATGTCCCGTAAAGACGCGCGCTTCGTCGCGAGGCTCGGCGTTCGCGCATCCTGCAGCTTGTCCACGAAGTCGTGTCGCCTGAGAATAGCCGAGGTGTCGCACGGCATGGCGATAAGTCTGTTGCTTCTGATCGAGGTTTCCTGCATTTTTTTTAATGAACTAAGTAGCACTTAATGTTTTGGATCGTTCCTGCTGCCCGTTTGCGTGGGTTTATATAGTCCACTGTGGGCTCCACCGAGTGCCACACGGGGAATAAACCCCGCCTTGACAGCCAACCTTTCACCCTATTCCTGGACACACAGGCTCAAGGTACGGTCAGTGAAAACGTAATCGGAACAGGTTCCAGCATCCATATGGAAATAAGAAAAAAGTATTTTTCTGTGGGTTTTTTTTATTCTAATTGGGAATTAAATTAGAATTAAATTCTAAAAGGGTCTAGTGTCTGACATGATTCAAAGCTGTTTTGCAGTCTTAAAATATTTCCATATCAATATGAAATAGTAAATTTCTAATACATAATACATCCATAAAATGTCTTTAAGAATATCTAATGTGAGAGTGCTTCCCTCAGAACATATTATGACCACATGTTGGAGCTGGTTTTAAACCCTTGACCCGAAGCAAAACCTTTAAACGCATAGTCATTTCTATTTTTAAGTTAATTCATAATTTGACTTGTCAACATAAATATTCAGTATTTGCAATCTTTGCTAATCTTGAACTGGAAGATTCAGTCATGGCAGCCACCATGAGAAATAAATGTATCACACAAAGGTGATTCCCAGCAACATGGTATAGAAAAATATGTCCACAAAATCACACCTGTTGCTGAAAACATTTGGGGACTATTGAGAGAATTCTTACCAGCTGCATGACTGTCTGGTTTGGGAACTCCACCTACAGCGGATAGTGAGGACAGCTGAGAAGATCGCCATTTACAACACACGCTGCATCGAAAAGGCCACCAGCACTGTGAAGGACTCTATAGGGTGGTAGTAGCCTAGTGGGTAACACACTCGCCTGTGAACCAGAAGATCCGGGTTCATATCCCACTTACTACCATTGTGTCCCTGAGCAAGACACTTAACTAAGTTGCTCCAGGGGGGACTGTCCCTGTAACTACTGATTGTAAGTCGCTCTGTGCAAGGGCGTCTGATAAATGCTGTAAATGTAAATGTACACACCCCTCACATGCACTCTTCACCCTCCTGCTATCCGGAAAAAGGTATCGAAGCATTCGGGTCCTCACTGCCAGACTGTGCAACATCTTCATCCCACAGGCCATCAGACACCTGAACACTCAGGGAGTTTCCACTCTGGACTGACACACACACACACACACACACACACACACACACACACTACCTCTGTTGAGTAATATTATCTATTATTGCACTGTTCCATTTTGCATGGAAGTATTTGCACTATTTTACTTTGCGCATTTATTATTCATTTTTATAGTTTAGCGCTGCCTCTCGAATTCATTTCTACATGTTTTTTTGTTAAATGTTACTCTTTCACTGCCCGTGCCCCCTGTTTGCACTTTATGTCTGTTGCACATGTGCACTTTATGTCAGTATTTAACTTTAATATAGGTCTGTGCTATTCTAGGACTATATATTTGCTTATTTGTACAGTGAACTTTTATATTATACGGTCATTATATACAAAGTGTCTGTGCTATTGTCTTTTGCTGCTCTTATCTTGTACAATGTAAATTTCCCAATTGTGGGACTAATAAAGCATCGTCTAGCACCAGGTTCCGGAGAAACCTTGTTTCGTTTCACTATGCACTGTCTAACATGTATGTAGCTGAAATGATAACAAGCTCAACTTCTTTGTATTTTTTGTGTATATAAGATTTGATTATATTGTATATTGTCACTGTTTTATAATATTGTGCTTGAGAGACACCATCAACCACAATCAAATTCCTTGATTCTGATCACTGACCATAAGATCCTCTTATTTTGTTGCAGTAATGTCTCTGATGTAATGAATCCATTAAAAGAACATTTTGCTCTTTAGGACCTCTTCTTGTGCTTTAGGCCACTGGATTATGTTGAGAAGATTAATTATAAGATGTGATAGTGCTGGGTCTGTTTCATGAAGGATTCCAGTGGCTTGGTTGAAATTATGATGATACTTTATTGGGAAAAAAAGCTTTACGTACAGCTAGAAATGCACATTGGCCCTTTTTGTTAACCACTATTGTTATCTGCAGCCTGGCCACATGCATTACAGTAATTCAAGGAAAAACTCCGAATCTCTTTGAGCTCACAAGTCAGCTATTGCAATTGCATCTGCTAAATGCTGTAAATGTTTTGTTTGACCAACCAATAAGTGTCCAAAAGATGGTTCACACTGAAGAACTTTAAACTTTATTTCACTTTTATTTCACTCCTTGTCTGACGCCAAACAACGAGCGTCGACACGGAACGCGAGGCCCGCGTTTGGCTTTCTGGGGACGGAAATCAGTGTGACACCCGCAGCGGCTCTCCCTCTTCAGCTGGCCGGGAGTCCAGCCAGCCACCGATGGCCGTAAACGTTCCGCTTCTGGTGAGCAGCCGGCCGTTGCAGCGTAGTATACTCCTGTGAGCCCTTCTCGCCGCATACGTTGCATCACTGAACAGCCACTGTTTGAGCGGCCGTTTATAGATGCGATAGCTTGTTTTGCTAACTGCTAACCAGTCACAAGCTCTTTGCCGCCTTGTGTGCACGCCCCAATGTTAGCTAGGTGCTAGAAATTAACATCTATTCCTCGTTATGTCCAATTGGTAATAACAACCAACGTGCACATTCGTGTGTTGAACTAGCGCTCGCAGTGCGAGTAAGGACCATCCCAACAGAATAAATGCAAGGTTGGCTTTACAGAATCTGCGAATGCAGTAAGGGGGTGACGACGTGACGTAGGGTTCCTGTCACTGTATAATTTTATGCTCCTTGAGATGCAGTATACGTTGTGCATTGTGCTCTGCCGCAGGCCCACCAAGACTGTCAACATGGGCCAGAAACGAAATGCCAGTTCTCCAGATCCAAGGTCTCACCAGTGCAAGTCACTGAAGAATGGCACATCCAGCAAAAGAGCGAGACTCAGTCCCAAGAAGAAACGCGTCTCTACTTTGACTGAAGGGAAGAGTTGGCGGGGTGTCCAAGATGTCAAAAGGCACTCCCCTAGATTCAAATCGCAAGGGTCTAAAAACATCTCAGGTGTGTATAGAATAATGCGGTCATCACACTTTTTGGAGTCATTTGGAGTGTGATGACAGATCACGTCATTATGGGTTTCTGTGCAACCAGACCAGGATGAGTGTGCAGAGGAGAACGAGCAGAACCCCAATCCAGCATCACCCTCCATCCACTCAGAGGAGGACACAGAGTTGGGACTGGTGATAACCTTGGGTGACATTTCATTGTAGATTTTACTCAGAAAAATTGCCGAACATGTATCACAATCAGGATGTATGTTTACAATATTTGTTATTTCTGTTATCACCCCAAATCTGCAGATGAAGACAAGTGCGGCGAACAAAAACAAATGAGAAGGGGGAAAAAGTTGACTGACCAATCCGATTGTGGCAAGGATGAGGGGAATTCTGAAAGTGATGTGCAGGAGGAGACTGACGAAGACATTAGGAAACTTGATCGAGATCTGGAGAGAAAATCCCGGCAGCACAATCTGACTTCTGTGAATGTGCGCAACATTCTACATGTATGTATATCTGGCCCATCGCTGTTTATGTATTTGATTTTATATTTGTATAAAATATTTATTTAAAATATTGGCCTTTTTTTTTTTTTTTTTGTATTAATTAAGAGGATTTCATCTGGTTTAATGGTTCTCTCTGTAGCTGACTTGAGCCCACTCGGAGGAAGATGTCAGTTTGTCAGATTTGCCAGTGGCCGTCTTTCATTTCCTTCCTAATTGCCACATAGGAAGGGCATAATCTGCCGCCATCATGCACCCAAATGGAAGTCAGCTGACTGTTAATATCTTGTTCCGCAGGCAAATACTGAGTTATTGGGTGTTTATTGTGTTTGTAGGAAGTTATCACTAATGAGCATGTGGTGGCTATGATGAAGACTGCTATCATAGAAACACAGGGCATGCCCATGTTTGTAAGTTTATGTCTTACATTCCGTAACCATTTATATGACTGTTTATTCCAGCTTCTTTTGCTAATGTGTGTTGTGCTGTAAACGTTTGTCTCTTAGGAACCAAAGATGACCCGTTCGAAGCTGAAAGAGGTTGTAGAGAAAGGAGTGGTAAATCTGTAACTTAACTCTACTGGTTTAATGAAGTCATGTTTTGGCTATCGTTGTCTTGATACAGAGCCTTTTTTCATTTATTAGGGCATCCCCAACTGGAACATCTCTCCGATCAAAAAATCCAAAGAATTAAAGGTATGTGCATTGCAGGGATTATTCTTTTTTAAATATAAGGCTTGAATAATTGCGCCTATGTTTTACTTACTTTTTGTTTAGCCACCTCAGTTTGTGGACATTCCTCTGGAGGAAGATGAGGACACTTCTGATGAAGAGTATTGTCCTGATGAGGATGAAGAGGATGAAACGGCAGAAGATGTAAGTGAGACTGAATGTTGATTACTGATTTTAGCCAAATTAATTGGACATTTGGTATCTATGTTTTGTGTATGTTCCCACAGACATTTCTTGAGAGTGATGTAGAGAGCACTGCTTCTTCCCCGCGGGTCAGCAGGGCAGGACGTCCCAGGACTCCCACTGAAACATCCGAAGGTGATGAAAAAGACCAGTCTCAAAACCACATCACGGTAATACCCTGAAGTCTGTAGAGTATGGGTAAGTTTGAGAGCTGAGCTTTCAAAGTGTAAACTCCCTTCCTCTTCTAAGTCCGCTCAGAGGCCCAAACTTTCCAGACATCTGAGGGTGGAAGCTGTGCCAATGGGCCCTCCTCCACCACCCAAGTCCTCTGGTCCAGCACGGCCTTCCAGAGTCCCGGACAGCAGTTTCATGGAGAAACTCCATGCTGTGGATGAGGAGCTTGCACTCAGTCCCATCTGCATACCAGAGCATTATCAGGTGATTCATTTGAAGACCCCAGCCAAGATATTCACATTCATTGCAAACATTATACAGCTTTCAAACAAGCCTGAAACTACTGATCCCTCATTTCCAGTACACTGGTGCTCGGCCAGTGCTGAACTGGGAACAAACTGAGAACCAGTCCGGATTCTCAGCTGGAGCCCCGTGATAATACGTCACAGATCACGCCCACTAAACAGAAACCCCAGCACCGAGTTCATTAAGGGGCAGTGGTGCAGTGGTGGCCTAGCGGTTAAGGAAGCGGCCCCGTAATCAGAAGGTTGCCGGTTCGAATCCCGAGCCGCCAAGGTGCCACTGAGGTGCCATTGAGCAAAGCACCGTCCCCACACACTGCTCCCCGGGCGCTTGTCATGGCTGCCCACTGCTCACTCCGGGTGATGGGTTAAATGCAGAGGACAAATTTCACTGTGTGCACTGTGTGCTGTGCTTCTGTGTATCACATGTGACAATCACTTCACTATTACATTACATAGTAATAGAAATCTGCATTGCTGCCACTTTTACACAGCCTTTTGTCTTTGTCTTGCTTTTTTAGCTTTTTGACGTTTCTTGTGATGTCAAGAAGCTAAAAGGGCCTGTTTTTTCAGCACCAACAACGGCACTGGTTCCAAAATAGGGAAAAGGGAAATAAGGGGTTCTTAAGGAGTTCAACAGATTATAGTTTGAAAACCTGATATCTTGCCAGTAGCGTTTTTTTCTTTATTTTTAAAATTAGCAGTTCCTTCAATCTGAACTTCCCCTATCACCATCTCCAAGGGTCTGAGCAGTGCTGGAGAGGCGAACACCAGTCTGGTGGCATGCCGGACCCGATCTAAGAGACCACTGAGGGACATTCCTCTAGGCATGTTGGAAGCAGAGCTGCATGCTCCAGACATCACTCCCGACATGTATGACTGTGGATCGGCAATTGAAGACAAGGACTGGACAGAGTGGCTGCAGGGCCTCATGCTCTCTGATGCAGAGAATGAAGGTAAGACTTTGCATGTTTTGCTACCTAAATCTTGCTTGTAAATATTTTAATGGTTATTATATGTGTATACAGTGTATACAGAGAAGGTTTTACATATATTAAACGCATTTGTGTTCGTTCATTTCTTTTTGACACTTTTGTCCATTGTCAGTGAGTACCAATTAGTTTAATGAATCATTCTTGATACATGAGTGAATTAAAAGAGCGGTACACCAAAGACTACTCATCTCTAAGCATTAATAATCAAGAACTACCTGAGGTGAAGGAAGAGTCCACGTTCACTTGAAAAGATTATGCCTCTTAACAAATATGCATGTTGGCATGACCAATTAACTTTTGCAGATTGCACTTTATTAGGACCTTAAACGTGTCTGTGTTATTAGTATGTGTGCCTAATGGCGTGTGCAGTGGCTATATTGCTGACTCTTAGCTGAATGGCTTTCAGACCTCCCTGAAAGCCTAATGACTCCTGTGTGAGTGTGTGTTTTTCAAGGTTTGCCACTTTAATGGCACTTGCTTTGTTTGTTCACTCATGTTGTGGTCCATCTGACCTTTTCCCCATTTCCCTTTCTCTAGCACCCTCACTATCCACAGCCCCCTTTGAACATACAGTACCACACAGGCCTGGTTTGAAGTCCGTTTATCGCCCACCCCAGCCCGTCTCACTCCATCTGCACTAATTACATCACCTTTTCTGTCTTTCTCGCTCTCAATTTTTCCAGTGTTGTCTTAGCCCCAGTTTTACGGCTGGTCAAATACAGTTTGTTGCGCATTGGTTTAATTGACCTCATATGGAGTTTGTAATGGGCTGATTGCATGTATTTAATGCATCAACGTTAATGGTGATCATGGAGGCCCATATCTTAGCCATATGCTCATATTTTTCATTTTAGAAGAAGCGGATGATGACGATGACCCAGAGTATAACTTCTTGGAAGACCTGGATGAACCTGACCTGGAGGACTACCGAACTGACCGTGCTGTTCGCATCACCAGTGAGCTCGATGTTGAATAAACAAAAGTCTCCCTTAATTTTTTGTCAGTGTGAGTTACACCAAAGAATTTGTGTTTGTTTCAGAAAAGGAAGTGAATGAGCTAATGGAGGAGCTGTTTGAGACTGTAAGCAAGTGAGAACATGATGGTTTTAGACCCGTTTGCCTACTGTCTCATTATCAATGTTTTCAAATTCCTTTAGTTCCAGGATGAGCTGGGAGTGAAGGAGCAACATGAGGAGGTGCATTATGAAGAAAAAGTGCCAGCTCCAGCAGTACCCAAATTCAATGTTCCTCAGGCCATAAGGTACATCACCGCTTCTCCAAACACTTGTTACTTAACGTAATTCATTTACTTTTGAGCCAAACATATTGGCGACTTTTCTTCCTGTCCAGCATCATTTTGTATGTGTTGAAGGTATAGCGATCTAATCACCCAGAACAGAGCTTGCTGACTGGTGTCTACGTGACGGGAGGTTCACAGTGCAGTACAGGATGTTATTCTTCAATTGGAAAATCTTGAGCCTATTTATCTTGGAACGTGGGCATCAGTCCATAAAGAAATTTCTTACACTGTGTACAGAAAGCATTACAGCTTGCCTCAGTCACTAGCTAAAGGGACATGTGTGTGTACAAGCACACACACACACACACACAGACACACACACATTGAGTCCTCCCTTTGGGACAGTGCAGCTTAAGGTAGCTGTGCCTGTTTGGGTTGGGAGGAAGAGAAATTCTCTGTGGGCATCCATCTCACTTATTCCAGAGATTGGGTGAGGTTGCTCAATGGAGTTACACACAAATGATTTAGAAAATCATATTCTTATTATTCTTTTTAATAATTCTAAATTAATCTCAACACAGTTTTGCATTCTTTAATCGATGCCAAAATTGGACCGAAATTAGTTAGAGAGAAATTACTAATTTTCAGTGATAGAATTAGTTGTGATCTAATTAGGCAGTCAGAAATGGTCAACCACGTCCCCTTTTGAGTGCGGTGTGTCATTTCAGGTGATGATGGGCTTGCGTTCGGGTGCAGTTTACAGGTGTACGTTTTCACCTGTTGAAAACATGTATGTGCCGAGTGTGCCCAGGCGACGTGCTGTTACCAATGCACCGGTCAGGAATAGAACACAGAGGCGCAGGAATAGATGGCAGCTGTCTTCCCGCCAGCCACCCCATTGTACACACACCTGGCACGTATACACCGCCCATGTGCCAGTATACATTGGCGACCCACTGCAATCTGTCAACTTCATCTTCCTACAGTGGGTAACCCAGCTGCCGTCATGTCAGCATAGTGGCAAAGTTGCACTCACATATGTAGCCTGTGACCTAATGCATCCGGCCTCGAACCCAGACGAGTGTTCTTTCATTTGAACTCAGTGGGTAAAATGTAAATGCATCACAGTAAGCAAAATCTCCTTTTGAAGAAAATATGCTCGAAACAGATATGAGCATGAGGCTAGGTGTGCAAAGTTGTGGTCCATTAGCGTCACTGTATCCAGGGCACAGATAGGGATCACAGGTCCAGCACAAGTCTGTAAATGTTAAAAGGGCATTGTGACGTCAGACTGGGTTTTTCCAGATGGAGCTGTCCTCTGACACTTCATTAGGTGGGCTGTCCAGACAGCTTCCTTTAAATCTAATAAAGCAGCACACTGGGACCATGCCTGTGTATAATTTGGTACGACAGATATCAAGCCTGATGTATGTTGACCTTTGACTGGGCACAAAATATTTTTGCACACAAACAATATTAAATGTATAAAAATCAGTACTTAAAAGAGAAAACATCAAAACCCGTTTCAGATTTCTGTTCATTTAGATTGTGTGCTTGGTTAGACAATTGCAGATTTAAAAATGCTATATGACTAAGCAATATATGGAAATAGTTACTTGTGGGGATTTTACAACACAATATTAGTAATATTAGTGTTAGCTCGGCAAAAGCTGAGGTAAAAAATCTTAAGTAAAGCTGTGACCCTCACCTCACGTAGATTTGAGGAGCCGCTGGCCAACATGCTGACGGCGTGCCGAAGAACCGTGATGCAGCAGCAGCGCCGTGACAACCAGACAAGGCCACCTCACTGGGCACCTGTGCCACAGATGGTGCTGATCCGCCCCGGTTTGACTCTGGTTCTCACAGCTGCACAAAAACAGCGGCTCCAGCAGCAGTTGCAGCAGGTGAGATGTTGGGGAGACCTGTGTGCATCTGTTATCATGCAAAGCAAAAGTTTGTTACTTGCTGTCTCACGTATCGTTCTGTCCGATTCTGCAGCACATTCAGCTGCTCACTCAGGTGAACATCCTCTGCACCCAAGTAGAAGCTCTGCACAATCAGGCCGCCGTGACTAGCCTTTACCTGGTGAGCATTATTTTGTTTATAGCAGTGAGTATGAATTGACTGATATTTTAGAAGCGTTGTATCTGTAGTCTATGGGAGATGTCATTTCTATTTTCTCTTCTCTGCCCTCTTCTCAGTCTGAACTGCAGTCGTTTGCGCTGCGGGGCGAGCAGATGAAGGTCGCTCTGGATCCGAGCTTTCGCAGCATGTTTAGGGCTTCAAATCTGCAGCCATCTCTGGACCTTCTGGAGGTGCTGAAAAAACCTTCATCTCCACTGCTCCCTGCAGCCAAATCAGGGCGAACCACCTTTGGTGAGGAAACCAAGAATCCATTAGATGAGAGTATTCAGAATCATAGCCTTTATAATATCAAACATTTAGCTAAATAAAAAGAGTCATTAAAACAATTATAAAGCAGCTTTAATCTCTCTCAAAATATGTCAGAAAGTGGTGGCATATTAAGTTTACACCAACACAGTACCAGTAGGTGCACAGATGATATGATATTTATATTTGTGATTGTCTTATCTTTCACCAATTTAATGTCATTGTAGTTGCTTTTTTCTGTTCTGCAAAAAGTATTTTATTATTGGTAGATTGTGTGTGTTTGTGATAGTTGAATGTCTGTCTTTTTGTTTTTCTACAGTGCGCAACTACCCACTGCTTCCTCCAAAAGTAGCCTGGCTGTTTGCCACCTGCCCAGTGTTCCTGTACCCAGAGCTTCTCCCTCACTGCAGCCTGGACCCTGCTCTCCATCCATCTCACACCAAGAATGTCTATACCAAGGGCGAGGATTGGTATATAACTTAAATCATGCTTGTTTAAGTGTTGTAGCTGTGCTTTTAGATTTAATTTCATTCTGGTAGGTATTAACACTGCATGCCAGGAACCTACCAGCTGGATAGCATCGCAATGTTACATTTAAGATAATTAGTGGTATTTTCATTAAATGTCAATGGTTTTAATGTTTTGGTGGATCAGTATACTGCAACATGCTCTGCATTAATCCATGAGTGTTCACACAAGCAGCCTTCTCCTGCCTTTTTATCTCCAGCCTCATTGTGTTGGGGCTGAAGCACTTCAATGAAACCGAGGCACCCTACCGTCTCATCTGCCAGTATCTCCTCTGCGGCAAGAAGCAGGACCATGTGCGCACCCACGTGCGAGACATGTGTGCTGTTAGAGCACCTGACAATGTCATCAAGGTTGGCCTGGTATTTCAAAAACGGTATTTATATAAACACTATAGTTATCTTGTATATTTCAAATGCTATTTATTTCTTTTATAGTTTTACTTCCAGCATAATTTGGTGCCACCCATGCCAGTCACATGTGTTGCTGTAAAGCCCGGTGAGGAGAGCCCCCCAGTGGAAAGAGAAGAGACAGTCATGCCAAACTGGCTTCGGGTAAAAACTGGTTTGGTTTCGATAAAATAAATCCACAGAACATTCTATTTGAATATCTGTTGCGTATTCTTTATTTACAGAAGAGTTTACCATACATTCACAAGGCAGTGATGGAGTACAATCACCTTCAGGAGCCAGATCCAACTGACAAGATCATTTTATCACCTCCTTACATCTTCCCTAAAGGGATGTGCTACCCTTTGTCCCTTCCCGAAAATCTTATCCTACGTCTGCACCCCTCTGGGAGGTTTGAACGCACAGATTCCAAATCCACTCCTCATCACCTACATGGATCTGCATTCCTTGCCATTACTCCTCTGACCCACACTCCTACAAGTGTTTGTAGTGGACTCAATGTTTTTGGCCAGCCTCCATCACAAGGAATCGTTTTAGTGGCCAAAGCTCCCTTTACTCCTAGTCAAGGTCAGGCTGTATTGACCCCTGCCCATGGCGCAGTTCCCCTGAGCTGCACTGGAACAATCAGTTTTTTGCAGTATGCTCAGGGATCCAGTTGCACAAACACATATCTGCAGCCATCAAAATCACGGAAAAAGGAAAAACCAAGGAGGAAGATTTTCCCTCGCAGACTGCTCCCAATTCAACCTGCCCCTGTAAAACCTGACCCTCAGCTTCCCCAGCTCCTGACTGTGACCCCTAAGACCAATGTGAGGGAAGTGGGTTTAAATGGTCTGGGAATGATGCCTGCACCTGTATTACCCCAGACTGAGGGTGAGTTAAGTGCTGCCACAAGCACTGCCGAGTCCGCGTCCTCTGTGGTTGTGATTAATTTGCCCACTTTACACGGTGCCAGTGTTGCTCCTCTAAGCACTAATCCTGAAGGAGTATTTAAGTTGTTCCCTGGTTTTCCTCAGCGTGACCCTCCCAGCCATTCAACTGATTGCTTTGCTCAACAAATTGAACAAACAAGGACGCCGTTGCCGGCGATTTCTATTTTAGACCCTTTACAAATTGATCCTACAAAACCACTTAACAGTGATATCAAACAGATGAGTCCAGTGTTGTCTCACGGTTCCCTTGCCAGAACTATGAAAACGGGTCCAAACATCATTACAGCTAATCAACAAATGGGGAACGAAGTGCAACCAGTTCCCACAAACCCATCCCAGAATCAGAACCCAAACTCCAGTCATTACAATAGAATGTCTTCTGCCCTCCATATGAATCTGACCTCCTCAGCTGCCCTGCCTGGAGGGTCCCAGTTTATTTTGCTTCATACCACCTTGAAAAGTTCTCCTGACGGGGCCTTAACCAATGGAGACTCCATGCCTGTGGTTACAGACTCATCAGTGTTGAAGCCCCTAGACAGCCAGCAGCAGATTGCCCAACTAGTTTGCGAAGAGCCCAGCCTGGGGGACACTGACCTCCCAGAAGTTGGGGAGGATATGGAGAAGCTTTTGCAAGGGATTGAGAGATGGAGGGAGCAGGAGCCACAGACAAAAGGAGATGTAGAAGAAGAGATGTGGGTGGAGGGAGAGGGTGGGTGTTTTGGAGGACCTCTCCTGACGCTCTCAGAGTCATCACAGAGTCCTGTTTCTAGCCTGGACAACCACGCTGATGCCTTGGAGAGGTTGATTGAAGAGAAGGGGGATGAGAAATATTTGACAGAGGGCCGGAAAATGTCAGGTTTACTCGGTCTGAGTGGTGGAACAGAGGACTACAAGAATTCTGCGGGGGGAGACGGTGGACACAGTGGCAGCACTGGGGGTGGAGAGGGTGAGGAGCATGAAAATGGGCAGGGAGGAAGTGGAGAGAAAGACCAAAATGGAGAAAGAGAGCATAACAGCGAGCATGGTGGAGATGGTGGGCAGCAAGGCGGAGATAAAACCGGTGGAGAAAGGGATGGAGATGGAGAGAAGGATGGAGATGGGGAGCGGGAGAGACAAGGAGAGGATGAGGAAGAAGAAGAAGACTTTGATGATCTCACTCAGGATGAGGATGAAGAGGAAGTGATGTCATCTGCCTCAGAGGAATCTGTGCTCTCTGTCCCAGAACTTCAGGTGTGAAAAAATATTCATAGTTTATATTATATTTTTTTTTGTGTGTGTGTGTGTGTGTGTATATATATATATATATATATATATATATTTATTATTATTATTATTATTATTTATTTTGCATCTAAAGGAAACCATGGAGAAGCTGACATGGTTGGCATCTGAAAGAAGGCTGTGTGGAGAGGGGGATTCAGAAGAGGAAAATTCCCCGAACTCTCCAAACTCGCCTAACTCTCCAGTGTCCCAAAACTCTCAAGAGGACAATTCCGAGGAAGAGGAAGAGGGCACCGTGAAGGGAGACGATCTGGAACCAGGAGAAGGAGATGCCAATAAGCTACCTGGAGGAGAGACTCCTCAGGAAGATGGCCCACCACAGTCTAATGGGAAAGGAGTGGGCCGTGGAAGAGGTTGGCACTTCGCAATAAAATGTGATACAGTTGTTTTGATGTTTTGTCTTTGATCTACTGAATTTTGCCTAAACCTTGACCCAGTTTATCACTTTTTTTTTTTTTCCTTCAGGCCGTGGCCGTCCTCCACCACGTAGTCTGACGCGGAGTCGGCGCCAGGAGCGCTGCAGCAAAGATGCCTCCAAACTCCTTTTGCTCTATGATGACCGCATCCTTGACAATGACCCCATGAGAGAGAGTAAGGACATGGCTTTTGCTCAAGCCTACC
Source organism: Denticeps clupeoides (assembly GCF_900700375.1). Classification (NCBI taxonomy): domain Eukaryota; kingdom Metazoa; phylum Chordata; class Actinopteri; order Clupeiformes; family Denticipitidae; genus Denticeps; species Denticeps clupeoides. The sequence goes on along the minus strand of NC_041711.1, from coordinate 29,614,343 downwards.
TCAACAGGGTAAGAAGTGTATAATTTAAGTGTTAATTTACGTTTATTTCTGCATGACAAAATTGTAAACCAGTCAACCAATTAACATTTTTTTTTAATTATCATATTTTATGTTTAAACTGCCAGGTGCGTGAGGCACTGCAGGATGTCCCTGGGAAGGTGGAGGAGTTTCTGAGTCTGCTGTATGACTTTGACCAGAACAGTGAAGGTCATAGTGCAGTGGAACTGTTCTTCCAGCTCAAGCCTGTTCTCCGGGACTGGCCTGAGCTGCTACGGGATTTTGCTGCCTTCCTGCTACCAGATCAGGCATTAGAATGTGGACTGGTAAGGGCCATAAGAAGTCTTAGTACTGCACTGGAAACACTGCAGCCTTGTGACATTGATTTGAATTTTTACTGTTCATTGTTTTCCAAAGTTTGAGGAGCAGCAGGCATTTGAGCGTAGCCGGCGTTTTCTCCGGCAGTTGGAGATCAGTTTTGGCGAGAATCCATCCCACTACCAGAAGATTGTGCGAGCGTTACAGGGGAGCCCAGGACTCAGCCCTGCCAGCGTAGACGAGGTATTTATTAATATATTATCACGTTTCACTTATCAAGTATGTATGTATGTACTAAAACCTTTGTATGGTTTTAGTTTAGTTATTTTGAAATGAGTCCAGGAGTTAATTTTGTGTGTGTGTGTGTGTGTGTGTGTGTGTTTCAGCTAAAAGCGCAAATGGCCAGTCTTCTCAAAGGGCATACTCATTTGCAGGGGGAGTTCTCTGTGTTTTTTGATGAGCTCCGCCCCCCACCAGCCCGTCCAGGTCAATTTGAGCAAGTGACTTGGCCAGATGAAGGAGGTGATGCCTCTGATGGAGGAAGCACTGGCCTTTATCAAGGGGGAGGGGCAAGTGGTGGATTTGAAGAAGTCATGCTTCCTGACTTGGAGGAAGAGGATGAATTACACAAGATTCCACCGATACCTACCAGAAACAAGAAGAGGAAGAAATTAGGCAGCCATAATGATTACAAGGTAAAATTGTAAAAAAAAAAAAAAAAAAAAATCGATGTAAGGTACCGTGTATTGTCTATGTGTGACAGGTTATTGCAGGTTATGCTGGTGTTTTACCTGATGTGGTTGAGGAAATGAAAACACAAAACTATCAATTGCAGGAATGTGATTGGCCAGATAAAGACTGTGGCTGTCACTGTCATGAAACAACCCATGATGTTAAGCTCCGCAAACACAAGCGGAAGGGATGTTCTCGTTGCCATAGCAACAAGGTACTACTTGTAGTTTGTTTCATTGTAGTGATTAATAAATAATGATTCTGTCCCACAGGGCCACCATCTGTCCTGTAGATCTCATTCACCTCCTTCCTCACTGTCACACCTGGCACACACTCAATTTTGAATCCCTGTTTCTCACCCAAAACCTCCTAGTCAGTGATACCTCAAGCGTTGAACAGTTGATTTGTTTCTGTGTATTTTAGATTTACAGATGGTGATCACATTTCTTCTTGCAGGCTACAGATGTTTCTAAAGCACTGAAGATCCAGCATCTACCTTACCCTACAGCCAGCAGCCCTGCTACAGACCCTCTCACGGACAGAGGAGGGGAGGAACGAGAGGATGTGAAAGACGCAGAAGCTGAAATGAAGGACGAGATAGAAAGTGCTGCAAGCAGTCCTCCCCGTGGTACTTTTTGTTTTTCCATTGTGGGTCGTCTTTATTCAAACGAGTGGGGAAATTAACTGCAAATTTGTTTAGGGGGGTCTATGGGGGTTCTGTGTGAAACATTATTTCAATACTGTTGTACTGACAAGAAACCAATCTTGAAATTACAAATCATTGTCATAATCATGGGAGGATTATTGTCACAGGTTAGGTGTGAATACTTTACACTTCTGAAATACATCATGTAAAATATATTCATTGTTTTTAGAAGAATGTTTATGTTCAACATTGACCATTTCATGCTACAGTACATGAGCAACCCCATATTTGTCTTAATAGATCAAAGTGTAGGACAAGGTGGTCCTGTGTGGGATGGTGGGGAAGGAGATCCTCCCCCAAATCGTGAAGACAGAGAGGAAGAGGAGGTATATGAGGAGGAAGAAGAATGGAAAGGAGGGGATGGGGAACACAATGCATCTCCTAAGAAAGCCAACAAGAATGAAGAGGGCTCAGCTAAATCACCACCTACTGTGGTTGGGGATCACACCCCACCAGCCCGAACAAGTCCCCCATCTGATACCCCCGTTTGTGCCAGAAATATCTCCCTCACACCCAGTGGGGAGAAAGTCATCCTCTGGACCAGGTGAAGAGAGAACTAATTCATACATTTTGTGCAATTTCAGCATAAAGAAAATTAGTCATTAGTGTAATACTGCAATGCCATATTGACCCAATTATAAGATCACCCTGCGTTTTCTAATTAGATTACTTGGTGGCATCCACTGGTTAAAAAAAATGGGTTGAAATGGCATTTTTCTTGTTTAATATGAGATTTGTTGTTCTACAGGGAGGCTGACCGTGTGATTCTGACAAAGTGTCAGCAGCAGGGAGCCTGTCCCGAGACCTTTCAGGCAATCTCATCTCAACTTGGCAACAAGACTGCTAGTGAGGTAAACTGGTCGTTTGTCATATCTGACCGTAAATCTGCATTGGTCTGGTGCTTGTGCTGCAGGTGCTGAGCTGTGTTGCCCATTCATCTGCAGGTGTCCAGACGGTTTCGGGACCTGATGCGCCTTTTCCACACCTCGGCTGCACGACATACTGGCTCTGAAGATGAGAACACAGAGCATCTTTCTGCCACAGATGACGAGCAAGACTGATTTAAAACCTGTACTGCTTGAGGACTGTTCTTTGTTTTTACTTGCAGTGGTATTTTTTTTATTAAATGTTACTTCTGTATGTTTTCAGAGAAAACATTGTAAGCATTATGTTCTTATTCACTCAGTGGTCATCTGCAGACAGGTTTGTCCCATGCATGACCTCTCTGCCATCAGTGGGCAGCTGTGAGATCGGGGTGGAATCTGGGTCCTGCTTAATCCCCAAATTGAAGTCTTCTTGAATGCTGCTTTTTTGGCTTTATGTAATTAGTTCATGGCACTCTGTGATGCCAATGTTGATGTCTTGCACCAGCAATAAGATGCCAGTTTTGGACTAGAATGAATGAATGTGTACTACATGAGAGCCCTGACCAAATTTAAGCACAACAAGCACCCAAAGTCACTTAGGCAGGAGCTCATGAACGTGAAGACGATCTGCTGCAGAGATGTCTGTGTTGTTTTACACCAACCAATGACAGGGCATTAATTGTAAATTGTGTAATTATTCAAACGACAAATAAGCTGTATCATATTTGCTATTTTGTTTGTGTAAATGTGTTGAAGTGTGTTTGCTCATATTTAAAAGTACATTGCACCATGCTGTATATATATATTTTTTATAAAAGAAATCCTCATCCAAACTTTGTCTTAATTTTTTTTTCACCTGTATACGCATTGAATGAAATATAAATGAAAACATAAAATGCTTCAGTACTGCATGAACTGCTGTTCTCCTGAAGGATCTACCCCGACTTGATCATCAAAGGTAGAAAACCGAAGGTCTGGTCCAGGAGGCGTCGTCTGTGGGATTTCCTGTCTGACACACAAGACGACTGCCGCCAATCCACCGCAGACGACACACGATCATATAAAAACGCTTAATATACACTGCTTAAAAAGAAGGGATGTTTTGGTCACTTTTGAATGCTGCTGGTGCTTTCACTCTAGTGGAGTCTACAACCCACACAAGTGGCTCAGGTAGTGCAGGTCATCCAGGACAGCATAGTGTCCAGAGCATGGAGGCGCTACCAGGAGACAGGCCACGTGGAGGTGGGCAACAACCCAGCAGCAGGACCACTACCTCCGGTTTTGTGCAAAGAGAAACAGGACGCAGACGTCCACAGGTCTTGGTCGAGAAGTGAAGTGATTGTCATTGTGGAACACTGCAGCAAAGCACACGGTGCACACAAAAAAAGATTGCCAAATTTTCCACTGGCGCCCTGTGCTCTTCACAGCAGGTTCACACTGAGCACACGTGACAGACCTGACAGTCTGGAGATGCATCCTCCAGCATGACCGGTTTGCCAGTGGGTCAGTAATGGTGTGGGGTGGCATTTCTTTGGGGGGGATCTCTCAATAGATCCTCAGACCCCTTGTGAGATCATATGCTGGTGTGGTTGGCCCTGGGTTCCTCTTAATGCAAGATGATGCTAGACCTCATGTGATGCAAGATGATGCTAGACCTCACTACCGAGCCTAATTTTTTAATTGTTTTAAGGACATTACATTAAAGTTGGATCAGCATGCTATGTGTTTTTACTATTGAAAAAATCCAGATTCCAAATTAGTCATTTTTGTTTGATTTTGTTGTCCATACATTTAGTAATGTAAAGAACATTTACAGTATTTAATAAGAATATATTAATAAGAATAATTTTCTTTAATAAGAATATTTCATTATTTAATAAGAATATTAATACGAATATTTAAGAATATTATTAAGAATATTTCATTCATTTAGATCTAGGATATCTTATTTTTGTGTTCCCTTAGTTTTCTTAAGTATTAAGATAACCTATAAAAGTAAGGACGCTCAGTGGGTCTTCTTTAGAGAAGAAGTTTAACTTGTCGCAAAAATGATGGGACTATAGGAACTTGTGCTAAGTGAGTAATAAAAAAGCCAATTCCCTTATTTATGCGCTCTAGAATGTTAGTAAAACCTATAATTATGTATGCCTTTTTAGTTTTGCGCGGTGGCTAGCTAGCACTGTTGTAGCATCTCGGCTGCTTGTTAGCCAGCATGAATGGATGGATGGATGACGTTAGCCGGCTAGCGCAGCGAATGCCAAACATATCGAACATAACATGTAGTTAATTTAAACACACAAAAAATGACAGTTTTATAGTTGCTTGCAAATTTATAAAATTAAAGTTTTTTTTTTCCGTCTAGAAACGTATTAGTAATATTAAGAAATATTGTAAATGTTTCATTTTTTGCCAATATCTGTCGCAGAAATACATTTTTTTTTATTAACCTGACATTTATTTCTTTCAGGCCAAAACACGAAAAGAGAATGTGGTCGGAAAGTCCAGACAGAAAACATCAAGGCAGCTAAGGTGAGCTGGTAGTCCTGTTTACTGCTTTCGCACCTTTTTTAAAAAATATATATATAATTCTTGTGTCTGTCTGGATTAATAATGTTTACCTGTCGCCACAGAACATAGCTGATGTTATCAGGACATGCTTGGGACCAAGGGCCATGATGAAGGTATGTATCGTGTTCTTAGCCACCATTTTATTGCATCACTGATTGTAAAAGATGTAATTGATGTTTGTATCTACTTGGGCAGATGCTTCTTGATCCCATGGGGGGAATTGTAATGACCAACGATGGCAATGCCATCCTCAGAGAGGTAAGTTTTGATTTGTGTTAAGGTACGATAACAATTTGACAAGTATATTTTATGTCCAGTTGATGATTGTGGCTTTTGATCTCCCTCTGTAGATCCAGGTTCAGAATCCAGCAGCCAAGTCCATGATTGAGATCAGTCGTGCCCAGGACGAAGAGGTGGGAGATGGAACCACTTCTGTGGTCATTCTTGGTGAGCCTAAGGACCGTTTTAGAAGAGCTTAGCTGTTTGTTGTGATGCTTTTTTGGTGAATGCCACTTCAACATGGTTACTGACCCTCAGGTGGCGAGATGCTGTCTGTTGCTGAGCAGTTCCTGAAACAGCAGATACACCCCACTGTAATCATCGGTGCATACAGATAGGCTTTGGATGACATGCTTGGCATACTAAAGGACATCAGGTATCAATGATTGTTGTTTTCTATTCTAAACATTACTTTACTCATCTCTGTGATTTTTATTTTTTATTTTTTCATGATACTGACCTATGTAATATCAACAGCGTACCGGTGGACGTGAACAGTCGTGAAATGATGATCAAGATCATCAATTCTACTATCAACACAAAGGCTCTGAGCCGCTGGTCCAGCCTGGCCTGCAATATCGCTTTGGATGCTGTCCGCACTGTTGAGCTGAATGAGAATGGACGGAAGGAAATTGACATAAAAAAATACGCCAAAGTGGAAAAAGTAGGGTTTATGGTTTTTACTCGTCTTGCTTCTTCAAGACTGTATTGTTCATTTTTTAATCTTGTGCCTTCTTAATTTTATCTTAGATACCAGGAGGAATTATTGAAGACTCATGTGTGTTGAAAGGAGTGATGGTCAACAAGGATGTGACTCATGGTCGCATGCGTCGTCTTATCAAGAACCCTCGTATTGTCCTGCTGGACTGCTCACTTGAGTACAAGAAAGGCGAAAGCCAGGTGATCACATATGTATAATATGAATATATACGCATGCTCTGTTGCGTACTTCTTTTTATCGTCTTCCAATAATCTTAATGTTAAACATTAGTACACATCTCTGTATTTTAGACCGAAATTGAAATCACACAAGGAGAAGACTTTGCTCGAATCCTGCAGATGGAGGAGGAATACATTCAGCAGATTTGTGAAGACATCATCCGCCTCAAGCCTGATCTCCTGTTCACTGAGAAGGGCATCTCAGGTGCATACAGTTTTCCTCACCCCGTTGCGTGGGAACTGGATGACTTCTGTTACCCCATGTTTTCTTTTCTACACCCGGGTTAATCTGCTGCTGTGTTTGTTTCCATTAGATCTCGCACTGCATTACTTGATGAGAGCCAACATCTCAGCTATTCGCCGGGTCAGAAAGTCAGACAACAATCGAATTGCCAGGTGCGTAAATCCCCCTTCTCAATTCTTTTTAATTAATATTGTATTATAACAAATAATCTGAATGACTTTAATGCTTAATAGAGGTGATATTAAAATATGCCTTAATCAACACATTGGACGTTAATTGGCTCCATTACAAATTGGTTGCATTTGTTTTTGTTTTTCAATTTTTGCAATTCCTGCTTTTCTTCATTCTTAAAAAAACATTTCACCTATGATAATCCATGAATCTCCTCTCTGCAGAGCCTGTGGCGCACGAATTGCCAGCAGGACTGACGAGCTAAGAGAAGAATATGTAGGAACTGGAGCAGGGTTGTTTGAAGTGAAAAAGATTGGTGATGAGTACTTCACCTTTATTACTGAATGCAAAGACCCCAAAGCTTGCACCATCTTGTTGCGTGGAGCCAGCAAGGAGATTCTAGCGGTAAGTGTTTTTTCAGTGACTGGTTGTTTATGGGCTTAGATAGAAATTTTAAGAACCAGCAATTAAGATTGATGTCCATTTCTATGTCTGTTTAGGAAGTGGAGCGAAATCTGCAGGATGCCATGCAGGTATGCAGGAATGTGCTGCTTGACCCTCACTTGCTGCCAGGTGGGGGCGCTGTAGAAATGGCAGTGTCCAGAAGGCTGACTGAGCGCTCCCGTGCTTTCACTGGGGTGGAGAAGTGGCCATACCATGCTGTGGCTCAAGCCCTGGAAGTCATTCCCCGGACCCTCATCCAGAACTGTGGGGCCAGCACTATCCGTGTGATCACCTCCCTCAGGGTAGGTTCCTGCTTCCGTCTGTCTGAAAGATCTGTGATCCACTGTGATCCATGTTTCTTTTAATCATGCGTTTTAACAACACAGGCAAAACACACACAAGAGGGCACTACAACATGGGGTGTGAATGGTGAAACGGGGAACCTGACCGACATGGAGGAACTCGGTATCTGGGAGCCACTGGCTGTGAAAGCCCAGACCTACAAGACTGCTGTAGAGGTGAGGCCACTTTTCTCAGGCAAGCTGATCTCTGTGTCCTTGGTGATTTCCTGACGTGACCCCCCCCCCATTTCTCTCTTTCAGACGGCCATTTTGTTGCTACGTATTGATGAGATTGTATCTGGACAGAAGAAGAAGAAGAAGGATGGGAGGCCAGGGGGCTGAGTAGAGTAGCAGCAAGAATAATACACAAGCTTTGTGACCAAGGTTTGGTCTTTGGTCTTTGGTCGCATTCCCCAGTGTCGCTTCATTTCTGTTTATCGACTGTATTCGAGCATAGTTACTTCAGTGTAACTGTGTTCTTTTTTACCAATTAAAAAATAAAAAAATTATTCATTCTGACTTCTGTATTATTCCAAGAACAATGTAATAGTTCTGCAGTTTTTCTATTCATTCAGAGGTCTGTGTTGTTTTACACCAACCAATGACAGGGCATTAATCGTAAATTGTGTAATTATTAAAACAGGACAAATAAGCTGTAACATATTTGCTATTTTGTTTGTTGTAAATGTGTTGAAGTGTGTTTGCTCATATTTAAAAGTACATTGCACCATTGTGTATGTAATTTTTTTATATAAAAGAAATCCTCATCCAAACTTTGTCTTAATACGCATTGAATGAAATATAAATGAAAACATAAAATGCTTCAGTACTGCATGAACTGCTGTTCTCCTGAAGGATCTACCGTGACTTAATCATCAAAGGTAGAAAACCGAAGGTCTGGTCCAGGATTCGTCATCTGTGGGATTTCCTGTCTGACACACAAGACCACTGCGGCCAATCCACTGCAGACATTTACATTTACGGCATTTGGCAGACGCCCTTATCCAGAGCGACTTACAACGTGCTTAAGTTACCATCGATGAAGAGATCACTTCTGGTTCACTAGGACCCCAACTATGAATGCATCTATTTTATTCACTCTGTTGTAGATTCTGTACACAAAGTTCGACAACAAGAAAATTACAATTTAATCTAAATATTCTTTAAAGAGGAAGGTCTTGAGCTGTCGTTTGAAGGTGCTCAGTGACTGAGCTGTTCTGACCTCGAGGGGAAGTTCATTCCACCACCGAGGGGCCAAGACGGAGAAGAGTCTAGATGAATGTTTTCCTTTTACCTTCAGAGATGGAGTGACCAGGCGAGCAGTACTGGAGGCTCGGAGTATACGAGGTGCAGTGCGAGGTGTAATAAGGGCGGTGAGGTAGGATGGTGCTACTCCATGTTTGGCTTTGTAGGCCAGCATCAGTATTTTGAACCTGATGCGTGCAGCTACTGGGAGCCAGTGGAGGGAGCGTAGCAAAGGGGTGGTGTGGGAGAATTTGGGATGGTTGAAGATCAGTCGTGCTGCTGCATTTTGTAGTAGTTGTAGAGGTCGGATGGTGCATAGTGGTAGACCAGCTAGAAGACACACGATCATATAAAAACGCTTAATATACACTGCTTAAAAAGAAGGGATGTTTTGGTCACTTTTGAATGCTGCTGGTGCTTTCACTCTAGTGGAGTCTACAACCCACACAAGTGGCTCAGGTAGTGCAGCTCATCCAGGACAGCATAGTGTCCAGAGCATGGAGGCGCTACCAGGAGACAGGCCACGTGGAGGAGGCCAAAAATTGCCAAGATTGGCAAATTTGCTATCGGCGCCCTGTGCTCTTCACAGTAGGTTCATACTGAGCACACGTGACAGACCTGACAGTCTGGAGATGCTGTGGAGAATGTTATGCTTCCTGCAACATCCTCCAGCATGACCAGTTTGGCAGTGGGTCAGTAATGGTGTGGGGTGGCATTTCTTTGGGGGGGATCTCTAGATGAGATCCTCAGACCCCTTGTGAGATCATATGCTGGTGTGGTTGGCTCTGGGTTCCTCTTAATGCAAGATGATGCTAGACCTCATGTGGCTGGAGTGTGTCAGCAGGAGTGTGTCAGGAACATGCCCAGGTGTTGTATTGAGGTCATACAGGCTCATACACTCTAAAAAATCATTCATGGTGATAGTGGGTAAAACTTAAAAAAGAAAAGATTTCTAACATAAAAAAAACATGTTTGTCAAATGTACATATTTTCGTGAGTTAATAACTCATTTTAGGAAGTCAGTGCAAAATAAAAATAAAAAACACTTCCTTAACTTAATTATTTAAGTCTCTTGAATCAATAATTTAATCACCACTCAACAAGATAAATTATTAAGCATGCGCAACTTGTAGGATTGAGTTCAGCAACGTTTGAATTTCCCATTCTTGCCAGCCCGCGCCCGCGAGTTTGTGCCTCGTTTGGATTACGTTACCCTAATTTTACAATGAATCTATTGGCAAAATATCGTTTTCACACAGCAGAAAAAACTTATTCATGTAAAGTGTAATTTGGCGTAAAGCTGACACAATTCCATATAGCTCACACGTTTCTTTTAGCTTGCTAACACGGTCCTAAAAATATTAATCTGTATTGGGTTTGTTTCTGAGTGGCAGCCGAATGAGGTTAAATAACGTTTAATTTAAGTTGCACTAATTGTGACACTACAAAAGTAAAAGAGTAATGTGTATGTTTTCAATCGTAATTTACAGTTGATATTCTGTCAGTAAAGTTTCGTCAGTAACAACTGCTCGGGTACCTGAGGTATTCAGCCCCTGGAGACACTGGAGGGAAACCCCGTGTAAAAGTTCAGCGCGGCCACGTTCAGCGATGTCGTCGCGGGTTCCAGTGGTTCTTTGTTAAGTTACTTCTACACTGAAAACTCAGCAGATGAAATTTTCTTTTTCTTCATTGACGTTTTGATGCTCTAAGCCGTTTTGTGGCATGTTAAAGTTGGCCACCCCAGCTAACAATATTATTTGTTCAGCTTTTAAAGGCGGGCTGGGAAGGTAATTATTGTTTGTAATTACATTTAAACCTTATATTGACGCTGTGCAAGGATATGTTGTTTTGTTACTTAAGGCTTTTGTTATAGTATTATTAATGTTAAGGATAACTTAACTTTCTTAAGATGGTAAAGTATTTGCTCAGCATTGGTCTGTAGACCGTCAAGTTTGTGTTTTAGAGCTATGGAATGTTTTTGCTTTGACAATTTGGCTGGGATACAGTAATACAATCTTAAATTAGTTTTTTTTTTCAATTTCATTTCACGTGTCAACCTTTTGTGACTATAATGAAATGTAAAATTTTATTTAAGATGGTATGAATTTTACTTTTAGCAGTGTCCCATAACTGGTTTTAATGAATTGGACTTGTAAATTGTGCAAATTTGAAACAGTAGGAAAGACTGTGCTCTTAAAGCATTGTAGACTTAGACAAGCCCATGGTGGAGTGTTTATGCCTTGTCTATACTGGGATTGTTATTGCTCATTTAAAACATGGGGTGGGCTGCGAACCCACCTGTCGAGAAGCCATTTGTCTCATGAAACAGTGGCATATTCAAGGTGAAGTGATTTGTCACATGTGATACACGGCAGCACAGCACACAGTGCACACAGTGAAATTTGTCCTCTGCATTTAACCCATCACCCTGAGTGAGCAGTGGGCAGCCATGACAGGTGCCCGGGGAGCAGTGTGTGGGGACGGTGCTTTGCTCAGTGGCACCTCAGTGGCACCTCGGCGGATCGGGATTCGAACCAGCAACCTTCTGATTACGGGGCCGCTTCCTTTACCACTTCCTTTACCGCTTCCTTACCACTAACACAGAAGTGTTATCTTTCAAATGTCCATGTTGTTCTTTAAACACAATCTCCACACAAAGACAGTATTTTAAGCACATTAGCCGCCATTAAAAAAAATGGAAACTGTCCCTTGTGTTTTTGAAAATTGCCATTTCAAAACAAACATTCATGGAACATATGCTTCTCATAGGAGCCGAAAACACACTCCTCACTCACTTGATGACTTCAAGCCTGAGCTTTTACAGAGGCATGTCAATCCATTAAATGCAGGAGGTGATCCTGTTGATGAACATACTGAGGATGCACTGAGTGAAGACGAAGAGGTTGGTGAGTTGCCCAATTGAATTGAGAGAAATGTAGCCCACTTATTGCTAAAACTGGAAAGCACATACAATGTACCTCACAGGTGTTGATGAGATAGTGGAACAGATGTTCTGCTATTTTTGATGCAGCACAGGTAATTTTATGTATTCATTTACAGGATAACCTATGAAGTTATTTAAGATTCTTTGTTTTATATTTACTAATTGTGCTGTTTAACTGTGCATCATTTTATACAGCTAAATTATGAATTTAAAAGGATCACCACTGTTAACCTGGAAAGGACATTCATGGAAAAACTGGACCTGTACTCCCCAAAGATAATGGCATTGGTCTCTTCAAGAGGAGGGGCTACAAAAATGAAGATCCAGCGAATCAGGAACATTGTGGACTAAAAGTGTAGTAGTGTAATTTAAATATTTCTGTTCAGCAATAAATAGACATATACAGACACACACATCTTTGAAATAAACCATAAGACATTGAAATTGAAGACTTATCTAAATTTTTAGCAAAGTTATAAGGATTCATGGTTGGAACAAATAAGGAAGTGACAAACATGAACTACGGACGACAGGAGCTTTTAAGGGTTTATTCATGCACAAGGCCAAGAGCTATTGCAGTACTTGACCACACACATTGTAAATTCTAGTTCAAAGCTTTGGGCAGAGACAGGATCAAAGATTAAAACAAAGTAAACTGACAAGTAGAGAAATTAATTACTTAATGGAATATAATTAAATATTTTAACCTGGTTCAGTAGTATGTTTACTTTTGTAATATGTATACTGATATTTGCATATCTGAAAGCACAATTTCTGATGAATTTGTCTTCTCTCTTACAAATGTACTGTAACCCTTTAAAGAGATTTGTTTTCCCTGTTCCATTTTTTAGTAGAAAGGAGGAGAGAGGTTGTTATCCGTTCCCTGTTGGTGTATCTGAAAGAAAAAGAAGGATCTCTTCAGAGAATACTTGGTAGGTAAATCTGACATGATTGTGTTACTGTAATTTCTAGATAAAACATACAGTACTGATATGTTGACTTATTATTCACTTGCCAGGATGATGAAGTGCAGTTTACTGGAGAAATGATGAAGATCATAGTCATCAGAAGCGCAGTCATGAGTCACCCAGCCAGTGCAAAGATTGTTATAGAAGGAACAGATGTCTTGAAAGACCTAGATGTACCAAGAGCCTGTGCCTTGCTAATGGGGTTGATATATGCACTCAACCTCAGCTATCCCAAAGAACTGAAGAACACTTTAGAGGTATTCCAAAAGATATTTCTGGAATTAGATGGACTGAAAGCCAGCCCAAGGGTAATGTCACTAAAATGTAAACTGCTTTCGTAAAGAAAAAGAAAAAAAGTGGGTTGTGCTAGTGTTTTAGTTCAGGTGGCATGGTAGCGCTGTTCCATGTTTTTTTTTTTTTAAACCCCAAAGTGACTGTATAATACACCAGCCATTCTTTCAGTCCTCTAATAACATTGTACAGGTGTGCCTATTAAGGTTGCCAGCTTTTGTATTGTGTTGTAATATGATATTTGTAATATTTACTCTGTCCTCACCAAAAGGACTAAAAGTGTAGTAGTGTAATTTAAATATTTCTGTTCAGCAATAAATAGACATATACAGACACACACATCTTTGAAATAAACCATAAGACATTGAAATTGAAGACTTATCTAAATTTTTAGCAAAGTTATAAGGATTCATGGTTGGAACAAAACCTTTTTTTGTTTTTTTAAGGCTTTCTAATAAAAGTTGTAATCAGTTGGAACAACTGAAATGACTGATTCATTGTGATTATTTAAGTTACTAATACTAAATAAAATTATCGTAACAATTTGCATGCATGTTTATAAGTAGGATATAAGTAAAAAAAGAAGTTTGAGTAACTTAAATGGATCAATTTGACAACTTAATATTGTCAGAACATTTTAATTAATATTGAGTTGGTTCAACTTAATTATGTTTGTAGAGGTCAAATCAAATCATGTTGGTTACACTTAAACTGTTACATTACTCTTATTTAAAATTACATGTTGGATTTACTCAATTATGCCAGAGTTGGCATAACTTAAAAAGATCAATGCAAATTGTTAGATTTTTTTTTTTTAAGTAAACCCAACAAATTATTTTTTGAGTGTAGAGACAACACACTACCGAGCCTTATTTTAATTTGTTTTAAGGACATTACATCAAAGTTGGATCAGCCTGCTGTGTGTTTTTACAATTTAACTTAGAGATTGACTCCAAATCCAGACCTCCATGGGTTCATGAATTTGATTTAAATCAGTAATTTTTGTGTGATTTTTGTTGCCAACACATTCAGCTATCTGAAGAACAATGTATTTAATAAGAATATTTCATTTCTTAATAACATTATTTTAAGAAATAATTAGAATATTAACCAGAATATTTCATTCATTTTAATCTAGGATATCTTATTTTTGTGTTCCCTTAGTTTTTTTAAGCATATAGAATATATATACATATACACAGGGTCCTAGCCTGTTTGGTGCCAAAGCACAACCCCCCACCCCCTCAGCCCACACACATACACATACATACATCAACACCTAGACATATACAGACATTCAACCAAAGGAATCACAATCTAATGCTTACCATTAAAATAACACACCCAAAAGAAACCCATAGTGATTGACCTAAAAGACATCCAAATGAATAAATAAAATGAACATTCGCAATTTGGCACATGACTATCCTGCAGTTTTTAATTCTGTTAATATGCTGTGGATTTTTGGATTCATCCTAATTTCACAATGAACTAAAGACAATTTTGTAATAATATGGCTGCAAAAAAGTGAAAGTGTTTGAATAATAATATGAATAATCTAATAATATTTATTGTTCAATTCCACCTTAAGCTTTAAGATGAAGGCCTAACAATCTTGATCAAATCCACGACTCGAAACCACGAGAATCCATGTGCGTAAACGCGATACAACCTACCCTTAAGTCGCCTACTATACTCAAATCTGATTGGCCAACTGAACCTCACGTCAAGCAAACCCATGAGTTTATTGGCTCTCGTGGCTCCGTGACACCGCGCTTCATAGACTCTTCGGCTCAGTGGTTCTTCTTAAGAGTTCTTCTGCTCTGGTTGCCGGTGAACTCTAACTTGCCGCAAAAATGATGGGACGACCGGTTCTTGTGCTTAGTGAGTAACCCAAAAAAAGCCAATTCCCTTATTTATGCGCTCCAGAAGGTGTTAGTAAAACCTATAATTATGTATGTCTTTTTATTTTTGCGCGGTGGCTAGCTAGCACTGTTGTAGCATCTCGGCTGCTCGCAGCGCCTGTTAGCCTTTGAGCTGGTCGCCTGTCTTGGCGTCGGTGAAGCCCTAACCGGGCAATGGTTGGTCGGCTGTGGTGCTGACGCTGACCGGGTCCGCATCGCTCCTTAGCTGCGGTAATTTAGTCCGAAGCAGGTCGCGCAGCATGGATGGATGGATGGATGGATGGATGGATGGATGGATGGATGATGTTAGCCGACTAGCGCAGCGAATACAAAACTTATCAAACATAACATTAATTTAAACACACAAAAAAGGACACAGTTTTATAGTTTTTTGCAAATTTATAACATGAAAGGTTTTTTTCTAGAAACGTATTAGTAACTAAGAAATATTGCAAATGATTCCTTTTTGTCGCTGAAAAAAAAAACCTGACATTTATTTATTTCAGGCCAAAACATGAAAAGAGAATCTGGACGGAAAGTCCAGACAGGAAACATAAATGCAGCTAAGGTGAGCTGGTAGTCCTGTTTACTGCTTTCGCACTTTTTAAAAAAAAATATTATTCTTGTGTCTGTCTGGATTAATGTTTACCTGTCGCCACAGACAATAGCTGATGTTATCAGGACATGCTTGGGACCAAGGGCCATGATGAAGGTATGTATCGTGTTCTTAGCCACCATTTTATTGCATCACTGATTGTAAAAGATGTAATTGATGTTTGTATCTACTTGGGCAGATGCTTCTTGATCCCATGGGGGGAATTGTAATGACCAACGATGGCAATGCCATCCTCAGAGAGGTAAGTTTTGATTTGTGTTAAGGTACGTGAACAATTTGACAAGTATATTTTATGTCCAGTTGATGATTGTGGCTTTTGATCTCCCTCTGTAGATCCAGGTTCAGCATCCAGCAGCCAAGTCCATGATTGAGATCAGTCGTACCCAGGACGAAGAGGTGGGAGATGGCACCACTTCTGTGGTCATTCTTGGTGAGTCTAAGGACCGTTTTAGAAGAGCTTAGCTGTTTGCTGTGATGCTTTTTTGGAGACTGCCACTTCAACATGGTTACTGACCCTCAGGTGGCGAGATGCTGTCTGTTGCTGAGCAGTTCCTGGAACAGCAGATACACCCCACTGTAATCATCGGTGCATACAGACAGGCTTTGGATGACATGCTTGGCATACTAAAGGACATCAGGTATCAATGATTGTTGTTTTCTATTCTAAACATTACTTTTCTCATCTCTGTGATTTTTTATTTTTTCATGATACTGACCTATGTATCTATCAACAGCGTACCGGTGGACGTGAACAGTCGTGAAATGATGATCAAGATCATCAATTCTACTATCAACACAAAGGCTCTGAGCCGCTGGTCCAGCCTGGCCTGCAATATCGCTTTGGATGCTGTCCGCACTGTTGAGCTGGATGAGAATGGACGGAAGGAAATTGACATAAAAAAATACGCCAAAGTGGAAAAAGTAGGGTTTATGGTTTTTACTCGTCTTGCTTCTTCAAGACTGTATTGTTCATTTTTTAATCTTGTGCCTTCTTAATTTTATCTTAGATACCAGGAGGAATTATTGAAGACTCATGTGTGTTGAAAGGAGTGATGGTCAACAAGGATGTGACTCATGGTCGCATGCGTCGTCTTATCAAGAACCCTCGTATTGTCCTGCTGGACTGCTCACTTGAGTACAAGAAAGGCGAAAGCCAGGTGATCACATATGTATAATATGAATATATACGCATGCTCTGTTGCGTATTTCTTTTTATGGTCTTCCAATAATCTTAATGTTAAACATTAGTACACATCTCTGTATTTTAGACCGAAATTGAAATCACACGAGGAGAAGACTTTGCTCGAATCCTGCAGATGGAGGAGGAGTACATTCAGCAGATGTGTGAAGACATCATCCGACTCAAGCCTGATCTCATCTTCACTGAGAAGGGCATCTCAGGTGCATACAGTTTTCCTCACCCCGTTGCGTGGGAACTGGATGACTTCTGTTACCCCATGTTTTCTTTTCTACACCCGGGTTAATCTGCTGCTGTGTTTGTTTCCATTAGATCTCGCACAGCATTACTTGATGAAAGCCAACATCTCAGCTATTCGCCGGGTCAAAAAGTCAGACAACAATCGAATTGCCCGGTGAGTAAACCCCTTTTCTCAGTTTGTTTTTTAATAATATTGTATTATAACAAATCATCTTAATTACTTCAAAGAAAATGCTAAATAGAGGTGGTATTAAAATATGCCTTGATCAACACTTGATCAACAAAAATAGAGATGTATGGTGTAGGTTCAATCGTTCTATTGGATAAAGATAACAAGACTATGAAAATATTTTCCCAGAAATTGTACAATGACTGCTGGCAGTGGCCTAAAGTAGCTGGCCCTTGGTGACATCGTAGGCACTCCAAGCTGGTATTAGGAAACATTTTTGATAGCTTAGAGTAGTGTAGACGATGTAGTACTTTAAACTGGATCAAACATTGTCTAATATAGACCGAGGAGGTATGAATAGCTTCTAGGCACTTTTGCCAGCTCTCACCCGTAACTACAATGTTAAGATCCTGTTGCCATGTCACTTTTCTCCCATGAGGGTGAATAAATGTTCTGGATCAGAGTATATGATTTTGATATGTTGCCTCTCATAAAGGGGTCCAGAGCAAGAATTTCATCTGTAGCATTTAGGGCTGCAACTACATAGGTTAGCCTATTTGTCCTTAGTTCTATTTTAATTTAAAAAAAAAAAAGGAAAAAGGGGTGTACCCCCTGCTATAGCCCATCTGAGAATAAAGAGGGATAAAAAGTATAAAGGTACAAAATAGTAAAAAGAAAATATAAACAAACAATTAAAGTATTACTAATAATCCAACTTAAACGATACAGTTCAGGTGGGGTTAGTATACCTCCAGGGGTCAAACAATTTGTAGGACTCCATAAATGACAACAGCTGATGCAGACACATTCTTGGACGGTGCAGGATTCGATCTGTCTAAATTTGGCTGCAGGACCAGGTTTAAGTCACTCCCCAGAATTAAGTGATATGTGTCTCTAGGTGTGGGAGCTTAGCAAAAATGGTGCAAAAGAACTGTGGGTCGTCCCAGTTGGGGCCGTTGACATTTGCGGAAACTACATCATTAAATACACAGAGCTTCCCTATAACTATTACAAACCTGCCTTTGATATCTGATATTACAGACTGTTACAAACAAAACCCCCTTTTCTTATCAATATCGCTGCACGTCTTGATCTGTCCCCATATTCATGGAAGATGAAAGATGTGATCTACCCAGCCTCTCTTTAATTTTGAGTGTTCGTTACCTCGAAGATGAGTCTCCTGTATAAATATAATCTCAGGTGCCAGGGCTTTCAGATGAGGGAAAAAACCCTGCAAAGTTTTATAGGGTGGTGCAACCCTTTAATATTCCATTTTACAAAAAACGCAGTGAGCCCAGCCCTGACCTGTTAAGACCAGCCATATTGTGGATCCCACACACTGAGAAGGAGAAGAGGGAGAAAATAAATAAATAAAATAATAATGATAATTAATAAATATATATATATATGAATCCTGAAATGCAAACTTAAAACCCCAAAATGCCCCTATGCCGCAATTATAGTAACGTCATCAATAACAATAAACAGTCAGTAAACAGTAATAACTGAGTACACCAATAAATCGGCTGAAATTGAACATGCACCCAGTCTGAAGGTGTGATATTTTAACCAGAATTTTGTCAATCATGAATCAGACCAGTTTTACAGAAAATACCTGAGTAGAGAATACTGTACTTCCTACATGTATAAGATGAATGTTGTTTATCTTGATATGATTCTTCTCTCTGGCAAGACGCAGGGTATTTGCACAGTCCTGGTAGTAGTGGAAGCGGGCCACGATGACGCGGGGTGGATTCCCCTTTCTGGGCCCTGGAAGAAAAGATTGGCGCGCCCTGTCCAGCAATGGCGCTTCTTTCAACTCAAAAGCTTGCTGAAGTAGTGCCGAAACAAAAGTCGTGGAGCAGATCTGAGCCTCAGGAACTCCTTATTATCATGCCGTTGTTCCTCTGCGATCTGGCCTCCGCGTCGCCGCACTCATTTTGCAATGTTTCAGTCAGTGTTGTAAGGCGACGTACTTCTTTCTGCAGACATGTAATATGGGCAGTGCATGTCAAGAGGCTTTCTTCCATGTTGTTCACTTGAACGCTGAGTCCAGACAGCTCCGTAGTAACAGTCTCCCTGTATTCCCTCAGTTCGGACCGGACCGCTCTTATGTCCGATTTTACCAGCCATTTCTACGGATTATATATGTGCAGATTCCTTTCAGACCAAAGCACAACCAACAGTTCACCTATGAAATATGCCTAAAATGCTACTATTTTAAAACCTGCTTGGCGGAGCAACAGACTAATGCGTCTACTCCATAGCATGCTCAGCAGCGGCACCCATTTTCTTCATTTAAAAAAAAAAAAAAAAAAAAAAACATTTCACCTATGATAATCCATGAATCTCCTCTCTGCAGAGCCTGTGGCGCACGAATTGCCAGCAGGACTGACGAGCTAAGAGAAGAATATGTAGGAACTGGAGCAGGGTTGTTTGAAGTGAAAAAGATTGGTGATGAGTACTTCACCTTTATTACTGAATGCAAAGACCCCAAAGCTTGCACCATCTTGTTGCGTGGAGCCAGCAAGGAGATTCTAGCGGTAAGTGTTTTTTCAGTGACTGGTTGTTTATGGGCTTAGATAGAAATTTTAAGAACCAGCAATTAAGATTGATGTCCATTTCTATGTCTGTTTAGGAAGTGGAGCGAAATCTGCAGGATGCCATGCAGGTATGCAGGAACGTGCTG
The DNA here is from genome assembly GCF_900700375.1 of Denticeps clupeoides. NCBI lineage: Eukaryota > Metazoa > Chordata > Actinopteri > Clupeiformes > Denticipitidae > Denticeps > Denticeps clupeoides. Next base: position 29,594,474 of record NC_041711.1, on the reverse strand, counting down.
CTTGACCCTCACTTGCTGCCAGGTGGGGGCGCTGTAGAAATGGCAGTGTCCCACAGGCTGACTGAGCGCTCCCGTGCCTTCACTGGGGTGGAGCAGTGGCCGTACCGTGCTGTGGCTCAAGCCCTGGAAGTCATTCCCCGGACCCTCATCCAGAACTGTGGGGCCAGCACTATCCGTGTGATCACCTCCCTCAGGGTAGGTACCTGCTTCCGTCTGTCTGAAAGATCTGTGATCCACTGTGATCCATGTTTCTTTTAATCATGCGTTTTAACAACACAGGCAAAACACACACAAGAGGGCACTACAACATGGGGTGTGAATGGTGAAACGGGGAACCTGACCGACATGGAGGAACTCGGCATCTGGGAGCCACTGGCTGTGAAAGCCCAGACCTACAAGACTGCTGTAGAGGTGAGGCCACTTTTCTCAGGCAAGCTGATCTCTGTGTCCTTGGTGATTTCCTGACATGTGGACCCCCCCCCCCGCCCAATTTCTCTCTTTCAGACGGCCATCTTGTTGCTACGTATTGATGACATTGTATCTGGACATAAGAAGAAGAAGGATGAGCAGGCAGGGCCAGACATGGGAGGCCAGGGGGCTGAATAGAGTAGCAGCAAGAATTAGGTTAGGGGGTGTTAGGAGGCTGGGACTGATGAGGATGCATGATGAACGAACAAAAAAACAAAAACAACACTGAGAAGGGAGCTTGTGAAGGATTCCTTTGCCGACCACAACATGTGAAAGGATCTGCAGAAACATTTCATGAGCTAATGCTCTTGTGCATAATACACAAGCTTTGTGACCAAGGTTTGGTCTTGATCTGTATAAACCTCGCATCCCCCAGTGTCGCTTCATTGCTGTTTATCGACTGTATTCAAGCATAGTTACTTCAATGTAACAGTGTTCTTTCTTACCAATTACAAAAATAAAAAAAATTAATCGTTCTGACTGTATTATTCCTAGAACAATGTAATAGTTTCCATTCATTTTTTTTTCAGTAGCAAAAACATACAAACTGAACAAGATCCTTCTTGCTACAAATCCATTTTTTAATATCAAATAGAGATTAATCGCTCCAAAGAAAAATTGCATAACACATGTGTTGTTTAGCCATCCACATGTTTGTGGAAACGGATGTTTTACTATTTAAAAAAATAAAATAAAAACCACAGGGATAACCTTTACATTTTTTGAGGCTTTATTTGTATAAAATATCAAAACACAAAGAATAATACAAATTATGCATAACAGGTGAATTTGAAGCATAAACGTCTGTAAACTTCAGTACAGAACCGGTGTCTGCCCTGACCTACTGCAGTTCATTCACTTTCTGTAAAAATCTCGATCACGTTTCACAGCAACTATTACCATTTTGTACAGACAGATTTGTGGAAAGCAAATAGCTACTAAGTATAAGATTTAAGGGGGTAAAAAAAAAGAAGACAAAAGTCCTGAACTTCCCTGAGGTCTTCAGCCACATGAACAAACAGTCCACTTTTGAGACATGAAAAGTGTGCCTAGATCTCCATCTTCCGGCGTCCCTCATCCCAACGCCCTCTCCCCCGTCTCAGGGTCCACATCATTATCAAGTTCTACGTTTGGGGGGAAAAAGGACACCCTGATGCAGTGACATAAACATTATTCTATACGTGCATATGAAAGTCTGACTTACCCATCCCGCAGTCGCTTGGTACCGACCGGTGATTCTGGGGAACACCAACACTGTTTAAACGTGATGGTCCCGGGAAAGGAGGGGAGTCCAAATGCATGCTGGGATAACTTGGCCCAGCCTGGTATGCAGCATCTGTGTCCATGGCTGTATTCACAATTTATTATTTTTAATAACTAGGTTGTAATCTGAGACACAACATGATGTGAAGTGATTGTGAAACACTGCAGCACAGCACACGGTGACAAGACGTAATGTGTCCTCTGCTTTTAACCATCACCCTTGGTGAGCGGCGGGCAGCCATGACAGGCGCCCGGGGAGCAGTGTGTGGGGATGGTGCTCTGCTCGGTGGCACCTTGGCGGTTCGGGACTCGGACCGGCAACCTTCTGATTATGGGGCCGCTTCCTTAGCCGCTAGGCCACCACTGCCACCTGGCACCATGGTGGCTCCCATTTGGGTGCACTGTTGGAATGGGGCACGCTCCTCAGCGTTTCCATGAAGAGGTGTGTCAGGCCAGCAACAATGTTTGGGCAGAACCACCATGAACTATTTAAGCACCGTCGGCCCTTGGTCCCCCATAACTTTGCCGGCAGTTCTCCAGTCTCCCGTCCTTGTCCCCCTTTTGGTAGATCCTGACCCCGGCAGGCCCCCTCCTGTAGCCATCACACTTTGGTCCCTTGGTCCTAGTCGCTCGAACCCTTACTGCAAGCACCGTCACCGATGTCACGTGTGACAAATGTCTGTGTGCAGAGTGGCCGCTCACCTGAAGGCTCCTCTGCGTGGTGGGGCCCGGGCGGGCGGGTGACGTCCCCCGCTGGAGCGCCGGGTGGCCCCGCGGGGCCGTTCACGTCTGCGCATGCGGGCGAGGTCGTCGCGTTAATGTTCAACAAGCGACACCCACACCCACACGTATCAATCACCACCGGTCACCTTCGACGAGCCCTGGTCTTAAAAGTGGATTCTATGTCCAGCAACACACTCGCCTATGAACCAGAAGACCCAGGTTCAAACCCCACTTCCTACCATTGTGTCCCTGAGCAAGACACTTGACCCTGAGTGTCTCCAGGGGGGGACTGTCCCTGTAACTACCGACTGTAAGTCGCTCTGGCTGATAAATGCTGTAAATGTTCGTCGTTTTAGATTCGTGGCGACATTAAGCGCTTTTACCGTCAGCGAGAACGCGTCGATGCACCGCGTTTATTTTTTTAAATTATTTTTTACGTTAAGGTGACGTCGGTCTTACCGGTCTGGCTGCGACAGCGACATTTCCTCAGCTTGCGGAAAGGACAGTTGTCCCGCAGGCGCACCAGGCACGCACCGTGTCTCCGTCGGCCCTGCGTGGTCATGCCGCGGACACCGCGGACTTCTCCCGCGAGTTTCTGCCCTCCGACGGCCTGGAACTACGACCCGTCGAGCAGGTCTGCGGTGTGACGTCACTCGTCGTTTTTACTTTTTTTTTTTTTTTAAACTAAACTTTAATTCGTGTGCATTTGGCATAGGACTTACACAAGTGATACAATCTAAAACCATTTATATTCACTAGTATTACAGTTTATAAAATAAAATAAAGATGTTAAAATCTATACTGTTAACTGCTAGGCACTATGTAAACGTGTAATAATGTGAAGCACATGATACCACCATAAACAGACAGACAGACAGTGCATCCAGAATATACACCTCATCACATGCGTTTCAGACACCAACGTAAGGAAGGCCATTAAAAAAATAACACATCAATGCTAAATTTTCTCTTTATATAGTAATAATAAAAAAGCAGTTCATATAAATCATCTGCTAATTCATCATATAAATCAATCACTCTAGTCCATTTGGTCTTCTAGAATAACGAAACAAGCAAAGCTGAAGTTGCCGAGACTGTGCGGTGACTCCTTATCCCCAGAACCTCTGGCGGTGGGAAACGCGTGGATTGGGGGGTGGCATGGACTCGTCAGAAAAAATGCTGCCGTCGGCGTCCACGATGAAGATGAAATACAGGTTGGCCACCAGCATGGCGAGCATGGGCAGAAAGGACAGGCCAAATCCGAAGCCCCTCACGCTGCTGCCGAGCGCCGCACCCAGCCAGTAGCAGAGCCTGTCGACCAGAAAAGCACCGACTTGGATCATGGCGATCGTGAACGACATGCAGACAGAAAACCATTTTAAATGGCCACGCACAATCACAATGGAATCATTTTACTCTTCAGTTTCCTGCTGAAAATCAAATAGATGGTTAAATGAGGCGTGCGCTATTCGGCGGGGACTTCCATGAAATCCACTTTTAAAAAGCATTGATTCGATTTTGGATGCCAAGAACGGTACGTCAGACTGCGCATTACCTCCCAAGAGCAAACACTATGGTCAAGAGGGGCACAAGCTTAAGCAAATCCTGGGTCAGGTAGGCCGCCATGACGGCCAACTGGAGGAAGTAGAGAAGGAACAAGGAGACGGAGTCCTCGACGAAGCGCTGGTGCACGGCCACCTGCCTCGGCTCGGAGTTCCCCTCGCACAGGGGCTTCAAGTAGCGGTAATGCAAGCGAGACGCGCCCAGCACCAGCAGACCTGGGAAGTGTGATGAGAAGGGGAAACATGACTGTCCTTGTCCCAGCTTGGTCACACTTCTCTCTATAGTTAGCCTTTTAAAACGGATGGAAATGCGTGTTTCATTGTCGTATATACATCTAACATGACATTCACCAAATTATGATATGAACACTCATCCAATTCAATAAAACCGCATGAGAATGCATGACCTTGTGTAGACAGGACCATTCTGAACACATATTCAAAATATATTGTTAAAAAACATAAATAACAAAAAAAAAAATCCTCCTCACCCAGTACAATCGGCACGATGGCAAACACCGAGCAGCGCAGCGTGTAGACCAGCCGCAGGGGGGCGCTCTCCAAGACGGGCGCGTCGAACGGCAGGAACATGTAGCCCCCCCAGACGAGCAGTGGGAACACCAAGGCGGCGGAGAACACCGCTGCGCCCGCTTTCAGCGAGTCCCGGTGGCACGCGTCACATCCGCCTGGAAACGACACGCGGGAGAGGAGTGTCAGCAAAAACCACGAATCGCGCCGAACGTGCGACGCGAAGACTACGGCGGACCGGGCTTTTTACGTTTCGGCGGGCCTCTCTGCCAGTCAGGGTGGTAGCCATTCGTTGGCACCCCATGGGACCCGAGAAAGTGACTCTTCTCCGTGACCTCGTCCCAAGAAGCCCCGTACTCTCTCTGGGACTCGGTCACGCCGAGGGTGAACACGCGGGCCGCCTCGTCCGGCATGGAGTTGATCTCCTCCACCTTGACCTCCAGGTGCGACCGCTTCTCCTCTGGCGCGCCGCCGCCGCCCGCACCCGTGGGGCCCGCCGGGGCCGCCGGCTTCTGCTCCTCGGCCCCGAGCTCTCGCTGGCTCTCTGTTCGGCTCTCTCCTCCTTTAAGCGAGGGACACTCCGACATCACGCTGGCTCTCTCGGCCGCCGCCGCCTTCGCGCCGGGCCACTCCAACGTGCCGGGCTCCATGTGGGCGGAGTGAACCGCCTTTTCATCCGCTTCAAAACCCCCATCGGGCTTCTTGAACCGCTCTTCCTCCTCCCAAGACGGCGTCTGTGGCCCTGCCATCAGACTCGAGGGCGCTTTGTCGGCTGGTTCTAATTTCGATATAACTAGTAATTTAGAACGCTTGTGACCATCAGGTCACGTTTTAAGACATCTGGACTTAAATCCCAACTGGCCTCTGTCGTCCTGCAAATAATAGACAAATGTTCACTGTTCTGCTTTCATGAGAAATAAATATAGAGATTCGTATCAGTCAATAAAACAACCTCAGTTTGGTACAAGGTAGGCACGATTTCTCATAAATGCAGTGATTACGTCCGGCTAACTTTCTTATTTTCATATCTGCAAACACGATCATACCTGACTGACTGTTTTAATTACGCAGTTAGTGGTTAGACGTGTAATGGCGCGCAAATAAGACATAATGGAAGCGTTTTGTGGTTTTCATATATGTATATGGGTGGTATATGTTCATATATGTATATAGGATGGTAGTAGCCTAGTGGGTAAGACACTCGCCTGTGAACCAGAAGACCCAGGTTCAAATCCCACTTACTACCATTGTGTCCCTGAGCAAGACACTTAACCCTGAGTGTCTCCAGGGGGGACTGTCCCTGTAACTACTGATTTTAAGTTGCTCTGGATAAGGGCGTCTGATAAATGCCATAAATGTAAATATATGATATATTACTATCTTATTTGACTGTACAGGGAAATACTTTTCTGTCTCGCCATTAAACCGCTCGGGCCCGTCCAACTCCGATTCGTCCATCTTACACCCCGAAGCGCTCTCGACGCCGCTGAAAAGAGCGCGGCGTGTTGGGAAAAGTCGCCGGGCGCCGGGAACACCCCACCCCGCTCCTCCTGACACGACCCACGCACTCAGTGGACGCGAAGGCCGACAGGAGCGACGCGGAAGCGCGAACACGCCGGAGCTGTTTAACGCGGTTACAGGTCGCGGGTCAAAATGCATCAAAAGTTAAAAAAATATATATATACACACATATACATATATATTCATGAGAGACTTTTACCGGCCTGTCCCGGTCTCCGGTCCACTGGCTTCTGTTTTGGGTGAAACTGTGTTTTCGAGTGGGACGACAGGTGTGTCCAGGTAAATTTCTCTTAAAGGAATCGTCCCTTAAAGGAGAAGTGCGTGTTTTTTTTCTACGTTTATTTAGTTGCCACGCAATCGTACGTGCGCCAGCAGTAGTCAAATAAAATGTCCCATCTGTGATTTTTCAGCGCGTCTCTCTTGTATATTCGAGCGACTTTTGTAGATAAGGCGGCGCAGGGCCGGCTGCTCTCTGGACTCCGGTTTTGTGCTTTTGCGTTTGTTGCAGCTGTCAACAGACCATTGGCTGCTCTCTCTCTCTTTCTCTCACTCCCTCTCAGTCTCTCTCTCTCTCTCCCTCACTCTCACACTCTCTCTCTCCCTCCCTCTCTCTCCTTCACAGTCTCTCTCTCCCTCCCTCTCAGTCTCTCTCTCTCTCTCTATCCCTCACTCTCACACTCTCTCTCTCCCTCCCTCTCTCTCCATCACAGTCTCTCTCTCCCTCCCTCTCTCTCACTCCCTCTCAGTCTCTCTCTCTCTCTCTATCCCTCTCTCTTCTTCACAGTCTCTCTCTCCCTCCCCCTCTCTCTCTCTCTCTATCCCTCACTCTCACACTCTCTCTCCCTCCCTCTCTCTCAGTCTCTCTCTCTCTCTATCCCTCTCTCTCCTTCACAGTCTCTCTCTCCCTCCCTCTCTCTCTCTCTATCCCTCACTCTCTCTCCCTCTGTTTCTCTCTCCCTCACTCTCACACTCTCTCTCCCTCCCTCTCTCTCCTTCACAGTCTCTCTCTCCCTCCCTCTCTCTCTCACAGTCTCTCTCTTTCTCTCACTCCCTCTCTCTCTCCCTCACTCTCACAGTCTTTCTCTCTCCCTCCCTCGCTCTCTCTCCCTCCCTCTCTCTCTCTCTTAACACCAGCAGTGTGTGTGTGGTGAGGTTTCTGACGAATTCTATTATTGTGGAGGTGTTGGGCACAGTGAGTTGTCACTGGTCAGAAGATCCTAATATTGTGAAGCCTGAGTCAGTGGTGTGTAGCTCAGGAAAAACAAGAGCCGTAAATTGTGAACCACATCAGATGTGTTCTCCAGCACATCCCACACCTGGGTGGGAAACGGACCCGTTATCAGAAGGTCGCCGGTTCGAATCCCGATCGGCCCTGGCGACACTGAACAAAGCGTCGTCCCCACACGCCGGGCGCCTGGCAATTCAAGATTCAAGAGTGCTTTATACCATGTATTTCACACAGTCCCCCCCATAGTGCAATCATAAAAGAAAAATACTAAACTAAACTATGCTAACATTAACTAAAGCTTAAATTTAGAACTTTTCTGTACAATGAACAGGTGGAAAAGGACAGAACTGGACAACATCATGTAGGAGTGCTTGTGAGTGGATATGTTGGACATTTCAAACAGGACACACAAGACAAGACAAACATGTGCAAGACGTGCAAAAATCAGGTGCATAAGGCTGGATGTGTATTGTTGTTGAGTTTAGCAGTGTTCATGGCTGCCCACTGCTCACCAAGGGTGATGGTTAAAAGCAGAGGACACATTTCGTTGTGTGCAATGTGTGCTGTGCGGCAGTGTTTCACAATGACAGTCACTTCACTTTCACATGCGCAACTGGACTGGGATCTGGCGAGTTCAGAGGGCCAAGTCAACACGCCGAAGACTCTTAATTATTCCTCAATATGTCCTTGCAATGTTGGCCACATTAAAGTGCTCCCATTACTTCCATGAAAACGTGGTCAATCCTCCACCAACCATTTACATTTACATTTACTGCATTTATCAGACGCCCTTATCCAGAGCGACTTACAACCAGTAGTTACAGGGACAGTCCCCCCCCTGGAGCAATTTAGGGTTAAGTGTCTTGCTCAGGGACACAATGGTAGTAAGTGGGATTTGAACCTGGGTCTTCTGGTTCATAGGCGAGTGTGTTACCCGCTAGGCTACTACCAACCAGCAATGTTGCTTTTAAAACTTTTCCACAACCAGCATTCATGCTGTCTTTTTATACCGCAGTAGCTCTTAGTGCTCCACAAACACGTCAATAATTCACGGATTACCGGTTTTCTCGCTTGGACCATTGGGAATGCCGTGACTTGCGCGAGTCTGTAAACCAGTTTTCCTGCTTTCAACACGAGCTGCCAATTCACTTGCCGCCAAATTTCCATTCTGACTTCACTTTGCTTGGTAGGGAAGATTTATACCGAAATGTTCATTTCCGCTGTCCGAATTCAACAATTGTACAAAATGTAAAATGTCCACCGAATCCACCTCCATCAGGATCCCAATACCAACACGAACTTTTGAACAACACAGTGGCGGTTTGATCCAGATTGAAACTGAGATTGGATTTGGTTTATACGATCCGATTTCAGAATCCCTCTTTTCGCTTTGAACAGGCCCATTTGATTATTCAAGCCAACCTGTCGTCCGAAATCCCTGGACGCGGTGTTTCACGCGGAGAGACGGAGAAGCGGAGCAGCTCCTGGCCCTTGGCTCGAGGGCCGAACTCACACACAGATACATGCTCCGGTGTCGCCGGCAACATAACACTGCGCCCGTCTGAGCGAACAGACACAGACGTCACCGTCCCCACGCTGCATTTGCATTTGTAAATTCAGGGAAAAAAAAGAGGTGTAGAGATGGCACTGAAACAGGACATTTCGTCTTCTTTCTCAAACAGAACCGTAAGCGGGATTTTGACATAATATTCGTGGACTCACGTGTCATAAACACATTTTTTATTTTTTTTTTACAAAGCAGTAAGTTGGAAATTAATTCTGTTGTGTATATACATATATACCTATATGGGCATCATGTTTGGTGGTAGCCTAGTGGGTAACACACTCGCCAATGAACCAGAAGACCCAGGTTCAAATCCCACTTACTGCCATCGTGTCCCTGAGCAAGACACTTAACCCTGAGTGTCTCCAGGGGGGGACTGTCCCTGTAACTACTGATTGTAAGTCGCGTCTGATAAATGCTGTAAATGTAAAGTATTGTGTAGGTTCTGTCATTTAAACTATTTAAAAAAAAATATATATATATATATATATGTGTGTGTGTATGTATGTATATATATATAAAATATATAAGTGTGTAAATATATATATATAAAAAACTATATATATGTGTGTGTGTGTGTGTATATATATAGTATCTATCTATCTATATAGATAGATAGTTTGAATTGGCTTACTGGTGAAAAAGAGGCTTATCTAGTTATTCATTGCGTTTGTACGTGCGCCGGGCACGGAGGAGTATCGGTTTCAGCGGCCACGCGTGGGTTCCTGTTCCCCGTCAGAAGGAGGGTGTGTGCCTGCTGACGAGCCTGGAAACCCCTCCGAGCCTCTTCCAGCGTCGGGGAGCGGCCGCCGCCAGTCCGTCGCGGCGAAGGGACGCGCCGGATCCACCGCGGAGCGCTTTTTTTTTCTTTTTTTTTTTTTTACTATTGTTCTTTTGTTGTTGTTCGTTATTCCGCGTCGCAAAGTCGCGGCAGATGAAGTGACGTCGGCCGGCCGCCACTAGCGTGAGTAGCCCGCTCTTCTACTTTCACCGGCCGAAAGTCGCCCGAACACAACGACGGGAAGTTGTCGCCTTTTTTTTTTTTTTTTTTTTTTTTTTTTTTGCGGTTCGTCACGTGACAGGAGGAACCTGTTGAATTATTTACTCGAGAAGTTTTCTCTTCCAGCAGGTTCCCCGCTCGTGTTGTTTTTTTTTACCAAATTCTCCACCCCAGTAACGAAAGGTCAGATTTCATAACGCCATCGCATTGTCCCATCAGCCTGGGACAACATCCAAATGTAATTATTACAGTTTGAAACGTTGTACTACAGTCCTACGGGGACCACGGTGAAGTGGGGGCACCGTGTACAGCGCGTCGGACTCTGGGTGAATGTGGGTGACGTCGTGATTGCCTGTGGGCCCCCTTTGGGTGCGGGGCCACGTGCGCCCTGCCACATTGCTGCGCTGATATCCTATCTGAGCAGTAATCTCTCGGGCCGCCGGGACCACGCCGGGCCTATCTGGATTCATCGTCCTTGACATTCGCTGTGCCATCGCTGACCAGGGGGTCCGGCCTGAGATGAATTCTGCCACTTTTTTTTTTTTTTACTTTGGTTTTAAGCAGCTGCGGCCGACGGGACGTTGTGCCGGTGTGGAATTTGGAGATAAGCTGGCCGCACCGTCTGCCGTGTTTATACGCGAGTGTTTGGTCCATCGACGGCGGCGTCGGGCCCTTTGCTGGCCTGTGTAAATATTTGCTCCATGAAAGCATATTTTCCCCCCAGCCCACTGGCAGGACTACAAGGGAGGGGCGACACGCGTGACACAAAGCATTTGTGACACAAAGCAAAAAAAAAACACGTGTTCCTGCACCCGAACGAAAGGCCTAAACGTCCATGAAGTGGGTTTTATGGGTGGGTGTGTGATGAGACGACATGGATGCACGTCCTTCCTGTTGTTTCCAAAGGGTAAATTGAGGCTTTGAGCGCATACTGCATTTATCAGATGGGGCAGTGGTGGCCTAGCGGTTAAGGAAGCGGCCCCGTAATCAGAAGGTTGCCGGTTCGAATCCCGATCTGCCAAGGTGCCACTGAGGTGCCACTGAGCAAAGCACACTGCTCCCCGGGCGCCTGTCATGGCTGCCCACTGCTCACTCAGGGTGATGGGTTAAATGCAGAGGACAAATTTCACTGTGTGCACCGTGTGCTGTGCTGCTGTGTATCACATGTGACAATCACTTCACTTTCATTATCCAGAGCAACTTGCAATCAGTATTTAACAGGGACAGTCTCCCTGGAGCAACTCAGGGTAAAGTGTCTTGCTCAGGGACACAATGGTAGTAAGTGGGATTTGAACCCGGGTCTTCTGGTTCATAGGCGAGTGTGTTACCCACTAGGCTACTAGTGCCTACTGCTTTTGTGATAAAGTTCAGAGAAATTAGTGGCACTGTATTGGTGAGCGACTATGTGAGTTCCTCTTTGTGTGATACTGTAATATTAATAGAAGGGGGCATTTTTACCCTTTACTTTCTTACAATGTGCTCATTTTTCTGCCGAGACAGACGGGGGGGACCATCATGGCACTGTTCAAACTGCAGAATGTTGAAGACTTCTATGAAATTGGAGACGTTTTGGGCAGGTTAGTGGCGGTGAAGCTGATGCATGCTTATTGCACGTGTCGATATCCGGCGGTAACCCCGAATTCTCTCCTGTGTAACGCTTGGCAGTGGGCACTACGGGCAGGTGTGTGCGGTGCGTGAGAGGGCCACCGGCGCGCGCTGGGCCGGAAAGTTCCTCAAGCTGCGGCGCAGTGCCAGCAGTCGGCTGGGTCTGGAGAGGAAATCTGTGGAGAAAGAAGTGGAGATCCTGCAGGCTCTGCCACACTGCAACATCATGGCCCTCAAGGATGTTTTTGAAAGCCGGGCTGAAGTGGTCCTCATCGTGGAGCTGTGAGTCGGTGTGGGTGTGGTTGACTTCATAAAAATATGTATTTTAGAGCATTTTTTTTACCTTTATATCCAAAAATGACACCCATTTTTATGGGATTTCCCATTAGCATATTGTTTTTACTTTACAGTGCCTGTAATAAATGTATATTGAATCATTATTTATAGTCATATGTATTTCTCCCTGACCAGAGAAAGCTGTTTGTTAGGGCTTGAGCAACTCCCATGACATCCACAGCATGAATTGGAATATTACATAAGCGATTAAGGGGTTCGCGTGGTCAGTAAACAGGATGGGTGTGGTCCGGGAGTTCATTTTCCACCGAGGAACACCTGTTACGGCCTAATGTGTAAAACAGACAACGGAACTACAAACAGATGCACTATTTCCATCTTTTGTGCACTAGGCTATGTGTCTATTACTATTTAGTGCAAATTACTGGTTTTCTCAATTGTTCAGTTGTGCAACAATTACATTTTTTAAGCATTGAGCCTTAAAAAAAAAAAAAAAAACCTCCAATGAAGCCCGTCTCGTACCTTTTTTGTGTGGAGTTTGCATGCGCTCCACGAGGTTCTCCGGTTTCCTTCCGCCTTCCATGTGCACTAGGTAAATTGGCAGCTGTAACTTGTCCATGGGTGGAATTAGGAGATGGAGGTAATAGCTAGCGATCGGGTGAGCAAGAGCTGTTCCTGATGACGAACTGCGTGTTACATGGAACTGTGCATGTTAAAAAAATATTTTACTTATATTATTTACTTTACTTATTATGGCAATTATCAGTTGTCCTTATCCAGACACAGGGACAGTCCCCCCAGGCACAGGCTTCTACCACCCTCTATAAACACTGCAAGCATGTGGCTCCAATGTTTGAGTGCCTTAATGCCAAATGGCGTGTCTCCATTATGAAAATAATGTAAATGCACACACAAACGATACATAATGATGCATAATGAATTGACCCTAAAACTCCCTGACTGTCCGTCTCCATCTTTATGATGGGATTGTTTCTGGCTAGGATGAATTTTGCAATTATTGGTCAGAGCCATGTAAACTAAACTCTGCCTCTGTCTTTGACTTTTGTCTCTACACAGCATAGGTGGTGGTGAGCTTTTTGACTTTGTTGCAGAGAAGGAAAATCTCTCTGAGGGTGAAGCCATTGAGTTCATGAAGCAGATTCTTGAAGCGGTGAGCTTCATGCACAGCAAGAAAATTGCACATTTTGACCTTAAGGTGAGTAAAAGAACTGTCTTTAAACAGATTGTGCTGTGCATGACTGTCTCATGGTTGCATACATATAACACTCTTATACAGCTGCAATATATGACTATGCTGTTATGCTGCTGACTTTACTTAAAAAATACACCTGGTGTGTTCAATGAATAGGAATCCACATTTTGCACACTGTGAAAAGTGGAAGTCAGTAGAACTAGGGGCAGTGGTGACCTAGCGGCAAAGGAAGCATTCTCGTAACCAAAGTGTTCCGGTCACACTGCTTTTCATGGCTGCCCTGTACTCACTATGGGTGATTGGTTTAATCGCAGATGACACATTTCAATCTGTGCACCTTATGCTGTGTATTGCAATGACAATGACTTTTACACATTTTTTTTTACTCCCTTTACAATTCATTCGTGTAGCCGGAGAACATGATGCTTTTGGATAAGGAGGTGTCACACCCCCACATCAAGATCATTGACTTTGGCCTGGCTCATTGTTTTATACAAGGCAAAGAATACAAAAGCTTAAGTGGCACCCCACAGTACATTGGTAAGTGTGCTAAGTGCGTGTGAGTGTGTATATTTGCCCTTTGAGCACTGGTGGTTAAGCACAGGATGTGAAGCTTAGGGGTAGTGAGAGTCTAGTGTAGTGTGAGTGGTGGCGAAAGTAATCTGTAACCACTAAATATTTCCTACAATTTAGTTCATTCAACAGCAAAACTCCAATTCAGTTAACCAATATCTTAATACATTAAGCCATATATTTTCTACTATATTTTTTTAGCCGTGTGTTTAAGTAACTGGTGTTGTGTTGTAACTTCCTCTCAGCTCCTGAGGTGATCAACTATGAGCCCCTGAGTGTAGCGTCGGATATGTGGTAAGTCTCACTTTAAGACTCATGATTGTGCTCATAATTGTCACAGACTGAGGAAATACAGACTTAGTTTAAGTGTCATTTAAATTTTTGATGCACTTTCTATGCATTTTGCTAGTGCATTGTCCACTTTTATGTCACTTTTTATGTGCAGATGTTTCCATACCTGTTTTTGTTATTATATGTATATTAGGGTTGAACATTGAGGTGAAAATAAACATTTTCATAATGTGATTTAGCTTGCATTAGTATGAACATGATACATATTACCTCATATCAAAGCATGCTAGGACAGTTTGAGTCCATGTGAGGCGCAGATCCATGTGTCCTTCATCATATTTGCCTCTTCCTGTTTGTGTTGGAGATAATTCACTACTTGATGATGTTCATGTCACTATTTGCATGAATCACAAATATGATCTAAAGGTTTTTTGCCACCTCACACCAATTGGACATTATGTTGTGCAAATTTAGTCTAAACCAGAAAGTTTTTTCGAAAATAACCCAGGAGGACCAAGCCGTTGTGGTCCTGTAGGCACAAACAATGCTGAGCCCTGCATGGAAATACCATTACATACCATTTTAATTATCATAGGTACAATGGGCATCGCTTAATATTCCCAAACAGTTGATTTGCCCCAAATATTGGGTTTGCCACCAATATTTCCATTGACCAAAAAAGGAAATGGCTACACAGGCCTTTATTGCTCATGGGTAAGAAATATTAAATCTGACACAAAACTAGAAGTTAGGTGTGTGTGCTCAAGGTCTAATCGCCTGGTAGCTGTCACAAATAGTTTTGAGCTGTTGAGTCGTTAATGGGCACAAGAGCCCATCAGTCATCTTATACTGTCCATCCTTATCTTTCTTTTACATGCATTGTTCATGTGGCATGCAGACAAACCTCTGTGCGGCTTCAACAAGACCAAGGTCTTTGCGCAGCCTTGGAACGTGCTGTGTGAAAAGTGACAAACATATGCAAAAGGCAACAAATATGTGTAGAGCAAAGAACAGTGAAAAATTTATAAAATATGATACTTGATTAGTCCCACAAGTGGGAAATTTACATTGTCAACAAAAAATCAATAGCTGAGATGTGGGTTTTCCTTTTAATTAACTTCTCATCTTTATATAACTAAATTGCAGTAGTTGCAGGATACTATTTAATATGGTTTGGATGTGCTTTAGTAATTATTGTTCAATGTTTTTTTTCCAGGAGTATTGGGGTGATCACCTACATACTGTAAGTTATCAAAATCGAATAATTTCCATAAAATGGATCAAAATTAATATATTCTGTTTTGCATGTGAATATAAATGTAATGCAGTTTAACAGAGCAATGAAATCCCCAAATTAGCATTTATGATATATTGCAACATTGACCTGTATCATCCTGTTATTTTTTTATACCACAACTAATTTCCATGGTCTGCAAAATGCTAATAAAAATACAATGCATATTTTATTCACAACACAATTTGCTAATTTGACTATTTGAAAGTCATTTGAATACCGTTAGCACAGAATTTGATGGCAGTAGTATATTTTTGTTAATGCGCAGCGGTGACCTAGTGGGTTAACAAGAGGACTAATTCCCGAACACATTTCACCGTGTGCTGTGCTGTGTATCCAATTGACAATTACACTTCTCTTCATTATATCTTTCCTTGGTACACCTCTGAAGACATTTTGATACATCGTAATACATCGTAGTTGGTGTAAGGCTTATGTAACAGTGTAAATTTGCTGTCCCCGATTAATTTCTAAACAGCTGGCAACAACAATGAATACACCCCTAAATGCAAATGTGTCAATATGATATAATATAACATATAAGAAAATGTTTAGTTGGTAACATAATTGAGCAAAACCATCTTTATAAAATGTTTATAAAGTGAAGTGATTGTCATTGTGATACACTGCAGCACAGCACATGGTGCACACAGTGAAACCTCCAATGTATCCTCTGCATTTAACCCATTTCCCTTGG
Source organism: Denticeps clupeoides (assembly GCF_900700375.1). Classification (NCBI taxonomy): domain Eukaryota; kingdom Metazoa; phylum Chordata; class Actinopteri; order Clupeiformes; family Denticipitidae; genus Denticeps; species Denticeps clupeoides. The sequence continues at coordinate 29,578,650 of NC_041711.1, read as the reverse complement.
TGAGCAGTTTGGCAGCCATGACAGGCACCCAGGGAGCAGTGTGTGGGGACGGTACTTTGCTCAGTGGCACCTCGGTGGCACCTTGGCGGATCGGGATTCGAACCGGCAGCATTCTGATTACTTCCTTAACCGCTAGGCCCCCACTGCCCCACCAGGCCACCACTGCCCTCATTGGTATCTTTTTAAGTGAACATAGACAGAGGTTCACCAACCTGCAAAAAACGGCATCTACTCTTGAGCAGGTTTCAGGCATGAGCCATCATTCCTCTCCCAAAACTCCAGCAACTGGTCTCCTCGGGTCGCAGATATATTTATGTAGTGGTCAACATGGCCCTGCCCCAACTTTTGTGTTATGTTCTATGTATTGGTTTTCTGTGTCCTGCTCTGAATAAATATGGGATTATGAGATTGCAAATCATGCAGCAAATTATGAGATTGCAAAACATGCAGCAAATAATAAGAAATGTTTGCGCTGTGTTAGGTTACTTTATGGTAGTTAAAGATCTTATGCAGAATGCTGATGGCAGGTTTTGTGTAACCCCCTACAGATTAAGTGGAATGTCTCCCTTTCAAGGAGACACAGATGAAGAGACACTAAGAAATATAGTTAGTATGAACTATGAATTTGAAGACCGCTACTTTAGTGATACCAGTGCAGTGGCCAAAGACTTTATTCAGAATCTTCTCGTCAAAGACCCAAGGTAAGCAGACGGGTTGGGGGAACTAAATCACTAAAATGAATCCATCCATTATTCTGTGTCCCATGTTTTTGCACTTTATGCAGCCTGGTTTGTTTGTTGGCGCTCATGTGAATTAATGTCAGCATGCAACTTTGTTTAAATGTTACATGCAGCGCCTCGTTTCCGGAGAAACGTTGTTTCGTTTCACTATGTACTGTCTAACATGCATGTAGCTGTACTAACAGTAAAGCTCAACTTGACTTTGAACTTGAACTGTGTGTGGGTGATGTCAAATGTCTTTGTGGTTGCTTTACAGTGGGAGATTGACAGCAGAAGAATGCCTAGTCCATCCCTGGATTAAGGTGAGACATCATTGTAAGCTTCTGTAGAAACATTTGGTTAAATGGGGTTCTCTTTGATTCTCTGGTTCAAATTTTCCCTCGTCCTCTATTTCAGCCATTGACACGTAATGATGCAGCCAGCAGGAATCGCTCTTCCATCAACATGAAGAACTTCAAGAAGTTTAATGCCAGGAGGAAGTGGAAGGTGAGCTGTCTCCAGAACTCACGGTGAAAATGAGTGCAACCAGTCTGCCATCTGTTGATCAAGCTTTGCACTGCAGCACAGGTCATACTGTTTACTCTCATTTGTGAAGTACAGGAGGTCACATTACAGAACATTAAGTTTGTGTGAACTAGGTTTACATTTTTCAGGATGTGATTTTACTGTCACATGGTTTTTCCGTACTGAATTGCATTCACATACTTGGTATTAAAGGCTTTTTGTAGAGTTACATCTATAAATGTAGTGAAAACGTGAAAGTGATTGTGAAACACAGCACACGGTGCAAACAATGAAATGTGTCCTATGCTTTAAACCATCACCCTTGGTGAGCAGTGGGCGCCCGGGGAGCAGTATGTGGGGACGATGCTTTGCTCAGTGGTACCTTGGCATCCTTCTGATCACGGGCCCATTTCCTTACCTGCTAGGTCAACCACTGCCCCCGTTGTGGTTTGTACTTAGCAGAATTGCTGCTGGCTAGTCTCAAACCTAAATCGAGCTGTGGTGCTTTGGTTAGAAAGTGACAGTGATGGATGGGATAGTGGCTAAAAAAGGCTACAGACAGTAACTGGACACATTTTGAGACTGCACATTTGTTTCAACAATGCAGCTGGTGAGTGTTCTATGTATATGTATTTGCTGATCAGTCCTAACATTAACATTTTGTCCTTGAACTCTTGTGGACATGTGACCATCAGAACAAGGTCAGTGTAGTAATTGAAACCCTTTCCTAGATCAAGCCTACTCAAAAGACCTACTCAATATTAGACAGATTACATTATTTTATTAATTAAATACATTTTAATAAATGTTGTTTAAATGTCATTCTTGTTATTTAAATCTGTCCCACCCCAGATGTCTTACAACATGGTCTGGGCCTGCAACAGGCTTTGTCGCATGCAGCTACTATGCAAGTCGGATACCCAAGAAGATAGCGACCTGGTAAGGGCAATGCCAAATTTGTGACCATTTAAATCAGTGTGGCACAGGGCCTAACTGGTGCATTTGCTGCAACAACAGAGAAAATGTGAAAGTGACCAGGAAGACACAGAGACAAAGCCTGCATCCCTCATCCGGCGAAGATTGAGCAGCAACTCCTAAAGAGGACACAAGAGGGCATCATCTCACCAGAAAGAGCCATCAACACAGTGGAGAGCTGCACCTCCGCTGCCAAGAGTTCTCCTGCTGTGCCTCCCTTTGATACAGAAGCCCAACACGTGTTGGTTCTGTTTGCCAATGTTGGTGATGTTATGATGTTACAATAGCTTTACAATATGATTGTAGAAGCAATTTTCAGCAAGCTATAATGTTATCATTATATATTTAGGATAGGATAAACCTGGTGTGGTATTTTTGACAGTTTGCAGCACATCATTTAGTTTTTTTTCTCACTATGTTTTAGTATTTATTCAAAAAAGTTACTTGATGGACTTTCAAGTATTGCTCACAGTCACCAGTTGTATTACATTAGAACAATAGAATAGCAGACAGCATTTCGTACTGAAATATGTTTTTTTCTTGTTGAACATTTTCTGCACTGAAAGTAAAAGCTGAACTTAACAAGGAAATGTAGCATAATTCTGAATACTGTTAATAGTAAATCTCTAACATGCAGGTCTTTTTTGTGTGGATGTTTTTAATGGGGGGTGGGGGGGGGTGTAATTGAAATGAATTAATTTAGTCTGTTTTAGGCTGGGGTCTTATCATTACTCTTTTTTTCCCCCCAAATAAAAAGTTTGTAAAGGACTAAAATAACAGTACTCACTCATGAGTTTCTTCTCTTTTTTTAAAAAAAATGTGTTTGCTTTCCATATAGTCATTGCAGTGTAATAAAGGTTTTTATAGATTCTGAATTTGTGTCTCTGGTTTTAAGATGTTTCTTTTTTAATTACATGTTGGTCTTGTCCAAAGTGGGGACTTCTTTTAAAACAGAAACCTTATTTTAAATATATATGTTTTAAAAGAAATGTGAAAGGATTCATTTTCTAGAGAGTGGAAACTATTCCTCTTTACAAATAAATAAATAAATCTTTCCCCCTGCTAAAATAAAACTAATCCTCACGCTGAACAATCCAAAGGTGTCTTGTTTATTGTTTTCAGATGATATGCCTCACAAACGTTAACAAACTTTAATTTCTATTTAGTTGAACCATGTGCAGATAAATAATGAATAAACTATGAATACATAATGTTCAGATGGGTTATGTTTTGTCCCAGATTCATGAAGTGTGGCATTTTGAACAACAATCAGAAACGTTGTTTACAGATTATGTAAAAACATTTCTTCAGTATAAGCAGGGAGCCAGCGCGTACCCAGCGGGTGCTGTGTCGGATGCTGAAAAAAATGCTTACGTTGACGATTACTTTCAGAAACGGTATCCGTCTGAAAACTGAAAAAAATATGCTCAAACCCTGCAAGGAGAAGCATAAACAAACTTCTTCTGAATTCACTTTGGGGGAGGTTTTCAATGAGGGACCTCCCATTTACAGAGATGGTGAAAAGACCATTCTTTTGCATTTGTTTGAAATGTTTGAATGACATTTTGCGTTTGTCTCGGACGAAGTGGTATTGGTTCAGTGGCGCTATGCAGGCGTTTATGGTGCTCAAATTTGTGACATTAAGGTATTCCTAGGAGTGTTTACAACGGCTCATGCACGCCTAGAATTATACTCTGTGATGAGAAATTGGGAGACATTTACATTTACAGCATTTGTCAGACGCCCTTATCCAGAGCGACTTACAGTCAGTAGTTACAGGGACAGTTCCCCCCTGGAACAACTTAGGGTTAAGTGTCTTGCTCAGGGACACAATGGTAGTAAGTGGGGTTTGAACCCAGGTCTTCATGACGCTCCTCTACGGTTTTTGATACAAGATGAGTTTGAGAGATGTTACAGGTAATTATGTAAATAACCCTTTTCTTTTTTTCATCAATATGCCTGTAACACTTGTATATATGCTTTATTTCTATTTGCATGTGTGTGCTTTTTTTCAATATGCCTTTAACATTTTATATATATGATTGGTTCTATTATTTGTACATGTGTGATTTTTCAATATGTCTGTAACATTTTGTATATTTACAAAAGGTTTTGTTTCTATTATACGTTTGTGTTTTTTTCTTCAATAAAATTCTCCTGTATAGTGAGTGGACCGTCAATTTCTAAGAAAACATTTTTTGTGAAAAAATGCCAACCGTCTAATTTCTACAACGATTGAAAACACAGTCTACATTTACGACTGCTGGCAACCTCTTTATGACGAATTGTTAAAAATCTGAAAATTTATAGAAGGGATCCCGGACATTTTAACTGATGACCAACTCTTGCCAACAACTAAAGCATCGCTATTTATTATTGACAATTATTGGACGTTGCTACCAGTAATAAGCAGGTTGAAAAAGTGTTTACACAATATGTGCACCACCGAAACCTCAGCGCCCTCTATATGGTTTAGAATTAGGTTTTTCAGGGGAAATCCAGCAGGACAATCAGTTTAAACAATTAGGTAATACTTTTCAAAAACCCTAAAGACAAAAATCAAATCGATGTGTTAGCAAGACAAATGTATCCTGGTAATACCAATTTGTTTAAAAAAACTCTACTGAAAAGCCCTTCGGTTACCTCATGATCGATTATAAATCAAGAACTCCTGACACATTTAGTCTCAGAATCGATCTGCTTTCAGAGTATCCGGCAGTCTATGTTCAGAAAAAAAAGAGTTTAGACGCTAGCATGTCTAACCTGCCGCTTCTAAAACTCTTACTTAAAGCTAAGACGTCTCATTTTACAAGGATCTTCAAATGAGTTCATTCTAACCTTGTGCGAAGTGGCTTTAAACGTGGCTTGAACGTGCAATATAAACAGATGGAAAAGGAAAAAAAAGCTATAAAATTCATAGCCGATAAAAAAAATTTACGTATTAAGGAAGAAACGTGATCAATCAAGAGAACAGGTTTTTGCCTCTGTTAAGCATTGCCGTTCCCTTGATAAGCAGTCTAAACGCATCGAGACAGAGGGGCTAATGGAGTATGCTGAAAAAATGTATTTGGTCCCCCAGCGACAGCTGGACAGCTTAAAAAACAATGGAGCACCCGCATCTCTAAGACAACACGTGGAAAACGATTTGGACACATCAATAAAAACCATTTTGGATAGGACTGATTTGGGGGACTAAGAAAAAGTTCAACTATACACGTCGCTGCTGCAGAGGTATATATCATTGGTTATGCAGGGTGATCTCGAGACTAAAACAATAAGGCTTAGCCTACCACAGGCATCTGAAAACATACAGACAACACCCACACAAGCTGCAACAGTTAATGAGGTTTTACAAAATGTACCACAGAGAAGTAAAAGGAATGTCTGGTATATATTACAAACAAAATGATGAAATCGCAGGGGGTTGCTTCGTGGAGTAGAGAGGGTGAATTTGTTTTCAATGGAGCGGTCATTCCAGGATCCCACACATTTTCGATTTGGTTAAGGGGGTCACCACCCCTCAAATGATGAATCCTCATAGGAGACCCCAGGGTTGGCGCAAATTTCTGAGTGCTATAGCCACGTTGAACACTCCTCTTTCTACGGTTCTAAAGAGACGTGTAAAAGACAAAATAAATTCTTTTAAAAATAAAAATAACAAGAGTTTTACTACCCACGATGCTGATTCAGAACCCCCCATGTTTTCATTGCCGCAATTTAGATACAAGCGTGTAGCTACAATTTTAAACAATAATCTGTATATAGGCTTGTTTTTTAACATGTTTGAACACGTAATGATAATAAAGGTGTTTTTAAACATATTATAATTCTAGGCATGCGGACATAGTTTTTTTTACAAATAACGAGACCATTTTATCAGTTTTAGTCAAGTCATTGGAATATTTACATAAAACATCTTCATTGCTCAAACCCTTTGACATGTGGTAAAGAAAGAATACACAGTGTTCTCCGCATGTAACCCGTGATAAATCCTGAACTTGTTTATTTGAAAATCGTATGTAGTTTTTAGAAATTCATAAACGTTTGACGGAAACATCTTGTTGTCTGGTTTGTTTCCAAAACTGTCAAAAAAACTACCGACATGGTCTTCAGTTATGTACTCTGCTAACCAGTGTTCACCCGGTTGGTCTGAACTGTGTGTGTTGATTATCACAGATGCTGGTAGGGTTAGCACAGGTCTTTTGGGTAAATGATCGGACGGTAGAACGGCTAGAAAATAGTTGTTCTGGAGATTTTGTCCATAATATTTGATAGTTGAACGGTATTCATGGCTTCAGTAGTGGTCCACAAGAATCTGTCTGCGAATTAACAGTGTTTCGAAGTGGTTGTCTAAAACGTGTTTCCAACCTGATTAATTAATTATTACATTCTTGGTGAATATAAGGACCGTTTTAGAAGAGCTTAGCTGTTTGTTGTGATGCTTTTTTGGAGAATGCCACTTCAACATGGCTACTGACCCTCAGGTGGCGAGATGCTGTCTGTTGCTGAGCAGTTCCTGGAACAGAAGATACACTCCACAGATGAGCGGAAGGAAAGAACATAAAATATGGATGCAGGTCAAAATAAAAATGATTTGGTGCCAAAGAGAAATTCAACGTCACAATCATCAGTGCATATAGACAGGCTTTGGATGACATGCTTGGCATACTAAAGGACATCAGGTATCAAGGATTGTTGTTTTCTATTCTAAACATTACTTATCTCATTACTTTTATTTTTATCATTTAATTTTTCATGACCCTGGCCTGTGTATTATCAACAGCGCACCGGTGGACATGAACAGTCGTGAAATTATGCTCAAGATCATCAATTCTGCCATCAACACAAAGGCTCTGAGCCGCTGGTCCAGCCTGGCCTGCAATATTGCTTTGTTAAAGTGGAAAAAGTAGGGGTTATGGTTTTTACTCGTCTTGCTGCTTCAAGAATGTATCGTTCATTTTTTTTATCTTGTTCCTTCTTAATTTTATCTTATAGAAGAGGAATTATTGAAGACTCATGTGTGTTGAATTGTTTTTTAAAAATTAAGAAAAGCAGGAGTTGCAACGGATAAAAATAAATACAACCAATTTATAATGGAGCCAATTAACGTCCAATGTGTTGATTAAGGCATATTTTAATATCACCTCTATTTAACATTTTATTTGAAGTATAGATGCATGATTAATGTAATCGCAATCGTAATCGCGATGTCAGTCTGTGCGATTACATGAACGCAAAAAGCTGCAATTTAATTTGTTAGTACATGGATTGAATTGGCAACATATCACTCATTCTCTCAAAGTTTGCAAGCTGACTGAAGTCTCACTTCAGTCGAATGTGACGTGTTTGGTCACATGGCTTTCGATTCTGTTCAATGGAGACCTCAGATTCGTGACTCACATAGACATATGGGTAGACGCCGCATGACGGCTAAGTAATTAAATTAAATTATGTCATTTAAAATTACATAACGTAGCCTACCTAAAGCGAAGGAGTGAAGTTCCCAGCTGGCATCAATGAGGTGTACAGTAACGCCGAGGTAGTTATCATTGTTGATAGATGGTCCCCAGTCAGTGCTACACACCTCGCCTCTACCATCTTCTCGTCTTTTGCGGCTTTCTCTCCTCGCAGGTAGTTTGTAAGATGAGTCACCTGGAGAACAAGCTCGAGCCCATCATCTTCAACCACGCTCATAGGCCGGCAGCTGGTGGCAATCCATTGAGCGAGGAGATTCCTTAGCTTGGCTGATAGAGCTGTGCTGACGGGCTTGCCTCGGTTGCACTCAAACATAGTAGTTTGACGACGACTCTTCCTCTGCACTACATCAGTACTTGGCCCGGCATCCTCCGCATTAGCTAACAGATGCTTTGCATTTAGGTGGTACTTGAGACTGGAAGAACTCCTACAGTAAACTAATTCCGGTTTGCACAAGGTGCAAACAACCTTAGTCTTGTCAAGGTTTCCATTGGGAATAATTTTCTCTGAACTAAACCCGGCTTCAAAGCTGCATCCATGTTACCATGTCATGTTTGATGTGGTAATTTCACAGTTCGAAGACTCGTTCTCGCCCTCTACAGTGCAATTCGGCTAGGTATATATCCGCGCTAAAATATCAAGGTGAAAGTCATCATAGCTTGCGTAGTGTAGACCCAGCTCCCAACCCAAATTTGTGAATAGATTAACGGCGATATTTTTTTAGCACCCGATAAGAGTCTCACCTTAACGCAGCACGTTAATGCCGATAACGGCCCACCACTAATAATTACACATATTCTTGTTTATTAACATGGCAAAGACAATATTATTACATCTGAAAACAGTTTTATTATTTCTGTTTTGAAATAAGTTATTTACTGATTGTCAACTGTAGTGGACGCCAGGACCATGTTGATGTATTTAATGACTGCACATTGTTGTAGGAGAAAAAGTGATTCAGAGAGGATTCTATGCAGGATAATAGAGGGAGAGTCAGATCTGGGGCTGTCAGATGAGGAAAAGGATTAGGATGAGTATCATCCAGTGATAGGGGAAGATTATGATGAAGAAAAGATGAGACAGGCCCAGAACCAGTGTTACGTCCTGGTCTAGGTCAGGAACGTGAACAATTAGAAAGAGGGAGGGAAACGTCACAACCGTTGGAACTAAGTGATTTTTAATAAAACAAAACAATACAAGTCACTCCTTGACACACAGTCAGGCAACGAAAAGCACCGGGTAGACGAAATGTGAACAGGGCATCTGTCCTGCGTATTTTCCCTGTCTCAGTCTCCCTCTCTCCTTCCTTTTCCCCTCCACGTCGCAGCACGCCGATGGGAGCGCGAATCACCGTCAGGGCTGGGAGGAGTTCCGTAAATTACAGGCTCCTCCTACAAAAAGGAAAAACACCAACAAGACAGGACATACAAACCACACATCACATGATCACGGGACGTAACACCCCCACCACCAAGAATCAACATCCACATGTTGATTAATACCACTTTTACACTCAAAAGGCCCGTGACATGGTGTCCGCTAAAACATTGTCCCCTCCCCGCTTGTACTTAATCTCTAGGTTAAAACCCTGTAGTACTAAAGACCAGTGCACAATACGCTGGTTTGAGTTCTTCATACGGGCTAAAAACACTAGGGAATTGTGATCAGTAAAAACCAGGACAGGGAGTGGTGTGGACCCAACATACACCTCAAAATGTTGTAGTGCTAAAATCAGTGCTATAGCTTCTTTCTCTATGGTACTATAGTTTAGTTGGAGCCTTAAGAACTTTTTAGAGAAAAAGGAAATGGGATGATCAACCCCATACTCATCCTCAGGAGCACTGCTCCTGCTCCAACAGCACTGGCATCCTTATCTAACTTAAAGGGGCGCTGGAAATCTGGGGCAGCGAGGACTGGAGAACTGCAAAGAAGAGACTTCACAGCCTTAAACGCACTTTGACAGTCCTCAGACCAAACAAAGGAAGAGCTGCCTCGAAGCAGCTCAGTTAACGGGCAGACCACGTCTGAGAAGTTCTTACAAAACCCCCGATAAAATCCAGCCATCCCTAAAAACCACCGCAATTCTCGTTTCGAAGTGGGGACAGGAAAATTCATGACCGCCTGGACTTTGGCCTCCACAGGCCGAACTTGACCCTGATCTACTTCTTTTCCTAGGTAGGTCACAGTCGCTTTCCCAAATTCACATTTGGTTTAAATGAGACAAATAAGATTCCAGATTCTGCAGAATTTCACTATTCTGCAGCCGGGGTGAAGCTACAGGGACATCACGCAAATATAGTCCATCCTCAGCAGGAGAATAAGTCATAGGTACAGAAACTAATGCTGCAGAGATAACAGGTTTTCCCAGTTTCTCAGCCTTGTTTTGTACCACCACGTTCTCTCGATCAACGTAGCTGATTACGGATGACGTAATCAGTCTCACTTAACTTTGAGTCCACCACATATGGACCCACAAACTTGGTCTGCAAAGCAGTTCCCACAATAGGCAATAAAACTAAAACCTGGTCACCAGGCTCAAAAGATCTGTTCTCTTATCGTAATGAGTCTTTATGCCCCTCTGGGTTGAAGACAACGAGGCCAACGCAGCTGAACAAGCCTTATGAAGGCGTTCCGGAAACGCACAGATGTAATTTAAAACATTAGTGCTGGGAGCAGGCTGCTCTGACACCCACGTCTCCCGTAAAAGTCTAAGAGGACCACGCACAGTGTGACCAAACACTAAGTCCGCAGGACTAAATCCCAGGGACTCTTGGACCGTCTCACGAACAGCAAATAAAAGCAAAGGGAGTCCCTCATCCCATTCTTTAGCTGTGTCCAAGCAATAAGCACGAAGCATGGTTTTCAAGGTTTGGTGAAACCTCTCTAGCGCCCCCCTGTGACTGAGGGTGATAGGCACTAGAAACAGCATGCGTAATTCCAAGGTGGGACAACACCTGCTTAAAAAGACGTGACAGGAAATTGGACCCTTGGTCCGTCTGCACCACCTTTGGAAGCCCGAATAGTGAAAAGAACTGGGTCAGTGCTTTCACCACGGCCTTAGTTTTTAATGAGCGTAAGGGGACTGCTTCAGGAAAATGGGTATTTGTTTCCCGATTTAGTACGAGGGAGTGGACCAACACAATCTAAAATTATTTTCTCAAAATGTTCCGTTAAAACTGGTATGGGGTACAGTGGTGCAGGTGGTATTGTCCCGTTCTTCCCCTTCCCACATTTTAAGCTTCAGATCATGTTCCAACTTCTTTATCTGAAGCTGATGTTCCAGCTTCTGAGCCTCCCGTTCGGCACGTAATTTTGCGGCGTCAAGCTGCATTTGTTTCTCCTGCAGCGACATTTCCTTCAGCCGCATCTCGGCCTCTACACTGCCTGCAGAATGTACCGATTCCTTCACCGAAGGCGGGCTACTGAGCTTAGAAACGGAACCAATGACACCCTGCTCTACCAGGCTGATTTTTACAGCTTTTAAAACAGTATCTTTCAACCGTTTATCCGCACCAGTTATGGGAATTTGGTAAAATTCCGCTACTGCCACTAACTGGTCCTTGGTGAAACTGTCCAAAAGTTCCTCTGACGGACTCTCGGAAAACCCCACGAATTCCGAAGCCATGTTAAACAATTTAACGTCGTAACATCTACCCGATTACGAAACGCGCTGATAAAACGAAACTAACTACGTGCCATGATAATTAAAAAAAAATTAAACAAACTGCATGCTGGGTAACAACCACGACCTGCGGTGACCTCGCGTAACCCTGGAAGTCCAGCCCCTAAACCTGCCTACACAACACTACACTACACAGCCTTGCTAGTCTTCGAGGAAGTACCGGTTTTAGGCCACTTTAAACGCGGAACTCGCGCCTTCTCCTACCAGAGATGCCCGACGCGTACCTCTCCCCGGAGTTTTCCCCAAAAATAAGAAAGGCAAAATAACAAAGAAAACAAGAAACAGCGCCCGAAGGAAGGATCGGTGCTCGGCACGACCCAGCAGGACGCGTCTTCCTAACCGGAGTTCAGAGTTTACGCGAGAACGCAGAGTGCTTACCCCGCAGCATATATCGCTAAGACATGTGAACAGTGACAGTGATCCCGGACGAGCCCCCATTTGTCACGTACCTAAGTCTAGGGGTCTCAGAAACGCAACAAGGGTGTGGAGAGGAGGAGGTCCACAGTTACACATGCAACCAAACAAACGATACAAACAGTGCTTTTATTTACAGTGTGCCAACAGGTACAATAATACAGCACACTCAGGACAGCTAACAAACATCAAAACAGCCTAAAGGAAGGGATGGGATAACAAGGATATCTCAAAACACGCACAAGTCAACAAAAAGGGCACATAACAGGCTAACAGCTAACAGGCTAACAACAAAGGGTCTATCACACAAGGCAATAAGAAACACAAATGAGATCCCCAACGGAGCTCCTTGCAGATCTCCGTGGACCCTGGGGACCTCCCGAAAGAGTAAGGGCCTAACAGACCCTGGGGACCTCCCGAACACCATCTGACGTCTCTTTAAATAGGTGGAGGTGACCAATGACAGAGGTAGGTGAAGCTGGAAGGCTTCAACTCCTCCCATGAAGTCAACCTAAAAGAGACAGGACGCAAAAACACAGCCAGACACACAGAACACGTGGGAGCATATGTCCAGGGACGTAACACCCTCGCCACCAAATATCAACCCTTCGGTTGATCCAAGAGAGCACAAGATAAAGCATTGCCCCTCAAATACAATATCTGCACTATTCAACAAATCTCACAATTTTTTCGAAGGTCCAAAAACAAGCAGTGGACAAATTTGTATACTCAAAACCAAAAATGGTGGTGGTTGTAAAATAGGGCAAAACTTAAGCAAACTATGGTCCAATGAAATATTTCCCCTACTTCCACAGAAATACAAAAAATGTCAGTGATGGGGAAAAATAATAGGGCGAACTGGGCACTCCACACTGCTCTTGGGGACTAATAACCTAAAAGACAGTAGGCCCACAAACAGACGCACCCCATACAACAGCAGTCCTAGACTTAACCCGAACGGGAGCTTTACACAAAAGCACACTCAGTGCTTACTCTGGTACTTAGTCACGTTCCATTCCAACCTGCTGCTCCAACTTTCTGAGCTCATGCTCATGCTGACACTCCAGTTGGCAAAAAGCTGAAGCTCCTGCAGCATCTTGCAAGCCCGTAGTTACGGTATTCGCATTCTGGACAAACTCTCGCTGAATCAAGCCACTCACGCTTCTCCAATGAGCACTCACGGATTTTTACATCCGCATCAGAGCCGGATCGGCAGAAATGCTTGACGAGAGCACATCAGCAGGCAGGAAAAACGTTCCTATTGACCAACACACTCCACAACTGAAACAGTGTATCCCTCCGCAGAAGAACCTCACTACTGAGAGTGAGCGAACACCACACGGCAATTCAAACAGCGTCTCTTTCAAACACTATGCCGAACGAATGCAGAAGGAGCACTAACGAATGTCCACAAATGATACAAACTCCTCTCCACCGAATGTATACCTGAGGCCAAAAACACAACAGCAAAATTGTAAATCCGGTCCTAAACATGCCTAACACAAGCTACCTTAACCTAACTGCTCTTCGGAGGGTACCGATTGGAGGCAACTTTGAACGCCGAACGTCACCCCGGTCAGACTCAAGCTGAGGCTGTTCGTGTGACGGCGTACCCCCACCCAGAGTAGCTCCAAAAAAAAGAAAGGAAAAATAACAAAGCAAAATAACAAAAGTGGTGCTCTGCAGGGAGGGCATTGCCACAGGAAAGACCCCAAGAGACACCCTAACTTACCGGATATATGATTCTGCTCACAAACACCAAACCAAGGAAAAAAACATCCCGGACGAGCCCCCATTTGTTACATCCTGGTCTAGGTCAGGAACGTGAACAATTAGAAAGAGGGAGGGAAACGTCACAACCATTGGAACTAAGTGATTTTTAATAAAACAAAACAATACAAGTCACTCTTTGACACACAGTCAGGCAACGAAATGCACCGGGTAGACGAAATGTTAACAGGGCATCTGTCCTGCGTATTTTCCCTCTCTCAGTCTCCCTCTCTCCTTCCTTTCCCCCTCCACGTCGCAGCACGCCGTCTTTGACGGCATCACTCCGATGGGAGCGCGAATCAGCGTCAGGACTGGGAGGAGTTCCGTAAATTACAGGCTCCTCCTACAAAAAGGAAAAACACCAACAAGACAGAACATACAAACCACACATCACATGATCACGGGACGTAACACCAGGGAGGTGGCAGGAAGGTCGTTGTGCTCTGTTGGCCAAGACTAACTTGTACGTTTATTAGTTAGGTTAATGTATTCAATTTTGTTATCATGTTAGATTATTATAGTATTTGTACTATGTGTAACTGTCGTTAAATATGCAAGTTAATTAAATAAATGCTTATGAAATTGGTCAATAGAAAGTCATCCATGCATGACACTGAAATTACTGCATTAAACCAAACTGATGTGAAAAAATGAACTCCTTTTGTTAACTTGAATTAATTTGTTTTCCTTCATCCGTCATAATAGATTTACACCAGTGCTACCTGGGATTCCTGCCTATCAAGATGACTCTAAAACCCATGAATCCCATGAGTGCAACCCAATACTTATCACAGTACATTGATGACAAGATGTTGCAGCTTTTACAAATCAAAAACAGCTGCAAACTACAGGAGTGTCACTGATACACTAATACTACTGACCAAGAAATCAAGATTTTCTTTGGCATATCAGTACACATGGCTTGCATTTGCAGAGTCAAAATGTTTTGGGCTAAAAAAATTAAGTTTCAGTTATTAGCAGGAAAATGACATGGGATAGGTTCTACAAACTGAGAAGCTAACTCAAGATTGTCAATGACCTGGATGTAACTGAAGAGGCTGTTTGTTGTGATGCTTCTTTTGGAGAATGCCACTTCAACATGGTTACTGACCCTCAGGTGGCGAGATGCTGTCTGTTGCTGAGCAGTTTCTGGAACAGCAGATACACCCCACTGTAATCATCAGTGCATACAGATAGGCTTTGGATGACATGGTCCTGGCCTGTGTATTATCAACAGCGCACTGTTGGATGTGAACAGTCATGAAATGATGCTCAAGATCATCAATTCTGCCATCAACACAAAGGCTCTGAGCCGCTGATCCAGCCTGGCCTGCAATATCGCTTTGGATGCTGTCCGCACTGTTGAGCTGGATGAGAATGAACGGAAGGAAATTGACATAAAAAAATACGCCAAAGTGGAAAAAGTAGGGGTGTATGGTTTTTACTTGTCTTGCTTCTTCAAGAATGTATTGTTCATTTTTAAAGCTTGTACCTTTTTAATTTTAGATAGGATGAATTATTGAAGACTCGTTTGTTGATTTTTTTTTTTTAATTAAGAAAAGCAGGAGTTGCAAAATGTAACAGACAAAAATAAGATGGCCACCATACCAGCAAGCACATTTTATGGAAAGAGGAGAGGTGCGTCAAATATTCTTTATCTATTGCTATTTTTTATTTTTATTTATTTATTATTGCAGACATTCCCACATGGCCTCTTAGTCTATCTTTTGAAATATAAACCTTATAAACCACAATTTATTGGTCACTTGAAGCTGATGTTTACAACTATGGCCATGGTTGTTGGCTTATGACCCCTCTCTCCCTAGACCCAACCTCCATGTCACCTTACAGACCCCCCCATATTCACACACACACATACACACACACACACACACACACACTTGGCTATTTAAGCATGGGTCTGCCAGGTTGTCACATTCGGCTGAAGGCACCTGTTGAAGAAGCAGCTCCCACAGACTTGGCTATGGATTCTCAGTATGGCTTTTATTTTTACAATACATAAATATCTGTATGTGTTATTGCATAAATTATTAACCGATATTTATATACTTTGAACATATGTAGGGTTCGGCTTGGATGATTCGGGTCCACAGAATTCATTCCACGGTATTTGTAAACCATAAATAATAATAATATTTATTTTTCTTAGGTTGTACGGTGTGATTTTGATCGCATATCTTATTGTTTTAGCAAAACAACAGACGTCAAGATACGAAATCTCTGAGGCAGGCTGCATAGCTGACACCCTAGGTAATATATTTTACCTAATAGGTTGTCTAACCGTATGATTTTTTATTTTTTTTTTATTTCGTCATATCGAATGATTTGTAATCCTTACATACCTTCATGACATATTCACAGACATTGTTAGTTTTTCTCACACACTGTGTCAGGATTGACTGCAGCTGTGCTAATCACCGGTGGCTAATCCTGACAGCGCTTAAATACCGTAGTTTTCGTGGACGTTAGAGCACGTATAGTATGTGAATGTGTATTTTAAGTTCTGGCAATCGCCACACGCCTACGGGTTAGTTTTAGTTTTTCCCCTTTTATTTCCCGTTCTTGGCCACCGTGCTATTCTTTATTTGTGTTTATTGTTCATGTGTAATGAAACCCCTTCCCAACATGTCAGACCTCTGCGCTTCCTTCTCCCGTAAGTCCGTAGTCGTGACACACTGGCTGGTCAGAGAGGTGCTTATGATGTCACATTGAGCTGTGAATCTATTCTTACTGTTGTAAATTCCGTGCTGATGCTTGCAAATAATCATTCCTATGAACATCTAATGGATGCTTAGGAAATAGTTCTGCAATCAGCGGGTTATGCATGATGATACTTTTCACTTGACTGTTTCGATAGCTAGAGGGAGGAATGGGGGTTTGCGACGTAAATTGTGTGCTCTGCCTCATAATCAGATAATTAGCAAGAACAGAATAAACCTATTCTGTCCTGTTCACATTGCAAACAATTTATGCTGTCAGTCAAATTTTGTAAATCCTCAGAAACCCTCAGAGTATAAATTGGCTGCTACATTTCAGACGCGGTCTAACTAGTTATAATAAAGTTGTCTATTGGGGATCAAAATTGTCATTTTTTTCAGATCAGATGCAGGGATGTTGCAAAATTTTTTATATCTTTATGACTTTATTATGGAATATTGGAGAGTATAGGAGTGCCATACATCTATGAATTCTGCTATGTCGTTTACACTTTTTCTGATAACACTTCGTTCTGATCGTCCTATTAGGCTGAAGGAAGTAGACAGCTGATGCATTTTGACAATGCAAATTTTGTTTGTGCAATTACATTTACAGGGGAGAAGTTCACTGCCGAAGGTGATGATTGTGTGCATGAATTTGTGAAATGGTTTAGACGACCAAGATTTAATGGGTTCATATTTTTAGCACACAACGCCGCCAGGTTTGACAATTTCATTCTTTGGGAATATTATTCAAAAAAACAGTATCACACCTAGAATAACGATGAACGGTTGTCGTTTGATTCTCATTTATGACGCATGTTTTAAACAGAGGTTTATTGACAGCTACTAATTCATACACATGCGATTGACAAAAACAACCGCGGAATTAAATCTTACCACCACAGAATAGGGTTATTTCCGACATAAGTTTAACACAAGCAAGAATAACCACTACATAGGCCCGTATCCAGATAAGTCCTTTTGTCTAATAATTGCAGCCGTTAATTTGATGATTGGTACAATGAGGTTGCGGGTGGTGTTTTTGACTTTCAGAAAGAACTTCACTTCTACAGTCGAAACGACATTTTGTTGTTGAGAGACGAGTCTGAAATACCGCAGTGAGTTTATAGAATGCACAGAGCTCGACACACTTCCTTCCAAGTCACACACTCGCGCTGACACATAACAACGCCTACACAAGCCATCGAATGGTTGGAATATGTTAAGACATCCAGAAATCTTGACGTTCAACATACTCTGACAGAGGGTGAGATGGTGGTCGGGAAATACCACCTTGACAGCTATTATGAAAAAAATGGTCATAAACATGGTTTACATTTCCATTTAAGGCATTTGGCAGATGCCCTTTTCCAGAGCGACTTACAACGTGCTTTCAAGTTACCATCGATGAAGTGATCAGTTCTGGTTCACTAGGACCCCCCAACTATGAATACAACCTTTTTATTCACTCTGTTGTAGATTCTGTACATAATTTAGACAATAAGGTTACCAGTCAACTAAAGAGGAGGGTCTTGAGCTGCTGTTTGAAAATACTCAGTGACTGAACTGTTCTGATCTCAAGGGGAAGTTCATTCCACCACAAAGGGGCCAAGTCTGAGAAGAGTCTAGATGAATGTCTTCCTTTTACCTTTAGCGATGGGGGGACCAGGCGAGCAGGACTGGAGGCTCGGAGTATACGAGGTGCAGTGCGAGGTGTAATAAGGGCTGTGAGGTAGGATGGTGCTACTCCATGTTTGGCTTTGTAGGCTAGCATCAGTATTTTGAATCTGATGCGTGCAGCTACTGGGAGCCTGTGGAGGGAACGTAGCAGAGGGGTGGTGTGGGAGAATTTGGGAAGGTTGAAGATCAGTCGTGCTGCTGCATTTTGTATGAGTTGTAGAGGTTGGATGGTACATAGAGGTAAACCAGCTAGAAGGGAGTTGCAGTAATCCAGTTGTGAGATTACTAAGGACTGAACCAGTAGTTGGGTGGCCTGGGTTGACAGATAAGGGCGGATTTGTCTGATATTGCAGAGAAGGAATCTACATGAGCGGGAAAGGTTGCAGGACAATCAGAAATCCAGCAGGACAATCAGTTAAAACACCAATTACATAATACTTTTCAAAAACCCTACAGACAATAATCAAATTGGTGTGTCAGCAAGACAAATGTATCCTGGTAATACAAAATGTGTGCTCGAATGTTTTAAAAACGCTACTAAAAAACCCTTTGGTTACCTCATGATTGATTATAAATCAAGATCTCCTGACATGTTTCGTCTCAGAACTGATCTGCTTTCAGTGTATCCGGTGGTCTATGTTCAGAAAAAAAAAAAGAGTTTAGATGCTAACATGGCTCATTTTACAAGAATCTTCGAATGAGTTCATTCTAACCTTGTGCGAAGTGGCTGTGAATGTGCTCAGCGGTACAATACCGTTGACAAAGTCACAATATAAAAAGATGGAAAAGAAGAAAAAAGCTACAAAATTCATAACCGATAAAAAAATAAAATATTAAGGAAGAAACGAGATCAATCAAGAGGGCGGGTTCCTTTTGCCTCTGTTACGCATCGCCATTCCCTTGATAAGCAGCCTAAACGCGTCGAGACAGGGGCTGATGGAGTATGCAGAAAAAATGTATTTGGTCCCCCAGCGACAGCTGGACAGGTTAAAAACGATGGAGCACCCGCGTCTCTAAGACAACACGTGGAAAACGATTTGGACGCATCAATAAAAACCATTTTGGATAGGACTGATTTGGGGGACTAAGAAAAAGTTAAACTATACACGTCGCTGCTGCAGAGGTATATATCATTGGTTATGCAGGGTGATCTCGAGACTAAAACAATAAGGCTTAGCCTACCACAGGCATCTGAAAACGTACAGACAACACCCACACAAGCTGCAACTGTCGATGATGATGCAATAGTTAATTAAGTTTTTACAAAATGTACAGCAGAGAAGTAAAAGGAATGTCTGGTATATTAGAAAAATAATGAAATCGCAGGAGGTTGCTTCGTGGAGTAGAGAGGGTGAATTTGTTTTCAATGGAGCGGTCATTCCAGGATCCCACACTTTTGATTTTGTTAAGGGGGTTCACCACCCCTCAAACGATGAATCCTCATAGGAGACCCCAGGGTTGAGTGCTATAGCTACGTTGAACATACCTCTTTCTATGGTTCAAGTCAATTCTTTTAAAGATAATAATAACAAGAGTTTTACTACCTACGATGCTGATTCAGAACCACCCATTTTTTCATTGTTGCGTTTAGATACAAGTGTGTAGCTACATTTTTAAACATTAATTTGTATAGGGGCTTGTTTTTAAACATGTTTAAACACGTAATGACAATAAAACAAACTCAAAATGTATTTATTTTGGTTTTTGACTAAATATGATGGTTTTTGACTAAATATGACGGACATACCACTTTGACAAGTGGTAAAGAAAGAATACACAGTGTTTGCTGCATGTAACCAATGATAAATCTTGATTTTGTAGTTTTTAGAAATGTATAAACAGTTGACGGAAACATCTTGTTGTCTGGTTTGTTTCCAAAACTGTCAAAAAAACAACCAACATGGTCTTCAGTTATGTACTCTGCTAACCTGGTTGGTCCAAACTGTGTGTGTTGCTGGTAGGGTTAGCACGGGTCTTTTGGGTAAATGGTCGGATGGTAGAACATAGTTGTTCTGGAGATTTTGTCCATAATATTTTAACATTGAACGGTGTTCATGGCTTCAATAGTGGTCCACAAGAATCTGTCTGTGATTGGACACTTCAATTATGCTATCAAGTATAGCATAGACTATCAAATTAATAGTGTTTCGAAGCAGTTGTCTAAAACGCGTTTCCAACCTGATGTTCCCTGATCTAATTAATGACGTGTTGGCTACACTCCTCGTCCGGCGTGAGGTTAAACGCATAGAGCGTGTATCCGTTCAAGAAATCTTCTCTGTCGATAGACAAAGTCCATTTTTTAGATGTCTATCGGTTGAAAATGCCAACTGGTAAAAATCTCATATAGCAGAACCATCTATGTAATGCAGTTGAAACATTTGATTGCAAAAGGGTTTTATTATAAACGCCCGTAAACACATCTTTGTCCACCATCCCAACCACAAGGGCCTTTGGTAGTGTCCTCAAAAACAGGTTTTCCTGATTAGCAACAGAGGTCCCAGTGGGCACCGCCAATTTTTTAAGGTACACTCTGTCGATAGGATATTTAGCAGTAAGGCCTGAGCATTTCCCAACCTGACAGCCGGTGACACCAAAACCTTTTTAACAAATAAGGACACTGCTAGTATGTTGATTTTATAGGCCTCATTGTTGCTGCGCATTAGACAAAAGCTTGGCCTAATCCTGCGTAAATCGAATTTTAATATCAACGCCATTCAACATCAGTTTTTCTTGAAAAAAGATATTGCTGTGTATAGGCGTTAACAACTTCACAACGTTACTATCGTTGGTGAAATCTGCCCTTTTTTTCCAAACCCTGGTTTGCTCCAGTGTGGCAATCATAATTCATCAGACACTCTATGATGCTTCTGTACAGGTATTGTCACACGGTGAGTTCTGTGACGCATTGGCAGACATGTTAGGGGCTGGGGAGGAGGATCGGGGGCGTTTGGTCTGTGGGGGAGAGACTGGCGGGGAATGGGGACGTGGAGAAAGTAGAGGACGCGCCACAGAGCGGCGGGAAGGTTACCGGGGCAGAGGAGAATAGGAAGACGGCGGGTTTCAGGGTTGTCCAGGAGCGTGGGCGGGACGAGAGGACAGCTGGGGAGGCAGGAAGGCAGGGGAACATGGATGTCGTCGTAGATCGAAGGGTCAGGCAATTCTCGGAGTCGGGGTCAGGCGAAGGTCGTAATTCATTGGTCGATAGATCTAGGTCGTGGTTTAATATAGCAAACGTCTCGAATGAGTAGTCTCATACAAAGAGCGTGCAGCGTCTCCTCGGGGTCACCCGACTTTTATACTCGACGCTGCACGCTTCCGTTTCCTCTTCCGGGTCATGGTCTTTCTGGTTGGTCTGGCGCTCTCTGGTGGGCTGGATGAGTGTTGGCCATGACAGAGCCCCCCCTCCTAGGCCCGGCTCCTGAAGGGCCCGGCAGATCAGGATTGCGGTCATGGAACTCTAGGAGTAGGGCCGGATCCAGGATATCCTGGCGGGGAACCCAGGACCGGTCCGCTGGCCCGTAGCCCTCCCAGTCCACCAAGTATTCCAGGCCGCGGCCCTGTCTGCGTATGTCCAGGAGGCGACGGACTGTGTAGGCGAGCGATCCGTCGATGCGCCGCGAAGACGGTGGCCAAGACGGTGGGGGCTGCAGGGGGGACGAGTGTGCTTTGCGGAGGTGGGAGACGTGAAAGACAGGACTGACGCGGAGGGTGCGAGGAATGGCTATCTGATAAGCCACAGGGTTGATGCGGCGGGTGATGCGGAAGGGACCAATGAAGCGGGGTCCCAATTTTCGGGGGTTGGAGTGCAAGGGTAGGCCTCGGGTGGAGGTCATAAATCAAACACTTTACCTCATATCGATAGGTCATCAATCATTTTTGACATAAACATTTATATTTATGGCATTTGGTAGACGCCCTTATCCAGAGCGACTTACAACGTGCTTTCAAGTTATGCGTGCAGCTACTGGGAGCCATTGAAGGGAAAGTAGCAGAGGGGTGGTGTGGGAGAATTTGGGAAGGTTGAAGATCAGTCGTGCTGCTACATTTTGTATGTACATGTTGTAGAGGTCGGATGGTGCATAGTGGTAGACAAGCTAGAAGGGAGTTGCAGTAGTCCAGTCTTGAGATTACTAAGGACTAGGGCTGCACGATTTGGGGAAAAAGACATATTGCGATTATTGAGATCAATATTGCGAAATGCGATTGCGATATGATAAAGGACACTTGCTTGTATATCAATGATAAGTAGCATACTAATAGTGAAATGTTTAATTTCAAAGTAAAACATACAAACTACTTATAACGACCTGAAATGCCCAGTGCTTTCAAAATACAATATTCTACAAAATTAAATAAATCACAAAAAACTCTTTACATTACTGTCGAACGACAAACCCTGGTAAGGCTAAACAACTGTTTTGATTATATTTGGCCATTATAAAATCCCGTATTATAGTCCTTACGTTTAACCAAAACGTTGTTTGGAGGCTGACTTGAACACAGGGATGCATAGCTTTGCTAGCTTAGCTAAGGTTAAGACTTATAAAATGGGATTTTATAATGGCCAAATATATTCAAAACAATTGTCCAGCCCTACCTATGAAATGTAATCCCCGGGATCTGGTTTGGAGCGTACAGCGGTTTGTACAGCCCCAAGCACAAGAGTGAGGCATTTTTATGCACTTCTCTCCATAGACATGTACTAAATGTGTGCTTCACGCCACAGCAGAGCCTATTGCAATATGGCGGCGACGTTGACGTACGATGCAGCGCGTCATGCGGCGTCTAACCATATGTTAGACTCAAAAGTCATGTGACCAAACAGTCACATCCGACTGAAGTGAGACTTCAGTCAGCTCGCAAACTTTGAGAGAATGGATCGGATATGTTGCTGATCCATACCATGTACTAATCATTTAAATCGCAGCTTTTTGCGTTCATGTAATCGCACAGACTGACATCGCGATTGCGATTAGATTAATCGTGCAGCACTACTAAGGACTGAACCAGTAGTTGGGTGGCCTGGGTTGACAGATAAGGGCAGATTCGTCTGATATTGTAGAGAAGGAATCTACATGAGCGGGAAAGGTTGCTGATGTGAGTTGAGAAGGAGAGTTGGTTGTCTATTGTTACGCCAAGGCTGTTGTAGAAGGAGAGGGCTGTGAGTTGTCCAGGTAAATAGCAAGATCCTGATGTGGTGAAGAATCTGCTGGAATGAATATTAGTTCAGTTTTGGATTGAGTTGGAGGTGATGGGCTGCCATCCAAGACGAGATGTCGGTTAGACATGCAGAGATTTTGGAAGCAGCATGTAGATCAGAGGGAGGAAAGGAGAAGAGGAGTTGTGTGTTGTCAGCATAGCAGTGGTAGGATAATCCATGTGAGCAAATGACCTCACCAAGTGATTTCGTGTAGAGGGAGAAAAGGAGAGGACCTAGCACAGATCCTTGAGGGACACTAGTGGAGAGTCTATGTGCCCTACAGTTGACACCCCCCACACTTGACCCTTCTGCACACAAGGAAAAACTGTAGGAGAGAGAAAAAAAGAAAGGAAGAAACACTGGGAAGGAATGATACAGAGAGACCCCTTCCATGGTAGAGTGAGCCTGTAAATGGTGTCAGGGCAGGTTTTGTGATGATTTGTCCAACAAGAAAAAAGTCCTACAGTTGTAAGGTTGGAGAAGTACAGAGTGTAGTCCAGTGTCATGGTCTACATTATGTGTCCATTATGATGTTACTGGTCCATTTGAAGATCCCTGAAGCTGCAGTTCTTACGGTGGTGGTTGCTGTGGTGACCCTCTGGTTCATTTCATGCTGAGTCATCAGTTAGCAGTTGTCAGGAACCAGGATTTATCTGCTGGTCTCTTCACTGGAGTCTGCTGGTGGTCTGTGTGTTTGATTCCGTGTCTCTGAGAAAACAAACAGAACCAGCGGCAGACGGTGTCATTGTACAACTGATACTGAAATATGTGGTAATAGTAGTATATTGGTGCTACAGTGGCCCGGTACCCTAACTAGGACAGCCTAACTAGGGTGAATTTAACACTGTCTGTGTCTAACAGGGTGACTGTGTGATAAACTGGACTTTATAAAACACTGACTGGCAAGCCATTTCACAACTGCAGAGTTCTATATGAGAAGGATCTGCTCCCATATGTGATCTTTTGTACTTAGTGTGACCCCGCACCCGTTGATCGAAGGGGGCATAGCAGGTTGTAAAGAACTAAAAGTTCACTCAGGTATTGCGGGGCGAGACCATTTAGAGCTTTATAGGTCAAAAATAGGATTTTGTAGTCAATCCTAAATTTGATGGGTAACCAGTGCAGTGATTGTAAGACTGGGGTGGTGTGGTTAAATTTCCTAGTTCTAGTTAGAACTCTGGCTGCAGCATTCTGTACTAGCTGGAGTTTACTCATGCGCCTATAAGAGCATTGAGACAGTAATGCATTGCAGTAATCTAACCTTGATGTAATAAATGCATGGCCAACTTTTCTGCATCGTGCATTGAAATTATATTTCTTATTTTGCAATATTTCCAAGGTGAAAGAATGCTATCCTAGTGATATTATCTACATGCAAATTAAATGAGAGACCTGCATCGATGAAGACACCTAGATCTTTTACTTCAATACTTGGTGAAATAGAAAGGCTATCCAGGGTTATGATGTAATCTAATGTCCTTCAGACAATTCTCTATTCTGTTCAGCTTCTGCCTCTGATCTGGCACTGTGACAGATACAGCTGTGTGTCATCAGCGTAGCAATGAATGCTAATACCTTGTTTGCGGATGTTGTCACATGAAGGTAACATGTACAGGGAAAATAGTAATGGACCTAGGACAGAACCTTGTGGAACACCAAACTCTACTTTACTATGTGAAGACGAATAACCATTGATGTCCACAAACTGATATCGGTCGGTCAGATATGATCTGAACCATTCAAGGGCTGTTCCCTTAATCCCAATAACATTCTCTAACCTGGCAAGCAGAATAGCGTGATCGATAGTGTCAAACGCTGCACTCAGATCAAGCAGGACAAGCAGCGAGATGCGTCCCTGATCAGAGGCCAACAGCAGGTCATTAACCACTTTAACCAGCGCTGTCTCAGTGTTATGATGAGGTCTAATTCCCGATTGATATACTACTTCATGGATATCGTTACTGTCTAGGTATGCGCTCAGCTGCTGGGCTATGACTTTATCTAAGATTTTATTAATTAAATTTTAATTAATGTTGTTTAAATATCATTCTTAATATTTAAATCTGTCCCACCCCAGATGTCTTACAACATGGTCTGGGCCTGCAACAGGCTTTGTCGCATGCAGCTACTATGCAAGTCGGATACTCGTATCATTTGCTGCAACAACAGAGAAAATGTGAAAGTGCCCAGGAAGACACAGAGACAAAGCCTGCATGCCTCATCCAGCGAAGATTGAGCAGCAACTCCTAAAGAGGACACAAGAGGGCAACATCTCACCAGAAAGAGCCATCAACACAGTGGAGAGCTGCACCTCCGCTGCCAAGAGTTCTCCTGCTGTGCCTCCCATTGATACAGAAGCCCAACTCGTGTTGGTTCTGTTTGTTATGATGTTACAATAGCTTTACAATATGATTGTAGAAGCAATTTTCGAAAAGCTAAAATACCACCTGGTGTGGTATTTTTGACAGTTTGCAGCACATATTTTTTTTTCTCACTATGTTTTAGTATTTATTTAAAAAAGTTACTTGATGCACTTTCAAGTATTGCTCACAATCACCAGTTGTATTACATTAGAACAATAGAATAGCAGACAGCATTTCTTACTGAAATGTTTTTTTCTTGAAAAATGTTTTGCACTGAAAACAAAAGCTGAACTTAACAAGGAAATGTAGCATAATTGTGAATACTGTTATGAGTAAATCTCAAACATGCAGGTTTTTTTGTGTGGATGTTTTTGTTATCATTACCCCCCCCCCCCAATAAAATGTTTTAGAGGATTAAAATAACAGTGCTCACTCGTGAGTTTTTAATTGTGTTTAATTGTCTTTTTTTATTATTTAATTGCTTTCCATATCATTGCAGTGTAATAAAGGGTTTTATAGACTCTTTGTGTCTCTGGTTTTAAGATAGTCACGATGGCTGGACATGGCGAGGAAGGACGCACACTCACAACGTCACGAGACAGGGGTTTAATACATAGTAGACAGGACAAGGGAAACAATGACCCAATGGTGAACAGACACGAATAGGGCAGCTTTATAAAATTATACACAGGTGATAACAATCAGGAAACATTACACAGGACCAACATGAAACCCCGGTCCAAACTCTGGACCTTGAGTTGCTCCTGCCGGACCGGATCATGACAAAGATGTTTCTTGTTACTTTTTTAAATTACATATTGGTCTTGTCCTAAGTGGCGACTTCTAAAATGAGGTCCATTATTCATAAGTAGAGTGCAGGTCCACAGTCACCGGACCCGAATCCAATCGAGATGGTTTGGGGTGAGCTGGACCGCAGAGTGAAGGCAAAGGGGCCAACAAGTGCTAAACACCTCTGGGAACTCCTTCAAGACTGTTGGAAAAGCATTTCAGGTGACGACCTCTAGAAGCTCATCGAGAGAATGCCAAGAGTGTTCAAAGCAGTGATCAGAGCAAAGAAACTAGAATATAAAACATGTTTTCAGTTATTTCACCTTTTGTTAAGTAACACGTGTTCATTGATAGTTTTGATGATTTCAGTGAGAATCTACCAATGTAAATGGTCATGAAAAAAAAAGAAAACACATTGAATGAGAAGGTGTGTCCAAACGTTTGGCCTGTGCTGTAGGTGGACTAATACCCGGATGTGATGCTGCAATTACGCAGCTACTACAACACACGGAACTTGGAGCCACGTAACTTATCCTGAAAAGCAGGCTCTTGAATAGCAGGTAAACAATTTGCGGTGTCTGGGCAAAAATGCGTGAAGTTGTCGACTTCTTCAATCTCGCCCCCTCCATTGCACCGCGGCAAAGAAGCCCCCCCTTTCTCCACCGGACAAGGGCCCTGCTGTGAACCCCTGCGAGGGAGGGTCGGGCGGTGGGCAGGTGAAGGTCAGCCCCGAATTCCTCGCGTTGTCCCAGCGGCCCGCGGAAAAGGGACCGGCGACCGGGCGTGAGGGCGACCTCGCCGCCTCCAGATAACGCGCGTCACCCGGCGGGCGGGACTCGGGCTCAGGGAGCAGCAGGTGCCTGAATGCGGGGGTGGCGCCGCCACAACGACGGACGGACGGACGGACGGGCTTCCGCGACGGCGTCGGGTGTCGCGACTCACCTGAAACCGCCTCCGGGGTCTCCGGTGGGGCAGGAAGCGCGGCCGTTTCCAGAATAGTCCGACTGCTGGAGGCGGAAGGACGCAGTTTCCACCTGCGCCGGTAAGTCGTTCTGTAGAAACGAGCCTGCCGTGTAGAGAACCGCGACGGCGATTAAAGCCCCCAGTAACGGGCGCCTTTTCCGACGCGTTACTGTTTAATTACGATGCCGGTTTCTAAAACTCGGTTCTCCGGCTACGGGACGTGACAGTTTGCGCAGAAAGGTTCCACTGGCGAGTGGCCAGAGTGGGAGAACGGGGACAATCTGTGAACGTGGACAATCTGTGATGGGCATTAATGTCTCCATCTGCTTTCTTTTCTACATTCTCTGTATTATTTTACAATTAGTAGAGTTGTATGAAATATTACAAACTATTCAACTGGATTTACAGTACATTTTGTCTGCTCGAGTTCTCTTACGGATACACTGGAAAGCATTTACTTACGCTACAATTTATCCGCAGCACAAGGAAGTGCTATAACGCATGATAAAACGGGAACAATGTAATAAATTCATTTTCATTTACATTTACAGCATTTATCAGACGCCCTGATCCAGAGCGACTTGAGTAGTTACAGGGACAGTCCCCCCCTGGAGCAATTTAGGGTTAAGTGTCTTTCTCAGGGACACAATGGTAGTAAGTGGGATTTGAACCTGGGGGTTCTGGTTCAAAGGCGAGTGTCTAACCCACTAGGCCACTACCACCCATTTTCAAACTTAGTTCATGTTGTAGTATTAATTCCTAACTGAGAGAGAAGTAGAGGGGAACAGGGTTCTTTCTCATATTGTTTGCATTCCTTTTGGCACTACTGTCTGTTACCAAAGGGAAGAATGTGAGGGAGTAAGATCGGGAAGAGAGGAGTGCAGGGCAACGGCCTGTTGAAATATCTTGTTTGCATTAATTCCCATAAAAAAAAACCTAAAAAAAAACCCCACGTGCATGTCAGAGCAGGGCTGGATGTAGGGGTGTGGTGCTATCCAGAACTGGAGTCGCTATCAGTGCTCGCAAGCCAACTTCTTGACATGAAGCCTAAGACGCCGTGCGTGGCGGCCTGTGGAATTTTAAATATTCCCTCTCCCTCTCCCTACAGTTTGAGGGGCTGTAGCAGGGAAAACCGAGTTTGTTCTGTCATGGTTGCGGCTACTTTGCGCCACTAGAGGAGGCTCCTGCTCTGCTGTCTAATGGGCCCGGAGAACAGCGCTTTCACGCCCGTGGTAAGAGTTTTACTGATGTGATGATATTCTGCCTTGTATCTGATCATCTCCGGGGTGACGCCGTGCGCATTAGTTTGAATGCAATGCTTCTTTTGATCCCGGTGATGGGATAACGTGAACGTGTCTCCCTTGGCAAACAACAGTGAGGAAAAAAACAGGAAATGCTGGTTGATAAGCAGTGACTTTTTTTATTAGATGATCACCAGTCCTCCACGCTTGCACAGAACCCCAGGATCCATCATGCCCCTTGGGCGCTGCACACCCTGCCCCGGTCCTCCGCCCTGCTCCCCTTCCCGCTCTCCCCCTTCATCCAGCAGAGACGTGAGTGAGAGGAATCCCGCCTCTTTATCTACAGACCCCCTGCGCAGACATAGCTGGCAACCTGGAGCCATGCTGCTGGGACACTCGCACTCCGATCAGCGCAGGTACGGACGGTGCCTGAGCCTCAACGTTCATTATACATTCACCTTTTTGTAGAAATACCTAGGAGCACCTTGCACCTCAGGCTTTGTCAAGTTTACTAGTCCATATTATAGATATTCATACAAATCACTGCTTTCTAGTGAGAGGGCCAATGCTAAAAATGTTCTTCCAGCACCAACATTGTGGTCAGAAACTCGTGATAAAGGGGTAGGAAATGTCAGAAGTGTCTTTCTCTAGCAGCTGAACTAATGTGAGATATAATGTGAGACTGGTCCCGGCACACACACTAAAGTGTATTATTGTGCTTGCAGCGGCACACTGTCTTGGAGTACTTGTTAAGGTACCTTGATTTGTACCTTGATATATTTTTTGACCCTCAAAGGGTACACAAGGTACCTATGTGAAAATGTATTTGTATGGGATGGTCTGAAAAAGAAAAAAACAATAATAATAATAATTATATATATATATATATATATATGTGTGTGTGTGTGTGTGTGTGTGTGTGTGTGTGTGTGTGTGTGTGTGTTTGTGTATATAAAACAAAGTCAATTGGCTGGTAAGCCAGACTTTGTTTTTGCTAACTGTGGAGGCTTTTACTACCAACATACCCCTCTCTTAAAGCCTGTCTTTTCTAACCTATCACTGGCCTCCAATATATATATGTTATTTACACATAAACGTAAAGGATATACAATGTAAACAAACAGGATATACAATGTTTAATTAATGACCTCAGTAGTTTGACAGCAGCTATTTCTTTGGAAGTACTGTCTTTCTTCATTTCTGAGTATTAGTCCGCAGACCTTTGCACCTCATCGTATTTAGTTCTTCCCACTGGGTAAGTGACCGAGCCGTAATTCAGTGCTCCTCATGTGTTTGCACACTTTATCACTTCTCTGGCACGCCACAGCTCTTATCAGTGCGGCTTCAGCTGGCCTGAAAACACTTCTGCTTCCCCGTGCCATCTAATCAGGTTACTTCTCTCTTATTCAGGCAGATTCACTAGATTGTGCTGTGTTCACAGCAGTCCGGCTGCCGAGGCGCTGTCTCCCCTACACACACTCTGCAGGCTGTATTTTCTCTCACTGCTTATTTCCGGTTATAGTTCCTCTCTCAGGACGATGGGCTTTCATTCACTTTCTGTCTTGAGTTCTTAGCACGTTCCTGAAGTGTGTGTGCTGGATTGGCTTGTGTCAATGGTAAGTGTTTTAGCATCAAATTAGTTCAGTTGAATTGCACTTTAATTTTTTTTATTAATTGAGAATGTGTTTTATCACCTTAAATATATGTATTTACCTCCATGATTTAGAACTTGTTAATGGGGTGTCATATACCGTGTCCATTTACTCATTCAGTCTACATTAGGTCGTCTCCATGAAGTACTGACACTTTACTAACCAGTGCTATGTTAGAAGGACAAAAATGCTCCACAGAGCAAGAGAGACACAGATCGATGTACAGAGAGCATGAGAAGATAAGTGTGTATTTGTGTGTGTGTGAATCTGCGTGAGCATTGTGTCTCCCATTGCGCGCCGTGGCGCAGGACCCACACAGCGTTCCCTTCACATTGAGCTGCATTGTCAGAAACAGGTCTGAGCTGTGATTGTCTTGCTGTCCCCCTGCCGATGAGACCATGACTGTATTGTGCCTCTGGTTAAGTGAATGTGTGTGTGTGAGACGGCAGGACTGCGGCTGCTGGAATCACCGGCGCTTGTTGGCCGTCAGTTAAAGCGGGTATCTGCGTCGCCATGACTAATACAGCCACACGAGTGCTGGTGGCCTTTTCACTGCTTGCCGGGGGAACTCTGCTGGGTTTTTTGGTTGTGTTCGCCTGTGTGACTCTGTCAGTGATTGCGATCACCGTAGTTGTGGTATCTGTACTTTTGCTCGTCACATTTTCCATCATTAGATTGATGGTGCATTTATGCAAATCACAACAGACACAAATCAGCATAATCAGAATCTGGAATTGGCATCAGAGACATGAGTCGGTGCCGAAAAGTTCACTTGGTAAATTCAAATTGTGCACCCCGTACAACAGAGTATTCTGCTTTATTTGTCACGCTCATTCTGCATGTACCTTTTGTCTCTGTGATGTAGTGTGAGTCTGGGGGACCTGGATCCATATGAAGTGAAGATGCTGTTTGGGAATTTAGGAGGGCCGGGCATGCAGGATCCACGTCGCGCCCCCATCACCCAGTACGCCCAGGACCTGGGCTCCCTCCTGTCACTCACGGAGGAGGAGCTTGTCTCCGAGTCACCGATATTTACCCCACTGGAGGTGAGAGTTACGGACATGAGATCTGGTCAAGTTCATCTGAGGTAACAAGAGTGAAACACCTCACATGAGAGATAGAGAGCAGAGTGTGTTTGTTTGCATTTCAAATTTAGGAAGGAATTATTTCACATTTATAGTTTCACATTCACAATACATGTATTACTGTAGGTCTTTACGAAGATGAAAATAAATGTGTGTACTTAGATTGTACTCAGTACAATTTCTAAAGATATTAAAGATATTAATTAGCACTATCTTGATTATGAGCCTTATTCTAGATATTCCTTATATTTAGGTTACCAGGTGTACAAGGATCCAGAGAAGGCTAGTTATTAATATCCCCATATATGATAAATACTTTCAGAGACAAATTTCTTCATAGCTTCAGAAGTGGTCGTCATTGTTTATGCTTGTTTTAACATCACTGTGCTGAAGCCATGCATATGCGGGTCGCAGTATCACAGTTTCTCTCAGGGAATGGCAGGAATCATAACTGGGACTAGGGATTTTCCCCTAAACGGGATGTGATGTCTCCATGTTCTGACACATAATCATAACCAGTCATACCTGGTCAGCAATGTTTCTTTGATCAGAACCTTATTATTTATTAAAGCGGTAGTGGGTGACTGGCATTAACAGGTCAGGCATATGTGCATGCGTGGATGTGTGTGTTGCACCATAACAACCTTCTGTGTACGATACAGGAGCAGTCATCTCAGATGCAAGGCTGCAGTGCATCAGCTCCAGCCCTCTGTGCCTCACCCAGCAAACATCATCCTAATCATTACCAAACACAAGGTACATACATTTAGCTCTACAGCAACCGGACGAGTAAACCAAAATAAATTGTGTCTGTTGTTATTAGTTCATCTTAATGTCATAACTTCTGTCATTATTTCTGGTTGTGTTCATTTTCCTGCTGCAGAAGTAGATTATTAGCTTGATTATTGGCTGTGTCATAGGCTTTCTTCATTGGGCGTGTTCCTTAGTGCGCCTGTCCAGGGGTTAACACAATAATTACATGTTCTCCCCTGCTCGGCGGGGGTCAGTGTGTATGTGTGACCTAGCTGGTGTGTGAATGCGTGTCTATTATATATGTTGGTCAGCGTGTGGTGTGTCTGAGGATGTGTGTTACTGTGTCTTGGTAAAATGTGTGTAGTTATGCGGAAGCATTCTTCCTGTGTTTGTTCTGCCGCGGCTACGTCGGCTGCCAGAGCACACAAGACGGTGTGTGTGTGTGTGTGTGTGTGTGTGAGTTCTGGAGCTGTTTCTCCATCTTTCTGCTTCTCCATTTGTTTCCTGTCACATTTTAAGAACACTTTTATCACCGCTCTGGATTCCCAGGGAGCTTTGGTTGAATGAAATGCTTAGTGAAAGGGTGTGGACTGAAGGACACTATGGACTGAATTTAATTAGAGAAGAACAATCAGAAGCCGTAAAAGACATGGTGCCTGTGTGTGGTAGCAGAATGAGGGGCTTGTTGACCGGTGCCTGATACGGCTGTAACATTGGACTCAAACCTCCGTCTGCTCCACAGAATCTGCCCTTTACTCTGCGTTTGGAGGGTCTACACAGAGGTGAGTCATTGACTGAATTCATTTGTAATTATATATTTATATTAGTATAACATGAAGTAGAGCTTTGAATGAAAGAGGAAGCTCACTTTGCACTGTAATCAGTGAGCTGGTTTTGGTTTTGTCCGGCCGCTTTTAAATGTTATCAGCAGTGTGGACGTAAATTTGGGTGGTGTTGCTCTTTAATTTTACTTCAGTGCGCAGAGGTAATTAGAACACAGATTAGGTGGGTTGGACGCCGCTAGTAAGACTCTTTGTTTGCTTTACTCAGTGTGGATGCAGAGAGCGAGTCTGGGGCGGCACAGTGGTGGAGAGAGGAGAGAACAGAGGCTCGACACGGGGTGGAGAAAGGGGACAAGACTGGAAGAACCCTGGGACGCACCATCAGTTTCATTCGAAAGATGGCAGGGAAAAGCAAGGTAAGCCAAAATGAGGAGTTCGGAGGTGGCGTGACTGGAATGATGGAGAAGTAGTCATCAGTTGTGGCGACTGTTGGTCTCTGCCATGGAGTGTGACACTGGCAGGAATCTGAAATTCTTTTTAAAGCTAGCTATTACGGCATTTCCAGAAGCTTTACAAAAGGTGCAGCATGGTTAGCTCTGAAAAAGGATCAGCCTTCCTTTTCACATTACAGTTAAACAAAGTGCATTGCCATGCAATCCATCTAAATCATATTATCAGTAAAGGTTTTTATCCAAAATTAAAAATATGCAAACAATCTTCCCTTTATTTGCATTAGGATAGTTTGTTACATTTTTATTGGCATTAATGGGTATCCTCCATTTGCACGTGGATGCAGTAATATGTTTGGTCAGAAGGGGGCTCCTATGTCATGCACATGCTAAAAGAGTCTGTGTGGTTCCGGCTGAAGTGCATCTGTCTGTGACCCTGATAAGTCATACTGCATCACAACATCAGGCAATGGCGTATTCCAGGGTTCCTTGATCTGTATATCTTTAGTTGTCCAAGATCTCTCTGCAAGCTTATTCTCACTTGGAAGTTTTAATTACACCAGACATGCCCTTTTATATGTAACATCAAGCACATTTTATTAGGATGTCAGCCATTTAACAGACACAAGTCGTAGAGAGTGTTCAATCTCATGTCCTCCTTTTAAAGGTCACAGTTAATTATGTTTCCTCTAACAATGCTTCCTGGTGGAGGCTTTTAATGTAGTTTGACAGTCTATTCAACAGAGTGGTGTTTCTTATCATTGCTATGCCAGATGGTAGCAGTTGCTCTGCTCTGTCATAAGTGCAACAGTTCATTTTGAAAATGACATCACCAACAGCAGCTTCGAGACTGCTCACCCTATCACATTTTTTCATCTTATGACTGCATGTTCCTTTAAAGTGTGCAGACATCAGTGTGTGCTGTCATACAGTTGCAGTTTCACATCCTCAGAGTGGCTTTTGGTTATGGACATACCTAACAGTGTTTTTTAATACAGCTAGAGACAGTAAAATGGGGGAAAACACAAGGGTCTGGCATTTGCACAGAACCACGAGTACTTCTTGGGGTAGGAAATTAGCACATGGAACGTAATATGTGGATCTTTACCTGTGTGTGGTAGAGGTACGTAAGACCCATACATAAGACCCATAATTACATGCGATAGAAACCTATTCAAATTGACTTCTTTTACCATGACATAATCATATGTTGTGCAGAGACACAGGCTAAACGACATTGCAGTAGTGGGATACTATCCCACGCCCCTCCAGTCTCTGCAAAGGCGTGGGTTCATATCCCACCACTGCCGTATTGTTTAGCAGACCTGTAATCAAATGGTCAAGTCCTGAACCATCAAGGTTCCCTTGCACAAGGTACCGTCCCCACACTC
The DNA here is from genome assembly GCF_900700375.1 of Denticeps clupeoides. NCBI lineage: Eukaryota > Metazoa > Chordata > Actinopteri > Clupeiformes > Denticipitidae > Denticeps > Denticeps clupeoides. The sequence continues at coordinate 29,544,022 of NC_041711.1, read as the reverse complement.
CCCAGACACCTTTCATGGCTTCCCACTACTCACTAGGGGGATGGGTTAAACACAGAAACCACATTTCACTGTGTGCACTTGGTGCTGTGGTATGTCACGTGATAATTTATCATTTTCACATTGAAGCACCAGTTTATTATAGCATTTATTCCGTTTATACCATTTATTCAGCCATCCAATACATGTATTCCAACTCATGTATTCAAGGACACAGACTTGCTACTTTTTCATGTTGCCATGGTTACATGTATTGTTCTGGGGTTAGTGTATTATTTCATAACATCATTTTAACTGACCTGCCTGTAAAAGCATTTACCCACCCACACACACACACACACACACACACAAAACAGTCACTCACACATTCACACCTATGGCCAATGGCAGAAGTAAACCACAGATCTTGGAGAATTAAAGCAACAAATCTGGGATCCCAGATTGTAGGTGTGAGGCCACAGTGCTAACTCTGTAAATACAGAGTTTAAGTATATAAGTATAACTATTCACTCATTCTTGAGAATAGGGGCAAAAACTTTGGGATGGCTTTAGTCTTCAATTTTTAAATATAAAAGTATTGGACATAAATTCAACATACTTTTATTTATCGCATGCATAGTTATATATGTACAACATGTATCCCAATCCTGATTATGAGTACCACTAAACCTTTTAATGAAATAAAACCATTTATAAGTCTTTATGAACACACTTAATTAATACAGGCCTAACAGAAAAAATCTTGTGATTTTGTACTTAACATGTCCTATCCACACTATCCACTACAAATATATTTTCAACACTAATTTTTTGTTGAAGATATATTTTTAAGCACAAAAAATATAGTGCAGGGCTGTTCCAAGATAACCTTCAAAATAAATGTTTCAATTGTGTTTTTTGTTTTGCCTGAAACATATTTATAAATGTATTAATAGAATACATTTATAAAATTAGTTATTAGAAATAACTATTTGTTATATTTTTTAATGCTTCTAATGTTTGTCCTCTCTTAAGTTATGAAATCTTAGCCAAGTCAAGGGTGTTTTCTGGTCCATGGTCAAAGAAGTTAAGAAAAGCAGATTTTATAAATTGTTCTTTTTTTTGTAAACATTTTCATGTTGAATTACTGTGTTGTTTGGCCCCAGTTCTCAAGAATGACTGAGCTATATACTAAAAAGCTACAATTAATAATCTCAATGCTGTGAAATTTTACTAAATGAAGAGACAGAAAACTGTGTCTAATCTAATATGATTAGGTGACATTAATACACACAAAAAAACCTACATCTGGATAACAGATGTGTATGTGTTACAGTTCCATTGAGGTCCCTGTGTATGTGTTACAGTTCCATTGAGGTCCCTGTGTATGTGTTACAGTTCCATTGAGGTCCCTGTGTTGTATAGATTGATTCTGTGGTGCTAATTCACCCTAAATGTGACTTTCTAACTTTTTCCATTTGTAGTGTGAATAGTTGGGTCCTGGCAGAAGCTAAGTCAGAGCGACCCCCTTCACCCTCTCTCTCCTCCCCCTCTTCTTCCCTCCTCTCCTCCCTGGCCCAGCTGGGCAGTTTCTCGTCGGGTGGCAGGATTGCATCAGCAGGGCGGACGCTCTCCCCCACTTTCCCACCCCATTCCCTGCTCTCCTCCCCTCTCCAGCTTCACAGCAAAAGTGTGCTGAATGTTGACTGCAGCAGGCCCCGACCTAAGCAGGCAGACAGCGGATATTAAAAGTAATAAAGACCACCTCAGCATGCATAACAACCATAGAATATAAACTGAGCAGATTTACTTTGCCTTGATTAAAATTGCCTAATTTATGTCATGTAGGTTAATTATGTCTAATTTATCTTTTAGGTCTTTACTTTTCCACCTTTTATCTGACTGGTAAAATATCCCAAGCATGTTCACATGATTCGATCCAACGGGGACCACTACAGACAGATTGAATCTTTTTTTCTTGTCATGCTAAAAATAATAACTCGTTTTCTGCTGCTTAGGTTTCTTTTCCTATTTCACGGTTCTTCTGATTCACATCATGTGACAGTGCAGCATCTGCTTTACTGGTGTACTTCACAAAACATGTGGCTATCTGTGATGCTTGTTGTGGTCTGATGTACATTTGTGAACCATGAGATTATCACAATATTTTAGTAGTGAATTGATCATTTGTTGATTATATGCCATGAAGTACATGTGCGGAAACAGAACATGACAACTCATACTAGCGCTAAAGACTCCTAACAATTAGCTGTATGACCAAATTAATAGTCATGTGACAATAAGGACATGCGAACGTAGTATTTTCAAATCTTTAAATTTGACTGCTACTGTCAATATTTCAGACACCTGTCCATGCTAGAAGAGACACCAGGCAAAAGTCAGCAGCTGCAATTTTACCGTAACCCATAGCAACTGTGTTACAAAGAATGATGGCCTCATAAAGTAGCTGTACTGTGAAAACCATTAGAGTTCCACAGAGAGCAAGGCCAGTCGAAGGAATGCAGCACAAAACAAATTTCATTATGATCCATGGGCCGTGTGGTAGGGAGAATGGCGTATGTCCTATAATTTAAACACAGGGTTTTGTGATGGACGTTTAGAAGAATTGAAGGAAAAAAGCCTCAAAGGGTAATGCTAAAATATGATCAAATAAGTATATTATTAAATTGGTATTTTTTCTAGAGATAATGGCATACTAAGATAAATTTCCATATGCATTAATATATTATTAAAGAGATGCAGTGAACTGTCCAGCTCTGATTAGGAGATTTTACAGTATTTGGGAATAAATATAATCTCTCAGATTACTTATTTGGGTCAGTAGGTTTTCTATATCAGTTCCAAGTGAAAGTGAATAGAGGATTTCGGAGAAGAAAGACACCAGGAAACATTTTTCCATTAGGACATAAAACAGATGAGAAAACTGTTAAGAGGAACACAGAACTCACTGCACGTTACAGAGCTGGATATGAAGGTAGTGAAAAACACTCCTGGGATTTGGCCTTTTTGGGTTTCAAGAATTTCAGGGACTGTATCTGACACACGTTGATCAGCCACAACATTAAAACCACCACTGTCAAGTGAAGTGAACAAGGGAAAGTGTTAAGGGACGAGCATGATGTCCCCCAAATCTCCCGGATCTCAGTCTGATCTAGCGTCTGTGGGACGTGTGGGATGTGAGGAACAATGTCTGATCCATCTCACAATTTACACAACTTTTCTTCTTTTTTTTTGTGGTGTGAGAGAGACCCACTCAGAATTAGGAAAGTTGTTTTGTTGTTGTCTTTGACCATTGTGCTATAAAAGGAGACAGAACGGCTGTGCTGATTAGACCTGTGGAGAAGAGGAAGTGGTCTTTAGAACTGAAGCAATAGAGCTTGTTCTTTATTAAAGAAAAGAGGAAAATGGATGATGCTGTAAAAGTAATGCTTTGGAACGGCAGAGGGGGAAATGAAGCACGACTACCAAAACAGCCTCTGCTGTTTCTCAAAATCACAGCTTCACAGATCCCCATTAAGACATTCGTTTGGCTAACAGCTAGTGGTTGCATTGCAGGGCGTTCCCTGTTCTCTGTGGCCCTCTAAATATAGACCAGGCTGTGTGCACTGTGTTCCCTTTTTACATTAACTCAACTTTTTCGAACTCATATGCCTCTCCCTGTCTTCTACACAAAACATACTTGCCATGTCTACAATATCAAGCTCTCTTAAATTACATAATATCTGATAATTTATTGCGATCTTATTAGGCTTTATGGACGTTTTTATGGAAAATCGAACAACAGTGAGTTATAACTGTGTTATCTCCTTTCGAATCGCGCTTTCCAAATGAATCTTGCAGGGTTCAGGTTCGTCGGTCCACGCTACCAGATAGTCTCGGGAAGCTCCTCATGCTGAGGATGCGCCGACCGTCAAACCGCGTGGGCGTGGCCATGTAAATTAAACCTGCGGCTGGAACGGGATTCGTTTTCATTTTACCAGTGGGCGGGTCCGTCCGAGGGATCCTCGCCCCTAATTGGCTGAGGATTAGAGGATTAGTATTACAGCGAAGAGAGACGCTTTTGGGCGGGGCTTAACGCAAGCCACGCTCTTGAGCAACTACCTACCCAGAGTTTCCTGTTCGAAAAAGTCGCACGATTCATCCAGCGGGGTCTGGAGCAGGGGCTCTGAGGGAAAAGTTGATGGATTATCCTCAATGAGCGATCGTTTGAAAATCGTGTACGTCGAGACTCTGTGGGATAAGTAGAAGAGGGCAAGCAGCTGCGTGTGTTCTCATTACGATTATCGCGGGATCAAATTATTGATTATTCCGCTCATCGGAATGTCCCGCGCTACGGACCCATTGCCAAAAACGCGTCAAGAAAGAATGAAAGAGATCAATTTGCGGGTAAGTGGAATCCTCGCCGAGGCTCGGCGCTGTTCGGTAGGAACGTGTGTTACTTGCACCGGTTATTGTCGCGTCACAGACAAAACACATCCTAATTTACGGAAGCTGTATTTAAGGCGCGTTTCGCTTAAAAATAAACAGTAAAAAAAAAAAAAAAAACGAGCAGGAAATCCCCTACCGGCAGCGTTACTCGAGCAGAAGGTCGCGGCGCATGGTTCTTTTTTTTTTTTTTTTTTTTTCCTCGCCGGCCTTCCTTCCAACGTGGAGAAAATTGCGCTCTCCTCTTTCTCCCCCCCCTCCCTCTATCTCCCCCGTTACACGCATTGCGCCTGCCGAGCCCGGGTTTATCGATCCTGATTGGCCGGGACGCGTGTGCCGTACTGCGCCGCGGTTACCGTATAGCGGGGTGGGGGAGGTTCCATTGTGCGGCGCGGCGGCAGCAGCAGCAGCCGAGCACGTTGTCCGCGGGATCGGAAGGAAATTGGGGGAGGGAGCCGCGCCGCGGACCGCACGTCTCCACGTTGGAAGGAGCGACTGTATGTACGCGCCGCGGGCCTTTTTTTCTTTTTCTTCTTCTTCTTTTTCTTTGAGCGATTACCGATTTTCGCGGGGCCCTCTTCTCTTGTCGCCCTCCATTCGCCCGTCTCGTTGCGGCATTGCAAGGTTAGCGGCGCGCAACTTTTGTTCGGTCCACCCCCCTCCCCTCCGAGAGGCTGGATGACCCCCATCTGTTCCCTTGCCCCGCTGTGAGAGGTTGGACTTCTATAAAAATCATAATTAGAACATGAGCCTCATTTCCTGTAGACAAGCCGGCGGCCTTATGTATTTGGGGGTTGAAAAAAAACCAGCAGAGCCACTGTGTACACTGTGATAACGTATATTACTGTTTGCAGGCTTTGCATATGAAAGTTTGACCATTTTCATGTGCATAAGGAAGTCTATATGGTAGTTGCTATGGAAACACCCCCCCTCTCCTAAAATCATGGTCTGTATCGCGTTATCTTGGCATATCTTGGTCAGAACAGGTCTCGTTTCCTTTGTGTTGTACCTGAAATGAACCAGATGTGTGAAGCATATGGCATATATACACACAGTAGGGATTTAAATACACATCAATGCAGATAAAAGGTGTGTGCAGAGAGAGGAGTGGGCGATGCTGCGAGGGCCAGGATTGACAGATCGACTATGGTGCAAATACTGGAGAGCTCCATATATATATCTCACACACACATACGTATATATACATACATATATATATGATGCTCTCCAGCATCTGTCAATATATCATTCATATGGATCCAGGTCAGCATACATACATGCATGCCAGAATGCTAATTTTAGGATGGGAGTGACCGTTCTCACCAGTCAGCAGTATGTGCTGCAAAATGCCGTAATCTGTATCTGTCTGTCACCAGTCGCTACATAGCGTGAAGCCATCCCTTTTCTGCTTATGAGCTTTTCTGTTCAGTCATCCCCTTTTAGACCTACCTTCACACAATAGAGCATCCATCGGGACAGTGAAGACAGAGGCTGGATTGTTCTTGGAGCCTGAGGGTCAGGCATGAGACTACAGATAAGGATCCATTTGAGAGCTCTGCTGACCGGCTTTATGCCTCTCACTCAAGACCCCATTTGCCGATAAAAATTTTAATTTGAGGCTAAATTATGTTATCTGTTATTACTTGCTTATAATGTTACATTATGTTATTAATTTTGCTTGTTTTATTAATAGCACCATATTACATTTTAATGTTTTGCAAAACAATGAGATTTTGTATGTGTAGTAGTCTGTAGGGCAAATCTTCACCTATGAGTCGATTAGTGTCAGTAAGTGGATATGTGACTCAGAATGAGCTGTGCGGTCATGGAATCGAAAGACGTATGGCGGTGTGTGTAGAGTGTTAGAGTGAGTGAGTCTGTATTTGCAGGTGTGTGTGTGTCGGTGTGTGTTTGTGTGTATCTGTGAGAGTGGGAGACTCGTCTGTGCTGTGTGTCTGTGTTTAATCAGCCTTTTGTGTGTTGGTTATGTGCTTCAGTGGCTGTAACCGCTTGGAACAATAGTTTGGAGGGTGCTGGCAGTGTTCGTCATTAACTTGTGAACACACGGATGTCTTTCCAAAAAATATATATATATAAAAACGACCTCTGGCCTGAAGCGGGTGACCGAGTGTTCATGTAGGCTTGAGCTACTTCGCTGGCATCTCAACTCTGTAAGGAGCTTTAAACTCTTAACAGATAGTGATTCCTCAGTGACACGTGCTCCTCAGACATCAGGTGGACGCTGGACATTGCGCTGTAAATAGATTTTCCCCATCTTATGGGAGTTGGGAATGCACAGAAATGTGGTGATTAATGACTACGGTCTTTCAGGTATTCAGCAACTAGGTTATTAGCTTTGAAAAGAGATTCACACAATCAAATAATACTGTAAAAGGAGTATGAATACTTAGCCAACTTAGAAACACTTTGCACACCCAGCAGCATATTTAGTGTTTGTGGGTAAGACACTCGCCTCTGAGCCAGAGGACCACAAAGTCACAAGTTAAAACCCCACTTGCTGTGTCCCTGAGCAAGACACTTAACCCTGAGTGTCTCCTGGGGGGGACTGTCCCTGTAACTACTGATTGTAAGTCACTCTGGATAAGGGCGTCTGGTAAATGCTGTAAATGCGTAGCGGGCATGGTTTCAGAATGCCTACACAACATAATTAGGCACAGAACCTAATGCAAAACGTGATGCACATATTGAACACATATGTTTGTGTGAAGCACACAATTGTGGGCTGTACAGAACATTTTTTTGATACACGTTCGTTTCGTTATTATTGTCCCCCACAAAAAAAAACATGCACTGATCTGTTTTTTTTTTTTTTTTTTTTTTTTTCTCTTCCGTGTACAAAGGGCCACAATGGGTCTAGCAAGAGAGCTGTGGCATCATAGTGAAAGAAATGTGTATATTTTGGATAAAGAGGACGGGGTGTCATCTTACCCTTTGTGTGTTGAGAGCAGCTGAACCGGGTTTGCATTAAGGATATATATATATACAACACAATAGCGACATTACAGCGTCACACCACAATCCTGAGACGGAGCACGCACTGTCACACAGCCCCACTAATCAGTAACACATAAGGGCCTGAAGTGAATAGAGGTGCGGAGCATCCATGTTAGATCCCCAGCACCTGAACAAACACTTTCCAGTCGTACGTGACATGAGTGCCAGAGGAAGTTACCCACAGTTTCCAAAGGTCTAAGCGGGTCTGGGATTTTACGAGACTTCCAGGAACAGTCTTGTTAGATCAGCGTTTTGGTGCATGATGGTGTTGACCTTGAGATGGGGCGTTCCCGAGCCGCATATACTGCAGGCCGGTGACTCTCATTGGCTGCACGCATCACAGCTCACCAAGGAAGCGATCACAGTCATGCAATATCTCCCATCGGTTCGATATTAGAGCTAACAAACCTCAACTAGATGTCTCTGTGTTTCCTAATGTTAGAAAGTCACCGGTGGGGGGTGGAGCGGCCAGACGTCTGGTTGTAAGGCAGGTTTAAGGAAGGATTAATCTGAGACGAAGGGGAATTTGTTTCTCTGCCACGTTCTTTGACAGTGAGGACTGTATACCCCTCTGCGCTTTGGGTGCCAAGGTTGTCAAACGTGTTTGAATTAGCTGTGCCGCTGCTCTCTGGGGACAGGCTTTCTATGTCAGGTTTCTTCACCGTGGGAGTCCTAATGAGCACCTCCCCGTCAGTCTGATTCGTGTGGGAGTTTTCCGCGGCACTGGGGGTCATGGTGGGCTAAACTGCACGTTGGGAGCCATCTGTCTGAGGCTGTACACTTCCAGTGTGACATACATGCATTTGGACAGATACACACACGCTAGCACACAAACTGCGCTTGTTCCCTTAAATGTCTGAAAATCACATGTTCAAGCACTCACATTGTGGTAGAAATTACCTTTTGGTGATTACCTTATGGTGGCCATAGACTTCATATTCTGTATTCATATTTTAAACATGTATTTCTACATTCTGTTGCAGTCAAGCTAAAAAAAATGGTGAAACGCAGTAATGTGAGGGCTATTTTTTTGTTGTATCGTCTCCTATTGTCTCTGATCTCGAGCTCTAGTTACATGGATTTCCTCTCAATGTATGTCCCCTATTCTTTTAGGCTGGTGGCCCCTGAAATCAGGTTACATGCGAGTCTCCTATTTCACTGTCATGTCCCCAGACTTTTCTTTTCTTGTGTTTAGCTCTCAATCTGCAGTCACCACTAAAAGCCAGTGACTCCATCATCCCTCTTTCTGAGCTATTCCTCTATTCCACTCTTCTCTCATTGGACGTTTATGTGGTCTAATTGCAGCAGGCGATCACACATACAGTTCAGAAAAGGAACAAAAACTGTGTTGTCGACAGGAGCTCGATACTAGATTTATCTCTGGCTGACGCTTTCAGAGCGTATGGGGGAATTAAAATGAAGATTGTGCCCTAAAACAGATTGCAGCCAGGTGGATGGTCAGATGACTCCTGCCCTACAGGTCTACAGAACCCAAGCTGAGGTGGTGAGCAGTCAGCTTCAGTCCCCACGGACCGACGTTAGACTCCCTGTGGCGGTCCAGGAGGCGCAGTTTTTATAGGAGATCAGCTGACTTCTTCAGAGTAGTCTGTATTCAGAATTTTTGGCAGTTAACAGTGTACATCCAGCGTACATGCTTATTATTATATACAAATGTACTGATATTGAGATCTAAATGTTCAATTTGCCATTATATCTTTCTTGCTTAATACATTCAATACATTAACAAATATGTACAACACTTGTCCTGTTTGCTTGTTACTCATTGAATATAATAAGTATTTATTGTATTGTATTGTACATGTTATTGTAAAAGTCATACTCAGTCATTAAATCATGTTTTTAAAGATTGTTACTTCCTTATTATAGTTTTATAACCCACATCAGCATTCTCTTACTCATGATGTGTCTGGCATATCTCTGACCCCAATAGGCCCTTCGTGATTTTAGGTCACCGAACAGCATAAAAAACATGTGATACAGCGGTCTCTGTCTCCTCACAGATGTCTGTAGACGTACAGGAGGACAGCAGACACACCCTGGGTTAATGCAGTCCATTCAGCCAGAGTGGAAGTCAGCCAGCCTTGTCCCGGGGCGGTTAATAGTTTACTCTAAAACCAAGCTCGAGAAGTGGGGCTTGGCTCGCTGGTATATAGCACAGCTGCACAATGCGGGGAACTACAGATTTTGTGCAACGGTTTTCTACCCTTAATCACTTGTGTTGCAAGTCATTCGCCACCCCCCCTCTCTGTAAAAGAGGAAGTCAGCTTGTGGACTTCCTTTATCAACAATGACGTGGGCATTTTTATTCTAAAGCGTACAAACTCGTATATGGCAAGTTTGTCACGTCCTTTCATGCAGTGTGTATTTCCGTAGATTTGCATGGTCTTATTAAGTAAGTCATCCGTCCAGGGAGCTCAGTTAGCAGTTAGCACTATTACCCATTCACTGGGGGCTCAAATTCAGTTTAACGGGACCAATTTAGGATCTGTTAATGAGTCCAGCATGACATTGAGAACAGCTGGTATCAGATTCTGTGGAGGAACTAAAATGTCTGTAGCTGGCCAATTGCGAAAACCTCCATTTTAACTCGTCTTCTCCTCAGCGTTCTCCCCCCCCGGCTCCTAAGTGTTAACCATTTACAGTGGTAAATCGTGGGGTTGGGGTGACTCTGTCAGGGTGGAGTAGCATCAGATTTTACTGCTTTGTTTGTGAGTAAATTCCTGATTGTTCATTTGGAATTACATCGGACTTTGCTCCAGTTTGCCATGGTTTCTGAAGACTGAATGATAGTTGTTACGGCGCAGCACACGATTTTCACTTTTACCCATTTTCTGTGTGTTTGTGTTTGCAAATAGACATGAGCTTTTTTGGGGGTTTTAAACACATTCACAGCCAATAGTGGCTTTATTGAGCCTGATTTAAATGATTATGTCCTCAACTGGCACCAAACAGGTATTTAACAGACAAAGAAAGCGGATTGTATAAAAGTTGATGGTGTGTCATTTACTCTCTATTGTGCTTTCTGTACAACAGTAATTATTGTTGTGCAGGAAGTAAAATTTCTGTCAGACTACGGTAATCCCTCCTGTTAATAAACGAGGGAGAGGTGGGGGAGAGACAGCAAGAAAAAGAATTAACGGTTGTCTATCACAGGTCTGGCAGGTCATGTCAAATTGCATTAATAAGGCTTTTTTTTGCCATAAATATTTGGCAGTGCAGTGTATCTGTCACGTCAGACAGCCGTGTGACTGGTTAAGGACACGTTGGATTAGGTGATCCCCAGCATGTGGGAATCTGCAGTTCAGAGGGCAGATCTCAGGAGCTTTACATCATTATCTTAGAGTGATTTCAGTCACAGAGCTGTCCCATTTGATATCGGCCTTTACCTCTATTCCATTTTTTCAGCTTGACCTCACACCTCTCTCCAGGATAGGTACACGGCTTTCGCATCCAGACAATAGGCCAGCGTGGTTTTGTTTGGGGTCTGAAAGGAGGAATGGGGAAGTCCCTCTTTGTCCATTTCCCTAACCTAAAATGGAGGTTTAGTCTGTAATTCCTTTGGGATTTAACCCTTCACTGCACTTGAAAGTACATCTTGTCTTTTAAAATGATAATAGCAACTAAGTCCTATTCTGCTTTCACTACGAAGCACAAGCTCAACTGTACTGATAAGAAAAAAAAAAAATTGGAATAATTTCTCTGTTTAAAATTTTTTAAACAGCATAATGTGTTTGTACTTATTTAACAATATAACAATATCTCAACAAGCCCAGTAATATAGTTCTGCTCAGATTTGACCCTGTTGTCTGGGTGTAATTGAAACGTGTTTGATAAGATAAGAATTCCTGGTAGGAAGAGATGGATGCCGTGCAAGACAATACAAGGAGGTTCCAGCTTCGGTCCTTGTGGCAATATATTATATCATACTACTGAGATGCAGTTGAACTCTCATATTATGATAAGATAAGAAAATTGGTCCATTTTGGCAATGAAATTCCAAGAGTAGTTTGATAATAAAGCCATGAATCCTCTCCATCCAAATCCAAAGTTAACGCAGAAGTTCAGTGGGCTACAGGCATACAGGAACTTCATTGTCTCAGTGGTTCATGACCTTCACCCTCCCTTCACCCCTCTGTCCACAGAATAAAGAGAAGGAACGGATGAAGGAGCGAGAGAAGGAGGCGAGAGAGAGGGAGGCGCGATACAGCAATGGCCACCTCTTCACCTCCCTCACCGTGTCCGCCACCACGCTGTGCTCCGCCTGCAACAAGAGCATCACTGCCAAGGAGGCCCTCAGCTGCCCCAGTGAGTACCAGTCCCCTCAGACCAGTGCTCTTCAGCTATGCAAGGCCAGGCTCATTTCATTTTCTGTGAATCTCCATGTTTAACCTTGCGGAACAGCCCTTGGCCATCCACTGATAAGCACTTGGTGCTGCAGTCTTCCAGAAGGAAGGAATTCCAGAGCCTCGATAAGCCCCTGTCCCTGAAGATATCGAGACTATGTGTGCACCATTACCTCAGTAGTCGGGTATATCTCTGGCACCATCCTCATAAAATGGGGGCTCCTTGGCAACCTGCATGGTCAGGTCTGGGGGAAATTGCCACACATATGGGGAGGCGCTGTGTCAGCCAGACGGCGCAATTTGTCATCGTCCAACGTCTCCCAGCAAAGCAGGTTGGGCTCTGAAATAAAGAGCCTGATCAGCGATTGCTGGTAAGGGGGGTTGGTTTTTAGAGAGCAGACGAAATCCACAGATACAACCTGAATTTTTGTAAAATGGAAAATGTAAAAGACGGAGGAGAGGAGAGAAGGAAAGCGGGGGGGGGGGGGGGGGGGGTGGACGCGTGCATGAACGGGAGGATTCCTCCTGAATCCCACCCCCCTCCACCCCTCCTTTGCTTTTGAAAATCAATCAGCTGCTGACTTCCAGCACCACCCCCACACTCTGTACCACTCCGCCCAGACAATGGTGTCAGTGTGTGGGGAGAGCAGATCAGACGGCCTGCCTCTCTCTCCACAGGGCAGCGAGAACAGCTGGGGGGTGGTGCATGGGAGGGAGGGCATGGGGCAAACAAATAAAACCCTAAAGATGTGGGTGAGAGGAAAAAAGAGAGAGAAAGATAGAAAACAATGACAGAAATGTGCATTCTTACTGGATAGAATAAAAAAAAAATGGGTGTTTGTCATTGCACTTGTCCAGTTTTTCTTTAGTCTTTTAATTGACTGTGTCCTCAGTCTAACCTTACAGGCCACTGAGCTCTTATCACATGTAACACCTCCACACTAGCAATTACACGGCACGTCAGCTAATGAGAGGGAGGAAGGGAGGATGGAGGAAGGTGCAGAATTGGATTTTGCAGTGAGTGATGAAGTCGCCCAGTGAATGCAGACGTGCCCACTTCACTGCAGAGAGCAGAGATGGATTCCATTTTACGGGGTGAATTTCCTTACAAAGGATGCTACGGTTACCGCATGTGTTATTGACCGGTGCAGGGGTATCACCACGACCTTGTCACCTTGACATCCACCGGTTTTTGAAGTGCAGTTTCAAAGAGATCGGACAGGCAGGGCAGGGGGGGGGCTGGGATTTGGCATGGCTGTGATTGCACATGTCTGTTGCCAGAGGGGGAACGAGAGGAATCCTGTCTTTCTATGTACCGATTTGGGACAGAGAAATTTGAAGAAAATGGGAACACAAATTACAGAGGGAGCGTTTTTAAAACAACAGCTGTAGCCCAGGGCAATGGCAAGAGGTTATGGATTCAGGATTGGGGGTATAATTAAATTTGAGAGAACACATCGGGACCATTGGCGAGATGTGATACATTATCCTTGCAGATAACTGGAGGTGAGAGGAGGACAGAAGAGCTGGTGCATACTACCAGGGTGAATAGAATAGAGAATGAAGAATTTTTATGTTTAAGAACCTTACGTTTTTTAGTGTTTTTAACTGTCTAAAAAGCAAGGCTGTCAGGGTTGACACATTAACCATGCTAAATATACATGATACATTTCAATAGCGCTGTTTTTCTTGTTGATATTAACAAATTTGACCCCTAGAAATGTCCCTTGGTTTGTTTCAGTTCTGGAGTTATTTGGGGCGTCTGTTAATAAAGTTAATGTGTAAAGAAAATGTTAATGTGATGCATTTTAAAATGCTGTCATATTTTCATGCTTATAATTGATATTGTGGAATTAAAATAGATTCTATTAACACCTGAAAGTGATTTTTACTTTAAACAGTTAAATTAAAAGTCTACATTTTAAAGTATATGAATAGTAGACATTTTGAGTTGAGTTTGATATTATTGGAGTACTATAACCCAGACCCATGGATTAAGATGAAGTCTGGCGAAGTCTGCAGTCTAACTGTGGCATGTGGGCTCTTTGTTTTCAGTATGTGTGAGCCCCCCCCTCCACCTAATACACACATCTGCTGCCGTCTTGCCCACCCCAACTGTAATCTGGAATTAGTGCATCTGGGGATAGAGATGTGAGTGTGAGAGATTAACAAGCAGTCTGTCACATGAACAGGCGCACACACACACACAGCAAGAGCTGTTCCAGAAATGTAAATTATTCATGAGTTAGTCTTACTGTTTAACCCTCTCATGGTTGATTGCTTAAAGTTGTGAAGGATAGTCAGTGGCTTTCAGTGCTGTGAGACCTTTTAATGGACGGTCGTGACCTTGAGTTTAGATTGATCCTCTGGGAACAAGGCCTTATGATGACACTCTTATAATGAGATCATAAACTCACTTTTTTGTTGATTACTTACCTTGTCATATAACATACGAGTGTGTATGATTTATTTACATATATTTACTTAATATAGATTAATATATGTATATATATATTGTATATATTACATATATACAGTACTATTTGAAAATACAGTTTTTTAAACAATTGTTTATATCTGGTTGCTTGGAGAGATGTATTCCAGCTCTGAATTACCAGTCTTGATACTTGATAAAGATGATGTTGTCTCATGCACATCTACTGTAAGGTGACTGAATAGCCAACAGTGCTTTGCTTGTGACTATATTAACAGATCAGTTAGAATCTTCAGTCAGGCTGGATTTATAAACTGGATAACATGTCTCCATTTAACAACAGCCTGCTGGTCCATCCATCCATCCAAACTCACATTAGATCTATATAGTGAGGGCTAAACCCCAAGGAGACAGCAAAAGTGCAAGTTGTAGGATCTGAAGGGCACCAGCGCCTCCATCTGTAACTGTCAGCACGTATATTGTAAATGCTGCTGGCTGTAAAGCATTTGTCCACAAAATTCTAGGCTGGTATGGTTTACAAGGTTTACCTAAGTGAGGCCAGAGGTATGATGTCCAGAAAGAAGAGCCTTAGAACTAGATGTTTGTCTTCACTGTGCTGTGTCAGTAAATGTGAGATTATCCACCAGACACTGATTAACGCTCAGATTATTATGGCTGGGCGGTTGTTTAGCTCACATTGGTATAATCTGATAAATTTAGTTTATATTAACATGCAGACTATGAGGGAGATGTGTGTCACAGCCACACACACAGCCACACACACACACACACACACATATGTATATATATTTTAGTGGAGTTTTTCCTTGTGCAGAAGGGTCAAGCGTGGAGGGTGTCAACTGTAGGGCCTGTCAAAGTCCATTGAGACATACTGTGTCCTATTTTTTTTTTAATGAAAGCTGGTTAAAATACATGTGCTTATTTTAAGGTGGGTGTTCCCTTTACCGTGACTGGAAATTCTAGCCTCAGCAGGAAACAAGCCCTGGCATTATATACTATTCAGGAATCTCACTCGTTTTATGTCCTGCTTGGGTAGTAATTTTGGCTGGAGTATTATGGGCACATTTGAATATTATAGACCTAAACAGCAGTTAGTCTGAGATCTCTTTCTCTTCTTCTCTCGAGTCCACACAGACATACCAACTCGCTCGCTGTCTTTCTCCGCGGGTATGTGTGTATGTTTGTTAGCGTGTACATGAGCTCACAAGTGCTGGCTTGGTGAGCTGCTGTGAAGAGGAACAAAGAAGCCCCTGTGCTGGCCTGGCTCTCACAAATAGCCAAAGACAAATTTACACAGTCTCCCCAGCAGGCCCTCCACAAACCGACACAGCGCCTCCGAGTACCCAGCATGTCAGAGTGAATCACTCTTAATGCTGCAGGGCCGTGATTGCTTCATCGGTAGTCCCGGATGTGACATCATGGCCCGTGTAATCGTGGCGGTTAACATCTTAGCCTCAGACCTCCAAGGTTGAGTCCGGACTCTGGCTTGGTGTGTGTGGTGTTTGCTCTCCCGGTGTTGGGTTCGAGTTTCCTTCAGGTTCGAATCCATGAACCACCAATGTGCCACTGAGGTCCCTTTGAGGAAGGTACTGTCCCCACACACTGCTCCCTGGACACTGTTCATGGCTGCCGGCAATGGGCAATGGGTTAAATGTTGTGTGGTGTGTGTCACTATGACCTTGATCACTTTAACTGTAAAAGAACATGTGTGAGCTGTGGTGGGCTGATGCCCCACCTGGTGAGCCCCCACCCAGTCCCCAATGAGTCCCAGGATGGGCTCTGGCATCCTTTAGGATTCAGTGGTTATGGAGAGTTCTGTTGTCCTGTATATACAGTTCTGCTAATGAAGGGTTTGATGATCTGAGAAAACATGGTTCAGACTAGGAAAACATGCTCTGAGATCATGTGAGCCTTATGTGTTTAGCGCTGATGAAGGAATGACACCCTCATCCGTTTCTGCACCAGCAGGGTCACTTCTCCTGACCCCAAACCTCCAGCCACCAGACTTCAAACACCCCCTTCTTTTTCCCCTTGGCCTGTTTAAAGACGACTTCCTACAAAACACTTTGCAGGATGTGGAACCAGTCTAACAATGAACTGAAACGTTAGCTGGAATGAAAGAAACAGTGAGGGAGTGGTAGTTTAGAGCTCAAATTCTCCTAAATTATCATATGTTAACATGCTTAGAGTGACCCAGAGTTAATAGAAGTCTTATATTAATATTTAAACATATTTAAACAAGAACCATAAGGGCATAAATGAAATTCTGGGTCAAATGGAAAGTTTAAAATGGAAAGAAGGCTCCTAATGTGCTCTTTAGGACACAAATAAATTCTTAATCAATTTAGCGACTTTTATTCCAGTCTGGCTTTTGTCCTTTTTAATGTGTGCTAAATTGTGCATTGTTTATATAACTTATATAAACCTTTTCTTCTTTTTTTTGCAGCCTGCAATGTTACCATCCACAACCGATGTCGAGACACTCTACCCAACTGCGCCAAAATGAAACAAAAAGTAAATTCATTGCTGTATTTAAAGTCATAGTCCCTGTTCTTTGTGTAGTGGAAGAGCACACTAAAAGTGTAGACTGTTCTTGCTGAAATATGTATTAAAGCTGATATTTAAGTGGCAATTCTACACACAATAATTAAACTAAAACTATTTGCATTTGTTATAATGTTTGCTAACGAATGGCTGAAAAAGCATGATTTTGATGTGCGTGATTTTCAGCAACAGAAACTAGCCATGGTGAGGAACAACTCGGCCTTACAGAATGTTGCTCTCCGTACCAAAAGTGAGTTCTACTGCCTTCCATTTTTTTCTAAACAGAAGATACTTATCTTTGTCTGTTTTTCCTCACGTTCATACTTTTTCCAATGCATGAGTGTTTTGTTACACCCCACGCCCATGTTAGTGAGGTGCTGCTGCTTCCTGCTGGTTATTGGGTTGCACTGCATCAGCTAGAAGTTTTAGTTTGAAATGATGTCACATGCTTATTACAAGTTTCACACAAACTGGTAAAACCAGAATGTACACCAGTGAACCTTTGTTTATCTGTCTGTTAAAAGGCAGGGAGGCTTTATCAGTTGATCAATACAATCTTAGATTCTCCTTATACATATCTTTGTTTGCCATTCAGTGGAATCGTGATTCCTGTGTGGCTTCTCTCTGATCTTATATGCTTTGTGTAATGATTTTAAAGTCAGTGTGTTTGTGTGTGTGTGTGTGTGTGTTTTTTTTCATTGTTGGTCTCTCTGCAGCTCCCATAATGAAAGAGCGGCCCAACTCTGCCATTTACCCTTCTGACAGCCTGCGTCAGTCCCTCCTGGGTGCCCGCAGAGTGCGCTCGGGTTTGTCCCTTTCCAAAAGTGTCTCCACCAATAACATAGCAGGGTAAGCTAACTGCCACCGCACATTAACTCAGAGTGAATTGAGCTCTTAAGCCCATTTACCTGTAATTGTTTACCTGGCTTGCTTATCGATGTCCCCTTACCTTGACTAATTACGGGGGGAGCCTTCCAGACTAAAAGGCTTAAATGGCTTGTTTACTTGCTTGCTTGTATACTTGCCGTTATACAGAGACATGTTCAACTTCATGTAGGCTAGTAGCAGTAGCAGACATGGCAACAATGGTGAGGGTATACATTGATTGAGAATGTTCTGATTCAATCCATTTAAATCCTTTGAATGTCAGTGTTCCGTTTTTAACCACTTGTTTGTGGTTTTTTGTGTGTTTGTGTAGGAACCTCAACGATGACTCCCCTTTGGGGCTGCGCAGGATCTTATCTCAAAGCACCGACTCTTTGAACTTCAGGAACCGGGCCATGTCTATGGAGTCTCTAAACGACGAGGGTAAGCAATTGAGACACGCATATTGACTTACTGAAAGCACTCCAGGCATCTCACGAACCATGTTTCCCCTCTGTAGGTGAGGTGTATTCGTCTGTACTGGAAGAACTGGAGCGAGAAGGTCGAGACTTTGAGGCCGATTCCTGGAGCCTGGCAGTGGATGCGTCCTATTTGCAGACGCACCGCAAAGATGTCATCAAAAGACAGGATGTCATCTATGGTAATATTTGCGGCCCAAGCTTGGTTTTCAAGTCACAGAAATATGCTGTATGACAATACAAGAATGGCTTAATTTTACGCAAATTGAAGGGTTTTGAAGGATAATTATTGCATATTTTAGGTGGGTAGACTGAAATAGCTTAGCCATAAGCTAGTCTTATAATTCCCGCTAGCTACGATTGTGTAAATATAATACATTTATTCATTTGTTTTGAAATTTGTATACCTTTCCACCATCCCTCCTCTGCCTCAGAACTGATCCAGACAGAACTGCACCATGTGCGGACGCTGCGGATCATGGAGGGGGTGTTCAGACGGGGCATGTTGGAGGAGGTGCAGCTGGAGCCAGGCGTGGCACATGCTGTCTTCCCCTGTCTGGACCGACTGTTGGCTCTGCACACACAGTTTCTGGCACAGTTACTCGTGAGGAAGAATGACAGTCTGGCACCGGACAGCAAGGCCAACTTCACCATAAATAAGCTGGGAGATGTGTTGGTGGAGCAGGTGAGGCAGCTTTCATGCACAGGAACAGCATATGCAGCTCACATTAAAATGTCTTCAGTGTCAGGATATAGGGCTTATTCATACCAATGCCCAATAACACTGAACTCTGAATGGTTCCAGAAAGTTCTCCCAAATGTGGGTTCTGATATTCCAGCACTGCATATATAGCAAGAATGCTCAAATGTAATGCACTATGAGTTTAAACATACCACATTAAGGCTTGTGCTAACACAGTATTTTATGCTTTTCTCATATAGTTCTCTGGCCCATGTGCTGATGATATGAGGAAGACCTATGCTGAGTTCTGCAGTCGACACCTGAAAGCAGTTAAACTGTACAAAGAGCTGCTGGCACGAGATAAGAGGTTCCAGCAGTTTATAAGGGTGAGCAGGACTGAGTCAATGATATGAGCACCAGCTAAAAAAATCAGTGTAAATAGATGTAAACTATATGGACAAAATTATTGCCACATTTTGTATTCACAAAGATTTGTCAAACAAAATGGGTCTTTATAAAGATTGTTGTGACTTTAGGTATGGTACTGTGATAGTTCATCCCAGTTGTATATTCTATAGTCAACTGTAAGTGGCATTATTGGCAGGGTCAATGACTGCTAAAGGCCATGGTGGGTAAGTTGCCAAAAATAAAAAAATTCAACTGGCATTATTGGAAGCACAAAAAAACTTAATGGAAAGGGTTTCCACATCCAAACAGCTGAACAGAAGCCTCACATTACCAAGTCCAAAGGCAATGCTGAAGCAGTGTACAGCACACCACCACTGGACTGTGGAGCAGTGGAAGCATATTCTATGGAGCGATGAATCGCTTCTCTGTTTCGCAGTAAGATGAGATAGATGAGTCTGTGTTTGGCAGATGCTGGGACAGTGTTAAATACCTAACTGCATCTGCCACATGCCATAAAATGTGTAATGATCAGGCATCCTGATTCTTTTGTCCATATAGTGTATGTATTTACATGCAGTGGTCCTAATAGTTGACTGAAACCCTGCAGGGAGGAGTTTCTCATGATTCTCACCACTTTTTTGCAGCGGGCAAGCCGGGGTCCACTTCTGCGGCGCCATGGCATCCAAGAGTGTATCCTGCTTGTCACTCAGCGGATCACCAAATACCCTGTCCTTATCCAGCGAATCCTGGACAACAGCAAAGGTAGGACATATGACCTGTGCCTTTGGATTATTTAGTTGGGCATTTTCTAGGCATCAATGGATGCAAATTTAGTTATGCAACAACATTTATGTCTTATTTAGCCCAAAATAACAAGAAGTAACACTCCTCACACATTGACCCTTTCTGCACGCAAGAGAAAAAACAACCTCCGGCACCCTTTGATTTCTGGCACTCAGGTAACGAGGAGGAGGCTGAGTCTCTGAGCCAGGCGCTGACTCTGATTAAGGAGCTGCTGAGCTCAGTGAACCAACAGGTACAGGAGCTGGAGCGCACCCAGCGACTTCAGGAGATTCAGGCCCGTATGGACCCATGGACTGAGACAGAAGTGCGTGGCGGGGGTGTGTTCCGTGGGGCGGAGCTACAGAGGAGGACACTTATCCATGAAGGAACTCTGCTGTGGAAAACCAGCTCCCGCCTTAAAGGTATTGCAATAAGTAATACTTATAATATTCTTATAAAGTCCGTTCATGATATATTATGTGTCCTGATAACTGATGGATTAAATGCATGACTTTATTACAGATGTTCAGGTTTTGCTGATGACAGATATCCTAGTTTTTATGCAAGAGAAGGACCAGAAATACTTTTTTGCTGCTTTGGTAAGCCCAACAAATATTCATCAAATTATTTTGGTTGTCCAGTCATTCTAATATAATTATTATGTGCATTTAAAATATTATGTTCTTTCTCTATCTCCCCCATTCCTCCCTCTTTCCATCTTCTCAGGATAAGCCTGCAGTGCTCTCCCTGCAGAACCTCATTGTGAGGGATATAGCCAGTCAGGAGCGAGGCATGTTCTTCATCAGTGATTCTACACCTCCGGAGATGTATGAAATTCACGCAGCATCCAAAGATGACAGGAACACCTGGATGCGGCTGATCCAGCAGACTGTCAGCTGGTGAGAAGCATGTCCCCATGGTCCACTTACTCATACAGAAGTTATATATTCTACCTGCTACAAACCAAACAATGGCCAAATGCACAAATCGGCTCACAATGTGTTGTCTCCTGCCTCAGCTGCCCGTCCAGAGAAGACTTCGCCCTCATTGAAACTGAGGACAAGGCCTTGCTTCGCAGACTCAGAGGTCAGTAGAGGAGAGGTCATTTCTTACCCTGCATTTAAAACCTTCAATGACACTGTGGATAAAATGTAAAATGTCGTTTAATTATATGAATAGAGAGGTGAACGGATGAATAGATGCATATTTGGGCAGATATTTAAAGCAATTGTGAATTTCAGCGGACATCCAACAGAAGGACCGCGAGGTTCTGGAGCTTTTGCAGGAGAGGGTGACACTCTTCTCGGACCTGGTCACTGGAGGCCAGGAGGTCGCTCTTCCAACCAACTGTAGAAATGTGTTTCGAGCAGACACACCACATGCTCCACAGGCTGAGAAGATCCTAAATGAGGCTATTGCTGAAGGTGAGACAAACTAAAATAGCCTGAATAAAATTCCTGTTTATCCTGAGGGAATTTAGCCTTCATTTAAATACTCAATAATAAACTTTTGATAAGAGCAACAAATTTGCAAATATAATGCTACATACTAAAACTGCACGTCTGTGCATTAGTGGACAGGCTGGGTGAGCTGTTGGTTGGCTCTACCATTGAGCTCCCTCAGTCCTGCAGTTCCAACGGTGACCAGAACCACACCGAAGCACCAGTGACCAGTAAGAAATTCACCTTACGTCCTTTCATTTCAAAGCAGAAAAACTTGCCACAAGTCTTCAGTGCGATTGATTTGATTTTTCATTCTTCCAAAAAACAGATGGAGATACAGTTTCGGTCAATGGCACACATGATGGAATCTGCCCACCACCGAAGGTAAGAATTTTGCACAATGTTTTATATTTATTTAAATCTTTACTGTAATGTATAAGATATACCTTTATATATATTTTATGGGTGGTAGTAGCCTAGTTAGTAACACACTCACCTATGACCCAGAAGACCAGAAAGTCACAGTTTCAAACCCCACTTACTATCATTGTGTCCTTGAGCGAGACACTTAACCCTGATTGTCTTCGGGGGGACCGTCCATGTAACTACTAATTGTAAGGCACTGAGGGCATCTGTTAAATGCTGTAACATGTAAATTACAGCATGTTTGTTTGGTTCCACCAATTCTAAGAGCCAATTAAACCATTCATTTTGAACACAATAGGACAAGAATGGCAACCAGGTGCAAGACAAAACCCCAAATGAGGTATGGCATTTTTCCTTTTTTTTATTTACACCTGTTTTCTTATTACAGTTTGTCCATATGGCTGATACATACAAAAACTTACAGATGAGGACTAAGTTAATGTTTATTTTCCCAATAAACTGTATTCTTAATACTGAAAATCTACATGAAACAGACATATCATGCAGGCATGCCCCATATCATATGTTCACAATTCCTGTCTTTATTTTAGGAAGTGTGCCAGAGACTGGTGAGCCTTAGCACTCAGCTGCATGCACTTCAGGTACAGTGTACAGTACAGCACACATGCATTTTTTATGCTGTCTTCAGTTTTCTGTACTTCTCACTCCTCCCTTCTTTCCATCCTGTCACCACCAGGCTGCAGTTATCTGTCAGGACTCCATGCTCGAGCTGTGTCTACGGGAAGGCGGTGCCCCTGCCTCCACCCCGATCACCCCGACATCCCTCAACTGCCCCAATCCCCCAGCAAAACTGTGTCGCTCATTGTCTCGGGACACTGGTCTAGATGTGGGGATACTGGGGGCAGGTGGAGATGTCACCCTTCTCCAGCGGCAGTGCAGCCTGCTGCAGGAGGAGGTGGTTCGGCTGCGGCTCACAGAGGTGAAGTTGAAGGAGAGTGAGAAAAGCCGCCTCCTGCTGGAGCAGCAAATAAGGGACATGCAGGCTGGATGTTTTGGTGCAGGCATCAGACAGCAGAATACCACAGACGCCACTACAGCACAGAAGGTGGGTCGTTACTTCATCTTCTTGTTATTAGGGTCAGACCAGTGTGTTCACTAAGGATAATTAACAATTGATTCATTTAAATTAGTTACTGAAGGACAAAAATAGCTCCAGGTGTCCTCATTTGTGACATTTGACCTTTTCATCCACAAGGTTGCTCCCCAGGGAAAAAGCAGTGAAGGAGACGCAACCCCTCTTGCTCCGCTCGCATGTCAGGAAACAGTTGATCAGTTAGATGGCTTACAGGAAGGCAGTGAGGACGAGGACAACTCGGATGAAGAAGAAGAAGTGCGAATCACACCACGGTCCGACAGTCCACGAGGTTAGTAACTGTTGGGGAGTCAGAGGATGCGGATGAAGACATAAATAGAGTAAAACAGAATGAATGTAGCAATGTGTGCACCTGGTTTGTAAAATGGTGCAGTAAATAAAGATTCCTTGAGGAAATACATAGGTGTCAGGTGCCATAGTCCACGTTTGACAGATTTTTGAAGCTCATATATCTGTGCATTAAAGTGTAGGCATGGCAAGGAAATGTCCTCTTTGTGTCATTTGTTGTTTACTGTGTGGGTGTGTGAATTTGTGCTGTCAATATTTAACTCCCACTGTCTGTTTGTATGAACTCTGAAAGCCGACCCCGCCCACATGACTCCTGCTGTATCTTTCTAAATTATTTTTCTATATTGTGATCATCTTGGCGAGCAGTGTTGGCCTAGAGGTTAAAGAAGCGGCTCCGTAATCAGAAGGTTGCCAGTTGATGGTTAAAAGCAGAGGACACATTTCGTTGTGTGCTGTGCTGCAGTGTACAATGACAATCACTTCACATCTTTTGATGCTTTGGCTCATCAGGGAACATGTTTTGATATTAAACTTCAGTTAAATAGGTTTTGGTAGGTTAGTAAGTGACGTACACATAGTGCACCCTGCCAGCGATATATATGAAGATTCACAAACTTCCTTCATGATATCAAATTGCAAAATTATTTACAGTTTCTGATGATTCAATGGGTGGGGTGATGTTTTAGTATGTAAAAAAATCTAACTGGCGTGAGTTGTTTACCCTATTTCTTAAAGCACCAGTGGAAGTAAATCCACTGTGGAAGAGAATTTGTAATTCAATTGTATTAATTTGATTCCACAGATCTTCAGGATATTCCAGAAGAGGCTGAATGTGGAGCAGAGGCTCAGCACCTAGATGGCGAACCGCCAGAAAGTTAACATCAGGACCACCCTAAAGCTGGACCCAAACCTGAAGGACTGTTTGTTTCAGGACAACTGTGGCTTTCTTACTACAGACATCTACAAGCAGGCCACTTACGTACCCTGCTATTTTACAGTTTAAATTAATTGATGTTGTGCTGTAGTATATAATTATTGAATTAATAACGTGCCCTTTCTTATTATGTAAAGGCTGACATTTCCATGTTTTCTTATTCTACTTTTACCTTGCATTTAATCATTTTTTAAAAGATGCAATATTATGATGGAGGTTTTAGAGGAGAATAAGGTTCTGCTCAGCAGATGGAATATCAGCATCTGTTGATGATTATAACTGCACAGCAACACAACTGTTTCGACTTGTTATGTGAACAAGTTGTCCAGCCCAGGGTTTGGCCTGGCAATGCTGGATAGAGGAATGAAGTAATATTTTGTACTGTACTGAATGCAGTTATGATTTGACTCCTCCGCTTTTAATGTAAACACTTGAAATCTTGAAGTCTTTTTTTCAGTGACCAAAATGTTTCAGGTTATCTGCAACTGTTTGGGGAGCAATTACCGCAGAAGTATGGCAAGTTGTTGAACACAGACAAACCAAAGTTCTTTGCCATTTTGAAAAAGCAGTGACGTAGACGTCACTTATCAGACTGATCACAGTGTGGACAGTGGATCTGTACAACTGATCTCAAACCTCAGCTTCAAATAATGTTCATGTAAATGTAGCACAGGCAGTTTGCTCTGACCATGTAGTGAAGGATAATATTGTCCAAATACTTCACTATTGGGCACAGCAGGCTAAGAGCCTCAATTAATGAACACAAGTTAGAGGGTAAAGGTCGCCCCTAACCAATGCCACAAAAGGAAATGTGTTTTTCTATATATTGTTGTTAATTCTGGCCATGGAACAGAAGAAGAAACACACTGCAGTGTATAAAACTGGATCCAGAGGATGTCAGTGTTTGTGGCAAATGAAAAGGAAACGCTTGCCTCTATAATGTATATTATATATAAGTATTGGTCTGTATAAACATTTGATTGTCTTAAAAAAAAAAAAGTTGTGGACTTTTGAAAAAAATGTTTTGTTGTAATTTTTATTGGTTTTATTATTATTATTTTTATTGGATTTAACCATATTTGCTCTTATGTCTTAAACATAAATATTGCTTGAAACATTACTCTGGTCTTTTGGTTTTTCTTTCGCCTAAACGTTAATCTAGTTCTCGGAAAGTCTGGCAGACCTCATTTCTGTCTAAATAGCACCATGGGAAAGGAGAAGCACTGTTCCATTCATCTGGGAACTTTGGTCCCTGGAGACCTTTGTGCTTCACTTCCAGGTGTGTGTTTCCTGTGGTTATAGTTCAGTAATAATATTTAACAACTGAGGAATCTGCAACACGCCCTTGTATGCAGACAGTTCAGGAAAAGCTGAAACTCCAGGCGACGTGGAGTCATTCGACCCCTGAATACAGGACGGACTACTACTGAACATGCAGAGGTGAGTGCCAGGGTTTTTGAATACATGTCTAAATATTTTTAAACGATTTTAAGAGAGTTACACCATGAAGGGGTGGATTGGAAGATTTTATGCATAAATTGCAGAAAGAAGCAATGGATGTCAGTCTTGTCTAATCTCATACAGAATCATACAGAGAAAACATTGGTAACGTAGCATTCCAAACTGGGAAAATGAAAGGAAAGGGTGTAGTCTGGACTTCCAAAGAGGGTTGTGGTCTCAAGTCCTGCTTTGTGACAATTTGTGTACATGAGTATGAAACTATCCTGTCATTAATGAAATTCATTTCTTTATTTAAGGGACTTAACGATAAGAATAGAAACTGTCCCATTTGGATTAAAGGTACTGTACAGTGTTCTAGTGTTCCTCCCCAGCAAGAGAGACTGTGTTCACCTCGGAAAGATCAGCAGATCCCTCTTTTTTCATTTCAGGAAATGTGGTGGGGAACACTTGGCACTATTCGTCCTTTCCCGGCTTTCAATCCCGAGCAGGACGCCCGTGAGATTTTCATAGCCCTGGATAAAAAGGGTACATGCTGTAAAATGAAGTAATGTAAGGTTTAACGTAGTTGGGTAGATGTTGTATACAAGTGCTATGTGTAATGTCAGGACTGGTTCTACTGCTTTTTGTATTTTAAATAGTGCTGTTCGTGGTGACGTTGTTCATCTTTTTATTTATTTTTATTTTTTTATTAACCTTTATTTTACCAGGCCATGACAAGGGCCTGGGAATACTGGTAAGAGGAGACAGAAATGCAAGGGACACAGAAATTGTTGTTAAAAAGGTTAATTAGAAAGCCGCAACAGGTATAAATGTTCGTAATTGTATTGTATTGTTCTTGCTGGTGGAAATGTCTGCAATAAGATAGTTAGGTAAAGTGGAGGAGCCAGTTGTTCTGTAGATAAAATTGAACGGTCAGACTGTTTAACCTGGAAAATGAACCTGTTTGAGGGTAGTTCCATCTGTGAATGTCTGCGTAGTTATCTGGAGCAAGGCTTTTCTACCTTAAACGTGGGCAACCGCCCACCCTGAGGCTTACATGCATATCTGAAATAGAGTTTACTATTATAAAATTATTGCTTTGTTGCTTTTATTGCATTTTGTTAAATCATGAATTCAGTTTTATGGATTTGGTTATGATTACAGATGCATGTTCTTTGGTGAGAATACTTACCAACAGAAATAATGCCCAGAGACAAAGCATTGCAGAGAAGTTTCTGAAATTCTCAGAGAAGGTATTGCTTTTTTTTTTTTTTTGTATTTTATGCAGTGAAGGATCCTTTCCCTAGTTTTTTCCATGTTTTTTTTTTTTTATCCTTTTGGATCGATCCTGCATGCTCCCTTGCCTAAGAGCATTTATATAGAGGCTCATTGTACAGCAATAAACTTAATAATAATAACTTAATGGACCTTAATAATCTCACAATCAATGTGAAAAGTGATGCTTTGTGCCTACTGTTGTTACAGGATCTAAGCTTTGCTTTGAAGAAAGCTCTCTCGGGGTCACTGCAGGAGCTCATGCTTGCCCTGATGATGACACCAGCTGAGTTTGATGCTCATCGCCTGAGAGACGCCATGGAGGTGAGACAGGAATTATGGAGTCAAAAGGAGAGACTTTTATAGAGGCTTTTATATTCTAACACTGACTCACGACAGTGGAATCTGTATAGCCACTGTTCACCATCAGAGGGTCATGACCCAGCTTTGGGTTTCGGGAGAGCTGATAAAATCGATGTGAACATTACAAGTACAATGAAACTTGTGGAGCAAGTTTTGCATGATAACCGGCTTATATTATAAGCCTCCTTGTTAATGATCTCCTTATTTTATAAGAAATGAATGCCATCATTGCTTAATGCACTGGTATATTTAGCTCACCTTTGTGAAACATTGTGGACAGGTAAAAGTATTGTTCTCGCTTTCTCAGGGACTGGGAACTGATGAAGAGGCTCTTTTGGAAGTTCTGTGTACCAGCTCACCAATGCAACTAAAGGAAATCACTGTTGCCTACAAGCAGAGTGAGTGTCGTGGTGTATGAATAAAGGCCCAAATTAACACAAGGGGGCAAATTATGAATCTTTTTTTTTTTTCAGAATATGGTCGTTATCTGGAAAATGATTTGATCAGTGAAACCAGCAAAGACTTCTCCAAGCTGGTCATGGCCATACTCAAGGTATTTTGTTTACCTGTGAAAGCTTTTTTCCCCCCACAAACCACATTTAGTTTCTCATCTGTAATGGACATGCATCTGTCTTGTGAAAAGAAAGAAGAAGTAGATGCCCCAGGAAACATAGACTTTGAGCTTATTGATCAGGATGTCAGGGTATGTCTTTCTTTACTATTCTTACTCTTCATTCACCTCTCCAGATCGCCTTCTCTTCAGTCCACTGGACTTGTTAAGGGTTTGTATTTGTTTTTAGGCTCTTCTGGAAGCTGTCAACTGTAAAAAGACAGATGCAGCACCTTGGATTCAAGTGTTAACAATGCGAAGTACAGACCATCTTAACAGAGGTGTGATGCTCTTAGAGACAAAACCACAAATTATGTACAGCTCCATATTTTTTAAATATCCACTTATTTTTTCCTTAATTATTGTTCTGCTCAGTCTTTACTAGGTTGGAGAATCTGAAAGGGGAGACAATGGATAAAATTGTGCAGAATAACTTTTCAGGGGACATGAGGCTTGGTGTGCGCATTTTAGGTACAGTTTTGATCTATGCATGTATTGTATATTGTATATTAGGGTTAACCAGTGATTATTTTAAATCAGACTGAGATAGAAATCAGAATCTCGATTTGTGTAAAAAAAAAAAAAAAAACTGAACCCACATCCCAGTAGTGATGGTTACAGCCAAGTGCACACTAAGGAATTAGGACTTACTGGCTCGCAGACACAGACACGGACCCTAATACTCAGGGGGAGGGGGCATGTGGGGAAGGGGCGGTGGCACTAGCGTGGCTGTGACAGCCAAAAATTACTGTCACATCAGTTATGCAGTCATCTATTTTTTAGAAGAGTGAACATGTAAGAAATGTCATTATGGTCGTAATTAAGTGTACATAATATATATTTCCATTATTTCTGTTTATTTATCCAGTACGTTCCACCCAAAACACCCCTTTGTATTTTGCACAAAAGCTACATAATTCTATGAAGGTGAGTTATTGTTGATACAGGTGGATTTAAAAATTATAATGAATTTCGAGTGCAATTCAATAACAGAAAAGTTAATTTGCCATCTGTCATTAAGTCCTTCAAAGTTGTTGGCAGGTTTGAACAGTGAAATGACCTCAGCATCCATGTGTTGGCCCTTATAGAAAAATGCTGTAGTGCGTGGGATCCTGGTCAGTCGTAGTGAGGAGGACCTGCTCTGCGTGAGGAACGAGTACCGTAAACTGGCCAACACTTCTCTCTACTCTGCATTACAGGTCAGCAGTTTATATACACTTGTTAAAAAAAAATAAAGGGAACACGTCCAACAACACAATGTAACTCCAAGTCAATCACACTTCTGTGAAATTACACTGTCCACTTAGGAAACATCACTGATTGTCAATCAATTTCACATGCTGTTGTGCAAATGGAATAAACAAAAGGTGGAAATTATAGCCAATTAGCAAGACGTCCCCAATAAAGGCGTGGTTCTGCAGGTGAGAGGGACCCCCTTCCAGGGTAGAGTGAGCCTGTTGTAGGGTTAGAGAAGTCCAGAGTGTAGTCCAGTGTCATGGTCTAGATTACGTGTCCATTATGAAGTTACTGGTCCATTTGAAGATCCCTGAAGCTGTAGTTGTTACGGTGGTGGTGGCTGGTTCATTTCATGAGATCCCTCAGCAGACCATCCACCACCTCATCAGGAGCATGCCCAGGCATTGTAGGGAGGTCATACAGGAACGTGGAGGACACACACACTACTGAGCTGTAAGGACATTACATCAAAGTTGGATCGGCCTGTAGTGTGTTTTTACACTATAATTTTGAATGTGACTCCAAATCCAGAGCTCCATGAGTTGATTAATTTGATTCCCATGGATTATTTTTATGTGATTTTGTTGTTAGCACATTTAACTTAAGAAAAAAGTATTTAATAAGATTATTTAATTCATTCAGATCTAGGATCTCTTATTTTGTGTTCCCTTTATTTTTTTGAGCAGTGTGAAGTTTTTTTTTAAAACATTTTACTGTAAAAAGTATTATCTCTTGCTATAACTGTATTTCTATTAAATTCACAGAAAGAATATAAAGGAGAACTGCAGCAGGCACTTCTTGCCCTCTGTCGATCTGAAGATTTATGAATATGTTTTTCCCCTATTGTATGTTTATATGATTTTTGCTACAGGTAATGTGCTACAGTTATACTGATATCAAGACAGACTCTCATTTCTTAATATTTTAAATACTGTTAGGATTAGGGTGTCTTGTGAATAATATTTTGGTGTCTTTGTGTCAGATAAGAAGGGTATTGCTACTTGTGCTTATTATTGAAATTATTGTAAAATTGTGAATAAATAAATAAAAATAACAAACGTGGAATATGGTTCTACATTAATTTCTTTTTGCCTTTGTTTTGAAGTGTTTGTCCAGGACTGTCCATTGGATGGCGCTGTAGGTCAAAGATAACTCCCTCACTCACTCAGTTTCTATAACCACGTAGTCCTTCTCGACCAGTGGGACATTGGTCGCAGGGCGCACTCAAACATAGTATGATTTGCCAATTCACCCAGTGTACATGGATGGTGAGAGGAAACAGGAGAACTTGGAGGAAATCGGCGCTAGCTTGGAGAGAGAATGCAAACCTCACTCACACAAGGTCTGAGCTGGGAGTCAAACTCACAACCGTGAAGGTGTGAGGCCACGTTTCTAATTGACATGCCACTGTGTGGCTCCCTCAATTACCACAAAAGTATTTTAACAGGGATTATATGCTCAGAATACCATTGATGAAGAATATAGGTCATTGTAAAAAATAAAATACTACAGAATGATGGAAAAAAAATCTCAATAATAATGATCAATTAATATAAAATGATATTTTCATGAATATTGAATGTCCCTTTGATGTCTGTAGTTCTCATTTACTCCACTGTTTACTCACTTGTGGTAAGGTGATATTAATACACACCTTTCCCCTGGCTCATTTAGTTAGTGACATATGCTGTGGCAGCCCCACCTTTCATCACTCTCAGCCAAGAAACAACTATTAATATCCTGAGGGGGGATGTGAGGACCTCTCATTTCCAACCAGTGATTCAGCACAGTGTAATTCTCATAATATCTGGCATGGCTTAATACAGAAAGCCATCACATTCCATGTAGGAAAGCTATGTAAATTATTTTTTATTTCAGGAAAATTATTCAAAAGCGGAATGGAAATACGGGTTTGGTGAGGGTAACATGTCTCAAAAACGCTGGTGTGGGAAACTGGGGTGGAAAACTAAGTAGTACTAGAAAAAACATCTTAGGGTCTTACAGAAGTAAAGATGTTCACCAAACTTCAAAAAAGTGCAGCATAATGTTACTCTACAATAGGTTGTGACGACTTTGAATATATCATCATCATCAGTACATAAGGTAATCAAAAGTATATGAGGAAAAAGGTATATTCAGAAAGGGGAAAGCATGCCTATAAGTATATTATTAAGTATATTATACAAAAATGTGGCTTAAAAATGTATACATACAATGTGGCTTAAAAAGTATTTGGCAGCCACCGATTGTGCAAGGTCTGTAATTTTCATCATAGGTATGAGAGACAGAATGTAAAAAAAATCCAGAAGATCACACGGTATGATTTCTAAATAATTTCTTTGTATATGGTGCAGAAAATAATCAAGCTACAACTACAATCAAGCAAGAATCAATCAAAGACCTGTTACTTCTTCTTTAAGAAGGTCTTCTATACTTCATTCATTACCTGTAATAATGGCACCTGTTTAAAAAATATCTGTATAAAAAATACCTTTACCGGGGAAGAGGTGGCCTAGCGGTTAAGGAAGTGGTCCCGTAATCAGAAGGTTTCTGGTTCGAACCTCAATCCGCCAAGGTGCCACTGAGGTGCCACTGAGCAAACAAACGTTATGTCACCGTGTGCTGCAGTGTATCACGCTGCATCAACATGGATTCAAATCCTGCAGCACTCGAAAGGCCCTCCTGTTTTTTTGCAAAGGAGACAGGACAACTGATCCGATTAAGGAAAGGATGAATTGGGTCATGAGTTTTTCCAAAAACGTTATTCCATCAGTAATACCATTGAAGATGAAATGTGGCTGCATCTTCCAGCATGGCAATGATTCCAAACACACTGCTCAGACAAAGAAGGAGTAGCTACGTAAAAAGCATTACAAAGCCTAGCCAGTCTCCAGACCTCAATCCATTAGAGAATTTGAGGAGGGAGCTGAAAGTCCATGTTGGACAGTGACAGCCCAAAAACATCACAGCTCTTGAGAAGTTTGGCATGGAAGAATGGGCCAAAATACCAGCTACAGTGTGTGAAAACCTAGAGAAAACCTAGAGAAAATGGGCCAAACAAGGTTACATTACAAAGTATTGAGGAGAACTTTTGCTATTGACCAAATACACTACTCACAATAGTGGATGTTTGTTTCACTTCAGACATTTTTGGGATATTGAGGCAATTGTATCGGGGGTGATAGACACACCTCATTTTGTGTTTTCCATGTAACGGTCTCATTGTGTACAGGTGTAACTTATATTGGGGCCAATATCAAGAGACAACCTTTCTCAATGTGCCAACCTTTCTCAACATTCTGTGGGTATAAAAGTTCATCATTCAAACAGCCATGAAAACATGACATCACTTAATGGATAAGCAGCATCCATTGGTCATGATGCGCCTTTGGGTCGGTGGCAGGCGGTCAGGTGTTGCTTGTGAACTTGGTGTGTCTCAAAGTGTCATCAGTGTCATCAGACTTGCATCAAAACACAGAACAGAGTTCATGACAGACCCAGGAGTGGAGCCCCACAAGTGACAGACCGCAATGATGACCGGTACCCAAGGACCTATTCACTCAGACATGTTATGCAACAACCACATAACACATAATGTTTACAAGTTGTAAAGGATACTAGGGTTTCTGTTTCCACATATCTGTTATGTGGCAGAATTGTCAAAGCTCGACTTCAGGAAGTTGGAGTTACTCATATGGTATGGCCATCAATGTCCCCTGACCTGAACCCCATAGAGCACGTCTGGGACAAGTTGAATCAGAGACTGAATGATCGTACCCCACCCCCACGTGACCTGGCAGAACTGCATGTAGCACTTGTGGAAGAGTGAAACTCATTGCCTCAGAACAACATTGTGTCTCAAAAATAAATTTGTTGGGAATACTCCCAAATCCATTTCCATGCCAGGCCTTTAGTACGGTTATTCCAAAAGGTTACAGCAGAGGGAGCAGAGGCGAGTTCCCTTAGAAAAAGAGCTCTGATATTTCTACCAGTCTTTTTTTTTTAAGGTTAAAGGGACGTGGGGACGTTTTCTCTGCAGCGGAATTGAATGTGTCTACGCAGGGCTCTCTAGCTGGCAACACAAACGACGGTAATAAAGAAGGCCGCCATGATGGCGGGAGGCGCAACGTCACTTCCTGCGCGGCGCTGGGCGGGGTGCACCGGAAGCCGGTTGAAATGAGGAAGACGGGGCGGCGCAGCCAGTCGTACGTGCGTCGGGCGGCGGGCAGATAGCGAGAAACGAGAGAGGCCGTCCTTGGCGTCCATAGTCTTTCTTAGTCTTCCTTGCGACGTGGCCCAGGTCGCCGAAATTGCTTTTTGTTTCTGTCGTGCGGCGTGAAGACGACATTAAAGCGTGTCGACTCGGCGTGTCGTATCCGGTAAATTAGCGGCGCGGCTCGTTAGCTGGCTACTCCAAATTGGCTTATCGACCGTCGGCGTGTTTTCCGCGCGTCTTAATGCCAGTTTCCCCAGTGCCGGAGTAATCGAGTGGCCGCTCGTTTCCGCCCGGTTCGGATCTCGCCTGGTTCTGGGACGCCGCCGAGATTGAGGAGTCGCCGCTCAGCTCTGATTTCCAGTCCGGACTTGTTTGCGGGGCGTAGTTTCTCAGCCCCGACTCCGCGGCCCGCCGCCGCTTATTCGCACACGAGCGTCCGCCTTTTGCCACATTTGCCCGCGTCTTTAAGAGCAGTTCTTTAGTCAGAAAACTAACTTCGATCAAATAATAAACAAAAAAAAAAATGGCCGGAGCGAACAGCGTCGAGGCGGTGAAGCGCAAGATTAAAGTTTTGCAGCAACAGGCGGACGAGGCCGAGGAGCGAGCCGAGATCCTGCAGAGACAGGTCGAGGAGGAGAAGCGGGCGAGGGAGCAGGTAAAGGACACTCTCCAGTAAAATGAAAGAAAAAATTAAAACGTTTTTCATTAGTAGGACGCGGCGCTTGGTCCGAATGGCCGCACGAGTCCCCCGCTGGGCCGCGACGAGCCGCGTTAAAGATGCCCGGGGCGACGCGGTGTCGGTTGGGTGTTTACAGCAAACCGCAGCGGCCTCGCCCGCAGTCGCGCTGTCACTTGGTCGCCCAACGCTTGTCGGCGTGGCCGGGCCGTTTGTTTCGCTCTGGTGGTGCTTCTGACAGCACTTCAGGGCCTGCAGGTGGTCGGCCTGGTGAGGCCAGTTGGCTTGTGATTGAGTAGTATGTCGCATGTTCTATTCTAGACAAGTTAGGCCTTAGTTTTGTAACTCACAATCTGTGGAAACCCAATGAGAATTGCTGGTGTCTTCTCATTGTTAGTTAAGTGTCTTGCTCAGGGACACGATGGTAGTGAGTGGGATTTGAACCTGGGTCTTCTGGTTCATAGGCGAGCGTGCTACCCACTAGGCTCCTACCACCCTCACTTAAGATCACCTTATCTGCTTTTTATAAAATATTTTTATATATATATGTGTGTGTGTGTGAGAGATATATATACACACACACACACACATATATATATATATATATATATATATATATATATATATATATATGTGTGTGTGTGTGTGTGTGTGTGTGTGTGTGTGTGTGTGTGTGTGTGTGTGTGTGTGTGTGTGTGTGTATGGTGTTTGTAGCATAGTGAGTAACTTGTCTCTGAACCAGAAGTCCCAGGTTCAAACCCCACTTACTACCATTTTGTCCCTGAGCAAGTTGCTCCATGGGGAATGTTCCTGTAACAACTGGTTGTAAATCGCTCTGGATAAGGGCGTCTGATAAACGCCTTGAATGTTTTTTTTTAATTTATATCTGACTCCCTCTACTTCAGACTCTGAATATGATTTGACATTCCTTTGTTGGTAAATTCCACAGGAAAGTCATAACCGCCTCAAGGCCTGCGCATGTCGCCGGGCCGGTTAGCATCACTGCGCTCCACTCTGCTAATGATTAGCTGCCTATGATCAATGGGGCAAATGTATTTCTCCGTTGGCTTGTGATGGCCCTGCCAGTAAAGGCAGCTGCTGAACGTGGGCTGCACCCTTAACTTGTGTAGTCATGCTCTGATGCTGCGGAAGGTCTGCTTGCCAACTGATTGTGAGGTTTTTTTGGGCTCAGGCCAGAAGGGAAGTGACACAGACTTAATGGCATGGAATTACTGGGCCGATGGAGCGCCAGTTATGCATTTGTCTTTTCTGTGTCAGATACTTTATCTGCTGTGGTTTTTTTTGCTAACATGCTGCATTTAAAGCACATATAGGTTAAGTAGTTTGGACTAGATAGGATATTTTAGAGCTCTTGTGCATTTTTTTTTTTTTTTTTTTGTCTCTTGTTAGCTGTTGGTCTGAAACTTCACAACATTCACAGTTGTGAAATGAATTGTAAAAGAAATACAGGAAATTCTGTAACGCAAGTGTCATTAGTATGAACACAAACCGTATAGGGGAGGACTTGCATGTTTCTACGGCGATTGGTGACTAATATCACGTTGTGGTGCTGTGGTGGCACGAAGGCCTGTTCTTGATGGTGCCATGGTGGCAGCGTCTCGCCCGTCACAGTGCGCTGCAGTCAGCGCTGTTGTCACGTTATAGGCTGTGCTTTTGTTCTGTTCTTATTGTTCTTAGATGCATGTTCTGGTTCTGACCTACTTAGTTGCATACCAGTTGGTCCCATCTGCTCTGGTTTTAACCCCCGTTTCATTCCTACTAATTCTGTTTCAGCTATGTGATAATCACTGTTCTTTTTTCCCCCCATGAGACACTTTTTAAACTCGCCACTTTGGTACCACTTTTTTTTTGCTCCTTCACACATTCACTCCATTCCTGAGGTGAAACGGTGAGAGCAGATGCTCCAACATGCTGAAACGTTTAAATGTTGCAATCCTCATTTACCCCACATGTAATCAAGCATTTCACACAGGCCTCCATGTTCCTCATTATTCAAAATCAGTTGCCCTTCAGTTTAAAACTTTTTTTTTTTTTTTTTTCTTTCTGATATCTCACTTTTTTTTCCCCCCTCTTCTCCCACTGCTCTCCACACATGCTCAGGCTGAGGCGGAGGTGGCCTCTCTGAACAGACGCATCCAGCTGGTTGAGGAGGAGCTGGACCGCGCCCAGGAGAGGCTGGCCACCGCGCTGCAGAAGCTTGAGGAGGCTGAGAAAGCTGCTGACGAGAGTGAAAGGTGGGCTGGTCCACGGCCTCTCCTGCCTAGTGGCTGGCAGACTGCTGGGGGCTAGTTTTAACCCTGTCAGGGTTCAAGAGTGTGATCTAATTTCTCAATGGTGCAACAAAAATGCGTCGGTGCATAAAGTCCCGAGGTGTAAGCAACCGACACATATTGGGGAACGATCATAAAAGAGGTGATTAGCCTGGACCACATCAAATGTGACCACACTTTTTTTTTAACTTTTTTTTTTTTTTTCTTTTTTTTTATTTAGATTTTCCATTTATTTAATTGGCCTTGTTTTGATTTCAGCTCAGTGAAGCACTTTAAGCACCAAAGTATTTTCACCAAGTTACCTTTCTTGTAGAATTGTGCTTCAAATAAAGAACTTTAACCGGATTTGTTAATCATTTACAAGTCCGTATTGCCTTTATGAGCGGCAATTTACAAAGGGCAAAAAAGTAAACCTATAAAACTGCGTTGTTGAATGTGATGCCGTCGGAAATTTGGTGCGCCTAAGAAAAAAAAGTTAGTCTGGAGCCCCGCCAGTTGGTTTTCATGTTGCAAAGTGGGGAAATGGATGCTTTTGGTGATTTTTCGGTGTCTTGAGTTGGACCTGATCTGCCTGATCACCGGTAGATTTGTAGGACTTGCATTTAAATACAAGCTGACCAAGCATGTGAACAAAATGCTGTTTTGATGTTTTTAGTTTGTGGAAGAAGTAGAGTAAGTTAATTCTTAATGTTAGTTCTGAGGAGAGTTCGACAGATTTCAGCAGATCAGCCTTCATGACTAGGCACCATGCAGACATGTTAATGGGATTTCTATATGAGATAATAGAGACTCTCAGAAGGGTGAAATGTTAGCACTTCCACATCGTGTTCAGTCATGAACAAAAATCCTACTGCAGCGTCATTTGCACAATGCCCAGATGCTTTTGCGATGTGTTTTAACTGGTTTTATTATAATCTGGAATGATAGTTATTTTGGTTTTCATGTATGCATTCATGGAACCGTGTCATTGAAGCGGAAGCCCTTATCAGAACTCTTCTTAGCACTAACATTTTAGTAAAATATTTGTATCCGCGTGGAGATGCCTGCCCTGATCATGCGCCTGACGCTGTTACTTTCCCACAGAGGGATGAAGGTGATTGAGAACAGGGCCCTGAAGGATGAGGAGAAGATGGAACTGCAGGAGATTCAGCTTAAGGAGGCCAAGCAGATAGCTGAAGAGGCCGACCGCAAGTATGAGGAGGTGAACTAGCCCACTCCACCCATACATCCTCCCCCACCGTTCTTGTTTTTTTTTTTTTGGCAGGAGCTAAGCCTGTTCTCCATCCATCTCTCGCTCTGTACATGTGCAGGTGGCTCGTAAGCTGGTGATCATTGAGGGAGATCTGGAGCGCGCTGAGGAGAGGGCAGAGCTCTCTGAAGCGTGAGTCGTGTTCACTTTCCCTGTGTCTTGTGGACATACACACAAATAACACTGACTTGAAGGTCACTTAGACATTTATTACGTTAGTGTTTTTCAAACATGTGACCATGAAGCAGCATGAATATTATATGTGCAGTTTACGCTGCCATTAAACCAGTTAGCCCACTCACACGATCATACCAACACGCATGTTAGACATAGGTTTACACATACTTGCACAATGTCATTTTGCCGTCTGCATGCGAGTTTCTTTTTAGCATCTAATCAGTTTTTACCACAATCACCTAACTGAACTCGATTGCATCTCACATCTCCATCCGAGTTCCACTGTGCAAAGGCTTTGTGCATGTTTCCAGCCCACCATGACCCCACTCCTTTACCCCCCCTCTGTCTGCATGCGCTTTCCCTGTCATGTGACTCCGCCTCCCCCTCCTCCCTCCACTAACAGCACGCGGCGGAGGCTGGAGGAGCAGCTGCGGAGTTACGACCAGGCACTGAAGACCCTGCAGGCCGCAGAGGACAAGGTACTGCCTCCGCTCCGGCCTGCGCGCCTGCACTGGATACGCCAGTCCGCGGTGGTGAAGTTCAAATTACAAAAGTTCTCAGCCTCAACTCGAAGTTCTGATTTGGTGATCGAAATGTCTTCACCTTCCTCATTGTGGCCTTTTGCACCACCTCGCCTCCACTTTAGGAAATGGTGAACTAAAAAAAAAATAGTAAGGAGGAGACTTGAGTTTTAGAGCTTGTGGTTGCAATGGAGGCCAAGCCACCCAGCCTTTATCCTCACAGGGTCTCAGGATTTCAATTCCATCCTTGTTAACCACCCAGAGTGCCTCCACTGCCTTGCTGCTGCCTACATTTGCTGCTGATTCTTCATTCCCACCCCCTCACACTCTTCTGTTCGCCTGCTTGATCATGTAGTAACCACTCTCCATCTTCATCTTTTTTACCTCCTGTAAAGGTCAAAACAGGCACTAACTACACCAACTTTAATGCTTAATGGCCCATCATGTTTTTTCTATTTACTACAGCCCAATTACATTAACAGCCACTGGACCCCCCCCCCCCCTCCATTTTATTTCCTCATTCCCCAGGATTAAGATCATGTTTTTTCATTACGTTATATATCCTAATTGTAAATTTTGTCTTTTGTTTTGTCTCCCTGGACCGGCCCCCTCTGTGCTTCCCCCACTCAATCATCATATTTCCTCCTTCTCCCTCTGGCCCCTCTCTCTATCCCATATCCCCCATTCCTTCACACTCTCCCATGTCCCCTCCCCTCACCCTTTCCCACACTTCCTGCCCTTCCCTCTTTTTATTTTGCCAAAATAAACTGAAATGCAAAATTAAAAACGCACAAAAAAATCCTGCAGCAAATGTGCCGAGTTGGAGGAGGAACTGAGAAATGTCACCAATACCTTAAAATCCCTGGAGGCCCAGGCTGAGAAGGTATGAGGGAGGGGGCTGCACGCATTATCTTGGAACTTCTTCAATGGCTCAGTCCAGTCTTTGGGGGGGGGGTGCAGATTGTTTTTAGCCTGATGCTCATAGAGCTGCCTCTCAGATTCACAAATCCTCATGGGATGAGAAACTAAGAGACTTTTTTTTTTTTTTTTTTAAACTGATGGTAAAAATGTATATTTTCAGGATTCTTTCATCTGCCTCCCTCCAAAACTGATGCTCAGCTTCCCCGTGGTTCAGTTTAAAAAAAAAAAAAAAAAAAAAAAAATTTCTGTGCATGTTTCCCCATTTGAATTGAGTATTTACTTGGGTGCATGAATATGATTTTCATTTGCTACTTCTGTCTTGAAGTATTGAGCAAGCGTCAGTTTTAGTTTGTTTCATTACTTTCGACTAGAATGATTAACCTCAGCCCATGGGCCAAAACCTCCCATGCATTCATGTTCTATATCGCGGCAATGATTAACCTTTATTGGCGTGAAATGTGATTTTTGTGTTTCAGCTCTTTCTATGTGTGCTTTCTGAATGGTTCTGAATGTGTGCCTTTTAAGGAGCTGAACTTTGAAACATGTCCCAGAACCTGTTTGCACCTGATCCTGGGGCATTCTTTTGGGGTGTATTTAGTCTGTGTTGCTCTGACATCTTATGGCAGACACGTTTCAAAGTGCTGTGACAACCCAGCCTTGATGTGTGCAGCCTTGTTTCATGCTTGTTTGCATAGTTGCGTTAGGCCCCCAGCACCAAATACACACTCCGCCCTCTTCCTTTTAAAGAGAGGCCCCTTATCTTGTATTACAGGAGGGTGGGGTCGAGTGGCGCTGCACTGTCCCCCCTCTGGTTGGGACCGTGGTCTCAGCCAGGCCGCGCAGCTGCGAGGCAGTGCTGGGCCACGCCCCAGTGTGACGGCAGCTCTCCGCCCTACGCGACGCGCACAGAGAAAAACAGCAGAGCTGTTCAGTCCTGCCCAGTGATGTAATCCTCCCAGCCTACCGCCAGCCTCTTCTCATTCACTGTAAAACACGGCAGCGGGCTGATTTACAGCGTCCACCCCCCATCCAGGGCGTCTGTTCTGGCCTGCAGGGCGTTGGTGGTTTTGGAAGTAGTCACAAAAGTAATCCTCCTGCCGGCGGTTATGCTGTAGCAGTCTCATTCCACATTGGATGTAAAAAGTTATCAGATAGGTTGACAACTGAATCTGGATTCAGAAGTTATGATCGTAAAGATTGTTTTTATATATATATGTATATGTGAGAGTTAAATATCCAGTTTTGTAGTCAGTGTAGTAGTGTTCTTCTGGCTTATCTAGAACCACGGTGTGACCCCTTCTGCAAGGTGTGTTGTGTGCGGACGCGCTTTGTTCCTTTAAGACACATGTGGCTTTAATCATGCAGCACATGCCAGCCAGGCCCAGAGGGGCTGAACAAAGAGAAAAATGTCAGGCAGCCAGGGCGCACGTAACTGCAGACAGCTGTAGGACCAGCTCCCCCCAAAGTGTCTTTCTTTGAAATTGCATGAGTCTAATAAGCTGAAGAATGAAACTGCTGTGCTTTGAGACGTGTGGTTCTCTGATTGGCTCTCTGTGTCCCATCTTCCCCAGTACTCCCACAAAGAAGACAAATATGAGGAGGAGATAAAGATCCTGTCTGACAAGCTTAAGGAGGTGAAGTTCTTGTTAATTTTAGCTACTATTTCTTTTATACAACTTAAAAAATGATATATATAATATTTGCATTTTTTTTTTTTTTTTTTTTTTTTTTTTT
The DNA here is from genome assembly GCF_900700375.1 of Denticeps clupeoides. NCBI lineage: Eukaryota > Metazoa > Chordata > Actinopteri > Clupeiformes > Denticipitidae > Denticeps > Denticeps clupeoides. The sequence goes on along the minus strand of NC_041711.1, from coordinate 29,503,093 downwards.
GCAGGCTGAGACCCGTGCTGAGTTTGCTGAGAGGTCAGTGACCAAACTTGAGAGGACCATCGATGATCTGGAAGGTAGGGGCCCCTTTTTTTTTTTTTTTTCTCTTTTTATTTATGGAGCCAAACGGAGTATTCAGTTTGTTACCATATTCTCACACTGTGTACACCCCCACAGACGGCCAGTCATGGAAGTGCAAGTCCATTACTGTGGAGTTGGACCATGCCCTATATGATAAGCCCTATGTTTAAATACTCTGCCAAGCCTTGTGTTTGCAGTGTGCTGAGTGTTGTGTGTCAGGATTGAAAACTCAGAATATTTTTATTCTTATTAACCCACTCTCATAAAATGAGGTTGTGTTTGTGACACTGTCAGACTTTTATCGGCACCGATGTGCCTTAACTGCACGTACGCGTTGAACTAATTCCACACGCAGTCAGTCCCATCACCTGGCTGCTGTGTGTAAATCTGAGACCGGAACGCCTGTGCCTGGCTGTGCCTTGCCTTAGTCTTTAAACAGAGTTCCACAAAGCTGTTTCCTTGGCAACAACATAGTGCAAGCAAAACAGTGAAGTTTCTGCATGGACGCTGCATACGGCGACGGCACCTCTTTCGGCGTGGGTTGGTGCTCAAAGCCCCAGGATATTCATGTTTTGATGAATCTGGTGAATCTGGTGTCCATATAAAATACAGCCCCTGCTGGGATGCTGAGATCTACTGTGCAGGCATTATGCATCCTCGCCGAGGATGGTTGGAGATGTTCACAGAACGTGCTTGTGCCTTGCAGGTGTAGCGTGTTGAACCTTGTTCGTATTCTGGATGTAGCTGTGTGTGTTCCAGAACGCTGGAATGTGGCGTGCGTCTTGAACCCTCAGCCCCCCACCCATACTTCTTTCTCTCCTTTTGTTCGCAAACTAATTTCCTGAAGTGTGTCTAGAGAGAGTGAACGTGATTCCACCATCTTGGCATGATTGCCTTTTCCCTGGAATCTCTTCTACCACCACAGTCTCCCCCTCTCTGTCTCTCTGCATGCGTTTCTGGCACGGAGGTAGTTGGTTGCCTGTGTTTCTGGGTCACTGGCTTGTCATTGTCTCAGTTCATCTGGACCGTGTGCGTGTCACTGCTCCCTTGTCCCTTTTTTTTTTTTTTTTTTTTTGAACACTGTGACTTACGGTCTCTCCACATTTAATGAAGAGAAGAGGAAAGAAGGTCTCTGACTGTGGTCACTGTCTGCAACCCCCCCCCCCCCCCCCCCCCCCCCCCCCCCCCCCCGTCCACCCATTCCACGTCGTTTTATGATGCATATTTTCCAGTAGCACTTCTGAATTTGTTGGGACAACTATATTGTGTGTGTGTGTGTGTGTGTGTGTGTGTGTGGTGTGTGTGTGTGTGTGTGTGTGTGTGTGTGTGTGTGTGTGTGTGTGTGTGTGTGTGTGTGTGTGTGTGTGTGTGTGTGTGTGTGTGTGTTCTACGTTGAACAGAGAACGCAGTGTGCTCTGAACATTGGGTCGTTACAGAGGAGAGCGCACTTTTTGCAGCTTTGGTGTCATGAACAACGCACTGATCTTCTTCCTGACCAAATATGGTTCCTGCCCCGAGTTAAAGCCGCTGCTGCTCCTTCGTCTGGATTTGTCTGTACATGACCACTGACAAAGGAACTAGGCAGAATAAGAATTGGCTTGCATTGAAGGTTCGTTTTGCGCAACCTTTCAAATGACTAAGTACTGTGTCAGACTACCGAAGTTCAGGGAAGTAGATCTCACATGCTCAGCTGCAGTCACGTGATTCAGGAGAGGAAGTGTCGTTGACTGTGAAGCAAGTACAGAAAGTGTGGTGGACTCATCCCCCCTGGAACTGGGTGCACATCTTGGCTTTGGCTAGATGAGGCGCTGTTGCTATGGTCCAGTGGATGCTTTGTGTTGGTCACTACTATCATTTTTAGAATCGCTTTGTGGACATTGATAATGGATCAGTTCAACTCAAGTTAATGATTAAATTCCTTTTGCAAGTTGGCTTGGGAAGTGATGTTTTCTGTTTAAACAGGCTGCACATTCATCAACAATGGTCAATTCACAACCCTTAATCAGCACGCTCTGTTTAACTACCTCAGAAATTCCAGGTGTGTGTGTGTGTGTGTGTGCGCACTCAGACATGTTGAATGGAATCTCAGAAATGTTGCGTGTAGCTCTCGCTTAATGCCAGTATTTGTCTAGGACAGGACACATGTTAGTGGTTTAACCGATTTGAAGTAAATGGAAGTCAGGTGAAAGCTAATTTTGGACATTAGGACCATTTTCCAGGGAGGGTGGGGGAGTATAATACATGCAGCAAGCAGCATGGTCTGTGCAATTCATGAGTCTTCTTTGTGTGTCTCTTGCAGAGAGGCTGGCGCACGCCAAGGAGGAAAATCTCAAGATCCATGCCACCCTGGACCAGACTCTGCAAGACCTCAACAGCTTCTGAGCCCTCAAACTCACTTTCCCCTCCCCTCTGTAACCTGGTCACTTCTCTCTGTCACCAGAGCCATCTGGTCAAGGTGACTGGCTTAGAGTTCAGGACAGATGCATACATTTAGATTTCTTTTTCCCTGCACCCTCGGTGAAGGTAGCACTTGCTCCGGTCCTCGCTTGTGTCCTCATCTCCATGTCTAACAAATCTTGACGTGGTCCTAAATATCAAAAAGTTCAGTATATGTTCTGTTGCCTCTTGTTTATTTTTCGTGGATATTCTCCATAGCGATTTGATACTTCACAGCTGAGTTTTGCATTCTAGTATAATGGCGGCAAGCAGTGGTTCATCTCTCAGCTTTTACTGCACAGTCTCATCTCTTAGTTGAAGGTCTGTCTGCTCCTGAGAAATGGGACAACATGGGTCCTGTGGGATGGGGCTTTTAGAGCATGTGAAATCTACAGCAAAATGACCCATTTCCTTTGCCACAAGAATGGGATCATTCAGGCTCTTGAATGGACTAACAGCCTCTGTCTTTCTCTTTTGATCTCCTATACATGTCCCTTTGCACCTCTTAACTACACAACCCCACTAACGCTCTCCTACTTTAATGGAGCACTATTACCAAAATATTTGTGACTGTGCCAATTAAAGTGTGGGACCATGTTTTCTTTGTCACTTTAGCTAAGCGTTCATGCTATAGTAGGAATATGTGATGAGGGTGGGAGGGGAGAGGGATTGCATTTGAAATAAGGGAGATTCTTTCTGTGTGGCTCAGTTTTAAGGTATTGATCCCCATGAATAATCAGCCATGTTATCCTAGAAGCACTGAACGGTTCCTATTTGTTTTGCTTTTGCTATTTTTAAGAACAGGTAGTGTGCATGGTTCATTTTGTAGTATTTCTCAAATCATATACGCCTTGAAGGTCATGGGGTAAATCAAGCCTTTTGTAGCCTTTTTTTTTAGTTTTAATATATTTGGATGAGATCACTTGAAGGCAGAAGTGAAGGAGGGGTGATCAGCAAATCACATTCCACTGCCTAAAGGAACGATAAGGGGCAAATGTAGAGGGAAGGGCGAATGAACAAATGAAAAAGGGTATGAGCCAAACATCTCATAAGTGTAACCTGTTCTCTCTCTTTTTTTTTTTTTTTTTTTTCTCCCCTCTTCTCTTTGCAAAGTAAAGTGAAAGCCAAACATTTAAGATGGAAAAAGTTATTAACATTTTTTTTAACTGGAAATTAAAATCCTGGGTTTCAAGATGTAAACAGTTTATCAGCAGTGTTTCATTGTAATAATCACGATAAAAGTACAAAGATTTTTTTTTTAAATAAAAAGGACCATGATTCTTATTGACATTACAAGCTTCACTGACTCTGTTTATCTTTGTGTCAAAAATACTTAGCAAAATACTGTACATTACAAGTATGCTTCACGTATCAATAGAATTCATTTCAGTGACTATGCAAGGGTGATGCACATATGACTATAAGCAAAGCCAGATAGTACAATTTTAGGGCAAAAAAATGTTCCTCAATAATGACTCATTTGTCATTTTGACACTATTGTGGCAAAAAAAAATCCATTATCCAGTTATTACACAGGTTGACCCCTAGTGGTAAGTAGCATAAATTAAAACTGTGCAAGGGTTGTAGTCGTCTTTATTGCCCAGAATTTGAAATTATATCAGAAAGGAATATACTCAGGTCTGATTATAGACAATATCATGTATAGTTTTAAGATGCATTTATTCTGAAACCAAACACAATAATTCATGCATGTACATTCAGACCATGTACAAACAGCTCTCCATTGAAGGGGCAGTGGTGGCCGATAAGGAACCGGAAAGTTGTGGGTTCAGATCCTGAACGGTCAAGGTACCATCCCCACACACTGCTCCCTGCAGGCATTTCATGGCTGCCCACTGCTCACAAAGGGGGTTGGGTTAAATGCAGAGGACACATTTCGTTGTGTGTACCATGTCACAAAATGACAATCATGAACATGTTTACATAAAACAAGTCTGCTGTCTCTGTTGTCAATTGTCACGTCTTTGGGGCGGTTCCTGTGGAATTATTTGTGTTCTCTGTGATATGCTTGCAAACCAGTGAAAAGAGTTCTTTTAATTGTTCGTCTAGCACAGCAGGATCCCCGTCATTATGGATCATCCAGTCAAATTGTACTCCGTGGTCTAAGCCACATTCTGATTCTCCATCATCGATTCCTAAAAGAAGAGAATTTTATACATTTTATTTCCTCAGTGGCACCTTGGTGGATCTGGGCCACTTCCTTATATTACATTTACGGCATTTATCAGACGCTCTTATCCAGAGCGACTTAGTCAGTAGCAACTTGGGGTTAACGGTCTTGCTCAGGGACACAATGGTAAGTGGGATTTGAACCTGTGACTCCGTAGTCTTCTGGTTCATAGGCAAGTGTGTTACCCACTAGGCTACTACCATCCCATCCCTTAACCGCTAGGCCCCTCAATAAATGACAGCAGTGTGGAACATGAGTTGCATCTGCTGCCCGATTCGCACTCAGAGGAAACAGACTCGTAATCCGCGAACAACTGAGGTGCCACTGAGCAAAGCACCGTCCCCACACGCTGCTCACCGGGCGCCTGTCATGGCTGCCCACTGCTCACCAAGGGTGATGGGTTAAAGCTTCACTTCACGGTCAGCAAGACACTCAACCCCCTCTCCAGGGGGACTGTCCCTGTCGCTATTGGTTCAAAGTCGCTCTGTATAAGGGGCCGTCTGATAAATTCTGTAAATGTAGATAAAATAGTATAGAAATGTGTGTACAGCATCTATACCTGCTGTGAACTCCCAGCCCCTGTTCACCCTGCTCTGCTCCGAGGCCTCAACACGAACACAGTGGCACTGATGTGGAAATTCCTTCCAGAACCACTGCAGGTCGGACGCGCGTCGGGCATCGCTGACGATCTGCAGCGTGACACAGGAGACCAAAGCCCTCACGCAATCTGTGGACATTCGACGACACCGAATTCAGCCTCCGGCACCCACCCACACCGGCTGTGTCGCGTCCCTAATGGCCAGGCGGCAGAAGAAGCCCGGGTCCTGCTCCCGCTTCCTTTCACCCCACTGGATCATGTCCGCGCGGTACTGCTCCTTATACCGCCCCGCGCCAAGCAGCTCCGTAAAGTCCAGCCCTCGTTCCTGGCAAAGACAAGCACAGTGCGCCGGTGTTCTATCGTTTCATCCGACTCATCGAAACGTCCTACCAAAGGCAACTGCGCATGCGCACGCCCATAAACGCACGCTGCCCTCGCACCGCTATTCAAGTTTAGTTGGAGTAGTAAAAGGAAAAAAACGGCAACGACAGCATCACATACTTGTGTTTCTTAGCTATCAGAACATACCTGTGCTTTTTGGTCAATAAATTGTCGTATTCAAACAGGTAAAACACTGGTGGTAGGACAATCTGATGGGTGTTTCCGAGCAATCACAACATACTACTTGTGGTTTATGAACAGTATAATAGTATAATTATTATATAAACAAGCTGCACATCTCATTTGTACAGCTATCAGTCGTTATTAAAATAGGCTGCGGTAGGAAATTCTGACAAGGCAAGATACTCCGACAGAACACCAGAAGTTCGAGTTAAAAGCGGCGGACCCACCTGTGCATACTGCTCTTTAAGGGGCGCCGAGAGACGCAAAACACAGCAGACGTCCGCACCAAGTCTGCGTGGAAAAACAGATTCAGGACGCATTCACCAGAAACGACACAACAGGCGGCGAACGGCCTTACTTTTCCCGAATCAGGTCGGTCACGTAATCCTTCCCCGACTTGCGTTTGCCACTAAAGAGCAATATTAACACAGGACCCGCCACCGCCATGTCCACCTGAGCGGCTACCGTACCGCGGCAGTCAAACACTTCCCTGTTAGCGGCGTTGTCCAATCACACCATTGAAACGTTTACCGTAATTGCCAACATAGACGTACGCGAGAAATAATTTCAGGCACTTATTTATACCATTTAGTCTTTAAATACAGTATGATATCAAAGATCAAATCAATTCAGATCAATTGCAGCATAAGATCCTTATTTCTTGTGAGCACACCTTCAGATGCTTTAGTTTTTTTTTATAATAGGGCGAGTTTAATCGTTCTTTTTGGTTATGGGGTGAGCGTCACGCCATGGGTTTCATGAACCTCCGATGTTGAAACGACAGGGGGTCAATGAAATTCAGATGCGTTTCAACATAAATATTGGCCCATTTACCAGACAAGGAAAGGCGCTTTCCATCAGCTAATTGTATACCTGAATTCGTAATATAATATTTCTTTAAAAACTGTAGTGGAATATATAATAGGGAAACGTCTTAGCGAGGAACGCCCACCGACAACCTGGTAAATGGTTTGATCGGGTGACCAGCTCTTATTTTACAAGATGGCAAGTTCACTGCTTGGACGTATTTCTGTGATTCAACGAGACATAGCTTCACCAGTTAAACATCTAGCTTATGTTCGGGTAAGCTTTAAAGTGTGAGACTCTAAAATATGCAGGGCTCATGAAATTCTGTCGTGTTGTTTGTGGCGCGTGTCTAGGGAAAGATTCGACCCTTGTGTCAATTCACGATTTAAACTTTGTCCACATCTACAGCTGTCTGGCTCGTTCATCATTTGCTCATATAACTGGATTAATTACATACATTTATACACATTGTACCGCCACCTGCTGTCAGTTCGAAGTAACCCTGACCTTTCACCTACTTTCGCCTTTGACCTCTGCGCAACCACTTCTGCGCTTATTTACATTTTTATTTTCAGCATTTATCAGACGCCCTCATCCAGAGCGACTTACAATCAATAGTTACAGGGACAGTCCCCCCTGGACACACTCAGGGTTAAGTGTCTTGCTCAGGGACACAATGGTTGTAAGTGGGGTTTGCATCTGGGCTACTACCACTTTTATGACATTTCCCTCTGCCTGTTGTTTCAGTTGTTCTCTAATGGAAGCCATGCCCTGTGCCAAAAAGTGCCACCCCAAGCCTCGTTCTTCCCCGTCAAGGAAGCGCCCATGCTCCTGCCAGGAACGTTCAAAAACAAAGTGGCCTTCATCACTGGTGGAGGCACGGGATTAGGGAAGGGAATGGCATCCACTCTGTCAGCCCTTGGTGCTGAATGTGTCATTGCAAGCAGGTACGGTCATGTGATCATCAGGCATTTGGCTCTGTCGAGGGCTCTAGGAGCCGTTATGCTTGTAAGTATTAAGAACTGAGGGATCAGAAAGCCAGGAGCAAGATGACAGCCCTTCCAGAATATTTTCATTCTAACCACTCATCTTCTTGATCTTCAGGTGATCAATAGCAGTATGAAACAAATGTAACAGCTTCTTAATCTTGCATTCGTAGAAAGCTTGATATTTTGAAAAAGACTGCGGATGAAATCTCTCACAAAACGGGAAACAAGGTAAATCTTAGTTCTATATACACATTTGTTGTGTGTCCAGTAGACTCTGTGTCGTACTGACGCTGTTGATCTGGTCACTGCAGGTCCATGCTGTACAGTGCAATGTGAGGGACCCGGCATCAGTGGGAGCTGCCGTGGATTCTGTTGTTAGTCAAGTTGGTCTCCCTGATGTACGTAGGTCCAGACACTCTACATGTATCCTGGAGTTTAAATTAGATTTTAGGTTGTTGTTTTTATGATATTCGGCCTTCTATATTGTGCTTTCTGTGGTAGTTTAGATTGAGTGAAACCAAAGAATGATATTAGTGGGTTTTTATTTATTAGTATGAATTCATGTTTTGGTCCTCAGGTAATAATCAACAACGCTGCAGGTAATTTCATCTCCCCTTCAGAGAAACTTTCTGCCAACGCCTGGAAAACCATCACTGACATTGTGCTGAACGGCACAGCCAACGTCACTCTGGAAATTGGAAAGCGCCTGATAAAAGCTGGAAAAGGTGAGGGATAGTTTTTAACAGAATTAAAATAAGGCTATAATCTTTATTTGATGTACATTTAATACGATTTCACATTTAATAACAATCCTGTTTACCCTGAAACGCCACTGGGTGGCAGTAAATGTAAAGATCCAAAGGTTGACTACAGTAATGAAAGACAGGTCAGAGATATCTTCGTAATTACATTTTGCACACTGCCCCGTCCCTCTGGCCTCCATATCTGTTGTTTTGGATGCTTCTGGATGTATTCTTTCAGTGGAGTCACTTGTTCCTTGATTATCCTGGCCCTTTCCTCTTCCTGGAAAACAGTGATGAATGAAAGACAAAAACCACTAAAATTGGTTTCCTGTGTGCCTTGCAATGGAAAAAGAGTTAATATGAGCCTGTGCTATTTCATACATAGTCTTGAATACATTTTTATGCATTTCTATTAGTCGTTGGTTATTACCTACCCCAAAATTAAAATGCTTTTTTTTCAGATTGCACTTGAAAAAGAGCATGCTAGTAAACCACTGTCTATACAGCAATTTGAATGTGAGTCATATGATGTATTCATTTAAATAGATTCATTTATTTAGCCACCTGGCCAAAATGCGACAATCTGGAATAGCTATTATCTTTCCCGTCTGGTTCACTCATTTAACATTCTGACTGTCTAATTATTTTTGGATGCTCTGTAAACATACATTTATTATGGAATATATATTTTCTCTGGCCTTAGGGGCAGCTTTTCTGGCCATCACCACCATCTATGCTGAGACTGGCTCTGGATTTGTGGTGCCCAGTGCTTCTGCTAAAGCTGGAGTGGAAGCCCTCTGCATGTACGTCCCTCTTTTTCCAACAGGCTGGGGTGGTTGTGTACCAGCTTTCCTGCTGTCAACACAACAGGCTGTCACAGGCTGGTGGGAGATGTTTTTATGTCTCCCAAGTCAAACAGCATGCTACGCTAATGTATTTTTAAAGTGAGGCATTTATTAGCATAATGAAGGTCCCAGCACTTTTAATTTACATTTTAAATGTGAAAGCCCCTCTCCGATCTCTCCTCCATTTGTAAATTAAGATGGATGGAACGTGCTCGATCACGTCAGCAAGAGGGACACTTCTCACTTCACCTGATACGTATGGGCAGCTCATTAAAAAACATGAATTTTACCGACACTTTTAATGAAAGAATTATGTATTCTTCAAAATAAGAGCCATCTCATTACAAACCAAGAGGTCATTTACCCTGAGGTCACTTGTCATAAGCATTTTTAATCACTTCACTAATTTAGTGGTCTTGTTTAAGTGTGGGGAAATAATATACACTCCGGTCCCTTCGACCAGCCGAACCCTGGGCTGCCAGGGCAGGGCTGTCTTTGCCGGCCCATTGCGTTGTGGACACGCCCCCCTGTCTTTCTATTTATGGGTGCACGAGAAAAGCATTACAATGATAAATGGATCATTTAGCTCCTACCTCTGCTGCCTCAGACAGGCAGTTAGCAGGGAAGAACAGAAGGTGTGCACACACCCTACACACACTCACGCTCACACAGATGTTAATGCCGTCTGAAGGGTGAGAGGCAGGTGTGGACAGAGGGCAAACAGTAAAATTGCAGTTGGATTGTACTCCACGTGGTGTATAATTTTTTCCCCCCCTCTTTTGCTAGTAGAATTCCACCCTGAATTAATAATTAGTCTCACAGGAAAAATTTTACCTCACTGCCTTTACATGAACTCTAATGACATTTGCATTCTTAATCCATAGACCCTCTGCAGCTGTAACAGCTTCACCTCTCCTCGGGACGAGTGTTTATGGAACCTTTTGGCCATTTTTTTTTTTTTGTGAGGTCAGGCACTGATGTTGGATGAAAAGTCCTGGCTCGCAGTCTCCACTCTAACTCATCCCAAAAGTGTTCTGTCAGGGTTCTGTGCAGGCCAGTCAGGTTCCTCTACACCAAGCTGGACGCTGCTTTGTACACTGATGAGTGTTGTGCACGGGACAGGGCCGCTCCCAAACTCTTCATATTCAGTTGGAAGTGTGAATTTGTCTTGATTTGCCTTTCACTGGGAAAACGACCCCACGCCGAGGCTTTGCTTTGCTTTGCATTTGGTGAAGCCTGGAAACCCATTCCACAAAGAGCTCTATACACTTTTCTCGAGCTAATCCAAAAGTCACGCAGGGTTGGGAGTGGCTGAGTTACTATTATTCCCAGTTTCTTTCACTTTGTAATACTGCTAACAGTTGTCCATGGAATATTTCGTAGTGAGGAAATTTCCTAGGTGCAGGATTTTATGTATATACCTGTGGACGTGTATGTGATTCATTTGAATTCATTTATTAAGAGAAGTGTCTCAATGCTTTTGGCAATAGAGTGCATGTTTTTATTTCTCATCTGAATTCCGCTCCAGGCGCATCCTGTTTGGCCACCTCAGCAGCCTCATGCTCACGTGATCTGAATCATCGCTAAAACTTTTGATGTAGGCACTGGCTCTAGATATGCACATAAAAACTACATACTTTTTACCACGTGAACAGCAATTTTTTTTTATTGAAGTATTCATGATTTCTGCACATAAATTTCCATGCGGATATGTGCAGCAAGTGGGGAGAAATAGGCAAATAAATCTTATTCAGAATCCTGAGCATTAAATCTTTTCTTCTTCTTCTTCAAGCGCATGCTGTCTTGCGGAAGCCACCAATGTCCCCTGTGAGCTTCTGCAATTAATTTTCTTCAGTGGTGCATAAATTCCGTCATAAAGTGTGTTTCCGGACATGACCTCCTACAGAAACGTCCTATTTACTTAACATGCTCGTCAAATTGAGTGACTGCTCTCTCACCCAATTCTACAATTCTGTGTTTAAAATGACATGTGGGTTGGCTGACTGCAGGCCTTCACCGGGCCTGTGTCCTGAGGAAGTTCCAGGCACATTTCCAGTCAGGTCATTACGCACAACCACTTTATGCATTTCTTTTAGGAGATGGTTAAGGTGATCAGTGCATTCATAACTGTACAAATTTGTGATGTTTAGATAAATCACCAGCCTGATGGGCAGCTGTCTTTGACCGCTGTTCCTTTGTAACGATATACAGCATGTATGCATGGTTTTGATTTAATTTTTCTAAAAAAAAAAAAATACATATATTATATGGAGGATCTCCACAGTCATTTCCTAGAGTGATTTGGTTTGACCCCTGGAAAGCTTCTTGTCATTTCTCGCCACGCTTTAGCTGCTTCCGCTGCCGCTGTTAGATAAACCGAATTGAGAAGCGTTTGGTTTCCTGGAGATAACTACACATGGAGCCGGATCGGCCCATTAGGAGGGTTTAATGAGAAAAGGCGAGCGCATTTTTCACCGCTGGCTGCTCGGCTGTTTTTTTTTTGCTGCAGGTCGCTCGCTGGAGAATGGGGCAGATATGGCCTGAGATTCAACGTGATCCAGCCAGGGCCAATTAAAACCAAGGTGTCGTTTCTACGCCACCCCACACATCACATAGAGTTTCTTTACTCTTGTACTGTGTACTAGGGTCTGATTTGTCAGTTAAATGTTCTGAGTGATTCTCTGATGTCTGGTGTCCCTGCTCGTCTCCCCCGAAGGGTGCCTTCAGCCGCCTGGACCCTGCTGGCGTGTACGAACAGGTGTTGCTCGACAGAATGCCCGTAGGTCGGCTGGGCACTCCAGGAGAGATCGCCAACCTTGCTGCTTACCTCTGCAGTGACTACGCCAGCTGGGTGTCTGGGGCGGTGAGTTGGGTTCTTTTCTTCTCTCTCTCTCCCTCCCTCCCTCCTTTTTCTGTCTGACCTTGCGACTGCACTGAGCTGGTCACGGCCCAGTCTATCTCCCACTGCGGCGCTCTGGTTTCAGATGCTCTGGGGCTGCTGGCAGGGCTCTGCATCACTTCTCCATCCACTGTGACCAGTCAGCTTTATATGGATCCTACTATATTGGGATTTATATGGTTGATCATACTACAATTAAATGTGGAATATTTGTGTTTAAATATATATTAGTTTATGTATAGTTTTCTATTTTTATACATCTGTATATGTGTAATATTATTTAGAAAACAGTTGCACAATAATAGTCTATTATTATTATTGTGCTTATAGAAGTGCTTTCTTAGGAAGTTTATTTTTTTACCCCCAGATCATTCGAATGGATGGTGGAGAATATGTGCTCATGTCTGGAGAGTTCAATCACCTGAGAATGGTAAAAGGAAATGTTTAAGCATTTCCCCAGAGCAAAACTGGCCACAATTGATCCTCCTCAGACCCTCAGCACTCCTTGCCTGTTCTTCGTTCACAGGTCACAAAGGACCAGTGGTCGGAATTTGAATCCATGATCAGGAAAACGAAAAATGAATCTTAAAGCCCCAAGAACAACAATCGGATTGCTAAGGCGACATCTGCATTATTCTTCAAGTCATACTTTTCATGCAAATAGCTTGTTGTGATTCTGTTGGAGGCTTGAAAAGATTGTAATCATTAGGGTTGTAATTAAGCATGTGTTTCACAAATGTGAGAGTGTACTTTAAATGAATAAATAAGGGAGGGGATTCTGTAAATCATGGTGCTCAATTCCAGGAGATGTTCCATTCCACGCTGCTGTTTCTCCGGACGGAACGCTAAGTGGACAGGGTTTATTCTAACGGTGGTGAGACCAGCATGGGGCAAGTTTACTAACTTTGAGCCCTTTTTGAGTTTTCTGAAATACTGGATTACTACATTACTGTAGGGAAACAGCAGAATGTTCATTTCTCAACATGAAGTTCTAAAATCTAAACATCATGTTTTATGACTGTGTTCATCTTAGTAAGATACAACAGTGTTCTAGAAACATATGTACAAATCTCTTAGTTGTAATTTTTTTCAACGTATGTTATAACATGTCAAAAGAAATAAATATGTTCTTGTAAGATTATCCACCTTTATGTCTCAGTTTTTCTTAAATGCTTCTGCCATTTCTATAGTCTTTGTAGATTATAACTGTTGTGTAAGTAACTGTGCTCTTCTGCTCCTCCATCTTCTCTCCACTGTCTGCTGGCATGAAATGTTGAGGGGCTTCTCAGTTCCACAAAAAAAAAAAACCCAAAACCTCACAGCAGTTGGTGTCTCAGTGTAGTTGTAACACCCAGAGCTAAATACCACCGTTCTGTTCTGCAGTAACGATCAGCGAAGCGCTGTATTCCTGCTGGTTGCGTAAGTGGTCGCTTATCTACCGGGCCTGCAGTGTGTGGGGACGGTACTCAGTGGCACCTCAGTGGTACTTTGGAGGTTCGGGATTCGAACCGGCAAAGTTTTCTTATCTGCTGGGCCACCACTGACCCCTAACTCCACAGTATATTCGATTATATGCTCCAAAGTCCTGTATTTCTAATAAACAACACACACACACACACACACACACACACAGCTCATCTCATCTCAGTAAGTTTAATGATCTCTTACACAGTGTATATGGTGTTCAGCTTATAGTGAAGCATGTAGTCTTCTTGACAGTGCAAAAGTTTTCATGTCGTAAACTAACAGGCCAGGGGGTCAATCATGTTTGCAGACATGTGCTTATAGATTTGTTAACTTGGAGGGGTCTGGGGTGGGGTTAGGGCAGGGTTCCATCACCACTGAACATGCACTGCTAAAGTAAATTTACCTTAAACGTTTCCATTTGATCCTGTAATTCATCTCTATTGGTCGGTTCAGAGCACATTCCATCGGTTCCATCAGTATTGCTTGCACTACAGTGTGATCCCTTGATTTAGTGTAATTTAGTGTAAGTTTCCCATTGGTGAAGAAGTCAGTTGCATTTGTGAGACTCTGGATGAAGACTGATTCATGGACATCTGTCCACCCACAGACGAGCCGACGCTACAATGCCGTCTCGGGCGCTGTGCAGGGTGCAGGTTCTGTGCTATTGTAATAATTTACTCATTACAAAACCTGTACATTTACAAACCGTATAGAAAGAACTGGAAAGTGTGTGCTACTGGTCTCTCGTTCAACACCTCTAGCAAGACGTTGCAGGTAAAAAAGAAAAGAAAAGAAAAGTAAATATTAGAAAAATAAGACAATAAAGAACACCCTACACTGTCACTATCTTCACACACATCACGAGTGAGCGGAGAGGGGGGCTGGGCTTGGTGGGTTGCATGTGCTGCAGAGAGGCGACTGACGGGATGGAGGGTCTCAGATGTCTTCGGCACAGAGCACCAGTGCTAACTCTGTTCTGTAGAGCTTCCCCCCATCAGACAGGGCCATGATGGCGCTCTTATATGTGGCAATTTTGTTCACTTCTAGAACCTGAGAGAAACCAGAGGTGTTGTTATTTTCTGCCTTGATTATAACTCAACATTTTCAGAATGTCTGGAGGCAATACTCCTTCTATACAAATATTTTGTCACATAGCTGTGTGACATATCCAACAATGACATATCTTCACAAGTACATCATGTATCATTTACAACATTTACATTAATGGCATTTAGCAGACTCCTTCATCCAGAGTAGTTACAGAACCCCTGTCTGGTTCAGGGACACAATGGCAGTACGTGGGGTTTGAACCTGTGACTGTCAAGAGCTCTCCTGGGAGTAATATTGTGTCACCTATAGTCCCAACTGTGACAGTGTTACTCGAGGTTATCCTTCACTGTGAGTTACGGACCCTTCTGAACTGATCTACCTTGGCCGTATTGTTCTAAAATAAATCTCGCACAGGTATAACATTCATACGTAAATGAATCATCACGCAGAAAGTTTACTGATTTGTGACCACATGAATGTTTACCGCAGTATTGGCTGTGCCTGACCATTACTCTACTTTTAGTGTGTGACGCTTGTTCACAAACGCATTAAACAAAAAGGCAAATGTACTTTTAATTCACCTTCTTGTTTTTTTCACACAGGTCCTTTAGCAGGGCATCAAGCTCATTTTCGTCCATGTAGCCATTCCTGTCCTGTGAACGAGAAGAGAAACAAAATGTCACGGTCTTCCTCCGGCAAATTTCTTTAAATCTGCCTCTGGGATGAGGAAAAGTTTCATTTCACCAGGGGTGGAAAGCGTTGACGATTGCTTTTGCACGCAGAGTCTGAGGGATGACATGCTATTGCTTCTCTATATCTGCAGCTTGGCAAAAAAAGGCAAGCAGACAAAAATATTAAAAAATCTAACGAAACCGCAAACGGCACTGCGGTAACAAATGGGCTTTCGGGTGATGTAGGAACAACTGGAAGACTACAGAGACTCTACTGCAGAAGTGTGACGGTGACGGTGACGGGAGGCGCCAGAATAAACTGTGACGGAGCTCGATTACACGGCGCGCGTGGCAGAAACGGATGCACGTGAAATCGCGATCGGCTGTCATTCACACTGGGCCTTTGTCGCCGCCCCCGTAACGAGCGGCTGCTATTTTATAAAATCCATTTCGCCTCCCTGCGCGTTCGGGGAGCTGCAGGGCGTGTGCGCAACTTAACCTGCCAATCAATACGCATCAGAGGCGCTGTCATCGGGGGGGTGCATTTGCCCTATTCAGGGACACGCCGGTCAACAGTGCTGCTGTGATTTCCAGGCATGCATTCGCACTGCATACTGATGGAGGCCACCTCCTGTACATTTATATAGTTAAAGACGGGAGGAGGGCCGTTCGGACTGATCTATGGCCTCTGACAGAGGCTGCAATCAGTCTTGATAAAAAAAAAAAAAAAAAGGAAATCTGTACATGCGCAGTGTCTGTGGGCTGTACATACTCACAGCATGACTTCACCAAATTACTGTGACCCACCTTGTCGTATAACTCAAAAATCTTGTTGAACTCTTTTCTTTCCATTTTAACGCCCTGTGGGAGAAAATGCACAAGCCTCAGTCAGGATTGGACCTTTCGGGTTGAATTACGAACATGTGCTCTTACTGACCACTCAACTTATTGCACAGGCAATCGGAAACATTTCACAATGATTACTGATAAAAACACAATAGCCAGAACGCTTAATTTACTCTCCAGTGTCATGTAAGAAAGGTGGAGGTGGAGTGATTTTTGCATGTTAAATCAAGCCACGTAACCCAGTATAAAAAGCCTATAGGCCCTGGTGCCACTGTTCTTTAATGCACATTATTACATCAATACATAAAAATGATTTCAAGCCAATCGATAGGGGTATCGTCTGACACATCACCCACCTGAAACTTGAGTAAAAAGTTCTCCTGATCTGGTAGCAATCTGTGGAAGAAAATATCAATTCAAGATCAAGAAAGTATCATTTCAAATATCATTTAATTTCATTTCGCACTTTCTCACATAAATGTTTCAGCTAAAAATTACATTTCGGGCTGAAACAAACCTTGCCATTTCTGACAGGCACAACTTGCCATCATTGTTGGAATCAAATATTTTCAGCTAGAAAGGAGAAAAAAAAGAATTTTCAATAAACAACACACATCCTCTATAATGCTTAGGTCATGCATACCTGAAACTGGTACTATGAAAATAAAATAAAAAAAAAAAACACCCACGCCACAAGAATCTTTTCAAATACAGTTCTCAATGAATAAATCTGTCTCTAAATAATAATTGTTTTATTATGGGATGATATAACAGATTTTGAATGCTGATGTGGTAGTTTTTTCCACATTAGCATGGGTTCTCTGTATCTTTCTCTTCCCTGAATGAGCAACTCTGACGCAATGCAGCATATTTTAGATGTCCATCGGTTTCCTCAACCCTCCCAAAACACAGCCGACAGCGTAAATCAATAAAAACACGATCTTTTCACTCAATGAACAGCCAACCACACTCACTTCAAAAAGGTGGCGTGGGGCTCTGCTCTCTATAATCTTCAGGTCTTTGCTTAACTCACTGTCATCATGAAACACGGACTGGGAAAAATATCTCATCTGACAAACTACACCTAAATGCCCAGACCTACACCAATCAGCAATAACATGATTATCTTCTGACAGCAGCACCGGGTACGACACATTATGGGATATATTAGGCAGCAGGTGAACATTTTGTCCTTGAAGTTGGAGAAAAATGGGCAAGTGTAAGGATTTATGAGTGACTTTGACAATGAAAAAGTTGTGCAAGAAGGAAAATTGCTACAGGGTCCTGGTTATTTCTATGTTCTCACCGTGGTTTGTGTGTATTCCTCCAGCTTCTTCTCATCATACGGCTTCTTCGCTTGTTGAAGGAGATCTTTTAAAAAGTTCTGTGGATGAAAGGAATTAAAAGTTCGTTCTCAAGATGTGCAGCTTCACTACAGTGGCCCTGGTAATCAATTCTCATAAAAATGTGTATGCTCACTGTAGGCACGATTAACAACAATATAAAGCCATCTTGCTCCTAGCAGCACTCCTGAAAAGTTGCCAGAGTCTAATAAAAAGGAACTGTATAAGATGCTGCTTCCTGGAGTGGTCATGATACAGCACAACGTGGATCATTTTCTCTCTATTATTCAGTAGCCATTCCTATGAATGCAGCAACTACATAGAAGCAATGAGATGTGTGTAGGGATGTCAGTACAACGCTGAAACATGCCTCCAGACAGAGGAGAATAGATGCTGAGTTCTATAGACTGAGCCAGCTGCAGGAAACACTGCATGCCCGAATTGTGGCAGATTGGCTCGGTTATTAAGTCACTGGCCAAAAATCCGACAGCTGCTCACCAACTGGATTTTCAGAAGGTAATTAACATTGTGTGCATTACATTGTTTACTCATTGTGCTTCGTATGGAATCAGATTTATGGCAATATCAAACAAAAAAGAATAAAATAAGAGGTTTGAATTTCGACAAGCTACATCTTTTGCTTACATCTCGCTCGTTTTCATTTTTGCTTGTGAGATGTTTAGTTACGCGGGTCATTTTTACAGTTTCCCTGCTGGCTTTTTGGATACTCCGCCCAATTTTACAGCTACGCTGGCTGATTATTTGGTTGGACATTTGGCACAATTTTCTCATGTGGGTGGGGCTTCGCCTCATTGGCCAGCAGGTTTTTGAGTGACAGCTCTGTTCCCCGGAACTAGTGATGGGAAGTTTGGCTCTTGTGGCATCCGTAGCCTCATTCTTTAGCCATAAGGGTCAAATATGAATGCTTTGTGTGTTGATAAAGCATATTTGCCAAGTAAGCTAAAATATGAGGCACTCTGAAAAGAGAACTTCCCGTCACAACTCTGAACCCCATCACTGCGAGATGTAGTAAGTAACAGCCATTTGCCATCATATATGGAACGAAATTTGTGCAGACAATCAACTGCATAATTAACCGATTGTAAGTATTGATTAAATACGAAGATTATGATGTGATCCATATCTGATGGCTAATAGCTGATGCTGCTCTGCGTGTTCTTGAACCCCCGCCCACATGAGAGAATTGTGCCAGATAACCCAACCAAATAATCAGGCAGCGTAAACGTAAAATGGGGCGGAGTGCTCGAAAAGCGAAACTGTAAAAACGAGCAGTGTAGCAAAAATGACAAAGAGTGACATGTAAGCGAAAACATATCTTGTCCAAATTCCAGCCTCTTCTTTTGACGTCGTATTTTTATACGATTCCATAACATCTCGCCTTGAGGTGATGCTGGCATCCTCAGCAGCATCCTCTGAAAAGCACACGGCCAACCAAAGACATCAAAGAACCGTGTCCAATCAGAAAAATGGAATGTACGACGACAGTTTCTACTTTTAAAAGTACATTCTATACTTAAGTTTCAGAAAGTGTTCCTGCTTCAAATGCAAAGCCCAATCACGGCCGATCGTGTAATTGTTAATTGCTGTGTCCTTTTTAAGGATGCAGCAGTGCCTGAAGAAGGTACTTTGTTTTGACACAGAGCATTAATTATGAATTGCATGTACAGTATATATAAATATACATAATCAGTGGTTTTCTGTTTTGCATCTTGGCCCTTGTGCAGCACAAGGATTTCCTAATCATGCACCATTGTCCATGATTGCCATGTCTTATTTAATTCTATGGCTTTAATAAGCAACACTGTCATTGCTTCAACACTGCTCCAGCCTCTGTCATTTTTCTTTTTAGGCTTTCCCCTTTTGGTTCAATTTTAAATGAATAATAGTATGATTACTAAACTCTTAATTAAATTTTTCTTTAGCTCTGAGACACGATTCAACTTGCAATTTTCCCCTTTATAACTTGGGCATTACAACCTCCATACCAATCTCCTGACTTTGTCACCGCTTCAGAAAGGCGATGACTGACATGCCACTATTGACCGGCTTCAGCAGTGGATGGGGAAAATGGGTACGGGCAGTAAGGAGCAATGGCCTACAGTTTCGATTTTCACAATTACTCTACTACCACGGTTACAACAAGCTGAGAGAAATGCCATTTGGCCCTCCAATCTAATCGAGCCAAGCAGGCTGGGTGCCCAGAGGACCCGTCACTGGACAATAATGTACCAACGCAGAACAATCTCATCCCAGCTTGCTATGAAACAATTCTGTCTCACCTTCAGTTCATCAGCCTCTATGTAACCACTGTGATCAGCATCATAGGTTCTCCAGGCCTGCAGAGAAAAGATGCATTCAGATAAAATCAGTTCTTCTCTGACTAGTGTGCCACTTCTTTATTATTTTGAATCATTTGTAGGTTTGCACCACCGGAGCAGAGAGGAATACCTGCATAAATTCTGTACAGGATTGCAGCTGTTGCCGAAAAAATAACAAAAAATTTTCTTCTGTTGGCAATATTTGCACAAGCTGTGGTAAAAAACAAACACTGTATTAAATCTAAATTCATATCCACATCATATTGCCTCTTCTCTCCTAGAGAGAGAGAGAGTTACAGTCACAGAGGTGTAAAACACAGGTACTCGGGAAGTTTTGCACATCCAAAACGAACATCTCTTCAGTTTGCATCGCTCCAGCCATCAATTTTACTGCAGTGCTGCTTCATATTTCAAAATTCTTCAGATGTGTCTGACCCTAAAACTTGGTAATTACTAAGAGTTAATGTACCGTATGCTCTGCAGACACGGCCACTCTGTAAATAATTCCCTTATCTTCTGCAGGGACTTCTCCATTATCCATCATCCCTGTTATTTGCTCATGACAAATTGCTCAAGATCATTTTACTATCATTTTACACAGTCCTATTCAGTACTGTGTCAGTGTTAATTTATGAACAGGGCAGAGAATTCTTACAAATTTAGATGAAATGTTCGTTTTTTTCTCCAGCTGAATCCTTTACTGGTTTAAAATGTGCAGAAATATTAAGACAACACCAAGGCCATTTATGAAAATTAACACTTCACTGTTTCACTGTTTCATAAAACAGTAAAGTGTATCTATGCTGGGATTAGTATGGTTAAACGTTATATTAAAGTGACATTTAATGTTACGATGTATAAATTCTATAATGTCCAATCTGAGCTATTACATTGGAGGCATTCGATCACTCACAATTTGCTTTATGATGGTGCTATTTCAAATCTGAACTCCAATGTTGTCAAATACACTGAGATATTATGCACTACTTATATTAGACACAGGCAGGAGGTACCACACATCCACACCAAGACATTATAAAGGCCATTCCTGTGCAGATGTCAATGGTCATCTTTAAGTCAGAAAGGGTTGTAATAAGACGCTCCTACCTCAACAATTCCTATTTTCCCATCAGTATTTTTCTCATACTCCTCAACAAAGGCCTTCATTTGCTCTGTTAATTCCTGCAAGCAGAAGAAGGTTGGCAAAGTGTTATAATCAGAAAATGGTTAATAAAGTGGTTTGTGGCTCCACTTTAAAAGATGTCTGTAGCCACTTTAGAGAGAGAGCAGTTTATCTGATTATGAACACGATGGTGAACGCAAGTTATTCAATGATAACTAGATTGGTATTTCAATGATGGACACACAGATAACCCACAAATCACTGTTGAGTCATATTGTTAGATCCAGAGTCCAGAATGGTCAAGTTGGCATTGATGCATGTCTGTACAGCAGTAATAAGTGACTACATTTGTTCAGCCTTTTATTTTTATTCTTTTCCCTACAATAATACTCTTCACGTTCATAGAAGGAAGAGAGGAACTGCAGAATTGTTCTGCAGGATGAAAGGATTCCTGAGCAGACCTGTTGGGTCAGAGGGACCTTCCAGCTACAATAACTACCTGGCTCCTAAAGACCCCGATCTCTCCCATTCAGAAGGGGACAGACAGTGCAGCTTATAGTGGAGATTAAACATGTTTTTACTAATTCTCTACAATCATTAAATTATTGGGTTATATTGAGCAAGTCTAAATCTCACAATTTTTCTTAACGTTAGGAAACTTCAGATGAAACAGTACAGTATAAAAAATGACTTAATTGATCATACGATATAATTTATAGAAACATGAATTAAGAGTATTTTCACTTAACTTAATATGAGTATGGAGTATGTGGGGCAAGTGTATTCCCACTATAGAATAAAGCCTGCATTGACAGGAAGAGGCCTGAAAGATACCACCCATCAGATGCTGTACTTTGTTCCATCATGTTCCAACTCACATGTACCAGATGCCCTTGTCCAGAGTGTTCAGTAGTTACAGGGACAGTCCCCCAGGAGACACTCAGGGTTAAGTGTCTTGCTCAAGGGCACAATGGTAGCAGGCTGGGTTTGAACCTGTGGCTTCAACCCTACACTAAAATTATATAACACAAAATGTCTTTTTAATCTATCGTTAAAGTTTCTACGGATAGCATATGATGACCTAAAAGGTAGCTGTTCTACTTTATCCAGGGTTTATCTGAATATGCAATAAAAATGGCATATCTAGAGAAAAGTGCTATAACAAAAATAAAATCTTTTGACTAACAGGTGAAAGGTTAACATGGAAAAAAATGACACATAAAAAGCAGAAGAACAGCTTTCCTAGGTTAAACTGCACCAGTTATTCCATATTTTCAGAATGTTGCGGTCCTCCAGAATGGATCGATAAAAGCAATATGTTGCTGAGGGAAAATCTTTGAATGAGAAATGACAGTGTCAACTGGCTGTGGAAGGATGTTAAAAAAATGCAATGAATCTGTAAAATCCACTCATAAATATGGATGTCACATAAGTGGCTGGCAATGTCTTCTTTCACTTGTGCCAATAGCCATGGGGTCCGAGGCTCTGGGAGACCGGACATTTTCATTTTAACGATATTTATCCCGGATGGTGACCACCGAGGATTAAAACTGCGGTGAAAGCTTACAGGGCAAGAAAAATTTTCTCCGAAGTGGACACGGGCCGGGAGAGATTAAGTCCGAATTTCGCCCATGTTTAATCTCTGGAAGTGACTGACCGCACCTGCTCTGTCTGTGACGCAACAAACAAAGCCCACACCTCCATGGGCAATCTTACACAACATGGCATATTAATCCATCATTGCACTCCTAATTTCCACATAAATCCATTAGCCTCTCCAAATTAAGCCTCAATATGTTTTTTTCTCCATTAGATTAATTAAAGGGCTTTTTTTCTTTTTGCAAATGACGTGCTATTATTCCTGCTCATGAATTAATTGCAGGGGTCAGAGGACTACAATGTGTTTATTAACCGGATTGAAAGAAAGGTGAATTTTCTTTTTTTTTAATGATCTGTCAAAATAATAATAATTCACCTTCACGTCCTCTTATAAAATCCAGATATATATTATCCTGTTGCACTCCATTAATCGGACGTAATGAAATGTCTGTTTCGCCACACGTCCACACGTCCCTGCAGCAGAATGAATGTGAAGCTGTCCCCAGCAAACACACCGCTCATTTTTATAAGTAAGCCGGAAAGAGACGATAAAGAGAGACGTTCCTGTATGTTCTCCAGGGATATTGCAGGACACACATGCAGCTCGGAATCTATATGACCTTCACACGCACACACAGGGACACACACGGACACACAGACACATGCACACTCCATATCATATGATGAAAGACACACCATGTACATCATGCAAAAGATTCGAAAGGCTGCAGCTTTTCCAGCAGTCAGCGATTGTCGACATTTTTGATACCAGCAGTAATATAATCAATCGCTGACTGCTGGAAAAGCTGCAGCCTTTCGGAGCATCGCGTATCTCTGACATTGTGTATTCATATATTCATTTATCTTCATTTCTAATTCATTCTTAATTAGAAGAATGTGACATCTGAGTACCATCAAGTATGCTGCTTATTAAAATCATAACGCATATTCCCACAGGCTCATACATATATGTATTAAAATCCTAACGTATATTCCGACAGGCTCATACATATATAATGTGCGTGTTTAAGAATTTTGCTTTATTGCCTTATTTGCTCCAGAATCTGGTGACTTACCAGCCCTGCCTGTTTCCGAGCTTGCTGAAGTTCCTTTATAAAGTTCTGCAACTCCTTTCCCTCGATATATCCGTTACCTGCAAACACGCATAACGCCAAATGAGCAGAACATCACGCGTCGGGCCAAAGTGACGGCGAGAAGATGTGGATTTTGCGTTTAAGCCTAAAGGAATCCGGTTCGAGTCGGGGCTCCTGGTCCGTCCTGGACCAGAGCACCTTTACCGAGAGACGCGTCCTCCAACGCAACGTCGAGCCCGCGGTCGTGAGAAGTTTACCGTCGTTGTCGTAGTGGTGGAAGATGTCGAGGAACTGGGAGGCTGAGATCTCCACTCCCTGCAGGTAAGCCCGGGCCATGGTCTCCTCGCTGCTGTCGCCGCTGCTCCACTGAGGCGCTTTGATGCGCTGCGCCCCGTATTTAATCTCCCGCCGCCGCCGCCGCCGCTTCGCCCCCGACGCCCGCCCGCCCGCGCCGCCCGCGCCGCAGGTGCCCGCGTTCCGGGGGGCGCGCGCGCGCGCGTGCGCGTGCACGTGGCGCGCGTCCCGACGAGAACAGCTGATATACGGTACAGGCCAAAGGTTTGGACGCAACTTCTCGTTCAATGTGTTTTCTTTATTTTCATGACCATTTACGTTGGTAGATTCTCACTGAAGGCATCAGAACTATGAATGAACACATGTGGAGTTATGTACTTAACAAAAAGTGGAGACCTGACCTCCACAGTCACCGGACCTGAACCCAGTCCAGATGGTTTGGGGTGAGCTGGACCGCAGAGTGAAGGCAAAGAGGCCAACAAATGCTAAACACCTCTGGGAACTCCTTCAAGACTGTTGGAGAAGCATTTCAGGTGACGACCTCTTGAAGCTCATCGAGAGAATGCCAAGAGTAAGCAAAGCAGGAAACAGAGCAAAGAAACTAGAATATAAAACATGTTTTCAGTTATTTCACCTTTTTTTGTTAAGTACATAACTCCACATGTGTTCATTCATAGTTTTGATGCCTTCAGTGAGAATCTACCAACGTAAGTGGTTGAATGAGAAGGTGTGTCCAAACTTTTGGCCTGTACTGTATGCATTAGTGGCCGCAACATACATTTGTGGATTTCGGTTTGTGCACATTTGATTAATGGCGGTGATGTGACTCCATAGAACAGGATAGCAACCTTATTAATATTCATATTCAGCAGTTGTATCGCCTTCATGACCGTGGTCCTTTATTATGGTTGGCAGGCCTGGAAGTCGTGGATGTTGGGTACAATGTCAGAATCGTGGTTGTGGATGGAAGAATGTGTCAGTATCAGTATTATGGATCAGAGGGTAATCAAAAAAAGGCGAGGTCCGGAGGCGTGGTCAGTCAGGGAGAGGCTTACAACAAACATGAGAAGTGCCGACAAATGAGTTCACGGCTACCCTTTTATACCACGTGTTCTATTGGGTGTGGTGTGCAACATGGTCCAGTACGCCTCTGCTCCACCTGGTGGACAGGAGGGGTCACGGCAGCCGCGACAAGTAGTTCAAGGCAGGACCTTTTCAAGGCGCTTGAACATCATGGAAGGATCTACTAGACCCAGCTTCAGTGCTTAAGGGACAAATTGTATATGCAGTGGGGCAAAAAAGTATTTAGTCAGCCACCAATTGTGCAAGTTCTACCACTTAAAAATACAAATTTTCCACCATAATTAATTTTTTATAAATTCTTTTAAAAATAAGAGGATGTGATTTTCTGGATTTTTTTCTCCTTTTGTCTCTCATAGTTGAGACATACCTATGATGAAAATTACAGGCCTCTCTCATCTTTTTAAGTGGTAGAACTTGCACAATTGGTGGCTGACTAGTTATATTATAGTTGGATTGGCAACAGCTTGTCACATTCTTAAAGGGACTAAAGGACTTGTTTTTCCTTATTAGGCATCTAGACTGTGCACAAAAAATTAAATTTTCTAAATTTCCTTGAGTTGCGTGAGTGATAGTACATGGGCATCTGAGATCAGTGTAATTTTTGAAGAGATTGATTGAATTATGCTTAATAGACTTTTTAGAGATTCAACAGATGTTTTGTAAAAGACCAGCAAAGCCAGCATTTCCATCTATCAGTTCTATGATACATTGCTTCCAGCAGATTTAGACGATGCCTTATTTGGAAGCACAAACTATTTCTGCTTTTTTGGGTCCCCCTTTAAACTTGAGGCAAATATTGCAACAGCCCTGGTTCAGATGTTTTGACAAAACAGCAATGAGGTTCATTAAAAAGAAAAGAATTCAAATGAAACCCACAGACATGCTTACACACAATTACCCAACAACCTTGGTGAGCAAATCCAGCCCCCCCCCTGTAAACTGGGACCAGAGGTCACGATAAGGAGCTATAACTCGCAAGAAGATTGTAACATTACCATGACGTAAAAGAAAAACTGGGTCATCTATCAGGGATGAAGGAGGAGAGGAGAGGAGAATCTGCCGACTCTTCATCTGCTCTTTTGGAATCCTAGAAAGGGGGGTTTGGTTGGCAGACAGACTGACAGGCTCCATCATATTGGATTTCTTTTTGTTTTCCAGCATCACTATACATAGAAACACCACACGCTCGACAGCACAAAAACTGTGCACAGATACCAAAATAGGATTAAAGCTGGTCATATTTCAATGTCTCATCATGTGTACTCATGTCATTGCTGAAAGATAATTTGTACACATATGTGTGTCCTGTAAATGAACAGTTGGATTTTCTTTCCCAATTTTTGAATTGAAATGGCTTAGGAGAGGTCTGATATTTTTTAAGTGTAGGATCTGGACTCTGGTGAACTGAAGTGCACTTATCAGTGCCAATTGTACCATAAACAACTCTTGATTGTAATGAAAATTGAATTTCTTCAAAGATTCTGGCACCTTAAAGGTAAGACCTTGTCTGAGTGAAAGCGTGGGGGACATGAAAGAATCTGTTGAAAAGCCACATATACAGCGCAAAGGCGGAACATGATTCTCGGTCACATTCGGTCTCCCTCCGTGTGAAGACATGATACCTCTCTGGGGGGAACTTTTTGTTCTTGGGTTCTGAAGAGGGTTTTGTCTTCATCTACGGTACGGAGACCCTCTTCACTGCAAATTCTGACAGCAGCTTTGACCGGCTTGTGTTACATCTGAGACCTTATGGACACAGAGTTTGCAAGCTTGCCAGTTGCCTGTCCTGACGTGCTTTACAACTTGTCCTTCAGTGGCCATTTCTGATGTTTAGTACTTACGTGTCTTTAATAAATCCTTACATCCCTGTCCATAAACTAAAGGTACTTTACTGTGTGGGAATTAGAAGCTGTGGATAAATTACGAGGCATTGCATCATGGTCCTAGACCACGACACACATTTCCAGCACTTATCTTATTACCACAGCAGCGGTTTGCCGACATATTCGTTGACCCGGGTGGTAATTGCAGCCCATATGTTTTTAATGACGCCGCGTCCCAGACAGATGAAGCCGGGCCCTGCCACCGCCTCTCACCCTTACAGACGGCTGTCTGCCTGGCAACTCTGTTGTCATTAGAGCCCTCGGCCATGAATCACTGAGGCTGGACCGTCCTCTTCACACCTGCGTCTCTGTCGGCCCCACCGAGAGCTCATTTCATGCCCAGGGAAGACTGGGACGCGCACATCGGTTGTTTACAATCGGGCGTCGTCCTCACAGCAAGTCACGACGCGTCGGTTCGGCAGCGGGCCGGAGCAAATGAATCGATGGAAGGGACGTCAGTGGGAGACTCCTGAGACACTTTCATATGCTCTTCTGTCACATCTGTCGTTGGAGTATCACTGGAAGTAACCGCAACCAGACGGATGTTCAGGTAACAGGTGGTCTGCAGAAGACGACCGCTTAATCATTCGCAAAAAGCCTCCAGCATAATGACAGGCCTGCCACTGACGGAAATATAAAGGGCACCAGTGCTGGGGAGTAACGGAATACATGTACCGGCGTTTCGTATTTAGAATACAAAATATGAGTGATGTGAGTGAATATAACTGTATTTTGTTACAGTTACCGTTTAAATGAGTGATAATCAGAATACAGTTTTTTGTTTTTTTTAATAAATGGATTACATGGTGTTTTTTTTTTACTGTTTCATGTGTTAGGCATCCTCTCTATCTCCTCTCTAATTTTGGCAATTCCACGCTGCGTGGACCACACATAAGACAGGTGTTCTGTCGAAACATGCTGCCTATCGAGTTGTGCTACCTGGCGGATCTGCGCATGCGCAGTCCCTCAAGTTTGCGCTCTGTTCCAGCGCCCTCTTCCACTTTTCAGCTATATAAATAAAGAAATGGTTAGGGAAAAAACAGGGCTTTTTTATTATCTGTGATCGCTACATTCATATAGTTGTAAAAAGCATGACAATATTTTAAGTAATCCAAAGTATTCAGAATACGTTACTCACATTGAGTAACTTAACGGAATACGTTACTGCCACGGGTGGGCTGGACATGGCATGAAGGAGGACGCATTCACACGATCACA
Organism: Denticeps clupeoides; assembly: GCF_900700375.1. Lineage (NCBI taxonomy): Eukaryota > Metazoa > Chordata > Actinopteri > Clupeiformes > Denticipitidae > Denticeps > Denticeps clupeoides. The sequence continues at coordinate 29,474,933 of NC_041711.1, read as the reverse complement.
GGACAGGGGTTTAATACAAAATTTTGGGGCATGTATTCTGTAATCTGTAACGGAATACATTTTAAAAGTAACCTTCCCATCACTGCAACCAACAGAAGTGAAGAACTAGTCTCATTTCATCTGACTTGTTTTGTGTTTTTTACTTCCAAAGCCAAATTCAGCAAACGCATCGATTCGGAAGAAGCTTTAAAGCCAGAGCTGGAGCGGCACCGTGAAGAAGGAGACAAACGGGCCTGACAGGGGCGGCGCGAGGCAAAGCGACCTGACAGCCTGCTGTCCTGGCAGGCGGCAGCAGTGTCAGGAGTGTGACCTGACCATGGGGCAGACACCCCCCTCGGGGTATGGTCATGGGCCAACCTCGCTCACAGTGGCTCATCTGTCACACAGCAGCAATTATAAATAACAAATGGAACATTGCACGGGGACAGGTAAACAAAGCGCCCTCGCCGCAGCTTCTCGCTTACCGCCATGTGGTCAGCGAGTGTTACCAGCGTTCAGTATCTGTTCTGAGAGGTATTGAGGCTTCACTTTTCTGTGTCGTATTTGACCTGCTACTGCAGTTCAAGTTCAATTTGAGCTTTATTGTCATTTCAGGTATTTACATGTCTAGTTTACTGTCTAGTACATAGTGAAACTACATGTAACTACATGTAACAGATAAAGACTGACATAAAGTGCACATGTGTGACATTGACAAACCCTGCTACATAAAGTACAAAAACGTGGGAAACAAAGTGAAGTGATTGTCACATGTGATACACAGCAGCACAGCACACGATGCACACAGTGAAATTTGTCCTCTGCATTTAACCCATCAACCCATTAACCCCTCTGCATTTAACCCTGTGTGAGCAGTGGGCAGCCATGACCTGCGCCCGGGGAGCAGTGTGTGGGGACGGTGCTTTGCTCAGTGGTACCTCAGTGGCACCTTGGCGGATCGGGATTCGAACCGGCAACCTTCTGATTACATTTACATTTACATTTACGGCATTTGGCAGACGCCCTTATCCAGAGCGACTTACAACGTGCTTAAGTTACCATCGATGAAGAGATCAATTCTGGTCCACTAGGACCCCAACAATGAATACATCTATTTTATTCACTCTGTTGTAGTTTCTGTACACAAGGGCCATGATTACAGGGCCACTTCCTTAACCGCTAGGCCACCACTGCCCCACCAGGCAGTGCAAGTCAAGCAATGCAGGAGTAACAAGAGTAACATCAAACAAAACATGTAGACAACCAAGAAGACAGACGGTGAAATTAGTAATGAAGGTGCAGAGTAACAAATGTGCAAATGCTGCAGTAGTAATGTGAGTGAAGTAATGTTCTGAACGTGTGAGCGTGTTAGTCGGTCCAGAGTGGAAACTCCCTGAGTGTTCAGGTGTCTGATGGCCTGATGGATGAAGCTGTTGCACAGTCTGGCAGTGTGGGCCCGAATGCTTCGGAACCTTTTTCCAGATGGTAGGAGGATGAAGAGTCTGTGTGAGGGCTGTGTGGAGTCCTTTCCTGGTGCAGCGTGTGCAGTGAATGTTTGATCTTCTCAGCTATCCTCAGATGGGGCAGTGGTGGCCTAGAGGTTAAGGAAGCGGCCCTGTAATCAGAAGGTTGCCGGTTCGAATCCCGATCCGCTGAGGTGCCACTGAGCAAAACACCGTCCCCACACACTGCTCCCCGGGCGCCTATCCTGGCTGCACCAAAGGTGATGGTTATCCGCGTTCCAATGAGATTTATTTCCTTAAGCCTTAAAATGTCATTTATTAATTGCAGACCTGTGTGATCTTCTATATTTTGCCCAACTAATCATTTTATCACTTCACTAGAAACTGCTCAAACAGCTCAGTGGCATTTGGAGGGAAAATGGCTTCGTTATCAACAATGTTAAAATGTCAGCATTGTTCATTTGTGATTTGTATAATAGTTTAAATAACATGAAGGGAGGTAGTAGCCTAGTGGGTCACACACTCGTCTATGATCCAGAAGACCCAGGTTCAAATCCCACTTATTACCATTGTGTCCCTGAGCAAGACACTTAACCCTGAGTGTCTCCAGGGGGGGACTGTCCCTGTAACTACTGATTGTAAGTGGCTCTGGATAAGGGGGTCTGATAAATGCTGTAAAATGTAAATGTAAATGAATGGCTGCATATGGAGCAGATAAAAAAAACAAGTACATGAAGCATGGCAACCAAAGAATAAATCTGCCCTTTACAAATAACCTTGGCTTTTGAGTTTGACACAAACAGAATAACAACATCAGGCTATTCACTTCAGTATACAGAGTTCCAGCAAATTCTTTGTACTGATGTGAGTCCATTTTCCACAAACACCAGGCTGTGACAGTCCATTAATTCCAGATCCAGAGAGAACATGAGATGAATATGAATGAACAGCATAAACGGAAGTGCATTATAAGAGAGACAAACAATGAGACAACATTTTTCATTAGTCTAATAGATTAACAAACTGTACTTGGTGTCTACGTATTTAAGCGAGCAAATACTTTTGATTTAATTGTTGTGATTTAATGTTATTGCCCTTTGCTAGAGAAACTGTTTGGTTCATTGAAAGAAATTTCAGTCATGTATACAGTACTGTTATACACACACACACACACACACACACACACACACACACACACACACACACACACATACACAAAAACAAAGCAGACTGGGTTTTCAAGATGTTCAAGCAATTCTGAAGAATTTTTAATAAGCGGCAGAACAACGCCCCCTCAGAAAAAAGACAATGTCATTAACAACATTCTTAAGTGTACAGACAAACAATCCTGTGATGGTATGGCTTTTTTACAATTAGAAATAAATGTTTTTCATGCTTTGCTGACACAGATTTCCTAAATGTTTGTGTCGATGAAAAATATTGTTCATACTCAATCAGGCAGATGCTAATTATAATTTTCAGCAAATCCGATGAAGGATCTCCTCCTGATCAGGGGGCATATGCAAGTGATTTAGTCAGTATCATGGTATAAAATATTATTGCTGCATCCAGTCAGGTCTGAAAATGACAAACCTCGAGGTACTCTGATTAATCTGACCTTATAAATGTGCACCACCACCATTAAGCCTGTCAGTCACTTCCACCGGATCACAGTTACCTGCATACTAAGCAGTAGATCATCATTGACTCCACCCACCTAACACTTCCATATAGCTCTCACACACTTACCTGTCAGTGTCATGCCTGTTAAATGAGCAAGACGTTGTACCTCAGGAATGCAGCAACGCAGCAAGTAACACACATCATGTGTCCAGAGATTGTGTTTATTGTCAATACAGCGTGGTCATCTGATCTATTGAATTTGTATGTTAGCATAACATTATGTGATTTTATGAATCGAATATTGTAATATTCCAAATTTAATATTCCCAAATGCGGTTGACTCTTCTTTTGTTCTAGGCTACTACTCACTACAGCATATGATGGCAACATCCAAATTGTCAGGATTGCCTGCAGCTGGGCTCCACACCTGACTTTAATCCTGACGCCCCATAAATGCCGGAAGTTTCCGCCCGTTCGGGGTCGCTGGCATTTTCGTGGACTCTGCACGAACTTGACCTGGTTTTGATTCATATGTGTTTTGAGTTCTGGCAATCGCCACACGCCTACGGGTTAGTTTTAGTTTATCGGTATTTAAGTTAAATCGTTTTCGGCCACCGCGCCATTGTTTCTTTGAGTTTATTGTTTGTTTATAAATAAAACCCTTCCCAACATGTCAGACCTCTGCGCTTCCTTCCCCCGTAAGTCCGTAGTCGTGACAGAATGCCAGCGACCCACCCAAAAGCGCAGAGGTAAAAAGCAGAGGAGAAGAAACGCCGCGAAGGACGCAGCCCGGCGCGGCGAACGCGGACGGCAGGGGAGAGACGCGCCGCCCGTTCTGGTGGAGCGTTTTCTCCCCGAGAAGCCGTGGTACGCGGCGCCGCGTGATGACGTCACCCCCGGGAAACTCCGCGAAACCCGGAAGCGACAACGTCGGCGGGTGAGTGGGCGGAGCGAGGACGTTGGCGTCGGCAGCAGCGAGGAAGTGACGTGGGCAGCGAGCGCAGAAGATGCGACCCCCACGATCTTCGCCATGTCGAGCCAAGAACTCTGCGCTCTGCTGGCAAGGCTCCCCGTGGACTGGGACGACACGGACGACGACGAGAGCACGGGAGACGAGAGTTGGGCTCCGCCCATCGCACCAGTCTGCGATCGTCGCAAGGTCCGTGGGGACCCACGTCACTTCCAGGGGGGTGAGAAGCGGCAACAACAACGGCGGCGTTCCTCCAGCGAGGAGGTGGGCAGCCTCCAGCCCGAATGGCCAGAGTACTGCCCATGGGAGCTTATCGCGCCATGGGTCCAGGATGTCCGCAGGGTGGACGACCCTTGGAGTCACCGGTGGGAGGACACGGATGACGAAAGCGATGATGACGTGGATTTTCGGTGGGCGGTCGGTGCCGGGATGGCTCCGCCCAGCGTGCGCGTCCGAGATCATCGCGGCGTCCGTGATGACCCATGTGACTTCCGGGGGTACGAGGTTGATACGGACGACGACCAGGATGATGCCGTTTGGGCAGGCGGTGCCGGGATGGCTCCGCCCATCGCGCCCATCCAGGAGCGTCACAAGGTCCGTGGAGACCCACGTCCCTCCCAGCAGTGTGAGGAAAGCTGGTGGAAGAGGGCGACGGGAGGTCGCCAGCCAGCAACTGCGCTGCCGGGACTGCCTCGCAGGGAATCCTCCATTCCTGCTCCAGTCGCCGACCCGCCTTCCCTCTGCCCGGACGTTCCCCAGCAAAATGGCAGCGCAGCACCAGCGTCCACACCTGCTGGAGAAGACGTCCACCCCCCTCCACACCACACACCTACCACCATCTCCAGCGACGTGCCCAGCCCCGTGTGGGACCGCCCAATTGTCCCGGGACCCTTCAGTGGGGCAGCAGGCACAGACGAGATCACTACCATCCTCACGTGTCTGTTTGGGTCAGCATGGGGCTGGAGCACAACCCTCTGGCAGCAGGGAGAGACAGACAGGAGTTTTCGGGACTTCCAACAGAGACTGAGGGCGGAGTTTGATCGGCCTGAGCCAGGGATCGAACTCTGCCCCTCCACCACATCCAGTGCCAGTCAGGATCCGGGGCAAGAAGACCCAGCACTGGTGGGCGACGAGAAGGTCGCTCCTCCCGAGATCCTGGCTGTGCCCCCTGAGGAGGTCCCGGAGAGCCCAGAGAGGGAGCCAGACGACCCTCTCTTCTGTCTGTCTCTGTCTGTGTGTGTCTGTGTGGCATATGTGTCCGTATGTCGCCCCCACTTCCCCTCTTTGTGTCCACCAGATGGCGACCCAGCCGCGGAGCCGAACCCCAGGGAGGAGGTTCCTGACCCGAATGTGCTGGTCCAAGGCGAGGTGGACAAGCCCCAAGGTACCCCTAAGTCCAGCCGGGGGGGGTGCTCCCCCAAAGAATTTTTTGGGGGGGTGCAGTTCGGGTTGGGGACTCCTCCTGAGGGGAGGGGAGGTGGGGAAGCGATGGAGCTGGGTCCTCCGGTAGCCAGTGAGGAGGGCGGGGCAGGCATGGGCCTGCGTCTGCCTCCAGAGGGGTGGAGCGCCATAGAGCCCCCGGGTAGGCATGAGGACCCAGCTGGGACAGGCACGAAGAGGGCCTGCTTGTCCCAACGGACGCAGAAGGGGCTAGCCGGATGGTCTGGCAATGCCCCCCCCTTGGCACCAGGGCCGGGCAGCGAGAGGGGCTGCATAGTCCCAGAAGGCACCAGCCTGGGGTGCCTGGAACAGTCGCCGGAGGCTTTGGGACAATCTCCCTGCGCGGTGCAGGGGGTGACACAAGATGTGTCAGAGGGGACATGTGGAGACAGGGCCCACACGTACCCAGATGGATCGGCCCTGATTATTGTGTGCAGGTACGGGAGTCCGGGGCCGCCAAGCGGGACCACGCCGGGGAGCCAGGCCGAGGGTCCGGGGCCGCCAAGCGGGACCACGCCGGGGAGCCAGGCCGAGGGTCCGGGGCCGCCACGCCTGACCACGCCGGGGAGCCAGGCCGAGGGTCCGGGGCCGCCACGCCTGACCACGCCGGGGAGCCAGGCCGAGGGTCCGGGGCCGCCACGCCTGACCACGCCGGGGAGCCAGGCCGAGGGTCCGGGGCCGCCAAGCGGGACCACGCCGGGGAGCCAGGCCGAGGGTCCGGGGCCGCCACGCCTGACCACGCCGGGGAGCCAGCCCGAGGGACCGGGGCCGCCACGCCTGACCACGCCGGGGAGCCAGCCCGAGGGACCGGGGCCGCCACGCCTGACCACGCCGGGGAGCCAGCCCGAGGGACCGGGGCCGCCACGCCTGACCACGCCGGGGAGCCAGCCCGAGGGACCGGGTCCTCCAAGGGGAGGATACAGCAGGGCAGGAGCCCTGTGGTTGCCGCCGTCCACCCCGCCGCCTCCACTGATGGTACTGTTGGGGCTCCGAGGACGTAGCCCTTGGAGGGGGGGCTCTGTCAGGATTGCCTGCAGCTGGGCTCCACACCTGACTTTAATCCTGACGCCCCATAAATGCCGGAAGTTTCCGCCCGTTCGGGGTCGCTGGCATTTTCGTGGACTCTGCACGAACTTGACCTGGTTTTGATTCATATGTGTTTTGAGTTCTGGCAATCGCCACACGCCTACGGGTTAGTTTTAGTTTATCGGTATTTAAGTTAAATCGTTTTCGGCCACCGCGCCATTGTTTCTTTGAGTTTATTGTTTGTTTATAAATAAAACCCTTCCCAACATGTCAGACCTCTGCGCTTCCTTCCCCCGTAAGTCCGTAGTCGTGACAGAATGCCAGCGACCCCCCCAAAAGCGCAGAGGTGGAAAGCAGAGGAGAAGAAACGCCGCGAAGGACGCAGCCCGGCGCGGCGAACGCGGACACCAGGGGAGAGACGCGCCGCCCGTTCTGGTGGAGCGTTTTCTCCCCGAGAAGCCGTGGTACGCGGCGCCGCGTGATGACGTCACCCCCGGGAAACTCCGCGAAACCCGGAAGCGACAACGTCGGCGGGTGAGTGGGCGGAGCGAGGACGTTGGCGTCGGCAGCAGCGAGGAAGTGACGTGGGCAGCGAGCGCAGAAGATGCGACCCCCACGATCTTCGCCATGTCGAGCCAAGAACTCTGCGCTCTGCTGGCAAGGCTCCCCGTGGACTGGGACGACACGGACGACGACGAGAGCACGGGAGACGAGAGTTGGGCTCCGCCCATCGCACCAGTCTGCGATCGTCGCAAGGTCCGTGGGGACCCACGTCACTTCCAGGGGGGTGAGAAGCGGCAACAACAACGGCGGCGTTCCTCCAGCGAGGAGGTGGGCAGCCTCCAGCCCGAATGGCCAGAGTACTGCCCATGGGAGCTTATCGCGCCATGGGTCCAGGATGTCCGCAGGGTGGACGACCCTTGGAGTCACCGGTGGGAGGACACGGATGACGAAAGCGATGATGACGTGGATTTTCGGTGGGCGGTCGGTGCCGGGATGGCTCCGCCCAGCGTGCGCGTCCGAGATCATCGCGGCGTCCGTGATGACCCATGTGACTTCCGGGGGTACGAGGTTGATACGGACGACGACCAGGATGATGCCGTTTGGGCAGGCGGTGCCGGGATGGCTCCGCCCATCGCGCCCATCCAGGAGCGTCACAAGGTCCGTGGAGACCCACGTCCCTCCCAGCAGTGTGAGGAAAGCTGGTGGAAGAGGGCGACGGGAGGTCGCCAGCCAGCAACTGCGCTGCCGGGACTGCCTCGCAGGGAATCCTCCATTCCTGCTCCAGTCGCCGACCCGCCTTCCCTCTGCCCGGACGTTCCCCAGCAAAATGGCAGCGCAGCACCAGCGTCCACACCTGCTGGAGAAGACGTCCACCCCCCTCCACACCACACACCTACCACCATCTCCAGCGACGTGCCCAGCCCCGTGTGGGACCGCCCAATTGTCCCGGGACCCTTCAGTGGGGCAGCAGGCACAGACGAGATCACTACCATCCTCACGTGTCTGTTTGGGTCAGCATGGGGCTGGAGCACAACCCTCTGGCAGCAGGGAGAGACAGACAGGAGTTTTCGGGACTTCCAACAGAGACTGAGGGCGGAGTTTGATCGGCCTGAGCCAGGGATCGAACTCTGCCCCTCCACCACATCCAGTGCCAGTCAGGATCCGGGGCAAGAAGACCCAGCACTGGTGGGCGACGAGAAGGTCGCTCCTCCCGAGATCCTGGCTGTGCCCCCTGAGGAGGTCCCGGAGAGCCCAGAGAGGGAGCCAGACGACCCTCTCTTCTGTCTGTCTCTGTCTGTGTGTGTCTGTGTGGCATATGTGTCCGTATGTCGCCCCCACTTCCCCTCTTTGTGTCCACCAGATGGCGACCCAGCCGCGGAGCCGAACCCCAGGGAGGAGGTTCCTGACCCGAATGTGCTGGTCCAAGGCGAGGTGGACAAGCCCCAAGGTACCCCTAAGTCCAGCCGGGGGGGGTGCTCCCCCAAAGAATTTTTTGGGGGGGTGCAGTTCGGGTTGGGGACTCCTCCTGAGGGGAGGGGAGGTGGGGAAGCGATGGAGCTGGGTCCTCCGGTAGCCAGTGAGGAGGGCGGGGCAGGCATGGGCCTGCGTCTGCCTCCAGAGGGGTGGAGCGCCATAGAGCCCCCGGGTAGGCATGAGGACCCAGCTGGGACAGGCACGAAGAGGGCCTGCTTGTCCCAACGGACGCAGAAGGGGCTAGCCGGATGGTCTGGCAATGCCCCCCCCTTGGCACCAGGGCCGGGCAGCGAGAGGGGCTGCATAGTCCCAGAAGGCACCAGCCTGGGGTGCCTGGAACAGTCGCCGGAGGCTTTGGGACAATCTCCCTGCGCGGTGCAGGGGGTGACACAAGATGTGTCAGAGGGGACATGTGGAGACAGGGCCCACACGTACCCAGATGGATCGGCCCTGATTATTGTGTGCAGGTACGGGAGTCCGGGGGCCGCCAAGCGGGACCACGCCGGGGAGCCAGGCCGAGGGTCCGGGCCGCCAAGCGGGACCACGCCGGGGAGCCAGGCCGAGGGTCCGGGGCCGCAAGCGGGACCACGCCGGGGAGCCAGGCCGAGGGTCCGGGGCCGCCAAGCGGGACCAGCCGGGGAGCAGGCCGAGGTCCGGGCGCCCGCCTGACCGCCGGGGAGCCAGGCCGAGGGTCCGGGGCCGCCACGCTGACCACGCCGGGGAGCCAGGCCGAGGGTCCGGGGCCGCCACGCCTGACCACGCCGGGGAGCCAGGCCGAGGGTCCGGGCCGCCAAGCGGGACCACGCCGGGGAGCCAGGCCGAGTCGGGGCCGCCACGCCTGACCACGCCGGGGAGCCAGCCGAGGGGACCGGGGCCGCCACGCCTGACCACGCCGGGGAGCCAGCCGAGGGACCGGGGCCGCCACGCCTGACCACGCCGGAGCCGCCCGAGGGACCGGGGCCGCCACGCCTGACCACGCCGGGGAGCCAGCCCGAGGGACCGGGTCCTCCAAGGGGAGGATACAGCAGGGCAGGAGCCCTGTGGTTGCCGCCGTCCACCCCGCCGCCTCCACTGATGGTACTGTTGGGGCTCCGAGGACGTAGCCCTTGGAGGGGGGGCTCTGTCAGGATTGCCTGCAGCTGGGCTCCACACCTGACTTTAATCCTGACGCCCCATAAATGCCGGAAGTTTCCGCCCGTTCGGGGGTCGCTGGCATTTTCGTGGACTCTGCACGAACTTGACCTGGTTTTGATTCATATGTGTTTTGAGTTCTGGCAATCGCCACACGCCTACGGGTTAGTTTTAGTTTATCGGTATTTAAGTTAAATCGTTTTCGGCCACCGCGCCATTGTTTCTTTGAGTTTATTGTTTGTTTATAAATAAAACCCTTCCCAACATGTCAGACCTCTGCGCTTCCTTCCCCCGTAAGTCCGTAGTCGTGACACAAATGAATGAGAAATAGGGCTGTGCTCACCATTAATGTCATTTATCAATGCCCTTATCCAGATCAACTTCCCAGCAATAGCTGATCAGGATAAGGGCACCCCAGTGAGGGTGCTGCTCTCATTTCTGACCTATAGTCTTTTTATTTGAAATTGACACCCAAGAGCACGGTCCAGGCAGCAGGCCGTGTGACTTGTCCAACTGCCTGCTGGTCACCTATAAGCCCAACCAGAGACCCTAGTAGTCACTTTCACTTTATTGAGACGGTGTCTGTTCCTCGTGCTAGAAAAGCTAAATTAATGAAACCTAATTGTGCTGTTTTCAGGATAACTTAATCAAAGTTAAGATGAACACACAGAAATCTTGGTCTCTGCATTAGGTCTCTATCTCAGAAAACTGAATTGGTTGGCCTAGTGGTTAAGGAAGCAGCCCCGTAATCAGAAGGCCACTGAGCAAAGCACCGTCCCCACTGACTGCTCCCCGGGCGCCTGTCATGGCTGCCCACTGCTCACCAAGGGTGATGGGTTAAAAGCAGAGGACACAGTTCATTATTTGCACGTGTGCTGTGCTGCAGTGTTTCACAATGACAATCACTTCATTTCACTATTTGGACCCTTAAACAGAGCTTTTGGATTGTCCATCCTCATGTCCCGGTTCTCTTAGACCACTTCTTGGTCATGTTTAATGAATGTACAGGAGTCAGACATGACACCAGTATTTAAATCCAGGCTAAACACTTACGTACAGTCTAGCCTGTCATGGCTGATGCCTCCGGAAACGTCTAGTTCTCGGTGGAGGAGTTGTTGCCTAGTGGTTCAGGACGCTGCCCCGTAATCAGAAGGTTTCCGATTCGAATCCCAGTCCGCCAAGGTGCCGCTGAGATGCCACTGAGTAAAGCCTCGTCCCCACACACTGCTCCCCGGGCGCCTGTCATGGCTGCCCACTGCCAACTTAGGGTGATGTGTTAAAAGCAGAGGACACATTTCGTTGTGTCACCGCGTGCTGTGCTGTGTATCTCTGGCAATCACTTCACTTTCACTCGGTTCAGTTACTATAATTTGTTACTAACTCCCTCTTCTCTTTTCTCTATCCTTCTCTAGTCCTGCCTGGTGAGTTTCCTGGTTCGAAGTGATCACGTGACATGGCTGACCTCCATAGACTGTCCTACTTGGCCCTCTGCTGACCCACTCTGATAGTCACCTGCTAGGACTCTAACACACTACCTGGGTGCAAATTCAGGACTGCAATAACCTTTATATGCCATAATTTTCTAGATTTATTTTATTGTAATCCAGTGCTGACCAGAGGAGGACGGGTTCCCCTTGCTGAGTCTAGGTTCCTCTCAAGGTAGAGTGTATTTTTTCCTTGCCACTTTTGCCTCTGGCTTGCTCCCCTTGGGTTTTGAGCACTGTTCTATTTGTTAGGCGCTTTGTGACAATGTACATTGTAAAAAACGGCATATAAATAAAGATGGATTGATTGATATTTACAAAGACAGTCCCCCTGAAAACACTCAGGGTTAAGTGTCTTGCTCAGGGACTTTGTGTTACCCACTAGGCTACTACTAACTAGTCAGGGGCACTGAATAATGGAGTTTTAGTTAGTGATGCACAGATGTGAAGCTCAAAAGAAGCACAAAAGTGGTTGACCTACTCTGAAGAGTACACCTCATACATACATACATTTTGTGAAAACATGTAAATATATTTATAAATTTTGCATGACCTTTGCTTACAATGTTTTGTATAGTCTGAATATTTAGCATGAACACAATCAAATTAGATGTCATTACATTAATTTAACTTTGAAAAATTGCTTTCTGAATGCACAAATTCAGAGAGGAAAGCCATATACAATTTAATGCGATTTAAACATCCTAACCCATACAATACAAATTAGCAGATTATTGTGTATTAGTAAACCCAAATATTTCATTTCAATGAATATTTCAATAAAAGTCCAACGAATAGCTACAAAGGTAAGAGACAACTGAAAAATAATATACATTTCAGAACTCTGGAGGAGGTTGATGGAGTATTATACTGCAGAAACCAATGTGTTGCTATAAAAATTAAAAAGGCAGTAAAGAAAAGAGACAGCCCGTATTTACTTTCAGTGTACGTGTTTCATAGAAAGACACAATGAAGGTGTATACCATATCTACCTTATGAAAGTAGTGCAACACATTTATTGGAATAGAATTGGGAGGAATTTTCTGGAGAATATTTGGTTTCCATTGTAGAAAGAGATTGTTGTGCCACAAGACTGTTCTGCTGTTAGACATATTATGTGTTTAAAATGTGATTGCATTCTTTTTTAATTGTTTATCTACTCTATGCTTTCATTTTAGTACAGTGAGACATTGAACCATGTTATAAAATATTCGTCGGTTTAGTCTCAGTTTCCTTTAGTGCATTAAAATGGGAGCCCTTTGACAGCACATTTCTGGGCTGCCTTGTGTTAACAATCCACCTCGGTCAGCAAATCTTTTTTTCCATTTCACAGGGAACCTTAACCTTTATTGCCCCCCCTCAACCCTCCATCCCGTGTCCTTGCCTCTAAAAGAGATGTAGCCCATGTGCCACCCTCTCCAGCACAGCTCAGTGCAGTCAGAGGAAAAGTCTAATCACAGTGCACCAGTAGCAGCAGTGATTGATGGTGCTGGAAAAAAAACTCTGGTTACTGCTGCCATAGAAATGTCCACCTCTTTCTTTCCACTCTCCATGTCAAACCGATCACCTGGGGAACATATTTTGCCGTAATATCTCAGAGAACTACTGGGAGAAAGCTTGTTGTATCCTGTGTAACATAAAGGGGGATAAACTGGCCCCAGTGCTTAAACATTGACTGCTAAAATTCCTTATTAGAAGGTGCTCAAATGGGGTGAGGGAGCCTAGACTCTCAGAACCTCCACATGGATCCTCAAACGGACACAGATGGTTGCTCCTGGTTGAAGAACCTTTTCCTGTAGTTGTGTAATGGTTTTCACATGGGGACTGAGGTTGTGTGATGCGCTAGCTGTTACATTCAGGGCCAACTACATTTCATGACAGATCTTCTTGGCTGTTCTACTGTGACTGTTATAAAATATATAATGGTTTTTCATTCATAGCCGCTCATATGTCCCATAATTTGCTAAATGAATGTACTATAAAGAAAAATTAAATCAAAATTTTTGTTATTCTGTTTTGTAACCAACCCCAGATTCCATTTAAGACTGCAGAGTCTATATCTACTCCCCATCAGTCGTCCCTTGTAGGCGAGCTATAAACATGTGCACCATCTTCTGGAGCATCTCGGCCCGCATCTTGCTGATCTGCAGAATCTCCTCGTGATTTGCTTTCTCCTCATTGCTGTACTCCAGGGACACCATGTTCGTGATGAGTGAGAGTCCAAAGACCCTCAGGCCACAGTGCCTTGCCACCGTCACCTCAGGGATTATGCTCATTCCTTAAGGATGGTGAGTTTGGATGGGTGAGGGAATTTGTAAGGGTTATAGAACAGAGAGAAAGAAATAAAGAATATTAGATAAATTAATATTTAACTCTGACCTTGGATCAATTTTAAACACCAATGAACACCAATGGGTCTAAGGGGACCAATTTGGGCGATTTAACCAATCATGCACACAGAGAGGAATGCCGAGTACATTACAAAGAGCTTGTTCCAGTTTATCTTCATTGAACGAATTGCTGTTGATCTGCTAATCCTGTCTCTAATCTGAGCCCCAACAGACAGAACAGCAGGGGTAATTTGCTTGTTTTTGTCAGTGGCAATATTCAGACCCCCTTAAATTTTTCACTCTGTTTTATTGCAGCCATTTGCTAAACTCATTTAACTGAGACTTCCGTCGGGCCACTCTGCCATAAAGCCCTGACTGGTGGAGGGCTGCAGTGAAGGTTGGGTTTCTACAACTGTCATCTCCCAACTGCATCTCTGGAGCTCAGCCACAGTGACCTCTGGGTTCTTCTTTACCTCTCTCACCAAGGTTCTTCTCCCCCGATAGCTCAGTTTGGCCGGATGGCCAGTCGTTCCAAACGTCTTTCATTTAAGGATTATGGAGACCACTGTGCTCTTCGGAGCCTTGAGTGCAGCAGAATTCCTTTTGTAACCGTGGCCAGATCTGTGTCTTTACACCCATTCTGTGTCTGAGCACTTCGGCAGCTCCTTTAACCTCATGATTTCATTTGCTCACGTGCATTGTGAGCTGTAAGGTCTTATATAGACGGGGGTGTGGCTTTCCTAATCAAGTCCAATCAGTATAATCTAACACAGCGGGACTCAAATGAAGGTGTAGAACCATCTCAAGGATGATCAGAAGAAAGGAACAGAAGCTGAGTTGAATATAAGTGTCACAGCTAAGGGTTTGAAAACTTAGGATCATGTGATATTTCAGTGTTTCTTTGTTAATAAATCTGCAAAAATATCAACAATTCAGTGTTTTTCTGTCAATATGCAGTGCTGAGTGTACATTAATGAGGAAAAAATGAACTTAAATGGTTTTAGCAAATGGCTGAAATGTAACAAAGTGTGAAAAGTTTGTCTGAATACTTTCCGTACCCACTGTATGATTAGAGAAATAGAGAATAAACGATGCTGCTTACCCACTGTGTCACTCCCCAGTTTATGAAGCAAGCGCGCCTCGGCGACGGTCTCGAAGTTGGGCCCGCAGACCATGCAGTACACACCCTCATGTACAAAGCTGGAGTAGCCCAGCTCAGAGCTGATGTCCAGGGCCAGCTTCCTCAGATCCTCACTGTAGGCATCTGACATGGTAGGAAAACGGACCCCAAACCTTTTCAAGGCAGCATTAACATGCACATTAATACAAAAAAATTAGTTATCTATGTAGCATCAATTTAAAAATTGCATTAAAATCTATATGTGCCACGTCAGTTTCTTTTCTTTCACTCCATACCGTTCATCATTGGGGCCACACAGTGGGTGCTGTCCAGCAAAGCCTGGCAAGTTAATGTGGTCCTTAATGATCATAATGTCTCCTACTTTGAAGTCCTGACAGAGCCCTCCTGAGGCATTTGTTACTATAATGGTCTCCACTCCCATCAGCTTGAAAACCCGCACGGGGAACGTGACCTGGAGAGAACCCACCAGACCAACAGAAGCACTCAGTCACACAGGGAAATTGCCTAATGAGTAAATACACAGTGCTGTCATACAGGGATGCTTTTCCATGTCAAAAATGTGTGATTTATAATGAGAGTGACAGATTGTAAACAGCCATTTATACACAGGGGGGGTCACTCCTTCCTTCACTGCCTTGTCTGACCACCACACACATCCAAATGCACAGCACAGACATTAGGAAACCCATTTCCATGCTGTGCTACACATTGTGAAATAGATAGGGCAGGGATCTGTAAATGATATAAATATAGGTTTATACAGCAGGGCCATTACAGGATGTGTCAGAGCTAGGGGGTGATGAATAATGAACTTGCGAGCTCGGTGCAGCATGGCTCAATAGGGATGTCACACCCTGCCAGCCCCGCTATGCCTCTGACGAACCCATGTGGACGCGTGAAGCCACCTCTTCCACTGCCACCATCACTGGCACACCTCACAGGCCAAGCGAGGTAGAAGGCTATCCTAACAACATAGATTTAAAAAAAAAAAAAGAAGTGTCTTTTTTAAACAAACACTATACGACATCTCTGCCGGCTGGAAACCGAGTACTTGCAAAGGTTTATTTACACAGATCTTTATTGCTGAACACCAAAATGGTGGAAAATAAAAAACTGCAATAATCAAATGACAAAAGAAACGCTAAATCCTCAATAGCTGAACTAATTGTCAAAATCAGTGGAATGAATGCTAGAAAATTCCACTTCCAGAGCTGCAGTGCTCTTTGGAGAGTTGACCCCACGCGGCAGCAGTTACACAGGCTGTCATGGAGCCAAATGTGTGTAATGAGCCACGTCTACGGTAGGAGGCACCTCGGTGTAAAGGATTAATCTCATGCATTTTTTTTGGTCCACATGTATGATTTGGACGTTTGGGCTCGAGGAAGGTCTTAGTCATGCAGCCTGTGGTCATAGCTGTGATTACGTTTCTTGTAGCCAAATACGTTTCTCGTGTGTGTGAGAAAGCAAGCGAGTACGGAAAGGCAATTGAAAACTCATGCGCAGCCCAAAAGCAATCGGGTGACGATGACCTATAGCAGTCCTTCTGGCCTTCCCCCACCCGCACAGAAACCAGTATCTGAACTGCGATGGGGGGGCTGCAGAGCCTTGCTGTTTCGATCCGATTAAGCCTTGCAGTTAGATAAAGACAGACCAGGAGAAGCCTCACAGCATTTTAATGCAGCACTGAGGCTTTGTTCTGCTCAGTGAAAAATTAAGGTCATGGAAGGGCTAACTACAAGAACTGGCTAATTAACCTCAGCAACATATCTCATGTCAAGAAAGAGATCACAACAAATGAGCCTCTGTAGAGCAAAAAGCAGCTGGCACCGGTGCTCATGCATGAAAGGAAACCAGAACATAAAGTTTCTCTTCCATTAAGTTGCTTCACTGCATACCGACAGCATTTGAAGTCTTTACTAGAAGGACGGACACAGTTCTTTCAAAAGAGAATGTTCTGATGGTGAGGGAGACACTGCACCCAAATCTCACAAAAGTCTTCATTTGGGCTGCAGTCTGATGCAGACGTAGGAGCGCAGCCGCATCAGTGATGCTTGCTTGATCTTGGCAGCATCTTCATCCTTCTCGAATCACTCCGATTAGGAAATAAATTTTCATTTTAGGATAATGGTGTAAAAAAGTGAAAACAGTAAATATTCACTTATTTGCAGCAATCGGCTCTTATTTCAATTAAAACAAAAATGGCCCTAAAATCTGACCTTGGAATGACCCCAATTCTTTGAGGCCTGTTCATATGGACAGATATGATCCCTATGATATCATGGATGAAAATGATAACTTTTGGTATTATGCTGTATTTTGACCAGCAAGGCTGGCAGTGGTGCTCATCCTGGATAAAGCCATTCTGTTAATGCAGGTGAGTGATGAGCTTTCATGAGCTGAACATCTCGGGTCACTCAGAGCAATCGGCGAGAGCATAACAACGACAGCAATAAGGTCAAAAACATCAGGTATGAGGGAGCAGCTAAAGTCGAGCGCTGTATAAGATAAGTGAGTGATGGATTTAATGACACAACCTTTCCATTACGTGTGAAAAGGCTTTGTGTCGCTGCAGCGGTGTGAGGTGGCCGTGACGTCTGATTGTAATGCACTGTGTCACGCCGTCAACGCTGCAATTACCCCGGCGGTCCCTCTACAGTGCCGGGGGGAGGATGCAGATTCCTCAGCAATTTAGAGGAAAGTGGCTCTCTGGCACATGCTGCACAGGATAAATGATTCCTCTGGATGGACGTGTATAAATTAAGGAGCGCAGGGGGTGATGTGGGCCAAGAACACAGAGAATTTATGCTGCCGTCACCAGAACTGTGGTGGATAGGGGATTAGGGGGCAGAAGAGCAATGCCACCCAGCATTTTGACTGACTGGCTGGAAATGTTTTATCTCTGAGAGAGACAAATGCGGAGAGGTATTACAAAACAGTGTTTTGTGAATGATTCCCATCACTGTATTCTTGAGAGCTAATGTGAGCTCAGAGCAAGCTTGTGATAAATTCTCTCCAACTTCATGGCTCAACAAGCGCTGCATGTGAAGGGACTACTAATGTGAGGGACTTGGAAATAACCTGTCTTCTCTAAAGCTCCTGATGTTAAAAACCGCCTCTAGTTGAGTATTTCATTCATCTGAGAAATTATCACCGTGCATGAGTTGTCAGAAGGCCTCTTATATTATATTATTATCCATTATTACACATTATTATTCATCGCTGGTCATTATACATGCATGGTGATCACTCTGACAGCAAGGAACCAGTGCATGCATGCATATGATGTCAGTCAACAACTTCATTCCGAATCCTGGGTTTTGCCAAAGGAAGGGAACATCTGTTCCCTCAGCATCAGCTAAGACTCCATATAGAGGCATTTATTTCATAGAGATTGCTGGAGTGTTGATGGTGGGAAGCTGCTTAAATGCATCAGACATTCCCATCAAAGCAAGGTGGTACTGCCCTGTCAGCACCTGAAGATTACTAGGAAAGGCTCCCTGATTTGGAAAAGCATGTTTATAAATGAAACCTAAGACCAACCTACACCCAAAGAAGATTCTTTCACCCCTGGGTTAAGGACTGGCCCAACATGACTTTCCTTATCATGCAGTTTGCTGGTCCATAATATATTCAACATTTTAATATAGTTTTTTTAGTGGGGAACACTATATTTGTAATTCTGATATCTGAATATATCTGTTGGGCATTACATAGTTTTATATGGGAAGTGATGACATGGACCATTTAAAATCAAATGAAAATCTTTATTTAAAAAGAAAAAGGGCAGGTACACTACCTGGGGTTGATCTGTGCTCATGCTTATATAAGAAAAGCACTCATCTCTTTACACAGCTGTGCAAAAAAATGAACCTCATGCAATAGAAGAGATGACCATGTAGATAAAGATAAAGACAAGATGGTTTGAACTCACCTTGCAAAGTGAATACCCCTCATAAAGATGAAATCTTCCCTGCATGAAGACACAAGACTTGTCATTCAGTTTCCCAAAGACCAGGCGTCCCTCGTGACCAGACACTGTGGGATAAAATTCAAATGCATATACACATGTATGCATGCACGCACACACACACGCACACACAGACTAACGCTGCCTTGTGACCCTTGTATGGTTCTTCTGTTTTGAGATTTACACATTATAAGACACATTTTGGGACCTTTTCCAAATCTCAACCCTTTTGGGATTTTTCGTCCTGCAGCTCTAATTGAAATATTATGTTGGACTGTGAAATATACAGGTGTGTAACTCAGGGCTAAATTCTCCCCTAAAGAGAATTTATTACTTTATCCTATTGTCATGCAGAGCTTGTACCGTCGACCCATTGGCAGGCCTAATTTATCTCATGATTCATTACTCAGCAAAAGGACCATCTACAAAATATAAAGAAGAGAAAAAATCCCAGACGAAGAAGGAATAATGTGGAAGCAGGTCTCATTCATTGTGGTGGTACAAATCAGCAGGCAAGAACTGTATGTTAATGTAATGTGCACTGTATGTAAATTATATTAGGCATTTAAGCCGAACAATCTGTTAAATTAATTGTGTTGAGGAGAATTCAACTAAAAAATGCATATACAGGCCCTTATAAAAAATGGTTGGCTAGATTTTCATGTTAAATGTTATAGTTTATTTTTATGACCCCAAGTTCCATCTGAACAGTTTTGGACATTCACATTCACTGTGAAACCTTCTTTGCATTTTATGGCGGTACTTATGCATTGTGTCATTTTTCCTCTTTCCAAAAAGGAGAAATGAGGCACGTATGCTCATTGCTGAATTTTGCACTCAGTACCGAAACTAGTCCAGTAACAAGGAGACAAGGAAGTGACATTTTATAGACTGAAGAATCAAGTCAATCCAAGTCCATCAATCATTCATTTTGTCAAGACTTCGTTTTTTTTTTTTTACCAATCAAAATTTCAAATTCATTCTTTAATGGAACATAGGATTAGTGACAAAATGAATGATTTGAATGAGGAAGTATTAATTGTACATTTTGTACATAGTTGGCAGGTTACACCAGTTTACTATAGAGGGTGTGTAATGAGAACATCAATGAGAAAACGCATTCAGAAAAATAAAGATGGCCTGAGGGTGCTGGCCAGAGATAATGCAAACACAACCGTGAGTGCTGCCAGTGGAGATTTTTTTTTGACCTATTATAATCAGGACCTGAATAATTGCTGCCATTTTCTCCCTGGCTTTCTCCCCTCTCCAAGCACTGATAGATGGAGCTGGGATTATCAGAGGGGGGTATTACTCGCGCCATGAAATGTATTCTATAAAACATTCCGAAATTAATGAGGGCATTAACATTTTAATGAGCTTGTCCTGGTTTATGCCATGTGTCAAAACAAACATTTCATTAGAAAACAGTAAGCTATAATTATAATTTATTTGAAAAAAGCATCCAGGTATTTCCATACAAGATATGTATGTCTGCTTTTCTGAATGTGGTAAATAAAGGTAGCCTGCTGGCAGCATCTCAGGATGCTCATAAAAGCGAGAAAACTTCTCTGGTTACTCTGGTTAGGGAGTGATGTTGAAAGGGGACAGAGCTGAACTATTCATCAATTAGTGATCATAATGAACAGCTACTAACAGAGGCGCCTCAGCAGGGTCCCCCTAACCAACACTGACAAGTCAAATGAACCAGAGGATTGAATGTAAGTCTGCTTCACAAACAGAAATTAAAGAGTTGATTAAACTTCACCCCTTTTAAAGGCTGTTTCATTTTGATAATATGATGTAATAAACCGCACATCATACCCTAATTGTCTCATTCACCTAATTACACGTATGCAAAGAAAATAATGGTTTGCAAATTTGTCACATGCATCACTTGTTAAAGAATTACACATTCACCTCTGAATCATAAATATTTAAAAATGCCCAAGATTTCATAATAAGACGCCCCATGGCACATATTACGGTCTATTTTTACTCCGGTCACAATCATTTATTCATAGACAGAGTTCACTCATTTCTGGTTCATTTGGGTATAATTTGTTAGTCATACAACATATTTTAAACCCTATTGATCTCAAGGGCTCAGCATAATGACCCTGAGCTGTTGGTTACATCCCTTTAAAGTGAGAAGCTCTGTGGGCCTGCCCTCATACATTAATTAGCAACATCACACTCCCTGATCCTATAACAGTTAATAGACGATCATTTCAAACACAGTTCCACATAGACAACAGACAATAGGAGATTCGTTTAGGCAACCAGTGAAATATATGAACTCTGTCAAGGCACGACAAACTGTTGGGGTGAGGTTGGGGTGGTGGAGGATGAAAATCAGCATCATCAGTGTTAAAAGACATGTCCATTACTTGTGCTTAATGTCCTGTGGAATCAACTTACCAGTGCAAACGGGGAAATTTGGGATGTCTTCATATCGAAAAGCCTGTTTGCTGGTGAGGTATTCGGCAAGCAGACCCAGGCCCGAGCCGCACACCACTGCGATTTTTGGCCTGTAACGCGTCTGGCTCAGCAGCCAGTCAGAGGTGCGCTTACATTCATCAAAGGAGCAGCAGCTGCCATCCACAGAGACGCAGTGCATGGAAAATTCGGAACGTCAAATTAATATACAGGAACACATTCAGAGAAACAAAAAACACTGGCCAAGTGTGAAATAAAACCTACTGCACTTCTTTCCACAATTGTCAGGAGACCTTTGTCATCTGAATCTGATCTTATTCAGAAGAAATTATCCCAGAGCATTTCAACAGAACGCCGATTTCATTAAGACTGAGACAGTTTTAATTCCCACTGATGTGATTCACTGATGTGAATAAACAAAATGATCGTTCCGGTTAAATTAGCTCACAGAAACGTTTAGTCTCTAATAAAGCAAGAACAGAGGCAAATGAAAATGAGGAAAACAGTTTTCCAGAAGCTGCTGCACACTTATGAATTTACTATTCTTAAAAATGAGGCCTGAACAAAAGACACGTCAACAGACTCTACAGACTCCTTAAAATCAAATATATCCTTAAGATAAATTAAATGCTGTCGAATTTAACACATTCATCTGCGGCACGAATGAGCTCCACAATGATTTGTTTGTGCAACTACCAAATGTGCAATAGAAAACAACAAGAGTTTCAGAAAATGATAGGATTTACCACGAGTTATCACTGATGTGCATGATGCCAATGTGTGGAGTTGGTCAAAAGCCCAAAAAAAGAGAGCGCACCACAGACCAAGGAGTAGACGTTGAACCCTGCGCTAAAGATAATGAGGAGAACAAGAGTGGCTCCTTTGTCACTGGTTGAGTGAAAGGATCTCTGGGAAAAGAACAGGCTGTACCATACACGATAGGTGCGCCAGAATTAAAGGTACAGGCATTTATTTCACAACCTCAGCTGTGTTGGAAAAAAAGTCCCCTTAATTATGGAGTAAAATAAAAAAAAAACTCTGCAATTGATCAATTGATGCATAACTCCAGCATGCATTAAAAAAACACAGATATAATTCAATTAAAGGACAGGAACATTTTCAGATTTCACAGTGAATCAGATTTTTTTTTTCGTACAGCTTTGGTGTGAATCTAAGGTTACTTCTTCCCAAGCACCTTTAGAGACAAAACACTCATCGTCTCTCACATCCAGTGCAGCAAAAACAGTAAAGGTGTTTCGTGACTGATCCACTTTGTGCTGCACTCTGTCATGCCATATCTTGACAAATCTCTTTTTTCTTGGGTTCCCAGACATGGTTGGGCGTCTTTGGCTCCAGATTTATGACTTAAGCAATGGATATATTAAGTTGTCAAGCAGGTTTGATTCTGGCTAATGTAAATTTTGACTCTTTTTTTCCCTTGTGTCAACTAACCAAAAATCAATCTTTACAGTTCATGTGCAAATATTATTAACCAGAGTGTTTGGTGTTGGTCCATTTTGAATAATGCAGTGCAGATCACACAGAGGCCGGGATTGTAGCTATGCTCGTTGCTGTGCAGAAAACCTTCTGGTTGGGCAGATTTGGAAAAATTGTGGGTTAATCTGTGTGCAGGGGAGAAGGTGATTACATAAACACAATATTCACCACATGGAAAATCCTTCTGATGCTGCCTTGCAGATGGGCTCTGGTTTGAATTCTTGACCCAGATAATGTGGTTTCCATCTCCACCATGCAATATGTAATAATGACATCTAATCACTGTTATTATGAAAAACTTTGTTCATTATGCAGTAATGGATTTCAGCTATGTTTGTGTTATTATATTGTGTAATTATGCTACATATTCCTGTAAAAATGGAGGAATAAGGTAAACCCTACAAATCTATCTGTTGGTGTTGAGTACACTGAAAAGTGAAATCTGAAGTCCAAGGTTAAATCTGTCAATCAGTAACAGCAGCAGACATAAGTTTATGTAACAATGGCTGTCTATCGGTGTGCCAGGAGCAGGAAGCACGTAGCCTGGTAAGGTAGGGAATTTGGCTGGAGTAATCCAGGGGAGGCAGGCGGCTGATTATCCAGATGGATCCTGAACAGATGTTTACGTATGTGAGTGCTTTTTCTAATGAGCCCAGCAATTAGCATCCATCGTTTGACCAGAAACACTCCAGGCTTTCCATTTTAGTTCAGTTGACCCTAATCTTCCTGGTCCAAATGTGGTGTAAATCAGAGATTATAAACACTGATGCTACATTATTTTTGACTTCATTATCTCAAATATCTTTTATGCTTAAAAAACCCATTACCATGAATGCTGACATAGATCAATAATATCCGTTTGTAGCCCTTTTGTTTTATCAGACGTCATCTAACACAACTCATGAAGCTGGGGCTCATGATTGCATGATTTTCACAGCATCATCAAATACAAATATGATCAAATAAACAATAAATATATAAAGGAGACATCAGCATAGCATAATGCAGAACATCATACAGAAATGTCAAATTAAACAGCAGATTACGCCAAAATGGCTCTAATGTCACCATGTGACCATGAAACAGGAAAAACTGGCTAATCCATTAAATCCATCTATTTTTCACACAGTGATAGGACTAGAACAGGACTCACCTCAGCTCACCTCAGAGCCACAACTTCTGACGTGTTTTTATTCTATCTTTATTGTATTAAAGACAACTTTTTAAAAAATTATTTACCCTTGTATCAGGTGTTTAACAAAATATTGAAGGGCATTGTGCTTAAAGCATTTCATTTTATTCTGGTAGCTATGTAATACCAAGAATAAAAGATTATTCTTACTTGTACTGCAGGGAAGAACATTTTAGTAGAGTGGATTGATGAGTCCCAGGCAGAGAGATCGTGGTGTTTAATTTAATGCAATTCGAACACCTTACACATATTAACAATAACAATATTCCATACAGGTTCTGACTGGTTTGTTTTTAACAAACCAGTTTTAGACAAACCATTATTCAAGTTGAATTTGAACACCTTTCACATATTAACAATAACAATATTCCATACAGGTTCTGACTGGTTTGTTTTTAACAAACCAGTTTTAGACAAACCATTATTCAAGTTGAATTTGAACACCTTTCACATATTAACAATAACAATATTCCATACAGGTTCTGACTGGTTTGTTTTTAACAAACCAGTTTTAGACAAACCATTATTCAAGTTGAATTTGAACACCTTTCACATATTAACAATAACAATATTCCATACAGGTTCTGACTAGTTTGTTTTTAGAAGCAGAATATGTGTGAGGTGTTCAAATTCAACTTGAATAATGCAGTTATTTTGGTATGCATTTTTATATGTATCAGGAATAGGAATGTAACACATACTGTAAAGTGGTCATTTAAGTTGGCATATTGTTTGGCACAAAGAAGAAAGTACACAAGTGACACATCCAATCAGATACACTTACCACACTGACTCCCCCATCAGTGATGCAAGAGTAAAGAGCAGAATTTATACCAGTCTAATGTTGTGCAAACATCAATTTCCCCTCATGACGACCATCTTGCTTAATGTCACAGAACAAGCATTACATTTTTGCTAGAGATCTCAAATGATCCTTGAATAGAATTTTCTGTTGCTAAATCAGTTTTTGGCCCCAGTGAGAGGCCTGCATGGTTCCCCGGGGAAATTGCTTTCTGACAGGCAAATGTGAAATACTAGTTATTTGAAGAACCATTCTTTTAAATTCACAATGTATTGTATTTTCTCATATACAGATCAGCATTTGCCACCATCCTGATTTACGTGACCACTAAATGACCACTTTCATCAGCATAAAGAATGAAATAAGTCTGATTGCATAAGTGGTGTGATTTACCGAAAAAGAGTAAAATGTAATTGACATCTCTGGCCCTTTGGAGGCCAGGTGGATGTTATAGGCATGATATCATGGGACTTACGTGGCATTATTTTTCAAGAAAACTTCACGAAAGTCTCTTAATTAAGATGAAACCTTACAATTAAGTCTTAAGTGTGAGTTAAATTATCAGTTTTTACTATGGTATTTAGTATTCAGCATTATACTGTTATCGTCCAAACATGATCCACTCTGACTAATCTCTAAAAGGTAAAGCAGCTCTGCAGTGATGATGTGCCACCTCAACATTGGAGAAGAACCTGAGCCTCTTCAACACTTGCACAACATCATGACAATGCTTTAAGATGCCTCCTGTTTTTTTTACTTTGTGGTGGTCCAAAGAGTAAAGTCAAAGGTCAAAGCCCACTTACTGCTCCTGCGTGTCACATCAAATTTGTTTTTATTTCAAAGCTATATTGTTGTGTGTCATTCAAATTGCAGCAGACTGGCAAAGCTTCATGCTTCTGGAAAATTCACCAGGAAAAGAAAACTCTGACCTCTACTCCACATTTGAGGCTTTAATAGATTAGATAAAAATGAATAGTTGGCACTCAGTATGGGATTCAATATGACAAACTCGTCATGCAGGGCAGACAGATTAAATAGGTACATGGACCACAAATTTGTATTAGGTTGGGGTTATGGCAGAATGACAGAAAATAACATCATGCCTAGCTCAACATTCAGCTTGAATCAGGTACAAGCAATATGCCCGGAATGTAGCCATAACTATTGCCGATGAGGCAGAGATGCTAGGTTTCTTTTTACGACATGAAATCATGTGATGACAATTTGATTGATTAGACCCTCATTCTCATTATTTGTTGTATACAGGTTGATGACTAAGGTAAGATATAATGATTTAGCATCTAATTAGAGCATGTTAACCACAGTCATCTGACGTGATCTGAAAAGCTAATCGTACAATAATTGCCATAGACATGCCAAAATGTTCTCTCAAATAATCAATATATACAAAACCTGCTTCTGTCCAGCCTACAGCCCTTCACTTCCACTGTAGACCACAATTCATTTCCATCAGTGTGCTACAGCTAATTCCACTGTGTGATGCTCTCCCAAGATTTGCAGCCCTTCATGTCACATGCAATGGCTGATGGGCCCATCAAAAAGAAATGTGGAGGTCAAACTGCAACAGATTTCTGTGTGATTGTCACTGTTAGGCCCGACAGTTTAATGATGGGCTGGGGAGACATTAAGCACATCAGCCTTCACCAATCTGACAGCTGTGGAAGTTGATCTGAGGATCTGACCCAAGAGTCTGTAGGAATTCTTCACATCTGTATTTACTGCTAGTGAGGTCATTCAGACTTTTATTTTAACAGTGTTGACTTTAATGAGTTTTTACTCATCTTCATACAATTTGCAGTGAAAGGTGTCCTATCAAAGATGTGTATTTTCAATTTTGTGCTGTCAAGACATAAATGCATTTACATTTGCCATAGCATATAGATTTGACATAGAGCCTAAAATTGGGCCACTTTCCATAAAATACAATGGATTTGGCAGCAGAAACATTAACAATACAGCAAACACTTAGCTAGGTTTCTTAGCCACTATTAACTGTTTATGCTAGTTAGCTAGCACAGAACACTAGATTTCAAATATCTCACACCAGAGACAGAAAAGTTATTAAAAAAAATCGGAATGTTTTTCGGCAGTAAAAAAATATCCAGTCAACTTGTCCCTTACACATGGTTCACATTTACATTTAAGGAGCGACTTACAACGAGTTGTATGATCAATGAAGTGATCAATTCTGGTTCACCCCCAACTATAAATACAATCTTTTTATTCACTCTGTTTCTATGCATAGGTAAGACAATAAGAAGGTTACAGTTTAATCTAAATATTCTCTAAAGAGGAAGGTCTTGATCTGACATTTGAAAATACTCAGTGACTGAGCTGTTCTGACCTTGAGGAGAAGTTCATTCCACCACCGAGGGACCAAGACTGAGAAGAGTCTAGATTAATGTCTTCCTTTTACCTTCAGAGATGGAGGGACCAGGCGAGCAGTACTGGAGGCTCGGAGTATACGAGGTGCAGTGTGAGGTATAACGTGGGCTGTGAGGTTGGATGGTGCAACTCCATGTTTGGCTTTGTAGGCCAGCATCAGAACCTGATGCGTGCAGCTACTGGGAGCCAGTGGAGGGAACGTAGCAGAGGGGTGGTGTGGGAGAACTTGGGAAGGTTGAAGATCAGTCGTGCTGCTGCATTTTGTATGAGTTGTAGAGGTCGGATGGTACATAGTGGTAAACCAGCTAGAAGGGAGTTACAGTAGTCCAGTCTTGAGATTACTAAAGACTGAACCAGTAGCTGGGGGGCCTGTGTTGACAGATAAGGATGGATTTTTCTGATATTGTAGAGAAGGAATCTATATGAGCGGGAAAGGTTGCTGATGTGAGTCGAGAAGGAGAGTTGGTTGTCTATTGTTACTCCAAGGTTGCGGGCTGTTGTAGAGAGAGCTGTGAGTTGTCCAGGTAAATAGCAAGATCCTGATGTGGTGAAGAATCTGATGGAATGAATATTGTTTCAGTTTTGGTGGGATTGAGGTTGAGGTGATGGGCTGCCATCCAAGATGAGATGTCAGTTAGACATGCAGAGATTTTAGAAGCAGCATGTAGACCTGCGGGAGGCATAACAGTGGCTACGCAGCTCCTCGTCCAGGCAATGGTCATCTCCAAACTCGACTATTGTAACTCTCTCCTGGCTGGAGCCTCTGCAGTCACCATAAAACCACTCATCTTCAATCAGCCAAAATACACCCATGTTACACCTCTTCTTACCTCTCTCCACTGGTTCCCAGTAGCTGCTTGCATTGAGTTCAACTCCTTGATGCTGCCTACAGGGCTGTAAATGGAACTGCGCCCTCCTACAATACTACCTAGCTACACTCCTGCACGCTCTCTCAGATCGGCAAATGAAATGAGACTAAAAATTCCTTCTTCACGGGGTCTCCGATTCCAATCAACTCTGTTCTCCGTTGTTGTCCCTGGCTGGTGGAACAACCAGTGCTCCACACGACTAGCCGAGACTACCACCACTTTTAAGAAGCAGGTGAAAACCCTCTTGTTCAAAAAGTATTTCAGACAAATCTAACACTTACACACGCACATGTGTACACATTGAACAAAACAATACAAAAATATATATATGCATTATAATTTTTTCTTCGTCTAGCACTTAACAATCTCCGAGCATGCTCTTTGTTGACAAGTTAGGCCTTATCAGGGCTCTTAGTTTTGTAAACTCAAAATTCTATAGAAATCGAATGAGAATTGCTAGTGTCTTCCTCTTGTAAGTCGCTTTGGATAAAAGCGTCTGCTAAATAAAGTAAAGTAAAGTAACGTAAAGCAGTGGTAGGATAATCCATGTGAGGAAATGACCTCATCAAGTGATCTTGTGTAGAGGGAGAAAAGTAGAGGACCTAGTACTGAGCCTTGAGGGGCACCAGTGGAGAGTCTACGTGAGGCAGAGGTGAATCCTTTCCAAGTCACTTGGTAAGATCGCTCATCAAGGTATAAGTGATAAGTGATGCTTCCTAGTAATGTTTCCGAGCATGGATATATTCTTTGAGCACCCACCACCTATTCTTAATAAGATTGAGGTCTGGGCTCTGTGCGGGCCACTCCTGGATCTTGGTTTTGGTATACTTCAAGTTGGACTAATTTTGATCTATGCTTTGGGAGCACCACACACACTCTTTGTGTTGCGATGAAGAACTCTCACAACTTCCTGAAAACAATGACTCCAAAAGAGGCCAGGTCAGCAACAATCATATTGGCAGAGCTCCAAGCTGACATGTCTGACTATTGTCCTCTACCGATTTCTCGAAATCATGCGCATACGGCCATAAGCACCTACTATCTTCTTTCCCATTACATGCAAAGTACATTTAATGCTTAAAAAGTAATGGTTAAAATAATATTTGTGAACTGTGCATGCTTTTGCCTACGTTTGAGTTCATTAAAGTGTATTTGAAGAATGACTTGAGTAACAAGATGCATGCTTCCATTCAGAGTGTGTGGCCCTTTTGTTCTCGAAATGTCAAACACTTAAAGAATAACTGCTGCAGAGTGGCCTTTTCAGAGACAGGTCAAACTCCAAATTAAATCATAATGAGACACACAGCAAGGTGGACAAGATCACGAAAGATTAAGCCATTCAAGCATTTTTAAAAATCCAGAGCAAAATATTCTAATGAATTATTTTCTCATTTAATTTCTAATTTCATAATCACACTAATTTAATGCCAAATGTAGCTGACTTATTCATTAACATTCTATATACCCCAACATTACTAAATTATTCCGTTTTAGTCAGTGTATACTTTAATCAAGATTTACTCTGGTTGTAGTGTATGATCTTTTGCATTTTGTGTGCTTTTAGTATGATATTGAGCATCATTGTTGTTTGCGTGTGGTTGTTGACATAAAAATGGTATATTTTATATTTTACAGCTTTGTACAAAGTGACCTCTTCTTTTATATATCATTTATTTTCTAACATAGAGAACTATTTCATTCTGTTTCAACCTTAATTTGCGATTATTTGTTTCTTTACAGCCTAATAAAGATTTTTTCCCAGGTTGTACACAGTGTGGTTTGGAATTAACGTTTTAGATGGTGGTCCTCTGGTGTGACACCCAGGGGCCACTGGGCTTACAAAGCTGGTGCTGCTGCACCTGATTATGAGGCCCTGATCAATCCAATCTGAGGCCAATCAGCACAGTTGATCAGGGCTACTTAAAGGCCATGGCTGCCGCATTAATGTGGATGAAACTGACCTGGTGTTTGGTTCATGTCCTTTTTGACACACACCGGCGGGTTAATTTTAGCTACTTTTGTGTTTCCTTTGTTTTACAATAAATTCCCTTTTCATCATGTCCCATGTCTGTGCCTCCTTCCCCATCTGAAGCCAAGCCATGACATCCAGGAAGAGGCTTCAGTAAAACTCTTCTAGTAAGGTTACTGTAGTTTGGTTATGCTAGTTTGTGTACAGAAATGCACTGTAAAATCAAATGTCAGGTAATATTGTAGTAACCATTTCTTATATGGGTTGATCATTTTTAGTTAGGTACAGTGGACACAGTGGATGAGATCAGACCATGAGGAGGCAGGGCTCCTCAAATCCTCAAATCATCAAAATGTAATTGGTATGTTGGAATTATATGTTTGTCACAGGGGGAATCCGATGACGTACTTGCAGACATACTATGGGCGTGAGCATAAGCCGTCGTACCGGTAGAGGACACTGGGCGAGCGGGGCAGGAGGACTGGGGGCGCCTGGCCGGCGAGGAATGAGGACGCAATGGACGTGCTGCGCCTGGGGGGTAGTAGCCTAGTGGGTAACACACTCACCTGTGAACCAGAAGACCCAGGTTCAAATCCCGCTTACTACCATTGTGTCCCTGAGCAAGACACTTAACCCTTACTTGCTCCAGGGGGGACTGTCCCTGTCACTACTGATTGTAAGTCGCTCTGGATAAGGGCGTCTGATAAATGCTGTAAATGTAAATGTAAATGCAGCGGGGAGTCAGTTCGGGATCTTTGGGAAGTACCGGGCCAGAGGAGAACCGGAAGACGGCGGGTTTCAGGATGGTCCGGGATCTTGGACTCCTGTCTTAACCGATGGGCCAGGTAGGTTCAAGGTCAGGGGCAGGCAGAGGTCGTAGCCAGGAGGTTCCGGTCGGGGTCCTTTCGTGGTTTCCAGGGGATCAGGCAATTCTCAAAGTCGTGGGCAGGCGAAGGTCGTATTTCAGGAATCACAATTATCTTGGGGCGTGGGTGAGAGAGCTAGCGTCTCTGGCGAGTAAACTCATACAAAGAGCGGGCATGTCTCCTTGGGGTTACCTCACTTTTATACTTGCCACCGCCCGCTTCCATTTCCTCTTCCGGGTATTCGTCTCCCAGGCTGGTGAGGCGCCCTCTAGCAGGCTGGAGGCGCGTTGGCCATGACAATGTTGGTAATTGGAAGGTTCAGACAATGCAGGCAGTGTAGAAAAGTGGAAGGAAAGGGATTCAGAGAGAGGACTTACTGTTGCAAGGTATGAAGGGGAAAGAAAGATGTAAAGCTGTATAGCGAATGAGAGATCTATAGAGAAGACCAATAATAACCTCAATGTCATATAGGTGTACACACTAGTTAATTCAGATGTGATGAAGAGGGTATGATTTAAAAAAAAATAGACAACTGTAGAAGCATCACTTATTCCACAGCCTTATTGTGATAAAAAAAAAATTTCCCCTCAGAATTTTACACATAACAATCCATAATGACGTTTGATCCATACATGTGATTATATGTATATTATATGTGCAAATACCTTTTAGTACCTTTCTTTTCTCACGGCGTGTGTCCATGCAATGTTTTCATGTAGGGTGACCAGCGAATGGAGCGGCTGAGGTGGCAGAAAAGTGTTTCATTTTTTTTCCAGTCCGTCCTCCACTGCACTCACACCCAGTGTTATAATTTCACGCGTGGCCAGTCACACGCCTCGCCTGATAGTGGCTGCTGCTCAGTCCCCTCACACCATGGTAAACACAGGTGTCTGCTGTCTTCAGAAAGTGAATGAGTTAAAGTACACTTTCATCAAAATGTAAAACATGCAAGGCATTCATCTGATTTCAAAGCAATAGTGATGGGATAAAAGATTTATTTCATGCTCTATGTCTGTCAATTTTCCTTCCTAATGATGGACAGACTATTTAAAAATAATAGCCCTTACTATTTTGAGAGCACAGTTAATGGGTGATTGACAAATTCATCCATTTTAAAAGTTGGATGGTCTCATGAGCCTCTGCAAATGAGAGAAAATGATGCAATATGTTTTAATTAGTGGTTGCAAAAATGCATGTGTCTTTTTACATGAGGTGAAAATATTACAGTATTTGACACAAATTTAAATGCAGGGGTTGATTTCTGTTCTTCTGATTGCCCTGACTACCTGAGAAAGATATATACATGATTCTGGTGTTCTGCACATATGCCCTGGTGGTAACTGGTTCTCTAACCTAAGGTGTGAATATTTGTTGACGTTAAACGTCCAGTAAAGACAGCAAGCACAAAGGGAGCGATGAGGAGAGTGGAAACGGGCCAGTAATTACCCACCTCTTTGCCAGCAGGATTCTTTTCCAGCGGCATAAATAAATTTCAGCACAGATTTAGCTTTTGTTTATAGCGCATTGTTGACGGAAGGGCAGACGGTATTGGAATGAATGAGAATCCAAAGCAGGCCGATAGAAAGTTCAATACCCAGTTAATGAGTGTCATGGAATCCACAGATTAAAGTGATAACGCAGTGGAGGGATTGCATGAGGACTTCGCAAGCAATTTTAGAGACTTCATTATGTGTCAACACAGTCAGTGCTGATCTGGAGACCCTACACATAAAACATTTTTAAATACAGGGTATGGCCTGTATTTCTTGACTGAAGATGAAAGGGATTCAGGGAAATAAGGGTTTCCTATCGCAATAGGAGTTTATCATTCACTACTGTTAAGAGGACGAGCAGAAACTTAATATCTGCATGGCTATGGATCCATATGCATGAACATATATTGGATTGTTTTTTACTGAGCTATTGTGTCTTCATGTCTGTCTTATGATCATTTGACAGTGATTTATGATTTTAATGCCAAATAATAGCACAAAGTATTAATACAGACTGAGAAGTGTTGTCACATTTCTTTGGTTAGAGGTCAGAACAGAATAATGTATGGTGTAAACATTTCAACATTTCAACTAATTGAAAATGTCCTGGCTGGTGAACTGGGCCCTTTGTGTGAAACCAGCCCTCGACAGTGCTGAGGCAGTAGCTTTGGTACAGCAGCTTGCCTGCAAAATGACATTAATGGGAATGTAGCTCTTGAGGGCATGGGGTCATTTTAAATGCCTCATTCTTACCTTTCACTTGGTCTTAGTTTCAGTACCAGACCTGTAAGCTTTCTGCCCTAGAGCACAAGTGTCAACAGTCTGATCTTGCAGAAAATGTAACCCATTTCCTCAGAGCTTTCTCCCAACACTGAGGTCTTTATTTAGAAAATGAATTATTGTGAGGAGTCAAGGCCAAGAAAAGATAAGATAAATCTTTATTGTCATTGCCACTTCTCAAGGAATAATGAAATTTAAGGTGCAGTCAGTGTGAGGCATGTAATTAAGACAGGAAATAAGAACAAACACATAAAATAGTAGTAACATAATATATTGTCATGATCTGGTCCGGAAGGGGCGACTCTGGGTCCGAGATTGTTGTGTTGCCAAGTATCCTGACTGTATAATTGTATAAAGCTGCCCAGTTCGTCTCTGTTTGCTGTCGGATCATTTTTACTTGATGTCTCCCCTGTACTGTTCACCATGTATTAAAACCCTGTTTTGTTACATTGTGCGTATGCGTCCTTCTTCCTCGCCATGTCCAATCAGCGTGACATATATGCAAATTACCCCGGGAAAAAATATAAGTACAAAAAAATATAAATTTATGTGCTGATATTATCAGTGAGAAATAGAAACTGAGGCAATGATGGAATGGAAAATACTTCAATCAGTTTTTAGGTTTGAATATTTATCATTGCACAAGTCCAGACAATTGGGCCCATCCTCCAATTAAAAAAGATGCTGCTTTTAAAATTTTATTACACAAAAACATTATAAATTCATCTTTTGTTTTTGAAGTGGAATGTAACAACATACACTGCAAGTGTAATTTAATGGATGTGAAGCCTACGTACAATTTTTTACAAACCCTCCTGGCACCTTTACAAACTTTAAAGTGAATGTGAATGTACTAAACACATACCTGATATGTTCGTTTCATTCAAAATAAAATATCAAACACCAGTTTGTTGCATTTGTGTGAAGTATTTTTAATGTTTTTTTTTATAATAATATAATAATGATTTTAGTGTTTTAAGTAGAGAAGAGAGATATTGATAAAAATATTGTTTGTCTAATAGCGAATTAACAATTAATCTTACTGAAGCACTGAACCAAATAGGTGACAGTTTTCACTGTTATAATTATGAACAATGAGGAGGAGCCATCTTCTGGTGTTTATGAACCAGACTAAGATCATAATCATGAGTCTCTTAAATAAAGATGAATATAGAAGCTGGTTTATCTCAAATCGTTCACAAGTGATCAACATAACTTTTTGTAAACTTTCAAGCTGTAAACTGATCATTTGTATCCTTTTGACAATAGAGATTTCAGTTCTGTAGTCTGTCACTAAGAACGATTTTTGGTCTTACGTTCATGTTCCTTAGGGATAACAAGTTCATGGTGTTAATTTTGCCACCAGCCTTTTTGGATGTACTCAAAAGAAGATATTACACTTATCCACATTGTTGATTTCCTGTTTCTTCCAAGACTTTTTGACCGTGCTACTCTGTGCTTTCAGGACACCTTCCTTGTTGACAGCTTTAGCTTATCAAATCCAACATCAGTTGATCTCCATGGCAACAGGTGTCCCGCCTGCTTTGAGTGGAAGGTTGACCATGCTCATCCACTTTATCTGGTGTAGCAAATCCAATAGCAAGTATAGTCCACATTTAGTGGGTTAGACACTTGCCTATGAATCAGAAAATGACAGGTTCAAACCCTACTTACTACCATTGTGTCCCTGAGCAAGACACTTACTCTGGATAAGGGCATCTGATAAATTGACATAAATGTAAAACGTACTTTAAATGGGAGCATGTATAACTGTCACCTGCAGCAGCCCACGTTCTTCATGAAAGTCATGGTGTCTTTGGTCTTTATGTTGTCTATGATGTACACTCCATGTGGCTTTTGGCATCGGTGGAAGCCTACTTCATCTCTATCATGCCTGTCCTCAGAATATATTGTCCTCCCTCATGAGTGGCTATTTGCTTTCTGATGACCTGTGTAGGCCTATGTGCTCATGTGATCCAGTGCTGGCAACACCAACATTTGCCCCAAACGGTTGGTGGTTACTATACCGGAGATCATTCCTGGTACTTGGGATTCTATAACTTTGATGAGACGATTCATGACATACAAGATCGGGATAATGGTACAACCAACAACAATTGCCTTCCTACACTGACTGTTGCCTTGATGTAAAAATGGTGGCACTGTACTGCACCAAAATAGCTGGAAAGTGGTAAGTCTAGCAAAAAGTGCATCAGAAAGAGCGAACATCATTTGTTCTTTTTTCCTTATCAAAGACAGCTAACTCACTATTGAGACGGCACGGATGATAAACTCGTCTACTGTCTTGGATCAGCATTTTCCACTTACATGCTGTGCACTAATGATTCATCACAAACTTGGTCCCAACACTGAACATTTCTACTCCTGCCAAGTCGATGCCCCCATGCAACTCTGTGCCATAATGTCCCCGGTGACCTTATAGCATCCAGGAGAGAAAAGAAGTGAAGTTATGGTAATATGCCCACGGAGGCTGAAAATCCAGAGCGTCATGGTAATTCTCACCTCTCTGTCATGGCTGCAGTCAGTAAGCACAAAGTGCTGATGCAGGTCCTTCACAAATACACTGCTTGTAACAGCAGCTGCGGAATAAAAATGAGAATCAATTCTGGAAGGAGAAAACAATTGAAGCGCTATTTATTTCCCCAGTGTAGCGGAATGAATCATAGAGGTGTTTCATGCTCAAAATAAACAAAATACATATTTTATTGAGATTAAGATGTCAGGATTAAAATATGTGATTAAATTCCCAATAGAGCTGAATGCTTCTGTATAAATGTCAGTGACCCCACAAATGTGGTGCAGTATGGTATATGTACATGAAACGTGACAGTGAAGAGAAGTGCACAGCACATGGTGCACACAACAAAGTGTGTCCTCTGCTTTTAACCATCACGCTTGGTGAGCAGTGGGCAGCCATGACAGGCGCCCAGGGAGCAGTGTGTGGGGACGGTGCTTTGCTCAGTGGCACCTTGGCAGATCTCTGTCTTTATGGCTGGTTTTAATTAGTTAGTATTTTGCATTTTAATGAGGTTCATCATACACGCTAATCTAATTTTAAAACACTGTCAATAACAAATAATTACTATTGCTGACAGCCAGGTGTCTTTGTTAAACCACAGAAATAAGGTCAAATCAATTTTCCAAATGAAAATACACAAACCCACTTCCACTTTTTTACTACCCATCTATCTGAGCCAGATTGAAGAAGTGAAGTGAAGTGGACTGCAATCCCATAGACGAAGACAAAAAGATTATAACCAAAACACAAATATCAGCACAATAAGAAACAAATGTATGAGTGCATCAGTGAATCAACAGAGAAATGTTCAAAACAGGGAGAAGTAGCAGCCATATCTGAGCCTCCAGGTTATAATATTCAGCTTGAGGTGGCAGCTGCTGCTTGGCCCTGCTCTGTTGGAGAAGATAATAATGCTCATTCGGATTCTCAGGCTGTGCTGGCACGAGAGCGTCTTTGAAGGTGTGCTCTGAGCTCCATCTAGTGGATGCAAACGACACACAAGGAGATGTAATCCAAAGGGCCGCCGGCCCTCACAAGTGGGTATGAGCAGCTAAAGGTAACCTGAAAGTCCAGTATACAGACTAGCCCTTTGCAGGAAATATTAAGAGTCCCCTGGATTGGCTTCAGGGTAACATTGTAAATAGGATCACAAAAACATGTGAAATCAGATAAATTAGGTTTGCAACTGAACACTTAATTACATAGAATTTATCTAGTATTTAGTTTCAATTAGCTGTATCAGCAGACTCAAAAGAGAAGGTGCAAAGGATTCCCCAGTGATCGCTGGTAAAGCGCCCACATTTTAACCTTTCCAGGCCGACCAGCCTCATGCTCTCCGGTTTGATTTTGGCCCCGTTTATGGCTGTCCTGATGTAAACACGGTCAAACCGCAGACGGGCGGGGAATGGTATTTCCTTGTTGTCATTGGTCACTGTGTCCCAGGTGTACCTACAGTTCTCAGGCTCTCCAAGAACCTCCCATACATCAGAGATTCCTTCTGGTAGACCTCCTAGCTTCTTGACCTGTCACAACAAGCAATATGTAAATACTCAAAGGAACATGAGAATTATTCATTTGGCATTTTGAATCTTCAAATAGCCTGTAAAGAACGGAACCAGAAGCATTAAGTTATTAAATGCACTAGAGCAGAAAAAAAGGAAGATCAACCTCCCAGTCCCTCAGGTTTGTGTCTCCTCCAAAAATGACAGTCTGGTCATCTGACGTCTCTCTCATCTTCTTCCAGACCCTGCGCAGCTGGTTCATTCGCTCCTGTGAGCTGGTTTTGCAGCTCTCCAGGTGAGAGGTCATCACACACAGCTGGTGACCTGAGAAGCTCAACTGACAGGAGACAGGGAGGTCAGCACAAAACTAAAAGAAACCAGAGCCTGCAGCCAGTGGATCCTAAAATCTGGTACTTGTGAAACCACGAAACATCTCAATTAGTGACAATGACAGTCTCTTTGTCACTCTGGCAATTACTAACAGTAAAAAAGGAGGACAAATTATTTTGATTTGATTAAAGGATTAAGGACCAAACGAAGACAAAAGTGTTAAAAGCATTAATGATCAAGGTTGGATTGTAATTATTTCTGTCTTTCATGTCTCTAAAATACACCCATATATCTTCATGCAACTGACTTGTGCCATAAGCAGGTTCCGAGACATCTCCGTAGTCGGAAAATTCACAATGCTGCTCTGCTGGAGTTGTACTCTGGACTTCCTCAGCAGCACACCTGTAAAGTACCCGTCTGTGTTGCCTGGAGTGAAACGAAACGAGGAATCATGTTATCAGTCAGATTACCCCCTGAGATGCCATTACTGCATTGCTATGATGTTCACCTTGAAGAAACTCATAATCAGGCAGGACCTGCTGGAGAATCTCAAGATATGGCGGAATGAGTTCCTGCAACAGAACAACATCCGACTTGACCCTACAAAGAACAGACCAATATAAATAAATATATGCCAGGAAAAAAAACATGATAATACTTTTTTTTTTAGATGTATTATGGGAAAAATATTATTTAATTGGCAGGGTCTTAGATTAGTTCAATTAACAGTAAATAAGCCCCTCTGACATCCAGACTTGATTCATTTTAATATTGATTATGAGCTAGAAACAGAAATAGAAAAACATCCATCACAATCCCTGCCCAGGACGTACTTTCTCAAGTATGAGAGCAGTTTTGAGACACGCTCTCTCAGATCCTCAACATCAAGGCCATCTATGTTCCAGGTTAATACGGTCAGACTGCTCGGGTCTCCTTTCTCATCTTCTACAGAAGGTTGGTCCATGGGACGTCCCAGTGACTGGTCTGGCAGTGGCTTAGCTGGAGAAGGCTTGGCGGTTTCTCTCATGGCATACTGAGCTCCAGGAGTCTGGGTGGAGGCGTCTCTTGTTGAGAAGTGTCGTGTTTGCGTTGCTTGGGCCTTGCTGCTGTTTGTGAGGAGTGTCTCAGTCTGGGTTGACTGGGTAGACCAGAATGTGGGTTCCTGCATGTTCGGAGAATGACTCAGTGACCTCTCGTTCTCTGTACTGCATTTCTTCCTCCTCTGTCTTCTTTTTCTAGTTGAATTGCATTGGCTCCTGCCATTTTTCAGTGCTTTTGATGTTTACTCCTGCATTTATTCC
Organism: Denticeps clupeoides; assembly: GCF_900700375.1. Taxonomy (NCBI): domain Eukaryota; kingdom Metazoa; phylum Chordata; class Actinopteri; order Clupeiformes; family Denticipitidae; genus Denticeps; species Denticeps clupeoides. Next base: position 29,436,420 of record NC_041711.1, on the reverse strand, counting down.
CATAATGTCAGTGCTATTACTACAAGACAAACAGAATTCCCATTTATACAATATATCTGCACAAAACACGCTAAAAGACACACAAATATATATATACAGACATACACATGCATAGACCTAACTTGGAAGCCTAAGTTCAAGAAATCAGAAACCAAGGGCACTGGACCCTGTCATGCTAGGTACAGCCATAATCCACATGATGCATCTGAAATCTGGAACCCCTGACAAATGGACATCATCACAGTGAAATATTCTGTAACAGCTGTTTACCTTTGCAATACAGGACCATCGGCTGCTTCAGCCATGTTTATGATAAATGTCTGAAAAATAAATTGTGAAATGCTGACATCAAATGGATAATTAGACTGCACTACTATTTACAATTTATGTTGAATATAACATTATTGTAGTTAACGTCATTGTTGTTGTTCTAGACGTATAATAAATGTATCAATGTATTAACATGTACATGTTATTTTAATTATTAATCATAATAATTATTCTTTCTATTAATGCTGTGGTTGTTATGGTTGATTATAAATATAGTATTTTACCTAAATTATCTAGTAAGAGTTGATAACAGTCCATTAACTGTAGGTTTAGATCTGTTTAGATGTACATTGCATATCGGCAGTTCAACTCAGGTCACTACTTACACGTCAGCAGCCGGCGGTCAAAAACAACCATCTATCAATAGGAATGATCGCTTTAATGCACCATCTGCAACACAACTCCAGATCCTGCCTTTCTCTCTGTCCATTCGACTTTAATCTAGGTTTCGATTCCCAGTGCTGGAGGGGCGTGAGCGTGTCGGGCGTCGTGACGTCAGATCCGCCTGAGCGTGTGTGCTTATGTGTTTATGTATCTCAGCGGCCTCGCACCTCCCTCTATCCCCCATAACACACACACACACACACACACACACACACACACACACACACACACATGATAGCAGATATAACGCCTAAAATAATTTAACTATTTATCCACCCATCCATCTTTTAACCTGCTTCTCCGGCTCCGAGTTGTATCTGGTACTTTTATCAGCACACTCACACACGCACGCATACACACACACAGAACTATGAATGAACACATGTGGCGTTATGTACTTAATGAAAAAAGTGGAGACCTGGCCTCCACAGTCACCGGACCTGAACCCAATCCAGATGGTTTGGGGTGAGCTGGACCGCAGAGTGAAGGCAAAGAGGCCAACAAGTGCTAAACACCTCTGGTGTTGAACTCCTTCAAGACTGTTGGAAAAGCATTTCAGGTGACGACCTCTTGAAGCTCATCGAGAGAATGCCAAGAGTGTGCAAAGCAGTAATCAGAGCAAAGAAACTAGAATATAAAACATGTTTTCAGTTATTTCACCTTTTTTGTTAAGAACATAACTCCACATGTGGTCATTCATAATTTTTATGCCTTCAGTGAGAATCTACCAACGTAAATGGTCATGAAGATAAAGAAAACACATTGCATGAGAAGGTGTGTCCAAACTTTTGGCCTGTACTGTATAGGCGAGTTGTACATAATTCACTTGCAGAATCAGCTAACACCTTCCGTACTAACACATTTACAGCATTTATCAGATGCCCTTGCAGTCAGTAGTTACAGGGACAGTCCCCCCCTGGAGCAACTTAGGTTTAAGTGTCTTGCTCAGGGACACAATGGTAGTAAGTGGGATTTGAACCTTGGTCTACTGGTTCAGTACTGGCACTGGCCAGTAAATCGATTTGTACATACGTCTACACGATCAATGGCTATAACGTGTTACTACTATAAACAGTAATAATTCGCCTAACCATATACCTCTAACTCTAACTTGAATAAACGCAACCGAATATGTACTTATTTGTTTTTATTCATTTATTCGATTAAAGAGGTCACGTGTGTCCCTTGAGAGCCCGACTAGCATCACGCGTCGCGGCTCAGCCACGTGTCCGGATCCACCCTCCTCCGAGCCTCGCATCCAGCGTCACCGCTGCGTCTGCCGGCTCCTCGCATCCCGACAGACGATGCGCCTCGTTCTGCCATGAAGGTGAGGGGACGCCTTTTCCTGGATATTATCACGTCTAGTCACTGATGTCTTAACGGTCTGATATGATGATGATGATGATGATGATGATTGTTATTATTGCGGTTGTGTGATGGTAACATTATGTCTGCTGTCATGTCTTATCATAATCGGTATAAACTGCACTGAATCTCGTGATCATGTCGAGCGTCATTATTCCTGTGAACATTTACAACAGGGTGTTGCTTATCGACTGGGCTGTGGCCTCCATGGCAACAGGGAGCGATTTGGGGATTTCATGTTTGCACACCCGCTGCTATTGTGATAAGTGAGCTTTGTGTTTGTACGGTTTGCACAGTTTTATCGGCAGACTGGTTTAAAATGGGTGTGGATTTACTTATCTATTTATCCATCAGTTCATTTACCTGAAAGTTTAAAGTGTTTTATTATTACGGTGCATTAATATTCTAATGGAAAAGCGCAGAGATTTTGAAACACAGATCTCATAATTCCCATTAAACACTGAGACGACCACGAGTTACTTGTATATTGCTGATACAGTACATTTAATTTTTCTGAAATCAGGTTAAATAATTAGAATATATTGCGGCTTTCGGCATTTTAAAGGTCTTGCCTGTTGTAAAATAGCAAAGGTCCTTCGTGGATTTTGTCTTTGTACTTCCTTTGCACGAGTCACCTTTCACTTCGTTAAATGATATTTCCAGCAGCTCTAGCCTCCACAGCCTTTGGTGAGGGGACGAATTGGGTCGACAGTCTCCTCTGAATGAGTCATTGCGTGCTGTACTCATCCCCCTTCGACAGGATGGATCATCAGCAGACTGAGTGACTGTGCAGCCCAAATGTCAGAGCTTTGTGGGTAAATGTACTGCCAAGGCCCCTGCCATTGCGATTAAGGCCTAGTCAAAAGCAGTGAACTTTGTGAATTTGTGTCGCTGTCTTGTCTTTTCTTCCCAGAGAGACACACAGATGCTTGCCTGGTACTTCTGAACAGCCACCCAGCAAAAATGGGAGTTTTACTGTTCCTCTACCCACTTCTGCACATTCTGAGAGGTACAATGCAAAATCTATTCAATATTTTTGGGTGGTATTTATCATAACAATATTACATTTTCACCTTGTAAGTGTTGGTGTTGTAAGCATGCTTAGTAAACTTCTCCAACCTGTTAAGAGATGTGCATTACAGTCCCCAAAATCATGTGTAGCTAAATCACCATAACAGAATCACTCCTGACATTCATAATTTTTACTTTCACATTGCTCCTCACCTGCAGGTGCACTGGCAGGGCAGTGCTGGCAGGGGGCATCCTACTCAGAGACCATCATCTCCCCAGACCTGAAGAGTCGCAGTATCCTCCGGGTCCCGGATATCACCTCTTTGGCCCAGTGTGCTGGGGCCTGCTGTGACCTACCTGGCTGTGACCTCGCCTGGTTCTTTGAACGTCGCTGCTATGTCCTAAACTGTCAGCGCAAGGAAAACTGCGTCCCCAAACAGCGGCCAGGCACAGACTCCTACATGGTCTTCCTGCAGCGAGGCCCTCCACAGACCCTAGTGCTGCAGTCTCTGGTGCGAGGAGAGCCGTACCGATGGCCCCATGTCAACAGACACCATGGAGCAGAGGCCCCCTTGAAGCACCTGGCCCTGTTTCAGGGCGTTCAGGATCTCGACAATGCTGACCTGGAATACCCAGAGAATTATAGGGCTGCAGAGGAGGAAGAAGAGGGTGATGTTATGGAGGGGAGGGATTATTTGAAGGAAGGCCTGGGGCTTCCTGAATGGTCAGACATCCAGGGCAGAGAGGGGATGAACGTGTCGGATGCTGAGGAAGTTAAGAATAAAAGTGCTTTGCAGGACCTTATGGGGATGAGCTCCCCCTCAGCCATGCAGAATGAAAGTGGACAACAAGTGCATACAGGCACCACCGTGCAGACCTCAGCTGCTGTGCCAGTGAGTGTAAGTTATCTTCTTCTAAGGGTGGTGGTAGCCTGGTGGGTAACACACTCGCCTATGAACCAGAAGACCCGGGTTCGAACCCCACTTACTACCATTGTGTCCCTGAGCAAGACACTTAACCCTGAGTTGCTCCAGGGGGGGACTGTCCCTGTAACTACTGACTGTAAGTCGCTCTGGACAAGGGTGTCTGATAAATGCAGTAAAATGTAAATGTAATCTTCTAAAACCTGAGAAATCAGCACCACAGACAGCAGCACTGAGTTATTCATTGATGTACATAGTGGTGCTATGTCCTTTCATGTTTCCTTTTTAGGGACTAAAAAAATCAATACAGCTAAAGAAAACAAGGCAGGTTTGTGTTAACTTTTTTACAAGAAAAAATGGTCTTTTTCCGCTCTGTTGACTAGGAGCCTGAAAATCAACTAAACTCACTTCCGAGCCCTGAGGCGTTGACTCTTCCCCAGAACGTCACCACAGATCTTACCCAGCTGAGTCAAACGAGGAGGCCGACTCCCCCTCATCCTCAGATGACAGTTCCTACTGGCACACCCCAGGCGGCGATCATAGAGTCAGGTACTGCTGCACTCGGCTGTGCTTAAGCTCCTATTACTGTTGTTCCTGCACAAGACCGACCTCTCGCCACCACATCACTGCTGTGCGGGGAATTGTAATACTTCCTTTTTTCTTCAGCCTTACAGGTGTCCATAGGAGACCCAGTCGACTTGACCCTGCCACTAAACACTGTGGTTCTGACAGCCTGCGCTACACCAGAGGCTTCAAAAGGTACAAAATGCACAATGCTATATGTCACAGTGTTTTTTTTTCTTTCTTTTTGTAATTCTATTTCCATTCTTCTTTAGAAAGCCCCTACTTATATGACTGGAGCTGGGTTAACACTCCTGAAGACCACAGTGGGGTTATGGATGGCGAAAACAGCAAGTCGGTCAAAATATCAGGGGTATAAACTGCTACAGTTACTACAGTCTACAGCCCTCTAAAACGTCATGTCCTGTGATCAGTATTAGTGTGTCAGGCTGTACTTTGTTTGAATACATTTTAAATATTTGATTTGCGGTCTGTGTTGTGCGGCAGCTATCTGAGGGCCTTTACACAGTGAAGGTGAGTGTGACGGGCCAGACCTCTTTTGGAGAGAGCTTTGTAAACATCACAGTGAGCTCAGGTATGTGGTTGCATGGTGGAACGCTCTCAGGATCCATTTTGCTTGGATTCCATTAGCACATTATTGACCCGAACTCCAATTTTTGTGACAGGTCGTTTGAACAAGCCCCCGAAAGCCATAGCCTTTCCAGAATGTCAGGGTCTTCTTCTTCCTGCTGACTCGACTGTTGTCAATGGCAGTGGTATGTATTTAAGTTAAATTAACAAGCATGCTGTAGTAACAGTGATGAACGTGTCGTTTTAGTCCTTCGCTCATCTTTTACTTTGTCCATATTTACTTCTCACAGAAAGCACAGATGATCATGGGATTGTCAGGTTCCACTGGGAACAGGTCACCGGCCAGTCACTAGGGAACTTGACCTCTGCTGAAACACCGGTTCTACACCTGCGGAACCTGATCGAGGGAGAGTATACCTTCAGGTGTTAGTCTCATGCGTAACCTCTATATTGTCTGTTTTTCCATTATGTATTGTACTGAGACATCAATGGCTGGCTTTCATTTTCCATCCTGTCCTACTGGTTTTTATACTCGTGACAGAATCCCTGGTGAATAATTGAATTAGTTCTGACCTAATTAACTGTGTGACCTGGTTTCTCTGCAGGTTGACTGTGACCGACACTGAGGGGTTGACGGATTCCACCACGGTCTCAGTTAGAGTGACCCGCCCTAGTCAAGACAGTCCTCCCGTGGCCAATGCTGGTCTTGATGAGGTCATCACTCTGCCCCTAGACCACCTGATTCTGAATGGAAACATGAGCAAGGATGACCTCTCCATAAGCAGTTACCTTTGGACACTTCATCCCAACAGTCAGGCCAAAGCAGTGACTCTGCAGGTGACTCCACATTTTCCCATACACCTAATAACTTGCCATTATAGAGCAGTGATGGGATGTGACACCAACCACGTATGGTCCAAATCCACCCCCGGACCTTGAAGTGTAGAGTCAAGATTCTTAGGAGGACAAGACGTAGAAAACTTTTCCATCACTTAATTATACTATCTATATTCACTATCACATTTGCTAAAATATAAAGGTATAATTGTGTTATTCATGTGTGGCAGTAAACAAAGAGTTATAATGGCAGAAGGAAGACAGTCCTACACACTGCAGTATTAAGATCAAAACCAGATTCTATTAAATAGAATAACAGCAATGGGTTTTCATGCCTAATTGTATACCTTACATATGTTGTAGGGTGTGAGAAGTCCATTTCTTCAACTGTCTGGTCTACAGGAGGGTCAGTACACCTTCCAGCTGACTGTTGTGGACTCCGGCGGCCAGGAGAACTCCTCCACAATTACAGTCACTGTGCTGCCTGGTAAATGCAAATCTTTGTTTAAAACAAAACTAGAAAGCTCATTTGTTCCAGCTGAAGCTCGAGTGTACACTATAATGAATCTTTAGGGAATGGTATGGGTTTTAGGGAATGGTATGGGTCACTAATATTAGATGAAGAATCATGGGATCAGCCATTGCTGTTAACACAGGCTTTTCTGTTCTTTCTCTTAATGAAGAGAACAGGGCACCAGTGGCTGTTGCAGGGTCAGACAGGCAACTGATTCTCCCTGTGAGCAGCGTTACACTGGATGGTAGCAGCAGCTCTGATGACCAGGGAATCTCCAGCTTCCGCTGGGATGTAATCAGGTAAAAATGTCCCCATTCACGTATTTTGTTCGTTTTAAATGGCCCCGTGACTACTGTGGTTTTGTCTTGGTCTCTTGCTGAAGTGGCCCGCCTGGTGCTAAGATTCAGGATGCTAACAACGCAGCAACTGTGGTGACAGGCCTAAGAGCAGGAACCTACAAGTTCAAGCTAACTGTGAAAGACCAACATGGCGCAGCAGACAGCGCCTTCCTCGCTGTTACACTTAAAGAAGGTAAGAAGCCCAGCAAAAGACATTCAAATTAAGGAGCATTGCTTTCTGATTCGATTATTTTTGCCTTCCTGTTTCGAATGACCTTTTAGCCAAAAGTCTACCTCTTGTGGCCCACGCTAGTGGCAGCCACACCTTGACACTGCCCAATAACTCCCTGGTGCTACGGGGTTCTGTGTCCAACAGTGGCCCGGCCAACATGTCCTTCCTGTGGGTCAGAGACGATCAAAGCCCCGCTGCAGGGGTCAGTCATCTTTCTAATTTCTCTCTGTTTTTGCCCCGGTGGGACATTTCATCACACACACATTAACATAACTATCATTCCAGGATGTCCTGTACAGCTCCGAGCACCAGGCCTCCCTCTACCTGGCGAACCTGGTGGAGGGAACGTACCTGTTTCAGCTGAGGGTGACTGATGCTCGGGGACGTTCGAGCTCTGCGACTGCCACTGTGGAAGTGCGCCCTGGTAAGAGATGCTTTGCCCTGTGATGCCATTCATATATCAACATGTGGCATGGAGCAGAGTATGTGATGCAGATAATGATCATGAATGTTTTGTAATGAAGTTCCAGTGAATACTGAACATATATTGTGCCCTTTTTTTCATGACAATGATAAAAACATAGAAACCTGAATATGGTTTTTAAGCTTAACATAAGCTAATGTTTCACAATTCCAGAAGTAATGATCTGAAGCATTTTTGTATGGGTTCTACGCTGTCTACTTAGACCCTCGCGCGAGAGAGGAGGTGGAGCTAGAGCTGCAGGTGGGCGTGTCTCAGGTGAGTCACCAGCAGAGGGACACCGTGCTTCGGCAGCTGGCCGCGCTGCTGCATGTGCTGGACAGTGACATCGCGGTCAAAGGCCTTCATGGCCAGTCAGATATCAGGTAATCATTCAAACAAACAGACACACATGCACACTTAAATAAAGGGCCGAACAACTGAGTCGAGAAGTGATGCTGATGAATTTAAAAGATACTCGATTATTAATCACAGGAACATGACAGGGAAGTGGAATCGGCTGCTGTGGCCTAAGGCCTAGCGCAGCACCATTAGTGCAGGACAGTGCATGCAATATGTCCTCAAAAATACAGTAGCGCTGAATATATCAATACTACAGTGTGTGTTGTCTGTCACCTGCTGAGAATGGACTTCGACTGGGGGGAGGTGTAGTGGCAGGAATAGTTAGGCTGGTGATAGGTCCTTAACCGGGTGTTTTTTTTTTAGGCCGTCTGGGTTATTGTGGGAAGAAGACTGAAGACATGCTTTTTGGGGGAAAAATAGTTGGAGGTTGGATGTTGCTGAGGAAGTTCTGTTCCAGAGTCTGAAGTGGCATGGAAAAGTGGCATGGAAGTTTGAAGCTGGGAGGGGAGCTTTAGCCAGGTTCTTGTTTAAGCGGCAGTGAAGATGCCTCCTGTTACCACCCCTGTTTGCCTGTACAGTTCTCAGCAATAAAGATTATTCTGGTGTTCACCTGACCAACAGTCATTGGCCCATTTTTTCCCACTGAGTCACCGCAATATGCAAAATTTCAGAATTAAATTAATTCTAAATCATCCAGGCTGAAGCCATTGTGACCCTAAAACAATTTTGTGCCAAAATTTTGAAATATTTTCAGTCTGGATACCACTTGACCAATGAAAATACCAGGTCAATCAAATGTGTGCCCGTACATGGACTGCTTCAGGTTATCTGAAAAGATTTTATACACATTTAGGCTTTCCTTTTACATAAACACTATTGCTTGGTAAAACAGTGAGGACATTTGTCTTAACATGAGTTTCTTTAGGAAGGAGACTCAGGGTATTTAACAGCTCTATTGCTTTGTGTTTGTTTGTGCAGCACAGTGATGAGGTTCTCAGTCCAAGGACTGGATGGAGTGATTCCTGGGCCTAAACTCACCCATTTGCTGAGGACCCAGCTGCTGAAGGAAAAGACAGACTTTCTGCTATTCAAGGTCCTCAGGGTCGACACTGTCAGTGAGTGCCAATCAAGTTGTTAATTGTTCTATTGCCTATTGATCGGTTCCCACCAAGCTGACTGCTTCTATCCAGCAGATTAATTACCAGTACCACAAACCATAATCCTAGTCATGGCAGAGGTTTTCACGCTTTTTTCATACCCCTTTGTCATGCCACATCAGTTAGGAGAGTTTAATTTGTAAAATGATTTAACATTAATACAAGTTCCCCTAACCTGTCTATGGTCATGCAGTGGCTAGAAATGGCTGTAAGTGTATTGGTGTCATCACAAGGGGATATTTTTCTGGAAAAATGCTGATGCGACTTCCTGTTGGTGCCAAACATTGTGGTTGGTGAATGGCATTTAGTATTTACAGCTACAGACACCGAAACAGCGCATTCTGTGGAAATCTCATTGTGGGACGGGCTGGAAGTGGCTGTAATTCTGCACTCAAACTAAGACTCATATAAAAAGAAAAAAAATTAATGTTAGGGGACCTTTAATAATGAGAACATAAATACGGCTCAATGGCCTAAAAAACACATACATAAAACCAGGACGTACACAGCACAACATACACGCTTTACTGGAGATTGTGGGCCAAACACAACTGCCAATGAATTCCAGGAGCTTCACAGCATTACACCCTTAAAATACACTGATTTCATTTTTTTTTTTTATCAGAAACTTTGCTTTTGAAAGACAAGTTAAAACACTATTGGTATTTCATTTCTGTGTAAACCCTAAATGCAAAAAAAGTTTATAAAAAACTTGTTCTTATCTACTGATGGACGCAATGCTTGTCTTGTGCTGGTGATTACATCTGTATCAGTGTGCCTGCTCCACTGCTCTGGCCAAGGCCAATGTGACCCTGTCACTAAGCGTTGTTCCTGTGACCCACTCTGGATGGAGAACCCTTTCCGGCGACTTCTAGACAACGAAGAAAGCAATTGCGGTGAGATGTTTTCAGAGTAGTGGTGATATCACTTGATGGTGACAAGCCCACCATTAAATAACAAGTATACTCATGAATCGAGTAACGTGTTAATGTGCTCTGGTTCTGCAGAGTGGAGCGTGCTCTATGTCATTCTCACTGTCTTTGTGGGGGTGGTCCTCATTGTCTCCGTCAGCTGGGCCTGTTTTTGCTGCTGTAAAAGGTACAAAAGTGATACAGAATCTATGGCCTAATAATGTGATAATTATCTTTGGTTAATATAATAGTATATAATGTAAAGATGTTTTGGTGGTATCTTTAAGATAAGATAAAATAGGATAAATGGAAATGACAAATAAATAGCATAAAGACTATGCCATTCAATTAATATAACTGTATACTATACAAATAATCAGGAAATATAACCTTCTCATTCAATGTGCTTTCTTTATTTTCATGACCATTTACGTTGGTAGATTCTCACTGAAGGCATCAAAATGAACACATGTGGAGTTATGTACTTAACTAAAAAAGGTTAAATAACTGAAAACATGTTTTATATTCTAGTTTCTTTGCTCTGATTCCTGCTTTGCATACCCTTGGCATTCTCTCGATGAGCTTCAAGAGGTCGTCACCTGAAATGCTTTTCCAACAGTCTTGAAGGAGTTCCCAGAGGTGTTTAGCACTTGTTGGCCCCTTTGCCTTCACTCTGCGGTCCAGCTCACCCCAAACCATCTCGATTGGGTTCAGGTCCGGTGACTGTGGAGGCCAGGTCTCCACTTTTTGTTACATGTTTTCATTCATAGTTTTGATGCCTTCAGTGAGAATATACCCTTGTAAAATAAAGAAAACACATTGAATGAGAAGGTGTGGCCAAACCTTTGCCCTGTACTGTATGTATGTGTAAGTGTGTGTACAGAGTGGATATATACATGTATTACACATGAGAAATTGCCATGGAGTATTAGATGTGTGTGTTTGTTAGTCTATGTAGTCAATGAATGTGTGATCAGCTGCAAGGTCTTTGTTGTTGAGTCTGACAGCAGTTGGAAGGAAGGACCTTATGATATAATGTTGATAATGTGTTTTTGCAATAGGAGCAGACGCACAAAAGTGAGGAAGAAAACTAAGTACACTATTCTGGACAACATGGATGAGCAGGAGCGGATGGAACTGAGGCCAAAATACTGTGAGTTCTTCAATAAAAAGATCCTAAGGTATGCAGTAAAAATCATTATCACACAAGCTAATTCACGACATGGCACTGGTCTCCTCCAGATATCAAACACAGGAGCACAGAGCACAACTCTAGCCTCATGATGTCTGAGTCTGAGTTTGAGAGTGAGCAGGACACCCTGTTCGGCCACGAGAGGTCAGAACGGCCCAGAAACCGCTGCACTGGGAAAAATGGAGACGCGTTCAACTTTCGCCCTGTAGATGGGTGACAGCCGGCCAGTCATGGTTTTAAAATGATATCAACCAGCGAGTGTGACTGACGATTTGGAGATCGCTGCAAGTGGCACTGCGACTTACACAATCAAGCTGAATGTGTGGACTCCACGTGTTGGAGACTGCCAGGGATGCTGAATGTAAATAGGATTGTCTCCACACATATCTGACTGGGTTCCTGTGCTAAAGCTAGTCAGTTGTGAATTGCATATTTCCACAATTGTGTGCCATTTTCTTGTTTGTGCAGTTTGTTGTACGCTGGATAGATCTACATGGCTGCCTCGGCACATGATGTAATTATGAAATGGCTGAATACAGTTCCACAAAGCTCTGGACTTGACCTCAACATATATATTTAATAGATTCACAGGGCTACAACTTCGGTCAGTTTAAAACTATTGGCAAGTAATACAGTAGGAAAGCATGCAGACAGTTATGAACAGTTATGCCTCTTCTGTACAACTTATAAAAGCATTTATTTCTCATACTAGTTCCTTAACATTATTTTAGACATGACCTATAGAAAAAAAGTCAGAGTGATATAACTGATATATTCAGAAATATTTTGTAATTCTAACTAAATCGGATATTTGCATTTACAGTACAGCATGGCAAGATGTTCAAATGGTTGATAATATGAAAGGTCATATTATAACATTGTCTCCTTTGGGGTGGTCAGTGTCTAAAATCATGAAGCTTCTGATGGCAGAGCTCCATTTTTCAGAAATTAATTTTATCCAAATGTAAGAATTCTCAGGCATTTTGTTTACTATTACTGGATTTATGTGACTATGTTTTAGGCTCATTCCCAAATCTGTACAACTTATGTTCAAATCAAATATTCAAATCAAGACATATAAATAAATGAATTTCTAAATAAGCGTAATGCGTGGCATATCTTCCCTAGAACTGGATTCATGCATTATCAGAGCAAGACGATTGAAATACTCTTAATGCTGGTGAGGAGATTTCCATTAAGACATTAACATGTTTTCTCTTTGAAATGGTCAATAAAAGAATTGACAAAAATGATTTCTACAATTATTTATTTATTTTTAATTACACAAAGACAGTGTTTTTAAAAACAGCAACACAAACTTAAGATGACAAATGAAGGACATGGTTTGGCAACATACTTTCATCATATGAAAATAATCACGTTATTATTATCAGCAGAATAATGCAAAAAATAAACAAGTAAACCATCTCATTCAATCTAAGTCAGATCGTTACAAAACGTATAACAATTAATACAATTAATGATTCACATCATATGAGACACAGTGTACCAGTACACACCAGTAGCTCTATTTTAAGTAGTTAACTCTATTAGCCCATTAATGTGCTTTGTGCTTATATTCAGGTCTGCTGGTCATCTAGATCTCTGTTCTAAATGTAGCTATTGTGTACCCATAGTAACATGTTATATCTACATGCCAATCTGTGGGTATTAAAGAGGGTATCATTGTATCATTGTGACATATCATTTACCCTATTTTAAAGAAATAGAGAGAAATCTTGAAACCATGAAATCTGCATTAAAACCATTAATAGGTTGGAAGAGTTAAGAACATTTCACTCAATTTAGACAAAGGTCTGAAATGCTGGAATCACAGTGTTCTGTCACAATGTTCTGATTACAGGATGATTGCTTTTTTTATTGGATGCTCTGATTTTGTTTTTAAATGTCTTCCTCCACTGCACATAAAGGGTCGGGGTTAGAGGGTGAGACCCCCAAAACACATGTACTTCACATCCAAGTACTCATCAATGCCATACTTGGAGCCCTCTCGCCCCAGGCCAGACTGCTTGACTCCACCAAAGGAGGCCTCTGGGGTGGATAAGAGACCCTCGTTGACCCCCACCATTCCAACTTCCAAATTCTCTGCTACTCGCCAAATCTGGCTGATGTCTTGGGAGTAGAAATATCCTGTTCAACAATTAAATAAATGGGGTTTAGCTGCACTTTGGAGAACCAGACCACCAAAAAAAACATCATTTTGAATGAACAAACCTGCAAGGCCAACATCAGAAGCATTGGCAATAGAAAGAGCTTCCTCCTCTGTGTTGAACCTGCCGAAGAACAAGACAGCAGGAGAAGACAATTGGATGTGAATATATCCAGCATTCCAATTTAAGCAAATAACCCGATGTTAATGCCGGTCTACTTACTTAAGAACAGGCACTAATGGCCCAAAGGTCTCTTCACTTGTGCACAACATATCAGTGGTAACATTGGCCAAGAGAGTAGGTTGCATGAAGGATCCCTCCAAGCGCTTCCCACCCCTGATTATGGTGGCTCCCTGAGACACGGCATCCTTAATCTGATGTTCCACCTGAAAAAAGTACAGATTTACACCAGTTAACAAGTCACTTGTATGCTGAAGGAAAAGACAGACTTGCTGCTCTTCATTGGGGCAAATCGCATTGCCCATTAATTGTATGATGGACTATTGTTTGGTCCCCACCATGGCACTAAAGTCATAGAGAAGGCACTGGCTTGAACCAATGCTACATCTAAACTGTACCCACAAAGAAGGCAGAAAATGTTTCATTGATTATTATACCACAGTTAGGTGCAACCTAGTGATATTATTAAGTATCAATCAAACAGCTCAATTTGTCGTTTTTTCATGATGTGAGCAAGGCACCTTCTCAGCGGCGCGGATGTTTATGAGAGGCCCCTGGGTGGTGGTGGGCTCAAAGCCATGGCCCACTCGAAGTTCAGCATCCATGGCTTTGCCTAGCTTCTCCACAAATGCATCATGGATCCCACTCTGCACCAGGAAGCGGTTGGAGCAAACACACGTCTGCAGGTGACGAGGAAAAAAAAAAAACTTGCTAAGCATCGATGGTGCAGGTCAGGGTAAGTGTCCAGGTGCCACGGAGGAACTCTTACTTGGCCTGAATTACGGAACTTGGAAGCCATTGCTCCAGCAACAGCCTTGTCCACATCTGCACTGTCAAAGACAATGAAGGGGGCATGTCCACCCAACTCCATGGACACTCTCTTGACTGTACCTGCTGCATGTTTCAGGAGAATCTGATTCAATGGAATCAAAGACCAAAAGAAAGAGATGAGCTGTGGCAAACAAATGATAGTTTCATTAAGTTCTAAAATGTTTTTACCTTGCCAGTGGCTGTGGAGCCAGTAAACGAGACCTTCCTAACAAGAGGGTCTGTGCATAGGACCTCCCCCACTGAAGGGGTTTTCTCTCTGGAGCAGGGCACCACATTAAACACCCCCGGTGGGATCCCGGCTTGTGTGGCCAACTGCAGAGGAAGCCGTTTTCACTCTGAACATATAATATTCATCCGAGCATGAAAACATATGTCAACACTAACCTCGGCTAAAGCCAGTGCAGAAAGGGGCGTGTCTTCTGCTGGTTTCACCACAACAGTGCAACCAGCCGCCAGGGCTGCACCCACCTTCCTGGTGATCATTGCACTGGGAAAGTTCCACTGCAAAACACATTTGGAGCAGGAGCTTTATATTCAGCACACACACTCACACACACTTTTGTTGCTACACTGCATTATACATAGACACACACTAATGCAGAGGACACATTTTGTACACTTGCTAAGTATCACACTGACAAAAACAGTTATATGGAGATACTCACCGGGGTGATGATGGAGGCCACGCCAACTGGCTGCTTGATCAGCAGGATTCGACGGTCCTTTGCAGCAGGAGAGACGACGTCTCCATACACTCGACGAGCCTCTTCTGAAAACCACTCTAAGAAGGCGGCAGAGTATGCAATCTCACCGAGAGACTCCTTCAAAGGTTTCCCCTTATTTAGTTAAAAAAAAAAAAAACGTTGTTATAATCAATACCACAATTTTCAGTAAAATTATTATTTAACATTAATTACATTGTATAAATAATTATTATTCAGTAACATTATGAATAACGTTCAATGACCCGTAAAGCATTAGGATGACAGCGATAAGCACATAAATGAAACACCATCTCAGATCACTTTAAAGGGACCGTTACTCACGCATTCTGCTGTGATCAGCTTTGCAAGGTCCTCCTTGTGTTGTATTAAGAGATCGAACCATTTCCGCAGGAGACCACTCCGCTCCTATGATTTGGCAAACATAGGATCACGTGGGTATATTCAAGAGACCAAAAAATAATAATAAAATAAAATAAAAGAGGCTTTCAATTCATTGTTTCATTATCATATTTCCTGTGGACATATGGGGTGTGTAGAATGATTAGAGGAAAGTTATTATTGTTGTCATTTTAAACCGGACCTGGAAGCCTTAGATTCAGCACACACACACAGAGCAACTACATTAACTATATTCCATTTACATTTACAGCATTTACCAGACGCCCTTATCCAGAGCGACTTACAATCAGTAGTTACAGGGACATGTCCCCCCCTGGAGCAACTTAGGGTTAAGTGTCTTGCTCAGGGACAAAGTGGTAGTAAGTGGGATTTGAACCTGGGTCTTCTTGTTGATAGGCGAGTGTGTTACCCACTAGGCTACTACCACAACAAATGTTGCTGCTCATATCTGCTGTGTCTTGTTCTCTCCCCGCACTGCTGAGCGATGGAGAGGACGGAGAGGGGAAATAAAGATGTCTGGTCTTCATTTCGAAAAACACAGCATCACAATCGCTACTGCCTGACGTCACGCATGCGCAGAGCAATATCATAGTAGGCCACTGAAATGTCATGTTTTAGGCACCGTGGGACAATGTTACGCACATTTATTTTCATATAAACACGTTAAAACGTGGAAACCAGAATGCAGCAGAGTGAAAAGTGCGGTGTTGCGAGTACCTTGGCAGTCTGGCACTTCCACGACTGAAAGGCTTTATGCGCGGCTCTGACGGCGTCCTGCGCCTCTCGGGCTCCGCAGTCGGACACCTTCGCCAGCTCCTTCCCCGTGGCCGGGTCCAGAACCGGAAACGAGGACGCGGCGGACACCCAGCGGCCATCGACGAAGCCCTGGCTCCGGAGCAGCTGAGGGGAGACGCCGAGGCTGTGGTGTCCGCGCAGCGCGGTCTCCAGGCCCGCCGAGACCTGGCGGAGAAAAGCCGCACCTCTCAACTGGCAGAAGGCGCCCATCGCCCGGGCGGAGCGCTGGCGAAATTTTACGAGACCGGATGAGCGGGTCGCAAATCTGCTGCCTTGCGAGGAATGCGCATTATTTCGCGAGGCTACATTTGGCTCGTTTGGCACCTTTCTGTTCCACCTTAAAAAAAGAAGCCTGCAGTTCCACTAAGCAGCCAGTAGGGGCGCGTCCTTCTTTCTAATCTGTATTTTTACATTTACATTTACAGCATTTACCAGACGCCCTTATCCAGAGCGACTTACAATCAGCAGTTACAGGGACATGTCCCCCCCTGGAGACACTCAGGGTTAAGTGTCTTGCTCAGGGACACAATGGCAGTAAGTGGGATTTGAACCTGGGTCTTCTGGTTCATAGGCTACTACCACTTTAAAACAAAATTTAAGACAAACTTCAGCTCTTAATTGATGAAACGCTTGATTTCTGACCACACCCAATAAGACATGTCAGCATGTTCCTACTTATTGATTATCGTTTTGCTTATGCCCTAACCAAGGCTCGTTGTCCTGCAGAATTCCTCATTCGTTTCCAAACGTAGAGAATCTGATAGAAGTTGTAAGCAAAACACATGGCATGAATAACTTTGATATGACATTTGATATTCCCTGAACCCTGAAAGGCTTCCTTTCCTCCATAAGCAGTGGTGGCCTAGCGGTTAAGGAAGCCGCCTCGTAATCTGAAGGTTGCCCACTGAGTAAAGCACTGCTCCCTGGGCACCTGTCATGGCTGCTCACCAAGGGTGATGGTTAAAAGCAGAGGACACATTTCGTTGTGTCACCGTGTGCTGTGCTGTGTATCACACCAGATTTCTACCAGAATACTCTGGCATTTTCAAACTATGTCCCCATTGTTATGGCCTGTGCATCAATAGAGGCCTCCTTCCTCCTCCACCTTCTTTATTTCCAAACGCCTAGAGAATATTTTGCGAATAATTAATAAATGCATTAAAGGCTGCAGTAATATTTCTCATAAACCCATAATCTGGTCCTGGTCACTCCCAGAGTCTGATTCTCTAGATGGATTGAAATAAACAATCCGACAATGTAATTATGAAGCAAAGGAAGACTCTATATATCTCAGGGGTTATAATAAAAATAAAATAAAAAAAAATAAATTCTGGTACTCTGGCCTAATCAGTATATTCTCCTGCTGTCGGATCCTCTAGACGTTTTGAAATAAACGACCTAAGGAATTATGAAGGAAAAAACCATCCTCGCTTCAAATGTTTTTTTTTTTTTTTTAAGGTGGACCGGAAACCCGGTTTGCACTGGTTCCTGAAAGCCACGTGATTCCCCACAGCCTCGCCGACACAAAACGCTAACAATGTCACCAGCCCACGGCATAAACGTCGTTACGTTACCGCGTCCTCTTGCTCCATGTCGCGGTCGTGGAAGCGCGACTCTGATCCAGCAGCGTCCAGGAGCCGCGGCAGCAGCAACCACGACCGAGAGATCCACCGCGGACGTTCACCAGAACCCAGATCAGCGCTCACATCGAGTTACATTCATTCGGTTTTTACATTTACAGCATTTATCAGACGCTCTTATCCAGAGCGACTTACAATCAGTAGTTAATCAGGGGTTAAGTGTCTTGCTCAGGGACACAATGGTAGTAAGTGGGATTTGAACCCTGATCTTCTGGTTCATAGGCGAGTGTGTTACGCACTAGGCTACTACCACCCATTCAGTGGGTTCTGCATTTTATACGGACTTCCACTTGTGCTATAATTAATATGATTAATGTACATTGCTTTACTTTTGTATGAAAAGGTGAACGGCACTCAAAAGACACAGATGAGTGTTCCTAATATCTGGCAATCCTTACAAAGTAATGAAGATCATAACACATTATAACACCCACATAACATCAGGGTAAATACATTCTGAAAATCACATCACTTTAATTGTGGATATTTACTCTGGCGAAAGGGGAGTACAAAAAAAACAAAACAAAACAAAAAAACACTTGCAAAATAATTCAATAAAAACAACAATTTATTCACAACCAGTGATATAAATATACAACTTACAGATTTAAAGGTTTACTCAGAAGAACAAAAAACATACAAAACGTATAAAATGTTTCATAAAAAAAAAAAAAAACACATTGGAGTGAATGTGTCCAGGAGGCTATAAACAAATTAACTTTTGAAGCATTTGCATATTCACTTTCTTCATTTCTTAAATGAAGAAGAAAAAAAAGAAAAAAAAAGAAAACTGCTTTAAAAGGCATTGTCCTGTCGTTCCCCTTCAGGTGATCAACTGCAAAGTAAATAAATAGATTAATAATTCCTGCTACTGTCACATTCACAATGATGAGAAGAATAAAAAAAAAAAAAAAAAAAAGACAGCTATGATAATTATTCTCCAAACAGAATGCCAATTTATAAATTTATAAGTCAAGTGAAACCTAAAATGAGGTACTTACGCTTTTTACTGTGTTCTTGATGTACTCCTTCCTGCTGGTGAGGTCAAAATCGGGGTACATATCATAGACCTAGAAGCGAGAAAATCTGTTCATTCTGTGTGGAGTTCAGAGTCGGTAACCTGACACACACACGAGGGCCACAAATAACGACTATTTGGATAGTCATCAACAAACCAGATTACAAATGGCTTCTATTTAAACTTTACAAATTAAGATGTGGTTATTTAAATTAGGTGGCAAATAATAAAGATAAGAAAAATACTTCACTTACAAACATAGTTTTAATAAAGTTCACTGCTGATATTGTAAACAAAACGGTCCATTTTCAAACGTAAAAAGAAAAGATGGATAACTTTTTTTTCTGTAAGCCAAGGATAGCATATTAGCAGCAGTAAAACGGCGCAAATCTCCCCCCAGGCTATTTCAAATGACAGTTTAGGTACACCCCCCACATAAATCCAAAAATATCTCACTGACAAAAGAGTTCACTGCAGCAAAGTGGGATAAGTACGCTGCTTCTGGAAGAGACAGCGGTCCATCCGCAACGTAAACATGGTATTGTGCACTGGTCATCTTGATAATGTCATGAGAAATTTTTTTTTTAAGTTGTTGCGAAGCCTGAATAGGCATTTCCTTGCTTATTTCCATTCACCGGGTCTTACGTCCGTTTTAAGGTATAAGTGTGCACAATTGGTTGAGAGAGCTGTCACTCAGTTTGACGAGCGCAATTTTGAGTATAGGACATTTCGTTAGGCAGAGCACATGAGGGGAAGCACGGTTTAAGATGGAATCTGATCACCACTGAGGAAAAATAATCCCAAAATCTCATTAAGGACATCTGAATGTCATTAAGGACATTTATTTTGCATGATTTGGAGAATGAGATTCATTTGCAAGAGCCACGCCCCACTGTACTAGTTTAGTGACGGCCCGGTAAATGCGTGCAGGTTGCGGTTACAAATATGAGCGGTGAACGTTGCCGGTTTGAATCTTGAGCCGCCAAGGTCAAGATTCCACTGAGCGAAGCACCGTCCCCACACACTGCTCCCCGGGTGCCTGTCATGGCTGCCCACCGCTCACCAATTCCTGTTCAACCAAATCGACACTATGGCTGATAAATGCTCTGCCTCTCATTACATTCCACCCACACCCTACAGTACAACACGTCTGGCGACAACCTAACTCGTCGGTCACTGTCACAATTGTCGACTTTCGTCAACAACGTTGAGTAACCGTAGCACCCTTGAGGTACACCCAACGCGACCGCCACTTACTTTCTTGCAGATCTGTTTCATTGTCACTTCCTCGAGGTTGGCTTCCTTCAGAAGATCCTTGACCGTGTTCTTTATCTGGTCGTCACTTGGCGGTTTCTTAATCATCTTGATCAGCGGCTCATTGTCATCCGAACTGTCTTCTGGTTCTGGTAAAAAAACCAAACAGATCAATATGACTGACACGCAACAGCAATAGCAGTTTCGCCCCGAGCCCAGTGGATGCAGTACCTTGGATGGGCTTGCACTTGTTCGTGCTCTTATTGCTGCTACTGTCTGCTTTCTTTGTTTTGGCTACAGGTTTCGCCGGCTTCTTTGACACCACCTTCTTGTTCGACTGAGAGAAATACGAAAAACAGTTTTCACTCAGGACGCAGTGGCACGGCCTGAAGTTCTCCATTTACCGATCAATGTTTCTCTTACTTTCTCAAGCTCACTGTCATTTCCATGGTCATCATCGTCATCATCAGACAAACCGGACTTTTCTTCGTCCGCCTTTTTAGCTGCAGGTTTCCTTTTAGAAGGAGCGGCTTTCTTTGCGGAACGTTCCGTCTTCTTACTGGCGGCCGCCTTTTTGAGAACACCTGGCTTCTTCTTCTGTGCCACTTTAGGCTTGAGTTTAAATAAGAAATTGTAATACAAACTTTTACTTTGCTTTTAACAAATCCTCAACTAGGTTAAACATTTTTCATTACCTTTTCATTATCTCCATCCTTATCTTCTTCATCGTCAGATTCAGACCCTTCTTCTTCTGATGTGTTCTCTGAAGATTCTATCTTCCATTCCTGCACGGATGACTTGTTTGCCTCTTTCTTTTCAGGCTTATCTTCCTCCTCCTCCTCGTCATCATCACTGCTTGAATCTGTGACAATTGCCTTTGATTTTCCAACTAGTTTTGGCTTCCTGGGGCTCTGTGAATCCTTGTTCACTTTTCTTTTGGTGTCTTTCGCTGTGCTTTTCTTCTTTTTCTTTCTCACCGGTACGGACTAAGACAGTTCAGACATTACATCTACGGCACCATATATCTGGGAACGACAAGTTTGGTGACAGACACACATACCTTTCTAGTGTTAACAGGCTGCATGAGGAAAGACATAATCCGATCAATAAGGATGCACTGTTTTCCACTCCTCTCAATGTTGAGAACCTGACAGATGGTCCTCAACACGCTGTTTGTATACCTGAACAAGAATAAATTAAAAAAAAAAAAAGAAATTAAAAAGGGTGGATGCAATGTTTAAATGAATGTTTGAATTCAGCACTGTAGGACTGGCTATTAATATACTTCATTAGGATCTTCTTCTTCCTGTTGTAAGGCTCGCTGTCTACCTCGAACAGAAATCCATTAAACAGTCGGAGATTCTTCTTCATTGACGATGCCTGATAAGATAATAAAATGAACAATGTTAAGAGTCTAGTTTAAAAGTCAGCTTAAAAGGACAATATCAGCCACAACATTAATTCACCACTGACTAGTCAAGTATATGCTGCTTTGTTTAGTAATCAGTACATGATCTGCACTAGCTTCCCCATTCATTCTGAAGACAAATTAGAATAGTAGAGTAGGGCTGCACGATATTGGGAAAATATGCGATATGCAATATTGTTGTTGAATATTGCGATAACGATATTTCTTGCGATATAACATTTCCCTAGAGAAATGCTTTTTAAATTCTTATTATCAGCTATTAAAAAAAATCCTTTATATATGTAATGATCATACTAAAATAAACAGGTAATATATATTCAACTGATCTAATTAAATCGAATTCAGGCTAAAAAGAAACAATATGTCAAGGAAGTTGCAAACATTTAGACCTCAAAACATTATGAATGACTTAAAACCCTCAGCAGATATTCTGATTTTTTGTATGTTGTTACCATAGACCTGCCAACACAATATGAATTGCTTTCAAAGGTTCCTTTTTATTTACATGTAACCATACAATCATCAAGAGTGTCTTAAAACAAAAGCATCTTTTAAACAAAATATTTCCTTGCCTGTTTATATATGTGTGTGTGTGTGTGTGTATATATATATAAATGGAATAAGAAAATACTATTAAACAAAGTGTACAGGTCTTAAATAAATTGGTGTGTAGTGGAAACACTCCAACATCCACATAAAAATTAGGAGAAGAAAAACTACCTCCCTTTTTGTGGAATCTGGAGGAGTAGGTATTGGCTGTTGGCGCCACATACTGGCTTCCGTTCAATAAAAAAAAAAGTGTTATTACGAAACTCTCATGATTGAGCCAGTGTCTCCTTTCCAGACCTCGCCGCGACGGCTTGTCACAATAGTATATAGCATGAGATTTGGGACGCAGCATATATCTCATTTATTGCGTATACTAATATTGCGATAGCGATAATTTTCCGATATATCGTGCAGCCCTACAGAAGAGGCTGCAGGCACTGATAAAACAAGTGATGCTCCTTCTTCTGCGAGAGCTGTCCTAGTCGCTGACTATGGGGTGGAATGTGTAGGATGTTACAAGATCATCTCAGGATCAGCGAGGCTGAACGCAGGCTTAAAAAGAAACTCACAATTGAGTTCCAGAACATGAAAAGAGTGCCGATGTAGCTACCTGCTTTGGGTGCTAAATTCAGTAAATATCTCTGCAATACAATCTCATCAACACTCCTTTCCCCTCCAGTCCTCCAATAAGGTAATAATGTATTTTTGACCATTAAAAACAAAACAAAACAAAAAAACATTTGTTTATATATATTATACCTCCTCATATGTGTATAATCAAGAAACCATTCTGAAATACT
This sequence comes from Denticeps clupeoides, assembly GCF_900700375.1. NCBI lineage: Eukaryota > Metazoa > Chordata > Actinopteri > Clupeiformes > Denticipitidae > Denticeps > Denticeps clupeoides. Next base: position 29,413,460 of record NC_041711.1, on the reverse strand, counting down.
CACTGCTCCGGGTCGGTCGAAGAGAATCTTGTGAAGAGGTTTCAGCAGCACCGCTTTAAACTTTCCGATGTTTAAGTTGACTTGTGCGATATCGCCCAGTTTCTCCCCAACACCTAAACAGGTCAAGCAAAGGCGTGCACACTTTACAACGTAAACTAATCCAAATGAATGACATTCCTACTACACCAACACCACCAAAAAGAAACACCAATAAATAGCTACCATTTTCAATTTTAAGTCTCTCTTTGGGCTTGCCGAGCTGTACATCGAGCCTCTGGACGGTTTTCTTTTCTCGCTTCCCTTCAATGATCTCGGCCTCATCTGGAAACACAGGAGCGGGTCACTGTCTGAACTCACGGTCACTGTCACTGTCTGAATTCGGGCCGCCAGTGTCCACACGCGTCACTTACACAGCCCGAGTTTGGGTCTCTGCGCCCGCGGGCGCCCTGCCCGCCGGTCCGCCTCTCCGTCGCCTCCGGCCGGGGCCTGGTCTGCCATGTCAGTCTCCTTGCCAGCATCCGCTGACATGACCTGGGAAGAAGAGCGGGACTCTGGCTCAGCGGCAGAAGTCGGATTCCAGCGGGTCGTGCGAACAATAAGAAATTGGCGCGCTGCGGTGTTTACATGTCGTTAGCCGCTTAGCCGCCCACGCCGGGCTCGCCTGTTCCGGGGCCACGCCGCTCGACTAAAGCGGCAGCCTCTCGGCGCTTTGCAAGAGATTTAATGTTGTGGCTGGAGGGACTGTCCGGCGGAAGAGGAGCGTGCGGACGCGGTGGCGGACGGCGCGTCGGACACGGGGTCCGACTCGCTAGTCAGCGCCGTCCCGCCCACGCGTAACGCGCACATTTTCACGGGCGCTCGGAGAACCGCCGCACTCGCCGAACGCGGCGGCTGCTGCTCTCCCGCTAGGCGCCACCGCGACTCGAAGCGCGGAGGAGAACGTGTGTAGTAACTACCTTGTCACGCACGCAGTTTTCAGCGGGAAGAGAATTCAGGCAGTTTCAAAATGGCGGTTAGACGGAGCAGGCGGGCTGCGATAGAGCGAATCGGGAGCGGCGTTGTGACGTCACTGCCGACGCCAATCATTTTACACGCGCTCGCTCTACACACACACACACACACACACACACACACACACACACACACACACACACACACACACACACACACACATATACATACACACACACACATATATATACACACACGCACACACATACACACACATATACACACACACACACGCACACACATACACACACCTATATACATACACACGTACACACATACACATATAAACATACATATATACACACACACGCACACACATATACACACATGCACACATACACATATACACACAGATATAAACACGCACACACATATACAGTTACATTACATTTACAGCATTTATCAGACGCCCTTTATCCAGAGCGACTTACAATCAGAAGTTACAGGGACAGTCTCCCTGGAGCAACTTACGGTTAAGTGTCTTGCTCAGGGACACAATGGTAGTAAGTGGGATTCGAACCCCGAGTCTTCTGGTTCATAGGCATGTGTGTTACCCACTAGGCTACTACGACCCATATAAACATACACACACATATACACATATATATATACACACATACACACATACGCGGTAGCACAAGAACAAACGAAGACAAGGCACTGAATCAAGCGCCCAGACCACCTCCAGAGTCGATTGAAGAGACCACCAGAGATCCTAGTCCCTAGCAATGCACTGCTGACGAGATGACTTAGCATGAAACGAACCAGAGGGACACCACAGCCACCACCACCGTAACAGTTAAAACCTCAGGGTTTTCAAATGGACCAGTAGCATAATAATAGACATGCAATTTACACCCTGACACTGGACTAAACAACTACTCTGCACTGTCCAGTACCTCCAAACATGGACAGATGCTCTATACTACACTTTGGACCTTTCCACCACTACACCTGTTGGGCTTTTTTAATTTTCTTGGACAAATCATCACAAACCCTGCACTGTAACCACTTGCAGACTCACTCTACCCTGGAAAGGTGTCCTGCTCTGTATCACTCCTTCCCAAGGGTTATTCCCTCTTTTTCTCTATGCTGAAGTTTCTTTTGTGTGGAGTTTTTCCTTGTGTGCAGAAGGGTCAAGTGTAGGGTCTGTTAAAGCCCATTGAGACATACTGTATGTGATTATGGGCTATATAAAATATAAATGTTGTTGTTGCTATTCTATTCTATTCTATTCTATTCTATTCTATTCAGTTGACCAGTACTTACAGAGACACCGGGTTCAAATGTTTCACTTTCTGGTATCAGACACAAGGTGGCGCTGTAGCACAAGAACAAATGAAGTCAATGGATTACTGCGGAGTTCAGATTTTTAGTTTGAAGGTATTAAACGCTACACGAGATCATGGTTCAGTAAAACAACGTTAATAAGCAATGTCATATGGTCCATGGTTTCGTGGGCTGCATGATATCAATGAAAGCCTGATGATATAGTTTAATGGCGCGTTATCCAATATGTTAACACGACGGTCCACGAGAGGCAAAAAAAAGTAGGCATATTAGTGTTAATCATTTACGAAGCCTCTAATCTATTTTAGTTCCGAGGGAAATAATCGACTCCATGTGATGGGGATGAGGACGATCAGCGGCGAATTTCGGAACTCCGTTGCCTAGCAGCGCACGACACGTTTTTAAAGCGCAGCGCGTCGCACCTGAGCGCAGATGCGCCGAAACGCTCGGCGATGGACGCCGGACTACCGGTGGACCTCCAGCACTCACGGACATCCGCTTCGAGTCACATAAAGAGGACTGGACCATGGGCGCCAACTTATCTTTCATCTCTTGAGGTGAAGGTACGACGTTTTACGCCACTTGCGTGCATTTTCCGTGGCTTAGAACTTTCCAGGCTCCCCGTCTGCGACTGTATGGAAATGTCATTGCTTGGAAACGATCCACTCCACGTTTGACCCGATGCAAAATGTGCGTCTTTGTGCCCTGCGTGTTGTTTTACTGTGTTCCACCAATGTAAATGATGTAAAAGCCTCCTGCCTGGACACCCCGGCAAAATACAATCATCGGCACGATCGCGCTATTGTACGTGCTGTTTTCATTTTTAAAACACTTTTCAATCATTCGTGTGGGCACCAGGAAATATGACCGTTTACCATATTTATTCACATTACCACGACACGCTTCGTTATTATTAGTCTGTTTTTGTGCATCCCCTACACTTTGGCTTCCTTCTGATATTTTGGTAATGGTGTTGAAATGATTGTATTCAATATTCCGGCCTGATACTTACAACAACAACAACAACATTTATTTCTTATACATTTACATTTACAGCATTTATCAGACGCCCTTATCCAGAGCGACTTACAATCAGTAGTTACAGGGACAGTCTCCCTGGAGCAATGCTCAGGGACACAATAAGTGGGATTCGAACCCGGGTCTTCTGGTTCATAGGCGAGTGTGTTACCCACTAGGCTACTACCCCTATTGCCCAAAATCACATACAATAGGTCTCAATGGGCTTTGACAAGCCCCACACTTGACCCTTCCGCACACAAGGAAAAACTCCGCACAAAAAAACCCCCACCATGGCAACACCAGCAAAGGGAATTAATGATTACAAGAATAGTAGCATCGGTTCAATTAATTAGGGAGAGCAGCTAAAATATTTAAATCTCGACAGGGCGCTTTGAGGAAGTAGGACACCGCCGGAGGCTTTTTTTCATCTGACGCCTGATCAGCCGCTCGGCAGAGGAGTCGTTCAGCGAGCCGCTTCTTTCAGCGCAGGGAACTGCATGGCTAGTCGTGAATTCTCCTGCGCAGACGTACGCAGACTCCTGGGGGGATACGTGACACTCGTTCCACCGCTCTGTTCGTCCTGAGCCACAAAGCCGCAATGGGTGGCTGAAAATCAACGCCGTGCCAGTTCCTCACATTTATGCATTTTCTTTCTTTTCTTTCTCCACTGAGGGATCACGCGTCCGCCAGCGCCTCAGAATGGCCTCTGGTTCGTCTAGTCCGGCAGAATACTACGGGGACAGTGGCTCACTGATGTCCCTCGACTCCAGCGTTTTCTACAGCGAGCCCCCGCCGCCCAGCGACGAAGCCGTGGACTTCTTCATCATCAACGTCGGCGGCAGCCGCTACATCCTCTCCCACGAGCTTTTGGCCTCCCACCCCGAGACCCGCCTGGGCAAGCTGGCCCTGTCCACCCGTGACTCTGCCATGGACCTGTGCGATGATGCAGACTTTCTGGAGAACGAGTTCTTCTTTGACCGCAACTCCCAAACGTTTCAGTACGTAATGAATTTCTACAAGACGGGCCACCTGCATGTGAGGGAGGAGCTGTGTGTCGTCTCCTTCCTGCAGGAGATCGAGTACTGGGGCATCGATGAGCTGCGCATCGACCCCTGCTGCAGGGAGAAGTACTATCGCCGGAAGGAGATGAAGGAGACGCTGGATGTCCAAGGAGAAGCGGAGGTCATTGACGACGAGGACGAGGACTTCTCGGGGGTGATGTGCCAGGACCTCCGACAGAGGCTGTGGGACCTCATGGAGAAGCCAGACTCCTCAACAGCTGCAAAGACGTTTGGAACCTTGTCCATGTTTTTCGTAGTGGTCTCCATTGTGAACATGGCCTTGATCTCGCTGGACTTCCCTGTGCTCGGCCCACCTTTCCTGGACACGCTGGAGTACCTGTGCATCGTTTGGTTCACTGGAGAACTGGTGCTGAGGTTTATGTGCGTCAGAGACAAGTGCAAGTTCAGCAGAAGTGTGGTGAACATCATCGACCTGCTGGCCATCTTGCCCTTCTACATCACCTTAGCAGTGGAGAGCCTCCACGGGGGTTCTACAGAGCTGGAGAACGTTGGCCGTGTGGTGCAGGTCCTAAGGCTGATGAGGTCACTCAGAATGCTGAAGCTGGGCCGTCATTCCACAGGTAATGTGATTGGATTCTTTAAGGTTCTGTCATTGTTCACATGTTCTGTCACTCATGATTAAACTGTTTGAACTGATCTGCATATGAGGTGTGCTGAGATATGTGCGTCATTAGAATGATTTTGATGCTAAGCTTCAAGAAGTAAATGGACGTTTCCTGCACGTGTCCTCAGTCTTTGTTCGGCCACCATCACCGTAACTCCTTCACTTGATCTGAAGTCTTGATCACTCTAGGTGTGATTTCACATGAATTTGCTTTTGTTTTCCGCCCTCTCAGAAACCACAGATTTGTAGGGTGTCAGTGATTGTTGTCCCATGTCCAGGGTCTCTCATCACTTAAGACTTTAACTCTTTCAGAGCTGTGAATATCAGCCCACTTTAATCGTATTTGTTCTACACAAAGCTCAGCAGTTTGAAACACCCAAACACAGTGGTCTCGAGGCAGGTTATTTTTCCCAGAATACCCAGGGGGTTCCCAGGGGACACCAGTTAAGTGGAAATGGAAAAACAATATATACCACAACACATTTATTAGTTGTTATGCATCTTTAAATAAAAAAAGCATTGGGAAAAAAAACAATTTCTACATGACAACCCAGAGTAGCCCATTTTTTTGTATGTGCAAAATAAATGTAATAATTCAGATTTAACCTGTTTCCTCCGGAGTTTAGGAGGCGACAGACCTGCCACCAGGAAAACGTCCCCGAACCTCGTTTGACTGCCTTTGACTGCTTTTTTTGTGGAGCACTAAAGATCCCACTTTGAGTTACAGCCACAGAATCATGAATAATGAAAGAAAATGATGTCACAGCTGTAACAGGTTCCACGTAGTGGGCTGTGCACATCAATCCCGCTTTATTCTGCAAGGATAAGAAAAAGTTTATGAGATCTCTTTCCAGAGGGACAATTGGATAAAATGAGGCTCTGGTTTAAGAAAGCTCTTTATTAGATATGAGGTGAGATTCGCTCTCATCTTCAAATGAACTACATGCTCCCTTCCAGCAAGTGTTAGATTTCATGAGACCCTGGAGACAATATATTTAAAGAGTCTTTTTCATAGCATTGCAGCAGTTCACCGACATTTACTAAGTCCATTATGAGAGTATATTACATTGTACGTTCCCCTGAGCATTGCCTTGCTTTTCTCGCAAAGAGACTGCACCATAGTTACAGAGAACAGAATTTAATATTGTCCACCACATGCTCCCTTCACATTTCATCAAAAGCAGAGTGAACTGGAATGAACCAGGATAAAATGAAAAGAAGAGACTAATAAACAAGCAACGTAACAATAAATAAATGAATTAAGTAGTTAAGTATAGTTCTGGGCATTCAGACGTCCTGATACCTTTCATATGAATCAGAACAACAGAATCAATTTTGAGAAAAAAAACAAAAAAATCGTAAAAGTTGTCAAAGGTGCCCCCACTTTTTGGCACAGCAAGATGTGGGGGCACCTGATGAAGTGACAAATTCAGTAGGCTGATTTACTTTGCATTTGCCAGTAGAACAGCATGACAAGAACTAACCAAATGTGCGGATGCTACATTAATAACAGCCCGTTCACATGCTGAGAACTCGGGCATGAATCTCCAACGCGGCAGAAACTCATGATAAAATGTAATTTTGGGGTGTGAAGCCGTCTCCCCTCTGTGTCAGATCGCTGTTGAACAATTTTCCTCTTAACCTGATGCAAGATTCACACCCCATCAGAGCTGTTAAAATGAGACGAAATAGCAACATTTACCTTTCTGAGGATCAAAGTCGTCATTACACAAAAACTATTAAAAGTTAACTATATTTAAATATATTCAATACCCAGTGCTGTATAGGGACCTGATGATTTACATCATTTTAATTTGCACTGACCATTCATTGACCCCCATGCCCTGTGGATATAAAAAACACCCATTTTAGTGACCAGCTGAACAAAAAACGTCAACTTGCAGAACATACATAGTTCAGTGCACTATGCTTTCCATGGTGCAAATGTTTTCATAATTCACACATTCAAAATCTCGACTAAGCTCCCATTGCCCTAAAAATAGAGATGACTGAAATATAGAGGGGTAGTGGCCTAGTGGGTTAGACACTCGCCTATGAACCAGAAGACCCAGGTTCAAATCCCACTTACTACCATTGTGTCCCTGAGCAAGACACTTAACCCTGAGTTGCTCCAGGGGGGAACTGTCCCTGTAACTACTGATTGTAAGTCGCTCTGGATAAGGGCGTCTGATAAATGCTGTAAATAGATGTTTTGAGGTCAGGGCTTTGTAACACACTGAACTAAGAAGTGCTGTTCCTCCTTCATGGTTTTTCATCTCAGTACTGATCTTTGATTAAATGTGAGAGATCTTCTTCAATCCCCTTTAATCAAGGGGACCCCCTGGGGAAAAAATTAGCAAATGGACGGGAGGGGATGTCAAGATCTGTTCCTGACTATGAACATGTCCGTCATCAGGTCTCAAGTCTTTGGGCATGACAATTGCTCAGTGCTACGAGGAGGTCGGCCTGCTGATGCTCTTCCTCTCAGTTGGGATCTCCATTTTTGCCACGGTGGAGTATGCTGTTGAGCATGACGTGCCGGAGACCACCTTCACCAATGTGCCCTGTGCCTGGTGGTGGGCCACCACCTCCATGACCACTGTGGGCTACGGTGACATCCGTCCCGACACGGCCGTGGGCAAGGTCATCGCATTCCTCTGCATCCTGTCTGGCATCCTGATCCTGGCACTGCCCATCGCCATCATCAACGACCGCTTCAGCGCGTGCTACTTTACGCTGAAGATGAAGGAGGCGGCGCTCCGGCACGGCGAGGCGCTGAAGAGGCTGACCCGCAACTCGGCCTCCGACGTGACCGCGCTGGGCGTCAATCTGCGAGACGCCTACGCCCGCAGCGTGCTGGAGATGCTGCGGCTGCAGAGCAGGGAGCGGGCCAGCACGCGCAGCAGCGGCGCAGATGATGTGTGGTGGTAGGGCAGCGCTGCACCATCACTGTACAGAGTCCACAAAAAGAGATCAAATTACTTCGCAACTGCAGCACAGGTACAGCTCATGTGTGCAGTTAACTCTGAACATACAGAATTTTTGTAAGAAATGAAAAATAAAATTCTCCTTCCTGAGATCCTAGCCATCATGAAAAAAAAAAAAACATGCAAACGTACACAATACATTTCTACATTTTTGCATGATATGACAAACGTATTATGTTGCATGAATATTATACTACTGTTTTTCAGTGTTGCTTTTAACATTTTAAACATGAATATGTGTCACAAAAACAGTTGCATAATAAAGATGCTTCTTGTCCCCTGTCCATGAGCTGTGGAACTACAGGCCCTTTGAAAATGTCACAGACGCCTCTTGAGAGGTCAAGGTGACCCGCGGCAGTCAGACAGCTTGCAAAAAGAAGCTCACTGCATCTAATTTAGGGGTCACGTGCTGTTTCCTTTACCTGAATGCATTGTTATGAGGACAAAAATAGGCAGAAGGGGACATTCATGTTTTTACAAAAGCTTTCATCTTAAAAAGTGTGAAAGTGTCATGGTGAGCACAGACAGATGTTCAACAATGAACACAGTGCTCGTACGTTTCAGCTGCTGTAGCATTTCTCAACATTGTAGTTTAACGGAGGTTCATTTGGAGCAATCTGAGAAACGCTTTGAGAAGCTGAAGGACGCCCCCTGTGTTCCTGACCAAATCTGGGTCAGAGTAAAAATCCTCCAGACAGTAACTGCACAGCAAGATGATTTTCAGCATCCTCTTTTCCACAATAAGGAAAAGGTTTTCATTCTGGCAGTCAAATTGCTAATTTAAATGAATTAATTTACGCTCCCATTTACTAACGAATGGCCACCAATGACCAGATTTACACAGCAATTACAGTTTAACAGAGCTTACAGCACTAAAGTCAAAGTGCCCGAAACATCCAGACGCATGGAGAGTCATTTTGTGTTGCGAGTAATGACACCAAATGTAATAATTTCACACTGTCGTTGATACAACACAGTAATTTCTACTGACCATGATTCCATGTTTTTCTCAAGAAAAAAAAAAATTATAGTAAAACTAATGAGTGGTAGGTGTGTGCAATGTTACTTGCAAAAGCATGCAATGGATAACAATACATATGGAAACTGTTTTTTTTTTCTCTTAACAGAACAGAAAAATAATGCATATCAGTAAGATGAAACATCCAAAAAGTAACATGAAAACAACACTTAAATTAGGGCAGCATAACACTGATTCATGTCCCAAGCCTATTTGTGTCAGCTATCAGTCAGAGAACTTTAAAAACAGCCTTGGCTGACAGTTGCACATCCTTACACTAAACGGATGCCCTAGATTTCTGCATTTGGAATGATGTTTTAAAATAGGTTGGAATAATCACCAGATTTCTGCCCATATTTGTAAGGATTCTGTCTCTCTCTCTCTCTCTCTCTCTCTCTTTCTCATTCTCTAACACCATTGCTCAGTTCTTCAGGTCATCTGCACCGCGCCCTTTAACCTACTTCACAAAGCGCTGTCCAGTCCTAGCACTTCAGAGAAATGAGCTTCATATAGACCAGCTTCACCCTGCTCCTTTAGACCAGCATTTTTAACATGGAAACGTGGATCCGCTTTAATGAATACTGCGCTCTGAACACTAAAAAAATATTTATTTTGCAGGAGCTCTGTTCATTTGTTTATTGGATTTATGATATCATGATTCGCACAATAAAATTATTCACCGCAGGAGAGTAAATATGACAGCTGAATAAAATTTAACAACAAACCTGGAGCGTGTTGCAAAAAACTAATACAAGCAACTGCATTCAAATAATCCAGCTGGTTCATATATTTATTGTAAAGAGGTTTTTGGCCCATCATATGAGGGCATTTACTGGAGTTTGCTTTTATTTACAGTGGGGAGGCCTGTGCTATTGTGTTATGGTTACAGTATTAACCTGTTTGGCATTCAGATCTCATTTAGATTTTTTGCAACAGATTGATTATGTGGAGGCATAATATAAACTGTTTAAACTGCAATGGAAGTTAGGGCCAGGATGGAAGACAGCCTGCCTATTTCATTCTCTCCCGGCATAATTTATTTTACCATTCCTCTGGGCAACAGAGTCGATGTTAAATCAGAGTTACACATCCTGGGGCCAGCAGCTGTGTTTACCGTGGAAAGAGTGGTGCCAGGGGGAGACGTCTGGGAATAATTCTACCTTATTTAACTCAAGCAGTAGTAAAATGAAGAATAGACGTCTTCTCGGATGAAAAAAAAGAAAGAAATTTCAGCAACCAATGAAGCTTCATTCAGTTTAAAATAATGACAATTAAAATATACTAAATAGAAATGTATTCCATGCATTCTACTAACATTTCCAAAATATATCATTTACCAGGTAGCCATGAAACAGCTATTTTCACCTCCCTTGTAACTTACATCATAATAATGAAAAATACTTCTTAGACAGACCCTGTGAGACCAGGTATTAGCTCACAAATGGGTCAGGGTGGCGGGGGACAGGTAGAGGGGACTACATCAAAGACAGACAACTGCACAAGGAACAGAGGATATTAATAATCCCTCTGCACGCAGACACAGGGCCAATAACATGAATAATATTATAGGAGACATGCTTTTGATTTGTTCAATAATCAATTATAATTATTGTGTAATTTTGTGATTATGACTATTTCATACTAGACAACTCTCTTCTTATACACAACCTAAACAGACAACTTGCCAGAAAATGACAGAGAATGAACCTCAAAGATGACCAGATCCAGAAGATGCCATTGATGTAACATTTGTGCCTCATATGTAACATTTACCCTCATAAAGGCCAGACTCAAGGTCTAAACATACACTTATACATAACATATTGCATAAATGTACAATACTTACTTAAACTCACAAATGGCATACAAATGTCAAATATCTATATAGCATAATTAAAAATCATTCAAATGTTTATGTCAATTAGAGACATAAATTTATACACAAGGTTCCTGAGTGAAGCCTGAAACGTGGGAATATTAGAAGTCACTAATTAAACTGGCACTTTCCCATCTTGGATACTTCAACAAGAGTCTAAGAGCAGCAATAGAAAGATAGATTCAAATCCGCGTATACTGTGAGGTATTAATATTTAAGATTGTTATATAAGACATACAGACAATAGAGATTAGACTCAGTAAATATTGTTGTTTTCCTGTGTGGATTCATGCTGCATGTATAAAGTTGAATCATGTAACTGGTCCTTCCAGGCAACCTCAGCTCAGAGCAGGTTGCATGGTGTTTTATATAACACTTCCCGCACACATTAAGAGAGCTCATGAGGAAATGCTCCCTGAGGAAAAGCGCAGATGCATGCTTTCTTTACGATATTTAATGTTACTGCTTTTACCTGTGAAATGTACCGGTCTAGCCATTTGGACCTTCTGTGCTTCTGGTCTGTTTGAGCATGTCCGTGTATTTGACTGCATCAGTGATTAGTGTCTAAACAGGTATACCCTTGGCATTGTCCTTGGAAGAATTTACACACATATGTCGGTCTGTTTAAGATCAGATGGAAAGACCACTGAAGCATCACAAAAGTTCTTTTGTCAGTCAGGCGATAAAAAAGAATTCAGTTAACTTTTTAATAAAATGCCTAAATGGGAACAGAATAGACCAGAACATACAGCACAGGGCATAGATTTGAACTGACATAAAACACAGCAACAATTCAAGGTAGGTCAGGCTATTAATGCTTACAAAAGGAGTGCAAAATGGAATATAATATACTATGTAATTAAGTCATGGAATACTACTACTACTAATACTAATAGTAATAATGCCAGTGCTCCTTTCAGAGTGTGAGGGAGAGGAAGTTAAGTGGTGTAGATGGTTTGAAGCCGATGTCTGAGATCTTGGAATGACAGGTTTCCCAGCCTCACTGTGTTTGAGCAGCGGTAGGAGTTCTTTAGGACTCCTTACAAAAAGCAGCCTCGACTGATCCTCCTTGGTGTTTCAAGAGGTGAACAAATTTAAATAACTCATGTCAATGAAGCGGCATAAAACAAACTAAAAACCGGCACAAACGAAACACGAGAGTTGTAACTGGATTTTAAAACTCCATCAAGAAGGAAATCCAACACAGGTCATAGCAAAATATGTTGGTGGTATAGAGGAAACTGGAAAATTAGAAGACCAGACCATGGAAGATGTCAAAGCAAGATGAAAACTGAAAGGAATGTGGCTTGAAAACAGAAAATGCTCAACAAAACAACCGAACAACAAGTGGGAGGAAACAGGAGTCTTTTGTGAAGGAACTGTAAGAAACTGACTGAATGAAATGGGATTATTGACAAGCCAAAAACAGAACAGAAGGAAAATGAGGTTAAACTGAGATAAAGAGATGGAGTCATGGAGAGTGAAACAATGGATGAAAGCGATGAATTATGAATCTGTTCTGACCGAGATGATCCTACAATTTTTGCCTGCTGTTGTTCTAAAGAAACAAAGATGACGCTCATTAATGGTTTGAGGTGCATGTTCCGTAAATGACAAATGGGATTATCCCCTCAACAGTAAATGCAGAGATGTTCACTGAAAAGTTGCTGACAGTAATCCAGCATGATAATGCGCCTTCCTGCAAAAGCTTTTCCTCAGGAGAATGCATGGCAGCAGACTAGTTCATCAATGATAGTGGAAATTTAGAAACTAGTCCGGGATAAAGCTGGGCCGACGCGTTTATTCTAGCAGTGTGATGGGCGAGGCCGTCTCATACATCATACATCCATGGCGCTGGTTCGTGAACTGCTGCAGTGGGATGTGACCACTGTGTCCAGCCATTCCATCACTACAGAAGGTTGTGGCATTTCATGAGCACTTGTCGTGAGCACTGTACTTTAAAACAATGATGCAATATAAAGATTTATACTTGAAATATGTGTGTATGTGTGTGTGTGTTCAGTGTGTAACAGTTCAGGTCTGTGTGTAAGGTTGAAGTTTCTTGGGCAAGGAAAACGTTGAAAAAAAAAAACCCACTCTTGCGCAGAGTTTCATCCATTTATTAACTTCTGGTATATTATCCTGACTACACCTGGTTGAATGACTCTGTATGTTCAGACTTAAGACAATACAGAGGTCACACGTTCCTTACGGTACAACATCATTCTGCTTTTTCGGCAGCAGGAACATACAAAACTGGGGACATGTCTGTGGAGCTTATTGACAGAAGATATAACCACATTTTCACATGATTTCTGCAGTTATATAACTACTATTAGCGTGAGTCCAGATAAAGTTGTTTTTGTAAAATGGTTTAGCGGTTTAGTCCAAAGGACATACATTCAATTATGTTACACAATTTTCATAATTTTATTAAGATCATTGAAATGTAAAATGAAAATTTTTAAGACTAAGCAGTTTCTGAAAACACAAACAGAGTTCTGGTGATTTTTTTTTTTTTTTTTTTGTGGATTAGCCACTCAAGCCATAAGAGGAACTAATTAGTGGTTTTGTATGAAACATGGCAGAAGAAACATGGCTTTCCGTGGGCTCTCATGTGAGTCACCACATCCCTCATGTTTTCGGAAAGGGATTTGCAGTTTGAGGGGAGGATTTCTGTGCCAGCTGGGCAGAGAGCAGAAGTCGTCTTGTACATACCGTGGCCCTCCCTTGGGCTGAAATCTGAGAGACGGGCGTGCCAGAAACATTCATCCCCAACCCTGAATGGCACATCATGATGGAAACCCAAAATTATCTTACGTACCTCAGCAAGAGAAAGTTGCCTTTCAGCTCATTTGTCTATCTTGAGGTGGTAATTCTTAGTCAAAGACTTGCCCCCAAGACTGGAAAAGACAGTTTGGGATTTATTACAAGCTCTGATCAATTATCCAGCATAATTCTGTAGCATAAATCTACCATCCGGCCCCCAGTGAAATGTAGACCATTGAAGGGGAAAAGCAGGGTGGACACGTAGAAAGCTAGACAATTATCGAGCTGCAAATGTGTTGCACTGGAGTGATGCCCATGCGTCTGGAAATGGGCCTGCGTACAACGATTAGCCGAATAAAATGTTAATGGGGACTCCTTCAAGAGTCTTTTTACTGGACCCGGTTTAAAGAGCGCTTGTTTACTTTGACGGCTTCTATTCGTTTTGGGATTTGCAGTGGAGCGGAAATGAATGAGATCATCTTTTGAAGCCTATTAGCCACTGATATTTTGACGCTTTATTCCGCCGGCAGACAGGTGTAATAGTTCCCTCCATGTCCGACCGCTATCTGATCTAAAAGACAGTGAGGTGGGTGTCACCTCACAATGGCCACTGATTGCAGGTAAAATGTTCGCTCGGCCGGTCAATGACGTTCTGCTCGGTTTTAGGAGATTTTGGCTTTCCAACCAACACTGAGATCGAGTGTGAGCTCTGACTTTAACACAGCACAGAATTGTCCGGTATTTTAGAACATTGGCACGTCTAGTACAGGCAAAGCAACGCGTGAGAGGCGTTTTACAAGAAACCGTTTATCTTTCTAGCGTTGCAGCACTTTTATATATTATTTTATTTCTGTAGCAGCTTTCTCTCTCTTGGCTGGTCTAGCCATGGGCAAGAGCAAAGCTGGAACATTATGAAAACCCATCCAAGGCCCTAACGTTTTTCTTTTTTCTTTTCTGTTTCTTGTTTGAATGTCGTTTTACATCCACTCGTCCCTTCTCGTCTAAAGGAAAGAAGGTCAGAGCCACGTTGTTTGTACAAACCCTTGAAAAAACGAGGTTTTACAGCGTCCCCTGGCGTGCAGAGGGGGAACTACAGCACATTACCTGCTTTCAGCTGTCTCTGTAAATACATTACACGCGTCATCGTCATCGTCATTGTTTTTTTTTTTTTGTTAATGGAAGAAACCCTGGTTAAGAAACTGTCTAAATGTGATTGCTTTCAATTGTGTTTCTGTGGGTGAAACAGTGGGTGTGCATTAGAGAGGACGGTCTGCTGGGAGACTTGCAAACGGATCAAAAGATCAGAGAATCAATCCGAGATCAAATCGCCCATTTCAGTGCTGCGATCAGGTCTAAGATGGGCGTTTATGACCAGTCGCAAGATAAAAGTGGAAGAACCAATACACATGAAATATGGATCGGTTGCATATATCTGTGTTTACTATGTGTTTTAGTGGTGCACACAACGATGCGTGTCCTCTGCATTCAGCCCATCACCTTTAGTGAGCAGAACCGTCTCACGCCTCGACTGTTCGGTATCGGATGTGTTTTGTGTGGGCCTTTATTAATAGACATGTGCACTCTCCACTGAGATGAGCCCTGACCCTGCCCCACCCCACCAAAACCCTACAACGTCTAGGCGCACGGTGGCGTCCCCACCCTCCGGCGTTCTGACGTCGCCCGTGGGGGGCGTGGCCAAGGTCTCTGTTTCGTTCTAAAACAACGTTTGTTTACGGAACCGCGTCATTTCTTTTTTTACGTATTTATTGTAAAAATAAAGGGGGACGGAACAGCAGCTTGCAAAAGGGAAAAAAACACTTTATTAAAGACACCGAATCCCTGAAAAAACAGGAATAGAAAATACTTCGTTGCGAAGCGTACATACTCAATGTTTCAGAGGGGGGGGGAAACAAAAACAGAAAACGAACTCCACACCGGAATCCGAAGATTAAGCACCACAGCGTGTCATTGGTGGCAACCCCCTCGGTTTTTTTTTTTTTTTTTAAACAGAAGAGATACACACGTTCATCCCAGACCTAGAACACACAGAGAACGAGAAAGAAAACAGCCAACGTTGGTCTTGTGAAGAACCATTCAGACCCCCACGTCGAATTCAAACGGAAAACGACAGACGCGTGACGAGGCGTCGGTAAAAACAGCACCGGGGATCGGCTGCCAGACGACGAACAGGCCCCGGCCGCCCGCAGTTAACATAACTGCCGCCGGCGTAACAACGGAGTACTGTGGTGAATTGTAAACAAGGCCGTAACGCAGCCCTCCCTTTTTTTGGTGTGTGTGCCGGTTACCAGCTACCAACAGGTTGGGGTTTATAATTAAAAAGAAAAACCGACACCGATGGAGATTTAGCCACATGCGCTTTTCACCAATGGTCGAGTCACAGTAATACACACAAATACAGACGGGGGTCTTGCTAGTTTCGTACACAAACGTGTCCGTCTGTGTCCTCCTTGCAATAAAGTATTTTTTTTTTATATATATATAGAAAACGGACCCATTCGTACAAACAACTCAAACCCACATCCTGTACATCATGTAAAAAAAAAAAAAAAAAAACTAAACAAAAGAGAACATATTAAAGGTGACACGTCCTGCCGGCTAAGCATGTCATGGCTGGCAGGGTTACAAACTAGATTATTTGAGTCATTTTGAGTTCCAGATTGCATCGTTGTTCGCCGTAACACAATTTCATCCATCCGACGGATCATTTGAAGTCCTCGCCAGCCGGCCGTTCACAAGCACTGCTGGCCGTCAGCGGCCTTCGAATGGTCGCCACGTTCCGACGCAGAAAACTGGAGTCGCCTGACGGCCTCTTTTATCAAGTTGCCCGACAGTATCAACTCCTGGAGTAGCCGGTGCGGGTCGTCGTCGTCGCCCGTGATGCCAGTCCTCTTTCGGTTCCAGGTCCTGACGTGGTCCCACTCCTGGTCGCTGGAGCCGGGGATGTTGTACGGGCTCGATCGGCTGCGCTGGCCGCGGCTGCGCAGCCGCATGCAGCAGCCGGCGCGCCGGTGGTGCTGGGCCGCGGCGTGGCCGCCGCTCTTGCTGCCGCAGGTCTGTTTGACGTTGCCGTGCAGACACGCCATCGCTTTCTGGTTCGCGCTATTGTTGTGCAGCTGCAGCGCCTCGCCGATCTTCGTCACCAGCGCGTCCACCTCCTTCGAGTCGACGGTAACGGACTGTTCCAGCAGGATGTAGTTCTCCTTCCGGCACGGCATCTTGGTGCCTGTATCCGCGGTCCGGGCTCGGTCGTTTCTGTTTTTTTGGGGAATGAATGAGAGCGCACGGTCCGTCTCACCCGTCACCACGCTGCCCGACAGAGAACGACCGCTGGGCTTGATTTGTAAACAATAGGTGACGCGGAATCCGGAACGTACCACTCGCGCGGGGAGTGCCGGTTTAACTTACAGTATTCCGCGAGCCCAACCTTATTTAACTTTAACGTTTAACATGGACGCATCACCAAGAAACGGGTTTTACGCCGTACTATTAAGTCACCTTCATTACATTTCTGTCTAAATATACGAGCGGGACGAGCAGGACCCCTCGTTCGTAATGGTTCAGCCCCTGAAGCTGAAACGCGGGGCCATTACATAATTGTAACTGCATGTGCTCAAGGAACCGATATAACTGTAAAACACCGAAACCCTTTAATCAACAGTGTGGTCAAATGGCTTTATTGGCTCGCTGTGTTCGTTTATCACCTCATCCGGTTGTTATTGCGTACTGTAGAAAAAAACTGCTTCAATGAGAGAACAGCAGTTACGCCGAATTGCACGTTTCCTTTGCCGGCTTATGCATGTGTGCGTGCTTTATTATTATTATTATTATTATTATTATTATTTTAGTTTCACGGATCCGCTTTCACGGATCCACATTCGAGTAGTGACATATCGAGTTATTCTCGGCGGTGTTCCTGTGTATTATTAGCGTTCGTGTAACTCGGCGAGCCAAATTAGTGTCGGATGCGCCGATGGCGCGCACATTTAATGGCCGGCCCGCCGACGGACGTGTTGGCTCGAGGGAGCATCAACGTGCCCGAAATGTACAGCCTGTACGCGGTGTTCTCGGAATCGCGGTTCTGCCGCTTACATCGAAGGCGTGTCCGCCGGGGCCTCGGTGCCCTTATATGGAGGCCAAACATGGCCACGTGGTCTGCGCGCGCGGCGCTGTCATGGTGATGTAGCAGCTAGCATCGCAATGCTAACAAAAAAAAGACAAGCCGAACCGTTTGTAAGAGAAATAACATTAGAGCCGCATGGGAGTTCGTGAACACCGGACAATGGCACAATTAGGCTTTAATGGAGTAAATTTAACGCCAACGGCTTCACGTCTCTCAAATTGTCGAGAGTGATAATGGACTTGGATGCGCAGTAGTAGTGCGTGTACGCGGGCGAGTGGGGGTGATGCTGTAGTACGCGTGTGTGCCTCTGAGGATCAACTTTATCGGGACTTGGAGCACTGCCACAATGGAGGAGGGCAGAGAGTTCATGCCTCCAGAAAAAAAAATACCCACAGTGCTGTGTTCTGATTATAACAACACAGACCGTGGTAGTTTATTTACTCTTTGTTTGCAACAAGCCTATATGATCATGTTCGGAAATTCATACGTTTTGAGGCCTCTTAAGCTCATTTCCTTTAAAAGGCCCAGTGAGTGTATGCTTAGATGTTGCCGCACTCGCCACTTCCTTCACAGTTCAAGTAAACACAGACAGTGATTACTAAGAAATTATCTTTCTCCTCCAATTTTACAGAGCACACGAGGTCACATGAAACAGCATTCGACGGTTTATTTAATCACACAGAGAGGCAGACGCTTGCTGCCAGAACACACTCGTGCTTGGACACTATCTGTCTTAATGTCTTATCTGATGCTGTATTAATTGTATTAAGACTGCTCTGGGATAGTTACTACTGAAAGGAGATGGGCTCTCGTGTCTAACAGCGCTGCCCAGAACTTGTTCCTTAACTGCATTTTGCACATGATTGCAACATGTGCCACACCCGGCAGTGCTTCCTTTAAGCGCCTCCTTGAGACAGCAGACCCCTCCTAGTTCACCACGTTGACAAGACTTCACTGTATATGTATGAAGCAACGAGACCGTGCTGACAACCGGTACAGTTACATAATACATGCATACATAGACCTTTAGAATACCCTTTTACAGCCAGCGCACCAGTTGTTGGCCCTGTTTTTCTTCCCCCCAGTGAATGGCACAGTCTTGTGGGGGGAGGGGTATGAAGGAAGTCAGCATAATTGATGGTTATTGGGGTTGTTAAAGAGCAAGTTCCAACAGCTGGTCTGATAAGGGTCATATACAATATTTTATGTACTTATCGTAGGGACACATGCCCTCAATAACCTCACTCTCCAGTGGAAGATGGAGAGGAGAGGAACCTGGTGAGAAGTGATGCAGCAGCCGTGCTTTTACTCTATGTCTCCTACATTAGCCACGTCCCCAAAGGAGTTCGCTTCTCAGAAACTTCTCAGAAATGAACGGGCCTGGCCGAGACTGTTTATATTGCACAGACTTTGCGTTCATCTGGTTTAATTCAGTTCCAGCTGAAGCTGGTGGGTGAACTGAAGCTGAGCTATAACACATTCGTTTGTCCTTCACATGTAGGAAGGCTGAAACGTGGACATTCTGTTTGTTGGCTTTGTGGCTAAATTATTAATGTGCTTCAAAAACAGAGTGGTTTCTGTGTACGTTCATATGTTTCAAACACAGTGGCTATGCACTTGACTGTATTACCTGCACTTGTTTAATCCACTACTGAAACAAATTTTGGATATTGTTTAATGTGGTACATTAATGTCCACGATTCACCTTTGATTGTCATTCAATCATTAAACATATGCCTACCAAGAATGCCATCCATAAGAGAAAGGGTAAACAGAGGGTAGAAAGGAACTATCTGTGCCTGCAGATTTGTTGCCCTGTCCTCTTTTTAGCAGTCGGGGGAGAATAATAGGCCTATTGAGTGTCTCTGGATGGGGGGGGCAGATGCACTTTGTAGTGGATGTGGTGAATACAAACTCAACGAATGATACAGTACACTAGGCCAGACCAATCGCTCTCTTGCTCTGTGTGTTTGTTTCAATCTGCAGAATCAAAGGCATTATGAAGGGTAAAATGTAAAAGTCAATTTACATTTTTTGGTGAGAGTAGAAATCAGAAATCGGTAGTGCCGATATGGGTGTGAAGGCTGGGCCAGATGTGGGTGGTGAGTGTGGTCTTTATTTCTTTCAGTTTGACTGAATATAATAAAGCTGGGAATGGGTTCCTGAAGATTTACATTTACATTTACAGCATTTATCAGACGCCCTTATCCACAGCGACTTACAGTCAGTATTTTACAGGGACAGTCTCCCTGGAGCAATTTAAGGTTAAGTGTCTTGCTCAGGGACACAATGGTAGTAAGTGGGATTTGAACCCGGGTCTTCTGGTTCACAGGCGAGTGTCTTACCCACTAGGCTACTACCACCAGATTCACTGCTGATGCTTGGACAAGTGTGACAAACATCTATTTTGGAAGGAAAAACAGCATAGCCTAGTGTACTATATTCTAGCCCCACTGTAAGATCAGACAGGGCTCAAGTGGATTGTTTGTTTGCATGTGTGGGTGTGAACCCGATCGAGGTGGGGGTGGTGCTCTATTTTATCACCAGCCATCAGCGTGTTAAGGGTGCCACATGGTGTCATCTTCTTCAGACAGAAGTAGCAACACATGCAACTCGACTCAGCAGGCCTGGGTGGGGGCAGGGGATGGATTAGGACCAAGCTGTCTTTAGGGTTCCTTTCTTCTGTGGCTCTCCTTGTCACTCTGCTGTTGTAAATCCTCTCCAAGCTAACTTTGGAAGCTGTGATCCTGAACTGTGAGATTACAAATGTGCACCGGCAGCATGTTCGCTCTGTGAAACATGCCTCAAGTCTCATATATGGATAGTGTGAAAAGAAACAATTAGCTATATGTGCAAGTTATGATCATTTCTAGGGAAAAATTATATGAATGTGTTACGCGTCTTACTTTGTTGAGTCCAATTACAGCACATAATTGTTTTGGCTTTGGCCAAGGCCACACTTGTCACAGTCAGTTACTATTTCTGAGAATCCCGGGCCTTAGGGGTGGGGTGGGGTGGGGCACGTGTTTCACAACTGCCCTGGTTGGCCCGTGTGACTGAGCCTCTGCCGAGTGTTTACGCTGCCTGCTCCTTTCTCTACTCCCTTTTTCCTTGACCCCGCCCCCATCCCTCACCCCACCGCCCTCCTGGCCAGCCTCCAACCCAACCATCGGGTCTAGCACTGGGACTACAGCCATTTATTTCGGAAGCATACTCCTCTGCTGGGCGTGCTCTGTCCCAGCATGCCCTGCTCAGGCCATGCGGTGCACGCGGTGTGTGTTCAGTGTGCTTTGGACAGTAACACCTGTGCCAAACATAACAAAGTGTGTTGAGAGCAGTCATGGAGGTCAAAGGTGGGGGCAATTAAATCATTGAGTGAGCATTTTGAAATAGTACACTGACTGCTATTTTAGGGTGTGTGTGTTTTCTTCTAAGAATAGGAGGAGTGTGAACACAAAATGAAAGAGCGATACGATGCAATAATGTTGCATAGTCATATTAAAGGTAAAGAGTGAGATACAGTTTTAGCACAGATTATAAACTGCACAATGAATCAGACTTACATTTGCTGTCATGAATTAATGCAGTGGATGCTTTAGTTGTAATAACAACCAAGTCACTCTCATTTTGATGATTCACATCTCGATAGAGAATTTGTGTCGGTGCTTAAAACACAGACAGATCATATTTGCACTTCTACCAGTGTCCTCCTCATCTCTATGAAAATTATTTCCTTAGATATACACAAATAGGCAAAAAGATAAATGTCTTTGAAATGTTGGTGTTTTTTTTTTTTGCTGTCGCACAATGATTGTAATTGGAAAGACACAGATCTGATTTTCCTTATTAGTTATGAATTGCTAAAACATTTAGAAAACATACAAGGAAAATTCTCAGCATCTTTGTGTGTCATCATGCATCTGCAGTGTCTAAGATGTATGATATGTATGGCATTTATGTATGCATTTATTATGTATTGTACTATATTTGAATTATGCCACACACACGCACACATTCTGTGTTTACCAGAGATGACCTCCCATTTCCTATTCCAGAAAGATATTTCTTACAGTCTGTTACTTTTATTGTGGCCCACAGCTTTGAGCATTTACGTAGCCCTTCCATAATTTGGTTGGGTGACGGTTGGCATAAAAATGAAAACGGCTTAATTCCTTAAGCACATTTTGACAGTTTACCACACATGGCTGAGGGCTGAGAGTGTGTGTTTACACGCCAAAGAGCACAGTAAAGATCACATAATAAAAATGATGAATTGGCATTTTTGAACATTTTTATATCCTCATGGTCACACCAGCACACTTCAATCTGTGCTTCCACAGCCAAAGATAAGAACAACAATATCTACCCTCTCACCTACATGGAATAAACTCCACGCTGGTTGCCTGTTTTAGTTCAACAAGCTCTGTGATTGGGTAATAATTTGTTTGAACACAATGTTGGCCAAGGCCTGTGCTCTTTTTAGATAGTCATCCTGTTTTGTGCTGTGCTGTGTGTGACAGCGATGAGTCTCTAAATATTCCTACTCAGACGACACACAATGTTTACTCATGCTTGTGCACATGTTGCATTCTCCCAGAACCGTGAGAATCTGTGCAGTATACAGTATACATCCTTTGATTATGTGAATAATACAGCACAACAAACAAATGTACTTAACTATATCATGGGCCCAATAAACCCGGCACGATGGTTCTGAGATACAGAAAAGAGATACCGAAAGTATTTCCTACTGTCACTAGAGGGCAGAAGATACCAAGATTCTCAGCTGTTCTGTGGTTCGTTCAGTACTCCATCATGCTTTCCTGTTAAAAACATGTATTGTCTGCATTGAGCAAGGCATATTTCTAATATATTTCATGTTCATATCAATCAGTGAGCTCTGTGTTTGTAAACGTAAACGTGTGGACCAGGAATTTTGAGAAATATCCACTTATTGCAATTTCAGGGTTGGATGCCTCCTTTGGATGCAATGGACACATGCTGTTTCATGAATAATGCCAGGATGGGATGCAATCTCATCTATGTACTGATATGAACCCAGAAACTGGACATTGTGTTGCTGATTTGTGAATATGTCCTCATGTTTTAGGTCCATGTTTCTTTCTTTGCCTATAAGAAATGAAAAGTATGTTTTAAATGACCAAAATCTTCCATGTTTGCGTGTATGAACTGATGTAAGTTGGTTCTGCTTGTGTGAATACAGAGATCCTTGAGTATGACCAGTGTTGTTTAAGGTTTCGCCCCTGGCTCGCTCGACATCACCTCGGTGCCATAAATAACCTGGCTCATTCCCAGCCCTGTCGCCATCCGGCCAGCTTCAATCAGCACCATCCGTAATCGAAACAAATGGGCTGTGAGAGCCCATAAGTCCAGCCCACCCAACACATTTGCCACGGTGTGGACACAAAGGTCTCAGAGATTTTTAGATCAAGATTAACAACTTCTCGCTGAGCAGCCATAACATCAATTTTGCTTTTCTTCCTATATTATGTTTTCTTATAGTTTTTTTTGTGCATACTAATAATTACTATTCACAAACTAGAATCTACTTTTGTTCTGACTTGAAAAACAACACATTGAAATGTTATCTAATATTATAATAGTGATATTATCATCTTTACTACATTGTAAGACATATAGGAAGTGGTAGTGGGTGGTAGTAGCCTAGTGGTTAACACACTCGCCTAAGAACCAGAAGACCCAGGTTCAAATCCCACTTACTTCCATTGTGTCCCTGAGCAAGACACTTAACCCTGAGTTGCTCCAGGGGAGGACTGTTCCTGTAAATTCTGATTGTAAGTCGCTGTGTAAATGTAAATGTAAATGGAAGCAACATTAAAATATGCTCCAGCCAAATGACTGGGGAGTCTGGACACGCCTTTTTTTGTCTGGTGCTTGAAGTCATGACCTTTTGACCCTAGCTTCCTTGCCTAATTGTGTGTGCCTTCTCTTGTTTTTCACACATATTTCAGCCAGTATGTCAGCCTGCATCATGTGTTGTGTACAATTATCACATGCAATCATCAGCATTGCTCTACAACAAGTGATTGGCTTGTAGACAACTAAAAAATTTTTTTTCATTAGTTGTCTGAACCTGTAGCTTTCTTTCTTTCTTTATTCTGTCTCCAGCTTCCCATCTCTCCTGCCCAGGTATCCCCTTGTTATCCCTTCTCATCGTGTACTAGCTGCTGTTGCCCCTGGGTGCTGCAATGCCAGCACAAAACTCCACCCATGAAAGACCGGGCTATTTATAGTGAGTGCAGATATTGAGCACAATGGCATCAAAGCCAGATGCTTTCCCCCCTTTCTGCATCTTCCAAATGTCTGTCCCGGTCCCCTGTCCCTGCTCTGTCTCTCTTCCCTTTGGTAGCTTTAGAGAAGAAGCGCATTCTCTTTTCTAATGCGTTAGTTTAGGTTATAATGGTTTTTGAATTCGGCAAATTTCTTGCCTTTTCCTTCCTTCCTTGACACACAGCTGAACATCTAAGGAGATTTTGGAACAATGTCTAAGACAGCATTTCCACATCCAGCATTAACCCCAAATGATGGAAAACCCTCCAGTTAAAAAACAGGGACCATAAAATCTGTGACAAGGAGCACTGGATCTGTTGTTCCATGACGGCCGGCCCTCTCCCACAGGCTAATTCAAACGACTTGACGTGGATTCCTGTCTAGATAACTCTAAATCCCGTCCGAACTCACATAGCAGGAATCTGGCGTAGGAATTTCGGCAACTCCTTCATCCAACATCTCAGAAGCCTCAGAGGCCCCCGTGAGTGGCATCCCTGACATCCGAATCAGTGCTCATCACTGGGGTCTGTGTTCTAGCTCAGTTCTGACAGCGCAGGAGGTAGTGGTGGTGTAATGAAGGTGCTGAGCTCTTTCTGCTGTGATCTAATTTAGTTTTGGAACTGGGTGTGATAACCCGGAGATTGGAACAGGCACCTGCCGCACACTTCCTCTACACCCGTGTCACTGTCCGTCAGCTTGACGTTCCCATGTTCTTTTCATCCACCTGTCTTCCCATTGCTCTGGTGCAGTTTCTCCTTGCGTCAGCTTGTTTTACTACCTGTCTACTTCTACTTTGTGTTGTATTTTTTCTCTCACTCCCTTTCCCATGTTGTTTGTAGTGAAAGCCACCAAGCCTCAAACCTCAAAGGTGTCACATCAAGTGGCTCTTCACTACTTCTCACTCTCGTTTCCGCATATATAGTCTTGTCTCTAGAGAGCCAAAGTCCTTATTTAATACTCTTAACCACATGCACATTCTGATTTTTTTTCAAACAATGTCAATTCGGAAGCCTTAAGTCCTGTGCATTACTACAGATTATATTAATACAGACTGCACTGGACACAAGAGTCCACCACTGTGCTCTGTCAGATTAATTGTCAGTTGATTTGGTCTCACATATCACACTTTAAGTGATCCAGCAAAATTACAGACATTTATGTCGTGCATTCTGATTGGCCAGTTGGCTCATTTCAGTTGGGGGTTGTAACTGTGGATGGCTTTCAAGGCCTCATCAAAATAAACCAGCCAAAACTTCATCCTGAATTTCCAAACAACTGCAGGCCTCAATTTTATCCAGCAGAATGTGAGTATGAAGCCACACAGCCATAATACCATTGAGGGAGGAGACTCATGCTGTCTGCAATGTATGAACATGCTTTGGTGTTCATAGCACAAACCAATCCCACATCAACAGCAAACAGGAGAAACAGGAGGACAAAATGGAAAGGAATTTATTTACGTCAGAGCACACAGTATACAATACATTTAGCACCAAATCCATATAACCTCAAAGGTAGCGAGGATGAAGCCCCTGCCACATAATGAGGGCCAGTGGTGGCCTAGCGGTTAAGGAAGCGGCCCCGTAATCAGAAGGTTGCCGGTTCGAATCCCGATCCGCCAAGGTGCCACTGAGGTGCCACTGAGCAAAGCACCGTCCCCACACACTGCTCCCCGGGCGCCTGTCATGGCCGCCCACTGCTCACTCAGGGTGATGGGTTAAATGCAGAGGACAAATTTCACTGTGTGCACCGTGTGTATCATCGTGTGTGCTGCTGTGTATCACATGTGACAATCACTTAAAATTTAAAAAAAGCAGGTTATGTGGGGACAAAGACCTTCATTCTTTGAAGAAATGTCCCCTGATTCAACGATGGAGGGTAAGTCTTCTGACTCAAAGAACACCATCCTTGCCATGAAGCATGGGTGTCAGATTACTTGCCTGCATGATGAAGAATCTTAAGAAATCAGATTAAGTTACAGCCTGCCAAATGGACAGTAAACCCGGGCAAATGGTGGCAAAATGCATAAAGGACAGCATGGCAACACTGTCAGGCACTAACCTTCTGATCCACTGGGACTGTGTGAAAAAAACTGAAATAAACCTCTAACTCTCTCTTGCTCACATTCTTACAGCCATCCTGTAAGAATGAGAATTTAATTATTCAATGTCCAATGTTTAAATTGTGCGTATGTTACCATTCGACTTCAACTGAGGCTTGCACATGTCCCACATAGTGTTTGTTGTGCTATTGGAGTCAGTCACTCAATGACACGAAAATGGGAGCTCACAGGACAAACAAATTCAGCATCAGATACAGAGCAGACTCAGGGGGGCTCGGAAACCCACGTGAATTATGCCTCCATAAAATGACAACGAGCAATCCATCCGCTGTCCAGGAGGGAGTGTATGCTCTGAGTCCGGCCTGCCAGAAGTGATTGGATTCTCATTGCAGGAGGTGAAGGCCAAGCAACACAAAAAACCCAGACAGCCTCCTCCGGGTCTGGCCTCGGGGGACAAGCTGATGAGCTCATCACTGTCAATAAGGCAGATACCTCAGTGCCAGAGTTTGCGCAGCCAAATACTTAAAACCAGTCAAAGAAGTGAGTTGAAAGGATTGTGCAACACAGCATCGCATTATAATTATACCCTCAGTGATTATATAGTGTTATCATACATCTATAATTATAGAGCTTTGTTCATAAGCGGATGAATAACTTTTATAATCTGTTGTTTAGACCTGTGGTCACATCTACAGCGGTCACATGGGTTTATAACCGGCAGGGGGAGACAGAGACTCACTCTGGATTTTCCCCCCCCCCATCTCCCTTGCTAACTCATTCTCTGCCTGTATAATTATAGATTCGTGTTGCACACTGGCCACCATATCTGCCTTGCCCAAGGCACAGAGTTAGAGAGAGAGAGAGAGAGAGAGAGAGAGAGAGAGAGAGAGCGAGAGAGTATGCAAGGACAGCACACTCACAAAACACATACAAACATAGTTCAGGCATCTCACTGCTGCTGGAGTTGGATTTAAGTTTTCTAAGCACATTGGAGAGGCGATGTTAATTCTCCATGTCAGATTGGTGGGATTTTCAGAGAGTGCATCATCCACTCAGCTTTTGATTTATTACTGCTCTGAGGGGTCATGCTTGAGGTGACTTAAAAAAAAAAAAAACATAGATACACACCCTTACTCAGAATCTTGTACTAATATTACTATTACTATATTATTATATTGGGCATCAGACATATAATTTTCTTAATAAAGTGAATTTTCAACGCAATGCAATTGTGCTACACATGTGTATAATTTATTAAACATTTTTACATTTTACATGGGTACAAACATGCCAACACACACTCACACTTAGGCCACTGCATGAAAAAGAGACTGCAGCAGGGGCAGCCCCAGGTCCAGACAGCCGCTATGGCTCCCTGTGGGTGGAGTGCAGGTGAGGGGTCGCATTTGCAGCAGGGTAGCAGATTTAGGTCGCCGTTCTTGATGACACAGCAGGACACAGTGTGCTCTGCAAGAACCCCATCAGCACTTTGCCACCAAGTTTGGTATCTGGTGCAGGAGGCTAATACCCCTACTTAACCTCTGTGTAATATGCTGAATTGCCTCATAAGATTACAAGAAAGACTTAAATTTGAGGCCAAGTGATTGCCATGGTTGGCGAGGCTTAAATTTGAGTTGCTCCTGTCCTACATACTAAAATCCAGAGTGACTTAAATTCACAATCTGTCCCCATGGGGCCAGCAACATAGGCTTAAGTGTCTTGCTTGCAGCATCCGTGGTGGCAGGAGAATTTTTAAGAGCAAAATTTGAACTATTGTTTGTTGGCTGGTTGTTCGTTGTCCAGCAGGCTTCCAGTCTGAAAGGAACATCTGTCTACTGCGCTGTCCCAGGCCCTATCTTGCAATAACTGGCATGTGTATGAGCCATTAAAATGCCTCCTGATCCTGTTCAGAGTCCATGCAAGCAAATGGAGCATGTCCAGTGCGGCAAGAGAGTCATTGTAGGCATGATGTGACACAATTTGGTCCAAAACAAAATGGAACGTTTTACCAATGCTGCATATATGGGTATATATTCAAAACATTATCTATTTTATAAGGGGCTGTTCTTTTTTTACTTCCCCTTTACCACCTTTCATTTGCTTTAGCTCTTTCTCTATCCAAACCTTCCCTCACCTCAACACCTCCATCTCCACTACTCTGAGAGGGTCCAACCTGTGTTTCCAGGGGTCCAATAGAGTGTGAAAATGTATATTCTGCTTCGCTCTCCCCTGTCAGGGTTCAAAAACAATTCTTATGAAGCGGAGGGAAACAAGCAGGAAAAAAATGAACTTGGCCTGTTCGAGCAGCAGAAAATTTGTCACTGCCAGCAGACGTGGCCAGTGCGGTGAATCTGGTGGGCTGTGCAGAATGCTGATCTCCTTCACTCTCCCTCATGCTCCTGCTTTGCTTGTTTGGTTTTCCTTCGTCTTGGTCTCGTTTTTACCACAGGCTTTGGGATATATTTGGGTAACAAAAGAGGAAAAAATATCAGTGCTTGATGAATTAATGTTCATATCAAGACTTTCAGTAAAGCTGAACATGTCTTACTGAATCAAACGTTGCACAGAGCAGCTACATCTGGCTTTTTGAGCTGAATAAATGTGCAAATGTCCTTAAAGTAAAGATTTTCTTTCTTCTGGATTTCATGATTCTAGAAGCGACTGATGAGGGGACTGTAAACGGAAGAGTTTGAACAAAACTGTATGTCTACAGTTTTACTATTTTACTAAGGTGTAGTGAGGTCAGGGTTAGGTCACAGGATGATTAAAATGACATTATTCTATGCATCCACAGTCAGTAATGTCTCTAACCTATTATCTATGCAGTGGTAGCTGTACTTGATATGTTATGTAGCTCCTCATTATGCCAGCTCTCTCTTTTTTTGGATTTCAAAACAACGTTTGCCCTGCTTCACAGGAGCGAAAGTCATCATGGAAGCAGATTGCACTACAATTAAAACTGTTTAAAATTCTGCGCAGTGCTAAAGGATAAAAGGATTTGTACACCTTTTTAAGCTGGTCATGTGGTGATGAGTACTTTAGCACTTTGTGTGTTAATTTTTTCATGAAATTGTTACTATTGGCTGAGGAGACATCATGAGAGAAAACTATCACGTGGTTTGAATGTGGTGGCTTTGAATGGACTCTGAGCACATACACTCTTCGCAATGTCACATCTCCTAGTGTGCACACAAGTCACCCATATAGGGCCCCAACTACCTCTACCTACAGTACAGGCCAAAAGTTTGGACACACCTTCTCATTCTGTGTATTTTCTTTATTTTCGTGACCATTTACGTTGGTAGATTCTCACTTAAGGCATCAAAACTATGAATGAACACATGTGGAGTTATGTACTTAACAATAAATCACTTAACAATCATTTTACACTTACACAAATATAAGGTGAAATAACTGAAAGCATGTTTTATATTCTAGTGTCTTTGCTCTGATCACTGCTTTGCACACTCTTTTCATTCTCTCGATGAGCTTCAAGAGGTCGTCACCTGAAATGCTTTTCCAACAGTCTTGAAGGAGTTCCCAGAGGTGTTTAGCACTTGTTGGCCCCTTTGCCTTCACTCTGCGGTCCAGCTCACCCCAAACCATCTCGATTGGGTTCAGGTCCAGTGACTGTGGAGGCCAGGACTCCACTTTTTGTTAAGTACATAACTCCACATGTGTTCATTCATAGTTTTGATTCCTTCAGTGAGAATCTACCAATTTAAATGGTCACGAAAATAAAGAAAACACATTGAATGAGAAGGTGTGTCCAAACTCTTGGCCTGTACTTTATATGATGTCATTAGACCCGATAGACATGACCAAGACAGTAGCCTTTTAACTCCATGACCTGACACAAATTTCAGACTGCTCAATTTTTGAATACTAGTCGAACATTTCAAGATGACTGGCATAATTTTGAAATGCTGGGATAGCAGATGCATTATTAAAATGGATACCTTCTCCGTCTGTTTCTTTCTTTCCTTCTTTCTGTGTTCTTCAGATTTCAAAACAACCCCTTGTCTTTGATCAGTGCTGCACAGCAAAACCTGCCTACCTCTGCCTCATTTTTCATGTGTGTAGAGAATTCAGCAGATACAGCAGGAAATAAGAAGCCCATTGATTATGAGGTCAGATCATTACTTCATTGTTTCATCATCAGCGGCTCCTGTTTTCGCACGTCTTGCCTTTGCTGATGTGCCTCTTTTTGGCCATATTTCTCGCGTAAAAAGTGAACGCTGCCGGGGCTGCGGCGGAAGGTGCACGTTGTTGAAGGCCAGAGTTGCCTGATCTTTGCAGTGGACATTACGCAGCCATTATTAAAAGACCAGTGTGTCGTCTCTGGCCATGTCCACTGCAGCAGAGGAGAGGATAATTAAACACAAAAAAAGCAAATAACATAAAAAATGCAGCAAGGCTGAGTTGTACCCCCACCAGCTGCCAGCATCCAAATGAGACATGTTGGCATTTAAAATGTGGGGTGAACGGCCCAAAAATCCAGGAGGGTACATGAATAATGAAAGTGGAGAAAGTTCCGTGTGTGTGTGCTAGTTCCCTTTGTCATCGTAGCAGGCAAGGTCACGCTTTCAGCTCGCAGCTCACTCTGGCAGCTGTGGCAATCTCAGACTGCAGCCCTGGCGTCTCCTCCCTTCCCTCATTATGCACCTCGGGCCCTTCTGGGAGCCTCGCTCTTTCTCTCTTTCTTTCGCTCTTTCTTCTTCGCATGCCCTTAAATATAAATGTATTTTTTTTATTGTGTTTCTGAACAACACATCCTCCTCCCTCTTTCTGCTCTGCAGCAGCATGGGCCATTAGAGAATTGGAATCTTCCTCCTCATCTGGCTGCGTCACCACACCCCTCATTAAGGCCAGGACAGTCGCCTCCCTCCCTGTCTGTGTGTAGACCAAGGTCATGGAGAGGTTTCATTTCCGGGTCATTTTTGTCAAAGTTTTGCTTCATCCTCACATCTGGTGCTGTTTCAAGAAAAAGGCCATAGAAGCACTGCAAATGAGTCAAGTTAAAGAGAAGAAAAGCAGAAAGAAGTTGCTTCGTATCAGGGTAGGCAGAGGTGTGACACCTACAGCAGCAGCATGGCTGCAGATGATGCTGCACTTTTGAGAAGACATTTAGCAAGGGCCTGCAGAGGCACTATATTTAATCACTGAGATCGCCAGGTTAGGTCTAAATTGGGGAACAGATGAGGGCTGGCAAGGTCTCGGTCACTCTGGGTATTTTTAAAAATGTGAGCTGGACACATCTCCTGTCCTACATGCCACTGTTAGAGTTATCCGTCTTATCCAACACTTATAAAACAGAGAGATATGACACGAAGCAGTTGAGCTCTCTTTTTACTTGCAAGGAGAGCGATCAGAGACGACCATGCCTCCAAAAGCTCTGCCGTCTCTTCCGCTTCCTCTCTTTTTATTTAATAAAGGGCGGTACATTCATCACAGGATCACACCATATAAGCTTATAATTTGCATGTAGGGTTGTCTCTTGGTAGACGCTCCATCGCAAGGTCTTCTTGTTTTCTTGCTTCGCTGCGGCTGCAGGCCTCCTCTTATCAAGTCGCGGTCATTCTGTTCTGCAAACAACCTTTAGCCCACCAGTTTCTCATCCAAGAGACTAATGATTAAATATAGTGCGCATATTAAAAAGAATAATACAGTTTAATACATGTGAGATATAAATGTCAAAAAGGAAATAAAAGGTAATTGCATGATAACTTATATATATTTTCCAACAGCCAGTTTGCTCCAGTTGGGTTCAGTAGGGTCCTGAAGCTGACCTGGAGCACGGATCCATCAGCTTAAGTCCTTCGACCTCGTCATGCCTAAAGGTTGTGACAGAAAGACCTGACCGCGCATTTGGACGCAGCCGAGTCGTGACTCGCCGGGAGGACGCCGCCAGCTTCCTTGTCCCTGGCCAAAGCTGGCTTCATTTTCCGCAGGGTCCCGACCCCTTCCTCTCAGTCCCGTGTCTGGTGGTGTTGAAGGTGAGGAGCGGCCATTCAGCAGGGCGAGCCGGAAATTGACCGTGAGCGGCGGGTGCCTGCTGACGTCGGACGAGGTGCCGGTACCACACTGGCCTGATGCCATCTGTGCAGGACTACCACCGCTCGTCCATCGTGAATACCGGACCAGTCATTCATTCATTTACCATTCATCTCAGCTGTTCATCTTTTTTCTTCTTTTCTCATCTCGTCTCAACTCGATTCTACTCGCCTAATCTCATCGTCCACTTGAATCATTAAGACTAAGTGTATGGACTTCCCTCCCTCCTTCATGGACTGCTTTGCCTGGCCCGCCAGGGGTCGTGCCTAGGAGGGGGGGTACTGTCATGATCCAGTCCGAAAGGGGTTACTGTGAAGCTATTCTGGTGCCAAAAGAAACCCAGTTTATCTGGGTACTCAACAAATGTACTTGAGTTAAAGCAGAGATACAAATGTATTTGCTATCAAATGTGTTTAAGTACCAAAAGTAAAAGTATTATGGTTCTAATGTTCAATTATTAGTTTTGTAAGAGAGCTCTTACTTAATCAACAAATTTTAGTTGAAAAGACTGTCACTTTTAACACAGCCTTTAAAAGAAAGTCTATCATTTGCCTGACATTTCTTAAAATGATCATAAGCACAAAATATTAAATATGAACAATTTCCATTAGGTGAAACACAGTGACTATTGAATACAAGTTTAGTTACAAACCTGGCTAGGTCAGATTTACACAAGACTCAAGGTAACATCAGGGGTGGGGCTTGCAGTGTTTGTAGGTGTAGTGTTTAGCTGTTAAACGTGAAGCTGCTCTAAACCCAAGAGAAATGCTTGCTTTATAGTTGTGTCATCTTGAAAATCTTTTTTTTGCTCTGCCCATTTTAATGATCATCAGCAAACATACTACTAACAGCAAACATATTTCTCAACTATATATAATTACATTAGATAACATTACAAACAATAACTTTACTTATAATCCACTGTTTATATGCTTCAATTATATTTTAGAATGATAACATCTTCACCTTTACATGCTCTTTGTGGAAAATGAATCTGGGATTCATTTAAAAAGTCGCAGATGCACACTGACATTCAGTGAACAAAAAAACATCAGAGATAGATTTGGGGGGATATAGGATAAGAAACAATTATGCAACAGTTATGTCACTACATAATGACTCTGTCAGGCATCCGTTAGGGCAGGGAAGAAAAGATGTAATTGTTTACAAACAGAGCATTTTAATCAAAACATGGCACATTGACATCGACATACACATCACAATAAAATACTACGACTGGATCCGGACTAGACACAACCAGGACATTTATAAACATGACAACAGGCGCACAAAATCAGGAAATTAGGAACACGCCACTAAACATGAAACTCCTGCCCAGAACCCCAAAACGTTAGGATTTTTGACAAAATCATGCATTTACCTTGAAATGTAGTGGACTTAAAGTAAAAAGTCTCTCCAAATGGAAATACATTAATAAAGTACAGATTCATGAAAAAAAACTACATAGCACTCACAGACACATAATGTATGACAATAATCAACAAATTGTACTGTACAGCACAGTACAGCAAGTGCAAGTGCAATGTGAGGCAGTCGCTGTGCTCTGAGCAGCCCATCTGTGTGTGTATTTGTGCTTGTTCTGTTGTGTGTTGTGACCATTGTATTTTGTTCACATACAGTACATCAGATAGTGGCGAGTGCTGCATCTGTTTGTGTGTACAGCTTGTTGATCTGTGTTTGCGAGGAGCAGTAAGTGTCTGTCAGCATCTGAGAGCAGCAGCAGGTCTGGTGCAACAGCAGGTCCTGTTGCTGCAAACGCAGCGCAGAATCTGGGTCTGAGCTGCTCAGAGTAGCTGATTTAGCATCTCTTCATCAGATTATCCTGAAAGCAGGGAGACGCTACTTTAACAAAAGCGGGAAAAGGTGTCTTGCATGTATTAAACGCCCCCTGCTCTGTAATATGCTGGAATTCATCCGTGCTGCTGCTAGTCCGGGATTGGAGGACAGGATGTCCAGCAGCTGAAGAGTTAATGGCTGGAAAAGCAGGAAGCACACCACTGCGTGTAATGATAGGATTAGTGAATGGCAGAGTGTTGGGATAGGGGCTGAATGGGGCTGAATTTTCTTCCCTCTGCCATTAGGTATGGTTTTATACAGAGGAACCTCCTCTGATGTTTGCGTCTCCATGTGTAGTCGAAGGCTGCGTAGCTTAGTTCAGTGTTTGAGATTGTTTTAGTACATACACCAGCCAATTATATTGTACCATAACTAAGTTTTGGTTGAATTAGCTGCTATTATCTACACTTTAAAGGCTAAAATGACAGGTCATTTACTGTTGTGACTGTTGGCCATATTAATGCAATTTGACGGCCCCATGCAAAAGGCACTTGTTTAAATCGTATATCACAAATAAAACCCAGATATTTCTAAATAACATTGTTGAAATATTTTACTATGGACATATGAGACTTGGAGGCCTCTGTCAGTCACGATTGAAAAGAACTGTCTCAAAAAGATCATTTGTAGATGTAATACCCTGTTCTGGATGTGCTTTGCTTGAGCCTTGTTCAAATTAAAACTTGGTTTAAGTCTTGGTTGCATTCATGTTATTTAGACCTAGCAGTGAAACAGCGATGATAGTGCCGGTGCTGTGTTGGCAGTAGAACAACATATTGAACATACATTTATCATATGTAAACAATTTAATCTTAACATCTGGCACTAAAGCCCTAATGCTAGAAATCAACTATGAGAAAATATGAGAACTAAAAATGGTACAAGAACTGATAAAAAGAGTAGTTTCAGTGACAAGCAATAATACATTAGTAAAGTACAGATTCATTACATTTACATTTACGGCATTTGGCAGACGCCCTTATCCAGAGCGACTTACAACGTGCTTTCAAGTTACCATCGATGAAGAGATGAAGAGATCAATTCCGATTCATGAAAACAAACTACATAGCACTCACAGACACATAATGTATATAGACAATAATCAATAGTAATCAATAGTTTATTTTAGCATAGCTAATGCTGAGCACATTTTTTCTTTTTGGTATGTTGTTTATTTATTTATTTATTTATTTATTTATTTGAAACGCTCCAAATGAAATTGACTATTCATTGTTTTCTTTTTATCTTCCCAAGGAATAAATTGAATGGGGCATAAAAAAATAAATATAAACTACATTAAAAAGTGATTTCTGCTTGCAGGGGCTGTAATTTCTCATTTCAGAATTTTTGTGTTGCTCCTTGTTTGGAGCCACAGTTGTAATGAACATCCCCAGGACATTTAGACCCATGCTGGTTTGGGGGTTGGGGGCTGTCGTGTGTCACTAGGCATTCCCATAAGGCTTTCTACACATGCATGCACATAATGTGTGCGTAGCACCTAACGCAACTCCACAGAATGTTGCTGGTTGCTGACCTGGTGCTTCCTGGGTTGAACTAGTTTGCTGAAGATATTTGTGGTACTTAGGGAACGAAGGAATCATGCAGCGGGGAGAGGAGAGACATAAAAAAGCGAAGCTGAGCGGTGCTTATGACTGGCGCAGCTGAGATTGTTCTGCAGAGAAAGATGCTCATACAGCCTCTCTTTGCCATTTAATGCTGCTGTTTGTGGTTTGTGTTTTTGGTGCTCCTTCTCAGGTGAATACTGAGTCCTCAAAGTGTAAGAGACGTATAAGAATATGACAGAACAAAATGGAGATTTTGTTTGGAGGGGATATGCTTACGTGTTTGCCTCTGTGCATATGTTTTAGGTACACAATGAGTGATCAGGCAGTGGGAGGGGCTTATGGTCCAGTTGCGTATGTCCTTAAAGATGGGTTGTTACATAAAGGTACATCCTGAATGTGTCACTTTTAAATGTCTCTTTATCTCTGTTTACTGATGCACTGCTTTCCTCCCATCTTCCCCCTAACCCTCTTCAAGAATGACACTTAAAAAATGAAGAATTTTAGTTAGTATGAATTTCTTTTCATATTTGTAATCAAGTCTCAGGGTGCCCTCTCCTCAGCATAGTGGCATGTTTTCCCACTTCTGACGTGGTGTTATTTGCAGAAATTGCACAGAAAATTCAACTGTTAGCTAGATTAGCAATAGGAGTCCTTGATTATCATTTCCTACATCCTGTGGCGTGCCTCCAATCAGAAGGGAAGCACCTATTGTGTCTAGTTGCTTAGAAACAGGACTCCAACATAGACTTTGTGACAAATAAAAAGCTTGTTATATAGTTATGCAACCGATCCTCAAGGATCTGCTCAATAATTCATAGATATTATGGTTGCACACTGGGCCCTCATTTCGCTATACTTTTGTATTCAAATGCCTCAACCTAAACACATGCAAACCTGTATTAATTTTACATGGGCAGAAATATAAATATTTTTATTTAATGTATTTTAATGTATTGTGGCACTGTTTCACAGCATCCTGATGCTGGTAAGTTGCAGGCCCAAAAGTTAAGAATTGTGGGCCCAGGATGACTGGACACACACAGCTAATGCCAAGATATCTGTTTATGGAGTCTTAATCAATCCAAGCTCAATCCAATTAGGCTAGTTTACACATGTCAAACTCGGCCATGTCTCGCAAGATCACCTTTAATGGATCTGTTGTTTGGGCCTGGTGATATGACGCACTGGTGGCGCACGGGCTGCGGATCCCATAATGCAGTGCACTGAGCGCTCTACAAACTGAGTTCACACAGCACTTTGATGATTTTGAAGGAGTTTGAACCCATTTGCCATCAACGTAGGAACTGCTTCTGTACAGATTCAGCTTCGGTTTGAAGATCAGCAAGGCAACTGAAGTGCTGCATTGTGGGATATGTAGTTTTCGTGTGGTTGGCACTTTGTGTCGCTGGGACATAATGCAGTGATCTCTTGGGATGTGGTCCGTGGGCCATGAGCCTGACACCCCTGGGCTAGATTGATCAGGGCTCCACAAGAGCAGTCAGTCGGCATCTGACTGTCGACACTGACCTTATTTACATGTGGTTTATGTTCACTTTCCAACTGTATATGTTGCACACCTGCAGCTTAGTTTTTGTTTTATCGTGTTCCCTTTTTTTGAGTGTATTAAATATTCGTTTCCCAAAATGTCCTGCTTCTGTTCTTCTTTCCCTTCCAACCCCGAGCCATGTCAAGAATGCTCAGTTGTGAGAGATTTGTTTCTCAGCAGTCATCCCCATTTAGAGCCTATTTTTAGAGGGGTGGTTGATGTAGCCAATGTCTGAGTAAGACTTTTTGTTTCTTTTCCTTTTTTTCTTTTCACGTTTTTGTCTTTTGTCATGTGTTTTATCTTTGCTTCTTATTTCATTTTTAGAGTTTTTGGCCGTGACTCATTCTGTTCACAATAAAAATTTTGAGCTTCACCATTTTTTTTTGCCTCTCAACTGCCTCATTCCACCAACCTCATAGACCCCCAACACTCATGTATATTTGAATTTATTGGTCGAAGTAATTTTGCCACAACGTAGAGAGAATTGCTCTGGACAAATGCTACGTGAGGCAGACCAAAATAAATACGAGGTAGAAGGTGTGACATGCATGTATGTGCCATTGGAAGGAAATAATGAATACTGTCAGTTTTTAGGAGAGAGGCCATGCGTGTGGACATGGCTGGATACATCTGTGGTGCGGTGAGGGTGCAGTAATGTGTGTGATTTTGAAGGTGTGAGACGTGTGTGTGCCTGGTGTGACTGCTACGTGCCGGCAGCTTTGCTGGATGGACACCATTGGGGCTGCTGCTGTGTGGGTGTGCTGCTCACAGCCCCTGTGGCTGAGATAACCACTTTCACTCCAGTGGATCTGCTGTGACAACAGGTATTAGGATATGATTTTGCTGCTAAGGCTAATGGAGCTCAAATGCACTGGCCCTGAGCTAGTCCCCTGACTGTCTGTCCAATCACATCAGGTGCTGGCTGGTGTCACTGTTGCACCACTGACCCTGTACAGCCCATACAACATGCTAGTGCTCTAGGTTAATTGCCAAACCTTGCCTTCATGTTCATGCTCACTATGTTCCACATCAAAGCAACAATGGTTAATCAGGCTATAACATGTTTGTTGAAAAATGATCTAACTAATGTTAATAATGACTGACATTGGTTGGAGGGAGAGGAATGATGGAT
The DNA here is from genome assembly GCF_900700375.1 of Denticeps clupeoides. Lineage (NCBI taxonomy): Eukaryota > Metazoa > Chordata > Actinopteri > Clupeiformes > Denticipitidae > Denticeps > Denticeps clupeoides. The sequence goes on along the minus strand of NC_041711.1, from coordinate 29,375,134 downwards.
GCTGAGGGCGAAGGAAAAAGGAACAGAGTGTATTTGGACCATAAACAAGGAATCATTAAAATGAAGAATCAGGCCACCATGCCTTGCGCTAAAAAAAGGGGGGATTTCTTCTCTGTTCAACCCGCTGTGTTTGGCTGTTTCGGCACCACTGAGAACAGCTCTGTAGACTCCAGATCGCAGAAGGCTTTTGTAGGGGAGCGGCGTAGACACACGAAGCCGCACCTGGCACTTGTTACACTGGTCAGGAACCCTATCCGAGGAACCCTAACCCTAACTATGAAGGGAACGTGAGAAGGAACCCACAACCCGGAAGAACGAGAGAGGTAATAGCAAGTGCACACTACGGAATTTGGATTAATCAGGAGCCCCCAGCTACCAGCAGCACGACATGCACACTCAGGGGAGAGGGAGCATTCCATGGGGGGAAGCTGGTGTGGATGTGGACTATCAATTATTTCCTAATTTGGGGTTGTGGTGGTCCACAATATTTCCTTGGAGTTCAGTAAGGCTGAAATCTGGTGACTGAGGCTCATTTGATTTGGACACCCATCCGTAATACAAAGATGCTCGTACCATATGCATTGGAACAGTCTGGCTGCCCTCAGGACAGAAATGGTTCATCAAAGGATACATGAGATTGCTTACTATAACTTTGTATTCATGTAAGTGTGACCAGCAAAATGTCTCTTGCAGGACAACAGCATCTACACTCATTATTTTTCATTACCCTGTTATTCAGGTTGGTCTTTTTTTTTTACCCATCTGTACATGCTGTAATGTAAAAGAAGAAGGCAGGGTGAATAAGACGAAGTGTGCAGTTCCACTGATTTGACAGGGCAAATGGAGGCACCTCTGCATCATGCTGGAAATATCCACGAGTCATTAGGGGAACTGTCAGTGTCCGTCCCTCTGCACACACGTTGGTCATTGAACCACTAAGATCCTTCAGTCACAGCAGTGTGAGTCATTATCCTTCCAACCAAAGCAGACATGTGGTGTATGACTCTAACAGTTAACAGATGGGTGTCCTGTCAGTCTCCTTCCTCTGTCTTTGTACCTGTCTTCATGCACATCTGACTGTGTGCATGTGTGTGTGAGTCTTTCTAAATTAGAGTGACAGTTTTACCCCCGAAGACCCTATCCCTCTGATCCCCAAGCCTCTGTGATTCGGGATGGGAGCCCAGTTTAAACATGATGCTCCACGCTATGACTATGGAGTAAACGGCTACAACATCTGGGCAGATGGCCCTCCCCAACAGCCCTACAGACATCAAATCATCCTGCATCCAAACTCAATTAAACTGAAGAGAAAACATCTTTGGGAGAAACGCTCTCAACTTTCACCTAGTGATGCTGCTTCCACCAATCTGGCACTGCTTTGGATCTACACAGCAAGCAGGCAGCAAGCAGCAAGAGACAAAGATCAAGGCTCCAGATGGGTTAACCCAGTCTGGAGTCACAGGGTATTGTCCTTGACAACTGGGGTGGACTCTTCCTTTCATCTAAAATGAAATGCTGTCACATTAAAGGGGAATAGAAAACAATTGTATTAAAAATTATTAAACGCGATGGTGCTCAATTTTAAATAATAAATAAATTGAACAAAACAGTAATTCTCTTTTTTGCCATCTTGGAGTGTCAGACTTTGTTATTAGCTTTGATAAAAAGATAAAGCTGCCTCATAAGTCTTTGCTGATGAATGGTTATTTCTGAAATATGTTTTTAAGTCTAGCAAAATTGCTTGTCGTTGGGGCTTTTTTCTAGCGGGTGTTCAATGCAGTCCATTTTGTGGGCAGTATTCAAGCATGAACTTCAATTTACTTTTCATAAAGGGATTACGCCGCCAGTTGCATTACCTCTTCCCTGCGTCTACCTTTTACTTGCGAAGCACAATTGCATTTTGATTTCCCAGCACCCATTTAGGCCCTCCAGATTCCATTCTCCGTCGAGCGCCGTGATTCAACTTATTCTGAGTAATAAAAGTGCGGCCAGTGCTGTAATGATTACTGATAGATCCCAATCCAAAGCCAGGGTCAGGAGGTTGAGCGGGTGGAAAAGTTTGGGGCCGTGTTGACTGATTGATGCTCTCTTCTCTGGACGTAATGGTAAGAAATGACTTGTCGGTCTGTCAGCTTTCTGCAATAGTCCGCGATGACCAATTTATTGTTTCAAATTCAAGTTCTCCTTTCTATGTTCTTAATTTGCTTGGAATGGCAACTTCAACGCACAAAATATTTAAAGCATTAGGTGGACGCCCTTATCCAGAGTGGCTTACAATCAGAAATTACTGGGAGACACAAAAGAATTGGGTTCATTTCTAGAGACTAATGTAATTAGCAATTAAACACCCAAAAATTCCATATTTATACTATTACATTTTATTTCAGGAACCTTATTATAAAAATATAAATAATAGCCTAGAATACCAAAGTGTACCGTTTTATGAGCTCCCTCTGAATGTCTCGAAGGAGTGCTCATTTACCTTTCACCCCAACTTCAAGGTTAACCCTTTGGCCACTGAAAGGTGACCCAGGCATCTAATGAGACAGACAGAGGTTCCCACTGTAGGCCAAGATAAAGCATGGGTTAAATGGCTAATCAGGCTTGTCACGGACACCTCTACACCAGGGTTCAGCCGATCTTGTCGGAGCCAGAGCAGATGTTTTGTATTACTGGTCATGGGGAGAGCTGTCACTAGGACATCAGAGGGCACTCTGTGACCACGTGTTCTCCTGGAATGCCCTGGCCTCCTTGCCCCGGCTGGACGTGCCACTCTATTGGCTTTAAGATCCAGCCAGCAGCAGGTTGATGCTGACAGACTCAAGCGCTGCCTGATTAGCCAACTTCCTCTGAAAGTCTGGCTCTTTACCTGATGTCAAAATAACGACTGGCTCGTGGAAATAATTATGCCCGATGAATCGGCCGCATTGTGCCTTCGCCTCATCACAATAATTACTGCCTTCCCCCTTTCCCCGCTCTCTCCAGCATTGAAGAATTTCTGAAATTTCCTCCCAATGGTTGGGTTTGTTTTGACTTTCGCTCAGCATAATTGAATTTGTCACAGGTGTCAATCAGAGAGCCTTGCTCTCATTACGCCGCAGAATGCTAACGGCTCGGGCTGGAGAGGTCGGGTAGGAGAGGAAAACCGCTATTATTTGCTTGTTTCCGTGCCGGGGTTTTTGGAGGAAGGCGGATTTATTTTTCACGAGCCTGCCACAGGCTAGGTGTGATTTACTGGATTTTTCTCTACCTCACTCATCTGGGCAGTGACTGACAAACACTGTGGCGAGTCAGCCCCAATGCCACTTAATCTGAGACGTTTTACGAATCATAATGTTTCCTCCCTCCTGCTGGGCTTATTTTAGCTCCAATGTGTCTGCTCAAAAATTGAGCAATCCAGGGAGGAGAGTTGCATGTTGGCTGAATGAATTTGTGAAATGCGCTTGGGTTGGACTCGTAAGTATGCAGCCTGGCATGTGCTAGAAAATATTTATTTAGTAGTTCTTAATGGGCAATGATATGCCCTACTTGTAAGTGTTTCTAATTAAGTAAAAAGATTTATTGCACATGATGTAAACTTAATCCAAAGCAGAATTTGTTGCATTGTATTATACTAATATAAACTGCAATAAGGTTATGAATGTTTTTCATTCAGACCACTCTTTCTCTGAGTGTCTGTCTCTTTTTCTGCAAGTTGACACCAAACTCCTTCTTGTGGACGCATATGACCCAGATCCTCTGCCTTAATCCCAGAGGTGATCCGCTGCCTTCACCCTCAGACCTCCTAAAGGCAAGTCCTCATGAGCACCACTCTCATTTCCACGTGTCGATTCACACAATTACCACCGCATGTGGTCATATTGCAGCAGAGCCTGTCACCCTGTTTTCCAAATCTCCCATTGCGTCGATCTCTCTATCAATTTATCTACTTAGCAGACTTTTACTAAACAACTTTTACAGAATTGTTTAGTGACCATCAACATGGGACTCAATCGACATGGAAATGAAAATTTGAATCATCGGACCAGAACATGTTCTCCCAGTTCTGGTGTGTGTTTTTGTGGTGGACACAGGTCCGCATGGGCATCCTGACCAGTCTTCAGCTACACTGCCCCCTATACAACAAACTCTGTGCTCCCCACATGCATCAAAGATCCTTGGCCACTCATGACCGTGTTGATTACCTATTTTTTATATATTTTTTCAGTGCTAACAATGTCTGTAAATTGTTTCAATATCTGTAAGTATATTGTCACGATGGCTGGACATGGCGAGGAAGCAGGACGCATACGCACAACGTCACATGACAGGGGTTCAATACGTAGCTGACAGGACAAGGGAACATCACCAGACCATGACCCGACGACAAACAGACACAACAGGGAAGCTCTATACACTCATATAATTATACACAGGGGAACACGATCAGGGAACATTACACATGACTAACATGAAACTCCGGGCCGAACTCCGGACCCGGAGTAACCCCTGCCGGACCGGATCATAACATATATGTATGTGATTATGCAAATTCTACATAATGTGTCTCTTACACATATAACTTCTGAGCATATGTCTGGGAGTAGTTTGTTTATTTTTACTTTATATATTTCTGTATTTCCACACATAATTGTTCATTGTGCCATTATGGGATCAGGATGGAGAAACATTTCATTCTTACTATGCTAATCCGCTATCCATATAGCAGCCACAGAATTTCTCTGTATAACTCTGAGTATCAACATCATGCCTCATAAGTGCAATTTGAACCTTTTTAGCTTGTTTCCTGGGAGCCTGGAAAAAATGGATTTGGGAGAAATCCAGGAACATGAAACAAAACCCACCTAGCTAAACATGCCGGGAATAATCTTTTTTCACTGCTGCACATGGAAATTACAATCTGCTGGCTTCCTGTGCTATTTATGTGTGTGTAGTTGGAGACACAAAAGCTTGTGGATGTCATCAGGACAATGCATGAGCATGCAGAGACAATCCAGCGCTCCTGGCTGTACTTTGTACGAGCAAAAAACTTTCTATTATTAGACAATCCGTTTAAGATGATCAGTATTTTTCACTTGGAGCAATTAGATAGATATCTTCAAGGGTTTGCACTGGAGGTGCACAGAAAAATAAATGTCACGTTCAGAAAGCCCTGCCCTGAAGTCTTGGCACATTTCCTACAATGTACAATACGTCCACTGAGCATTGCAATTCCTGTTTTGTCTGCTTTCAAGAGACAAGAGCATTCCAGTATATTGTTTACATCTGCAACTTTTAATTTTTGCATAAAATCGCATAAAATGTTATTTGGTTGGTCTGTTGTGTGTTTTTATTTATTTATTTTTAATATATATTTCTACATGTAATTGTTCATTGTATGACCATGGATTTTACAATCGACTTATAATCAGTAGTTACAGGGACAGTCCCCCTGGAGAAACTCATTAAGTGATTTTGAACCTGTGTCTGGGTCTTTGCCACTAGGCTACTACCACACCCAAGTACAAAATCAATGCCAGATCAGTGTGAGTTTCTCAGAGGCGAAAGTTTTTGCTTTGCTGAAACAATGCAGGCTGGTGCCAGCCCGGTCTGGTATTCGTTATTCATTACAGGTACAACAAATGATCGTTTGTCTGCAGCGACGCTCACTGTCACAAGTTGTTAGGCATTAACCAGTTCCAAGGGGCCTCCTAAATGGAGCGGACCGAATTAGAAGGTGCTTTTCATTGATTGCAATCAGAGAGACCAGGGAGATTTCCACCGCAGTGAGTGAAGGAGACGCAACGGAGCATTGATGTGTGTGGGAGAAAGTGTGTGTGTGTTCAGGGTTCAGGTACGTGTGTAGCTTGGGGGTGAGAAACAACGCTGATTGCTGGTAAGATGTGTGATCTGTGTAGCGCTGCAGGCGGGTGGCACAGGCCTGAAAGAGTTATTTACCTGGCTGGGGCCTTGTGTCCTTGCAGTCGAAAACGGCGGCCTCTGCTGGCCAAAGCTGACATCAGTAGATGTAGAACAGCACAGAGATGAGCTTTGCTTAAACATGCTTACATGCTTTTGAGCAGTGTAATTACAGGGAACACAAAAATAACACATCCTAGATCTGAATGCAAGAACAATTCTTATTAAACACTTTGTTCTTTACATAGTTGAATGTGCTGATGTACTGGCCTGGTAGGACTTCCATGCTCTGGAGACTACACTGACAGACACAAGAAACCTTCTTGCCACAGCTCGCATTGACGTGCAGTCCTGGATGAGCTGCACTACCTGAGCCATTTGTGTGTGTGGTAGAATCTGTCTCATCTTACCACCAGAGTGAAAGCACCACCCGCATTCAAAGTGCCCAAAACATCAACCAGAAAGCAGAGGAACTGAGAAGTGGTGTGTGGTCAGCACCTGCAGGACCACGCCTTTATTATGTTGTGTTGTGTAAGTGTTCCCTTTATTTTTTTTGGAGAAGCGTATATTAATCACACCAGTTTATTAAAACACTTTAATGTAATGATGTGTCTAATTAAGTTAGAGTTATTATATGGAACAACACTGAAGACATGTGTTTGGAGTGGTAGTAGCCTAGTGGGTAACGCACTCGCCTATAAACCAGAAGACCCAGGTTCAAACCCCACTTACTACCATTGTGTCCCTGAGCAAGACGCTTAAGGGGGGGACTGTAACTACTGATTGTAAGTCGCTCTGGATAAGGGTGTCTGATAAATGCTGTAAATGTAAATGGATTAGATGAACACCAAAGCACTTAGCCAAAGATCAGAGGTTTTGATAAAACTGTAAAGTAAGTGGCACTGGCATAAAAAGTAGAAGTATGAACTATGTGTAGAAAATGAAACAGTCATTGATACACTGGGTACATACGTGATTCGATTCACGTGTGTCAACTCCAGAACTCCATACCTGCTTCGGTAAGGGAGCCTTTGATCAAAACAGCCCATCTGTCACTGCCTGGCTTAGTCTTGTGTAAATCTGGCAATGCACTTGAGGAGAAGGACATGGCGGTTTGACAGGGCCATGCACAAGCCTCCATCAGGCAGATGACCATGGAGAGTGATGCATCAGCTCAGAAGATTGATGAGTGGACTGTTCTAGACAGAGAACAGGGTTACAGAGAGCATCTGTAAAAATGCTGGCTTGGTCTGCATATAGCTTATGCTCTTTAAACTATTTCAATTTTAAAATGTTTGTGACATTAACTCAGATCAGGTCCCTGGTTTTCGTGTTATGTGTAATGTATATTACTTTATCTGTAGACTTTAATCTTAGTATGTGTTCAGATCTATGTTACAAGACACACAACTCATCCCTTGAACTGGGTATAAGTACAACCACAAAGCTTCAGATTCAGCTTGATGCTGAAAAGTCAAATTTAATATGTACAGGTTGCTGCATCAAAGATGCTTAAGGTATTGAGGTAAAATTAGGGAAATGAGGGAACTGATGATAAAACTGAGAGTTGGGTCTTAGGCAAGAATGCAGGGCACAGAACGAAAGAGACACTGCTAAAATCATAGAAATGTTAGTTTTAAGGTTTGATGCAATTAAATTTATTCTAGCAAATCTTTTTTTTTTACTGGTACTGAGATTTGCTTTGTTGGAAAAAATTGATGTCATGATGTCATAATCCCTTCTAAAGGTTACTTGAATTAATTATATGTTTTTATGCATTCTATGATTTAACTTATGCCTAATAAGACTGTCTGAAATGAACATTGCCATCTCTGTTATGAACAGACAGATTGCAATATTAGTGCTCCACAATGCAATGGCTGCGTATTGAGGCATGATCCAGCACTTTGTAGCAGGAAAAAGATAGGTGATGTTTAATGAAATGTGAAGTCAGCTCTCCATGCTTCTGACTGACAGCATGTAAAGCCTCTGAGTGGAGATTGAAATATTATGCTGGGAACAGTGTTAAGAAACATAAGGACTGAGGCTACCTGAAAAAGACAACTAAGTTGAAATAAAACCTTGTTTGTCAAAGTAAAGTGATCTGAATATAACCAGCCACAATGTTCATACAAAAACAGCACACCAAAAGGCAGGTTTAAATTGAACACGAAATGCTGGTGACATTGGCCACATCAGTTAAAGAAGCAGAAATCTTGCTTTTTCAGGTGAAGACTGCTGAAATAGCTGAGCATTCTAACATGGAGAGACAAGGCTGGGACTCAAACCCAGAATGCAAAGCCCTTTACCTAAACATGTTATACATAGCATATTATAGATTAATATTTTACATTCATTTTTTTTTATTATTTAGTTTGGCCATGCGAAACCCTGAAGAAAAATGTCGACATGATTTCCTGTCTGTGCCACACATTATGGTTGGTGAATGGTGTTGATGATGTAATTTCAGCAAATGCTCGATCCTCCTCATTTACATTTAAAGGTACGGCAACCTTCTGATTATGGGGCTGCTTCCTTAACTGCTAGGCCACCACTGCCCTGGGGGACCACTAAGGGGACCACTAAGACGTATAGAAAAGCAAAAAAAAAAAAATATTAATAGGGGGGGGACCTTTAAGCAAGTGAGTATTTTGATCTTATCATCAACATATATTCCAACTCCATATAATTTTGAATGCTTATTGTATTGAAGTATTTCAGGTAATGTGTGTAATGAGGGAGGGTTTGGCCTAAAGAGATCAACAACCTATATCAAGGTGTGCATAATTATTAGGCAACTTCTTTTCTATTAGCAAAATTGGCAAAAAGAGACCTAACAAACATTTTAAAAAATTGTATAGCTATAAGTCTTTCATAGGGATGATCACACAATTTTTGTTGCAAATAGTCTTCGGCCGGTCTGTGTGTTTACATCAACATGGAATAGTGCAAGAACCCTGTGCTAGTCTCTTGCTAATGTTCATGGTGTGGAGTGTGACTGTGAGATGCAGAGCCTTTTGTTTATCACGGGAATTCACCTCGGAGCGTACGTGTGTGCGCCGGACTGTTCCTTGTCGCCGGAGATTTCAACCGTGCCAATCTCAAGTCAGTTCTCCCTAAATTCCATCAATATGTGGCGAGGGAAAAGTGCACCGGATCTTGTTCACAGAAACATCGCTGGTGCATAATGGGGCGGAGCCCTGCCCCATCTCTCATTTGGAGCCTCACTGCCAGACTATGCAATGGCTTCTTCCCACAGGCCGTCAGGCAACTGAACACTCAGGGTCTTTCCTTTTTGGACTGACACAAACACACTTTATGTCAGTATGTAACTATGTTTAATCGTGTAATTGTTACATGTAGCACCAGGTTCCAGAGAAACGTTGTTTCGTTTCACTATGAACATGTATGTAGCTGAAATGACAATAGAGCTCAATTTCAACATCATCTTAGTTACATATTATAAGCCATATTAAAAGTCAATGAACTTTTTTTTTACAACTAAAAAATTAAACAGTTGGAAGAATAGCCATCATTATTATTTTTTTTTGTAATGGTTATGTGTCTTTCATTCAAAAGAAGAAGCAAAGGTCCATGTACTGTGTACTGTAACGATGGGGGATTCCACCATGTTCTCAGCACGCATTGCGTGCGTAGTTCGGTTATAAGTAGTGGGACCAGTGGGGAGTGCAGGTGACCTGTTGAGTTGGTGGCATGAAGGGCTACTCGCTACGTTAAGTAGCCCAATCAGTGCTGTTTAAGGTGAGTAGTGCTTGGAAGTTAAAGAATTCTTCAAGTAGTCCTCATTCTTCCATTCAATACAGAATTCTGTTCTATGCATCATGGAAGAACGAAAGGCCGAATGCAGCAGCTCAGAAATGTCAAGGTAGTTCATGTGGTAAGCCAGGGGTAAGCAGCGCGGATGGGGAATAGGATATTCATAATTCTGCCGGCGTGAGCTCTGATGTAAAACAGATTTGCGGTGTCCACGCGGACGCCCCTCACACTCGGCTTCCTTCGGTGCTTTGTGCTCGTTGGATTAGGGGAGCCTTTGTGTATCATTCCACATCACTGCTCCTTCCAGCAAGAACCGAAGAGCGGTAGGAAAATAAACGCTCCCCGGGAAGGTGAGGCGCTCTCAGCCGAACCCTCGGCTCCAGACACGTCTCGCACAAATGCAAGCCGTGCTCACGTAACGCTGAATATTTATTTAAGCGAGCGCGCAACCATTTAAACCAAAGCCACCATATCTGGAGCCATGGGAATGTATGAATTCTGCAGCGAACACGCGTGTGTGTGTGTGTGTGTGTGTGTGTGCGCAGTACGCCAAGGCGGATTTAAAAAGAGTGAAACGCACCTGGCCTTTCCTTAACATTTCCACTTGTGTTAAGCACGAAGGTCCAATCACAGGAGTGGCTGCACACAGCGCAGGGATACGCCCACCTCAACTTTCCCGGAGAAACCCAACGCAAATTATAGCAATTTGCCCCGAGAGTGACTGCGACGGGGGAATTGATTTCTAGCCGAGTGCCATGTCACACGCATTCACGCCAGTCTTTCATCATATTTTGGTATGCCTCTCTGTGGAGAATGTGACAGGGATGGCGACGGGAGAGAAGCAATCTTGTGAACTTTTGAGTTTTTCTGTCTAAGGTCAACACAGCCGACAAGCCCTCTCGCTCTCTTTCTCTCTGTCTCTTTTTTTCCTGCATGACTGTCGCACTCAATCCCTTTCTTCTCTTCAGTCTTTTCTGTTTGAACGTCCCTCACACAGACACACACACACACACACACAAGTCCCCCCCCTCTCTTTCTCTCTCCCTCTCATTCTCTTCCCCCTTTAATCTGATCACTGACAGTCAAATTAATGCCAGGTGAAATCCCATCCCTGCCTGTCACATAATTCAGCTGGAATGATGCCTGTGTTCCCGTGTCCCCTCCCGGTGCGAGGAGAAACGTCTCCACGCCGACCGTGTGTGCAGGTGATCGCCATGAATCGGGAAGCGGCACAAACGCTTGTTTCGCTGCTGTTCCAAATTACACAGTCACAAGGCAAGTGGGCATTTTGAGGGTTATCTGTGATGCAGAACGCAGTGCAGACGGTCCACCCAGAACGTTAACACGACTGAAGCATGAATGTTTTGAAAAGGAAATGTGAGTGTAAATATTCTCATGTGCACAATTATTAGACAACTATCATTCTGCAGAATTATTATGCTACTAAACGGAATTATACAATTTGACAATTTCACCATTTTTTTTTTACATCCGTTAAAATGAGACTTATTGGCTCAAATTTCACAAATAAACATTTCTGTAATTCAGTGACCAATATAGCCACCCTTCTTCTTTTAATAACAGGAATCAGTTTTTTCCTGCTGTAGCTACTATACCTTCCCAGACACAGTTCAGAGAGGTGCACTGCTTTCCAGGACAGTGAATCTAACAGTTGAGGATAGGGATTAGGTCTGGTGAGGAAAGGGACCATGTCAGTATTCTTTCAGCTTGAAGACCTTTACTGGCTAGCCATGAAATGGAGTACCAAGATGCATACACTGGAGCATTGTCCTGCAAAAAAAAAACATGGTTTTCATGAAAGATGTGGACTTTTTCCTGTACCACTACTTGGAGAAAGTGTCTTCTAAAAAAATGAGTTCATTTTGAGACCTTCTAGAACCCAGAAAGGTCCAACCTTTCTTTCATTTCATGGCTGTGTATCACATGTGACAATCACTTCACTTTAAACCTACACATCTTTAATGATACTAGCCTACTGTCACGTCCATGGGGGCATGACGCGCCGGGTGAACGGAGAGGAGGACGAAGAGTGACGAAGAGTGACGAGGAATGACGAGGAATGAAGGACGCTTTCACCTGACATCACGAAACCGGGGTTTAATTAGTGAATCACAGGACAGGGGAGACATCCGAGACATAGACACTGGTGAACATGGAACATAACGTTAAAGACCTGACAGCGGACAGAAACGAACAGGGCAGCTTTATACAATTAACACAGGTGAAAACGATTAGGGAACATTACACAGGACAACAATGAAACTCCGGTCCGGATCCTGTTCCGGACAGGAGTAACCCCATTTCGGACCTTCTGCCCTACTGAGTCAAATTGGAACTCTGTGCCTGTTACTGATCCAGCCACAAGCCCATCCATCTGGTCCATCAAGAGTCACTCGTACCTCATCAGTCCGTAAAACCTTTGAAAAACGTGTCATGACATTTTAACTTGTGTCTTGTTCAGTGGGGGTTGGGTTTCGGCCCTCCTTATCTTGGCTGTGTGTCTGAGCATTGAACACCTTGTACATCTGGGCATTCAGACTCGCAGGTCTGGAATACGGTGGTACTGGAGGATAAAGGGCTACTTGTAAGTTCTCGCTTGATTCCTTGTTAACTTGCGTTAACTTGCGTCTTTTTGCTCAGTGTGGTTCACAGGCCGGCGCCGAGGGTCTTACCGCACGGCGCTGCATTCCTGTTGTTGATTTATGTCTGGCTAAACAGGTATGAAGATCAGATATTGGCTACAAACCACTCATGAACGTCTATCCTTAACTGCTTAGTCGTGTTGCTCTGGCTCACAGCTGCTGGGGCCGATCTGGGGACTCACCCAGGGCGGGGTACCAGTCCACTGTAGGGCACACACACACACACACACACACTATTCACTCACACACTCACACATACAGACAAGTCACCAATTTACCTTCATGCCCTCAGGAGGAGCCCGGAGACCCCAAAGCAAAACCTGTGTCAATACGGGGATGCAAAGTCTGCACGCGCAAGGTCCGAGCCCATCTCACAACCTTGAAGGTGACAGCTTATTGACAGAAAATAGTCAAATTATTGAGGCGGATGGGGCTCCACATTCCCCCTTATTTAAATGACAACATACCATGGTGTCCCTCCAGGTAGGAGTATTGCTTCATTATTATTTGCCAGCAAGCATGATGCATCATATTGAAAACAGGAAGTTATTAAGCATTTGAAACGTGAAAGTGAAGTGATTGTCATTGGGAAACACTGCAGCACAGCACACGGTGACACTACGAAATGTGTCCTCTGCTTTCAACCATCCCCCTTGGTGAGCAGTGGGCAGCCACGACAAGTGCCCGGGGAGCAGCGTGTGGGGACGGTGCTTTGCTCAGTGGGCACCTCACTTTCGGATTACATAGCTATAACAATATCGCATTCCACAAATAAATGAATTGTATTCTACCACTGTTAACCCCGTTCGAACCAACCCGCCCTGTTATAACGACAGTAACGAGCTCCGAATAAGCGCGGCTGCCCCCAACGTGCGACACCACCCTTACCGGGGGGGGCGGAGCCCTGCGGACGGCTCGTCGCCGATTGGCTGCACGTTTTGGGGGCGGGGACAACAGTACCACATGGAGGTTGTGCCGCGGCGTGTCAGCGACTGGAGCGCCGCTGCTCTTGAGTGATGCTCTTTCAGCGGACGCCACCAGACTTCACACTTTCTTCTAAATTTATTTCATGTTGTTTGTTTAGTAAAAAAAACAACTTATTAAAGTGTGTAAAACAGTTGGCTTTTAATTAACAAAGTCATCAATTTAATGCGTGTGCCAAGTTTCACACGGAGCAGGAGTGACTGAGAGCGGTTCATTTGATGGAACCATGAAAGCGCACCGAGGCGCCCGACATTTTCTCCCGCTTTTCGCCTTTGCTTTATTTTGTGCGGTCAGCGCCAGACGCCCGGCGTATCACGGACAGATCGCGGAGGACGCGCCCGTGGGCTCCGCGGTGGAGGGCTTACTTTTGCCGCGGCGGGCGGGCTGCGCGGACTCGGACCCGGGGCGGGACGCGGGCCGTCCCGCGCTGCGTGGCGCGGACGCCTCGCGGTTCCGCCTCGTGGCTCGGCCCGGGAGGGGGTTCGCCGTGCACACCGCCGAAACTTTGGACAGGGAGTTGAGGGCGAGCTACGCGCTGCGCGCACTGGTGCCGGGGTGCGGCGCGGCGGAGCTCCGCATCCAGGTGCTGGACGCGAACGACAACGTCCCCCGGTTCAGCCCGAAGCACCTGCGCGTGGAGGTCGGCGAGCTCACGCCGGTCGGGACCGAAGTGGTCCGCTTGCGCGCGGAGGACGGGGACACGGGGAGGAACGGGACGGTCCTGTATTACGCGTCCCCGCCGAACACCTACCTCCACGTGGTGGCCGAAACCGGCCAGGTGGTTCTCGCCAGCTCCCTGAAAAGTGTGCGCGGCACGACGGCGCTCATCTACGCCAAGGACCGGGGCGACGTCGCGCTGGGGAGCGAGCCCCTGGTCCTCCGCGTCGCCGTGACGCCCGCCGTCCTCGCCAAAGCCAGGAGTCCGAGGGCGGCGTCCGAGGACGTCCGCTACGCCGTCACCGTGCCCGAAGGCGCCAGGGCCGGGGACGTGGTCTTCACGATCCCCGACCAGAGGTTCGAGCGCAGGTGGTTCGAGCCGGTCCCGCGGCCCGGGTCTCCGGTGCAGGTGGAGCGCGACTCGGGCCGCGTCTTCCTGTCCCAGCGGCTGACGGCGGGCGCCGAGGTCGCGGTGAAAGTGCGGAGCGCCAGGGGTGAGTCTTCGTGTCGGAGCCGCGGGAACTTGTGGAATATGAGCTCTGGCGAATTGAAATGTTCATACTAAAAGGAAAAAAATGCCATGAATCCATGATTGTTTAAGTTATTGTATAAATGTATAAAGCCACTCCAGGAAGACCAATGTCCCACATGCTGGTCTGTGCAGGTGATGGAAATTGTACATGGTCAAAGGTGTCCTACAAGCTGTATAAAACCACTGAAACATGCACATTTTTACTCCCCCGGCAGCCTATGTCCCTGCTACCACGATCAGAAGTGTTTATTGCCGATGGGTCCTTCCCTGGCCAAAGAGAATCAAAGAGTTTTGCAAAATAAGCAAAATGCAGACATGCACAAATTTGCAACTGTACTCTGACATTTGCATTCACTTGTTAACATGCTTCAGGGATGAACGCAGCCTAATGCTTCATTGGATCAAGCTGACTGGTAAAACGATTTGCTGTGCCAAGGCACCGCGGTTTTGTTCGTGGTCGTGGCGAGGCCTGTTGAAGGATCCGATCCGGTCAATCACAGAGCCTGCGTCGACTGTTTGTTTGGAGGAATTAGGTCTGTTTACCCATGTGGACGGAGCAGCAGACGGAGCACATGTGGGCCAGCACCTCCTGGCCAGTCGGCCAGGGCGGGCTTGTTCAGGTGGAGGACGTGAGGGTTTGTTTATGTAGCACAGGGCCCATTCATCACTGAAGCAAAATGGCAGAGAAAGCCTCTGACAGCCTGGATTCAGTCGGGGTTTGTGCCTGTTTAGTGGAGGAAGATGAAATATCAAAGATGAATTATGAGTGTTTACAATAAAAAAAAAAAGCTTACTGGGTAAATATTTGAACCTTGGCGGCATACAGGCTCATTAATCATCATATTTAGTCATGCGGTAGCTTGACTAACATAATTTGCCTTGAGCTGATGACTAGGACACTGCTGATCTAGTCGGCTGATTTCATACGCAGTGGGAAAAATTCCGACGTTGACACAATGGTCAGTGGCAGAGTGGTGGGCTGTGCTTATTTCTATATCATATTTCAATACATTTCTGTCTGTTTTAGTTGAGGGTACTGAGGCTGACATCATATTCTTGTCACACTGATCTTTGTGTCTAAGGCTCTATATTGAGTTATAATTTCATTATTGTCTACGTGGACGCTGTTAAGAGATAGAATAATAATAAAACTTTGGCAGTAAAACTCCTGAACAAGGCTGTAACTTTGGTATCCTGTTTGGTCTCTAGATGCACTCATGGATGGATGTTTCCCCAAATACACATGTGGGGGAGACAAGCCAATGCAAAGGTCTTTTGGGACATAATTATTCTTGAAACGTTGTCTAGCGTGTTCTGTGTGAGGATTTTGAAGTGTAATGTTTATTTTCACCTGATCAAATGGGAGCTTTTGGATGAAGTGGTCCCATCTGTGTGCGCCTGGCTGGATGCTCTCCCACTCTGCATCACTCCTCCCTCTTTGTCTTTGAATTCTGACACTCAATGCAGCTTCTGAAGCACCTTCTGCAAAAGTAGGACAGACATATACTACTTTTTCTTTAAATTCCTTATTGTTGGAGCAAAACACTACTGGCAGAGCAACACACACAGATAATATTTCATTTTTGCATTTTAGTTCTACTCTGTCCTATTGCTAAGACAGTTATAAAAAGTTTTTGATTACTATACACTGTTTGCATTAAGGATGTGCGTTGTGTTTATTTTTAGGTTGACTATATATGCATGTGTGATTCACCCTGGTGTCAGATAGCATTTAATTAACAAGCCACTCGTCCAGTAGCTTAGAAGATTGCTCTGCAACCTTTAAAATTATGATGCAGTGTGCATTTGCGTGACTGCAGGGCAAAGCTTTAATCCTCCCGAAGGAGAGCCCTGTGGTGCTTCCATTGGCTTGGCAAACACTCATAATGGCTGGGGCGCAGTATGGGTGGAGAGATATTTGGCATGGTTCATCGAGCTATTACAAGCATTTCATTCCCACCCCGGAGGTTTTGGTGCACACGTGGAGGTTTGAAATTCACACAAGCAACAAGTTAGTCTTTGATAAAAACAAAGAGACTGCGATTAGCTGAAAAAGAACAAGTAAACCAATATGATGAAAAATGACAATTCTTAATTGTTATGAAAGGCCGGGTGAAAAAAATCCCATACTCACCAAAAATTGCCACAGACTCCTCAAATCATCTTTCTGATAAATCAAAGTATTGATCCTTACAAAGGATGCAAGAAGACAACAAATTTGTGTTCGTTTCCACTGTTTCTAATGGTATTAACCAGAAAAAGAAGGCCCCTCCTACTATAAAGCACATGGGTGGAGCATTAATGTCCCATGATCTTTGGGGTAATTTGTACATGTCAGTGTCATGAATAATACATTAAATGTCCCCTGATATTAATTTTTTCGCATTTATATCAGCCTTTGTGGCCCCCTAATACTGTATTTGAAGTGTCTTATTGAAATTCAGCCTTGGTGCAGAATTACAGCCACTTTGAGCCAGTCCCACGATGAGATTTCTCCAGGACGCGCCGTTTTGGTGTCTGTAGCTTTAAATGCTAATGATTAGGAGAGTGGTGGGACGAGGAGGAGAGTGGCCTATAGAAGTTGTGAGAACACCTTTCACCAACCACAACGTTGTCTGCATTTCTTCCATTGTGCCGCTCTCTGAACGGCAAAGCAGAATGGCCAAAGCACTCTTTACACCTGTCGCCATTTCTAGACACTGCAGGTCCAAAGACAGGCCAGGGGAACTCTTAGAAGAACATTTGAACTATATCTTCACATTAGGAAATAGTGCAGATAAGTGTGTTCAGACATTTGCGCGCTACACAGACTTCTTGGAGACCAGGGTCACCGGTACTCAATACATTTTTAGTTAATGAAGCACTAATGACTTACAACCGAATATGGACTAAATTAGGTCTGTTCAGACTGAAGGCGAGTGGGTCTTGATCCATCCCACCCTCCCGCCCACTTATTTGATGCTGTTGTCCTGCTCAGGCCCAGCACTTGCTGCCATGATGAAATAAATGGCACAGCCGGTAAATGACACAGAAATGAAATGACTGAATGCTTTCAATTCTTCCTCATGTCAAACATTCATGTGTAGATGGATTAAAAAAAAAGTATGTATGAATATCTGATTGGTCAATCAGCTGGACTCATACAACACTTCAAAGAGCAATTTTTCCTTCAAGGCAATATCTGAGGATAGGAGCACCGAGTTGAAGGCCGCCTCGCATGTGACACAAGTGATTTATAAAATGTGATTTCAATCAGTTCTCCAGCCGAGCTGGAGATATGTGTAGATGCCACTTCTAAACGGTATGAGAAGCAATCGTATAATAATCCATAGAGACGGAGGTTTTTTGTTTCCTTTGCCTACAAACCATCTTAACTTTGTCACAAGTTTCTCAGGTGTTCTCTGTTTACTCCGTCTTTGTTCTTCCAGGAACGGCTACACTCTGCTCAGGGTTTCGGTGGCAGCGTGTGATGGCCGAACTCCTGATGGAGCTTCCTCTGTGACGCGAGCTCCTCTCAACCCCCAATTATCTTTCAATCCTGCCTCTCTCCCCTGCTGGCCGCCTGACATGATGAGTGTGCTGTAGGTGTAATTAGGCCTTGTGCCCTTTTGTCTCCCACGTGCACTCAGTCACTCACAAGAGCGGCTCCCCCCCACCGCGCGCCCAGACTAGCGCTCAGGTCCGCTGTCACCTCCTGTTAGGCTGCAGACACCCGCACCAGCCAGCGAGGAGCTGGGGGACCAGCAATAACGGCCTCGGTGGGACGCGGTGGGCCAGGACGTTAGATGTTCGCCGACGGGAGTCCAGGTCACTGGTCAACATGTCTGAACTGGGCGGACACTCTGTAACTAGCTCTGTGTCTAGCAACTCTGTGTCTAGCATTTACATTTACATTTACAGCATTTATCAGACGCCCTTATCCAGAGCGACTTACAATCAGTAGTTACAGGGACAGTCCCCCTGGAGCAACTTGGGGTTAAGTGTCTTGCTCAGGGACACAATGGTAGTAAGTGGGGTTTGAACCCGGGTCTTCTGGTTCACAGGCGAGTGTGTTACCCACTAGGCTACGACAACCCAATCGTAGCCTAGTGGGCTCCAGTCGACTAGCCGAGACTACTACCACCTTTAAGAAGCGGTTGAAAACCCACATTTCAGACAGATTTACACTTACACACGCACATGCACACACACTGCACAAAAAAGAAAAAAAACATATACACATACATACATACATACATACATACATACATATACACACACACACACACATATATATATATACATTTGGATAAAAGTGTCTGATTTTTTATTATTTGCTGATTAAACGTGGCCAGTGTGATTCCGGGAAGCGCCCTCCGGCCACGTTATCCTCACCGTGATTCACTGTGCGCCAAGGTAGAGCGACTCTGTGGGGAAAACGAATGTGCCGGGAGAAGGAAGTGCTCTTTCCGTGAATGTCACATTGAGATGACAGGCTGAATACCCGATCCTGTTTATTTTATCCGCTCGGCCCGGCTCTGACTCGGGCTCCGGCAGGACCCGCGGCGTCCCGGCCGTTCTGCTTTTAATTCGTACAATTAGTCCCTTTTCACATCTGCTGCGTCGGGGCCCGAGGACACGGCGAGAAGTGCGCGCGCGTGTAGATGTCCATTATACCAACGTGCGAAACGAGGGGGATTCATTCTGGCTGTGCGCGCAAGCCGGCGGGGGTGTGTGTGCGCATTTTAAGGCAGGGAACGCTGCAGGATGCGGAGGAACGGCACCATTACAGAATAGCTGCGAACGGGGCCCCGGAGAGCCGCCCCTGGTCAGCTGGCATCAGCGTGCTCCGAGGGGGCAGCGTGGAAGAGGGGTGGCTGCGGCCGAGGGCCCATCAGGCCGATTCGCTCCGTCCCCCTATACCTGCCTCCCTGTACCCTTTTAGAAACTTTCTTGTTCCCATTCTTGCTACTCGGCTTGATTAAGTGAAGTGATTGTCACACGTGATACACGGCAGCACAGCACACAGTGCACACAGTGAAATTTGTCCTCTGCATTTAACCCATCACCCTGAGTGAGCAGTGGGCAGCCATGACAGGCGCACGGGGAGCAGTGTGTGGGGACGGTGCTTTGCTCAGTGGCACCTCAGTGGTACCTTGCCAGATCGGGATTTGAACCGGCAACCTTCTGATTACGGGGCCGCTTCCTTAACCGCTAGGCCACCACTGCCCCAAACATGACGCGTGCTGAGTGGGAAGCGCTGCTTTGTTACAACACCGCGTCCGCTGAGAGTAAATGCAGTTCGCGGCACTGTAAATGAGGGTACTCTATCAAAAGCAGCCCCATGCCGCTCGCTCTCTCTCTCTCTCTCTCTCTCTCATTCCCGTTCTGTCCATCCCTCTGGCCCTGTCTGCATTTTCTGTGTTTGTTTTGATCCCTTTGTCCACATCCTGTCCTCCTGGTTAATTGAACTTCATGCCACAGCAGAGAGCCCAGCCCACCCTCGTGTTATAATAGGTTATTGACAGGGTACACAGGGTGGCCCAGGGGATGGCATTTTTAATGATGACACAGGACAAGGTCGTCGGTGTCCCCTACCAAAACCCCAGCCCCCCCCCACCACCACCACCAAAACAGCAAGCGCTGCGGTGAGCTGTTTACTGGGGAACTCGAAGCATCCGCCATCACTTTCACTGCCACTTTTGATCTTAATTGTTGAATTTGACATGCTTGCAGGGATTTGTGTTAATTCCCAGAGAGCAGCAGTGTCACCGTCACTCTGTATCTCTTCCCTGCCTTCCATCATCTCTCCTTCTCTAGTGTTGTAGTTTTTTTTTTTTGGGGGGGGGGGGGGGGGGGGGGGGGGGGGGGGGATCTCTCGCTCCCAATTGAAAAAAAGGAAATTGCACTTGAAACACTTTCAATTTAAACAACGCTGATCTGGGATTTCAGCGGAAAATTTGTTTATCAAAGCTGGCGATGGCTTCTGTGAATCCAATTGAAGAAGAATGCGAAAAAGGATAAAGGCAGCGGGAAAAAAACCAAAAAAAAACCCAAAAACAGCCAGCAGACAGTGAGGCATTTAGAGTCCTATTCCGGCCTCGATGCACTTGCTTCCATTAAGAGATCAATGAAAAATGGATGTCCTCTTTCATGTGGAGGCCGAGGCTGGTGGAAACACGGCATGTGTGAAAATTTAGCTTTGCCGCAGAAGTACATGAGGGGCGGTTTGTTGCAGTTGTTGCATTGTGCGAGGTGCGATGTGGCTCAGGCTGCAGTTTAACCAATGGCTTTTTGTGAATCATACGGAACGCTGGACACTTATTCCACCACCTTTGATTGATGCTGGCCGGGAGGAGGAGTCGAGGTACGTTACACTAGAGTTACAGTCATGGGGGAGTCTCTCCACGCGGCTCTCTGTCATGCCCAAACCTGGTTATTCCACGGGCCTCTGCTTTTAACCATCACCCTTGGTGAGCAGTGGGCAGCCATGACAGGCGCCCGGGGAGCAGTGTGTGGGGACGGAGCTTTGCTCAGTGGCACCTCAGTGGCACCTTGGCAGATCGGGATTCGAACCGGGGCCGCTTCCTTAAGGCCCCCACTGCCCCACCAGGCCACCACTGCCACCACTGTCTCACCAAAACCCACCAGGTTTAAGCAGATAGGACTTTAATTAGATCGTTTAATATGTTCAGTCCACTGCTCTTTGGTGGTTCTTAATCCCACCCGGTGACTCCCGCTTGCTTATCTTTGTCCCTGTTTAACCCGAGTGTGTGAATGGAAGCGGGTTTCTCTGGCCATTGTTAGTAATGCAACTAGGCCGGAGGCATGACCCAAATAGCCTATGAACACCTGGTCTTCTGAGCTCAGTGCTCACGGCTGGAGGCACACCTGCACCATGGAACCATGTACAGTCACCCCCCCCACCCCACACACACACACACAGATCCTCAGAGTGTATATTTTACATATATGCACTCCCCACTCTGTATACAAAAAAACCACACACACACAGAGGTACATTACAATGTAAATATTCACACGCTTTACTCTTCCCCTTCCCTCACCACCCCAGCTGTGTTCAGAGTGTGCAGGGTGTGTTCAGAGAGTCCGATGGCCTAATGAATGTAGGGGATAGCTGGACTGCACATCAACCCGTGTGGAAGTTCCTGGACTGCTGAACCGAGATGGGAAATCAATATTATGTAAGGACAGAAGTTGAAATCCCTTCTGTGTTATTACTGATTTCATGCGGGACGGCAATACAGTCAGAGTTCTATTTGCATACTGTTTCGGAGCTCTCTTTTTGAAATGCCAACTTCAAAGGGGAAATAAAGTGGCAGAAAAAAGGGCTCGTTTAAAGATTTAAAGGCTGCAGAAATCAATTAAGCAAATATGCAAGGAGCTCTTTGCATATGCGCGGCAGAAAATCAACAAACAAACGCGGCTAGTTGGAGGGTTCACATTCAATTCAAGGCTTTCTTTTGGAGATGTGAGCAAACAGCGCCGATTCTCCGGCCCGCCCTCTAATTATTAAATCAGCACACAGCATCTGAGTTGAGTTTTTTTGTCTGTCTAGATTAATCTAGATTAATCATCAATGTTTTGAATTCACATGAATCACATCTCATTTGCATACAGGTTTGAAATGACTTTATTGACCATTCAGGAAGCTCGAATTTCTGTAAAAGGTTAACACAAGTATGAGTTCTAATACTGATGACTTAACATTCCAAGGCTAAGAAATTGCCAGAAATTCTTTAGGTGCAGGTGAACAACTTTTTATAAAGACAGCTCCAATTTCACCCCCTTTCTTGCCTTGTATTGCAGTGTAGTGGTCTTTGGCGATCTGTCAAAACTACACACTTTATGAATACTGTAGTCTAGTTTTAGCCAATTACATTACATCTGAGTATTACATTGACATTTTAGTACCAACAAACAATTTGTACATTTTGAATGATGACAGTGTCCCATGACTGCCAACGAAGAAGGAGAAAAGTAATATTAAATGAGTAATTAAATCCTAAAAAAGTTAGTGAAACACACTCTGGAATGCACACCAAATAAAGACCCGAATGAGAGTTTCACAGAGGAGAATGCTGTCGAAAAACTATACGTTTGTGAGAGTCAGGTCACAGTGGATACAAACACAACCAAGGACAACCAAAACTCTTTGGCGATAGCAGTTATACTAATTCCAACAACCATTGTAATAACAGCGAAACAAGAGCAAATCCAAGTTGTGCCCTATTCTCACTGTCACTTGAAAGGAACGTTACAAATATGTTTTAATGTTGTAAATTTAGTTGTAGCTGGATACTCTACCGTCAAAGAATAGTAATTGTTTTTGTCATTGTATTACATAGCATAGCACAGCACAGCACATGGTGCACACAACAAGAAGTGTCTTCTGTATTTAACCCATTACCCACACTGTGCAGGGGACCAGTGTGTGGGGACGGTACCTTGCTCAGTGGAACCCTAGTGGCACCTTGATCTTTCAGGATATGAACAAGACTTCGATTATGAGTCCATTTCCTTACCTGCTAGGCCACTACTGCCCACTGGAAAGGTCTAGAGCATATTTCAACTGTGGACCAAGGTGAATCAGAATCAGTCCCTCCAGACCAACATGTGTTGAGGTTTGGGCAACTGGTCTGAGATGTTTCTCAGGTAGTTGTACAACACAAAAGCATCTTCTCTCTGCTGCAATTTTTCCCACAAATCTGTAATTATAGCACTATTATCACAGTACTGCGGGCTGGATGAATGACACTGGTGGACCAGAGGGAATGTAGCCTAGGCACAAAGCTCCAGCACCCACGCGCCCTGTTGCGTCTCAAAGGGGGGGGGGGTGGTCAGTCGTGTCCCATCACCTCTGTCCTCTGTGTTTTTCTCCCTCATCTTTCAGTACTCTTGTTCCCTTTACCTCTACAACTCTTCCAACGTCATTCCTCCATCTCTCTCTCTTTACACTGCTCAGTCCTCCCATCTCGCTCCGTCACCCCATCACTGATCTGATCTGCTGGCTGGGCCGGAACTCAGGAGGACTTTTTGCTGCACAGCCGCTTCCCTCCAGCACACTCATTCCCTGCCATTTATGAGGCGGCGAGGTAATCACGTTGCAGCAGGGGCTGCATCTTCCCTCTTTATCTTGAGTGTCAGTGTAAATGAATCCCCAGCTCCTGGCTGCTGTCCTCACACGTTTTTCCAATCAGCCCGTCACAGTGGAGGGCTAATGACGGGGCATCTGTCTGTCAGCTCGCACCAGTCAGCATTCGGCGGCGCAGTGAGGCAATGTACTGTCCAAACAGAACCATATGGCAGTCAGCATGGCGCAGCAGCATCAAAATGGTGCCGCCTTAAATCGGCACCGTATGTATTTATTATCGCAGACGTGATGCGAGATGAATGAAAAAAACACGTTGGCCATATTGAGTCTGGTCAGCTTTACACAAATGAATGCAGAGTACATCAAAATGCCCCACCCCCACCCCCAGAACAGACCGTTTATCACTAGGGGCCATATCCAAATGCATGGGCGAAGTGCTCTGAAGACAGACAAACAGCACGTCACTCGACCTGTGAGCAGGTTGTATTTTTATGGAGTTTTCTGTCTCTGTATTTCATAAAAAGGGTGGTAGTAGCCTAGTGGGTTAGACACTCGCCTGAGAACCAGAAGACCCAGGTTCAAATCCCACTTACTACCATTGTGTCCCTGAGCAAGACACTTAACCTTAAGTTGCTCCAGGGAGACTGTCCCTGTAACTACTGATTGTAAGTCGCTCTGGATAAGGGAGTCTGATAAATGCTGTAAATGTAAATGTAAATGTAAATGTCATACAGTTATTTTTTTAACGGCCCGGCTTCCCAGCAGAACACATCACATTTAAACAACACGTGCAATAAAGTGCACACATTACAGCAGCCCTTGATCAGGGCTGGGGTCTAGGAATGGACCAGAAATGGGGAAAGAGGGGTTACCACGTCAAGCAGCCTTATGCCGGTGTTTTTATGGTGTGTAAAGGGTTAGGGTTGATTTATGGATGGGTGGAGGAGAGGAAGGTAGGACCCTTGAAGTTTATTCCAGCCCTCCTCCTGCACAGTTAAGATAGGAGATGGAAGACTCTTTGTCTTCACCTGGACTTCAAAAAACGACCTCTGACCCCCTTCAGCCACTCCTGCCCGGGATCTGCTTACACTCCGTGCCTTCTGGCTGCTTGCTCGGGTCTCCTCCCTGTCTCTTAATCACAGGAGCGTGGGCGCGAACCGCGATTCATGGAGCAGTGGGTCTGGGAGCTGCCGATTCAGGTGAAGTGTTTGTCTAATGGAAACACAGCGGTGTTCAACGTGTACGTGCCTCCTGTGGAGATGTTCTTGCTCTTGTTTGGAAAAATCGATGTACTCCTGATTTTGGGTTACAAGAACTAAGCTTTTATTGCGTAAGCCAGAATGGGGGGAAAATAAGAAACCTAAATCAGAGAATAATGAAGGGAGCCTTTTACACCTCCCATTGTAATTGGAGGCTACTTGGTTTAAGTGAATGTTTTACATTGGTTTCTGTTGGACAGCTAGAAGTGATTGGCTGCCTGTCCATCCTGGGCAGTTTCTCCGTGTCTCCGCACAGAAAATGAAAGAGAGGGCGAGATGAGGCCTGGGGAATTTATGCCTCCTATCACAATCCTTTCATCTTCTAGTGCACACTGAAATAATTGAAAAGCATAGTTGTCACCATTTGATAGCACTTTTTGAATTAGACAAGTCTCTGTCATCAATAATTCAGTGTTCAAATGAGATGGCATTCATTACAGGGATCAGGGATTTTCGTCTCAAGTAGTCTAACTTTTTTTTTCTTCTTCATTTTTTTGTGCCTTTTTGCACACAGGGGAGGGATGGCTTACTTTTTAAAATGTATAATCCACTTAGTTAGAACAGTACATTAAATATGAGACTTATGGAAGCAGGACCTTCCTCTTGTCTTTCTGCCCGCTGGATGCAAACCTATTAAAAAGTCTGTTAGACACGCTTCCTGACGGGCAGCAGCCATGAAAGTCCCCGTCCACGTGAAGTTCTTTAATGTGCAGTCTTGCATTGGCCATAAAATACGGTCCTCGTGAGAACCAGATGAACAGAAGCTCTCTTGACCTTTGAACCTTTCAGGTGTCAGACATTGCTGGCCCTCTGGCCCAGTTGTGCGAGGGCGTCGAGGGAAAGGGGTGAAATGGGAAGCCCAGGGATATTTTGTGGTTGAACGGCTAGCTCTGCATGGGGGAACGGAGCCTTTTTTCTGCTCTCCGCCACAGTCTTTTGCTCAGAAAGCGTGTTAGTGCTGGGGCTGGAGAGCTCTGTGGCTAAAGGGCAAGAGCTGCCTGCCAGACAGAAGATCTGAAGAAACCGAAGTCCCTAACTCAAGCCTACATTAGTCTAAATTTGGCTGATGAAGTCAATTGGAATTAAATTGATGACTGATTCACAAATGTTATATTATTATCATTAATATTATTTAATTAATAGACACTTTAGCTGACTGAAATGAAACATGCATGTCCTTAAACATGCTCGTGACTAAAACTCAAGTATATTTTCCTATAAGTTTCTGTTTGAGGAAGACACTAATTAGAACTAAAAAGTTCTTCATATGACCTCTGAAGTCTACGCCCCATCTTTCTTATCCCGTAAAAGAACGAGATGATTTGTAGGCATAGAGAACCTTTCAACTCAAAGCAGAACCATATGGGAACAATATGGCAGTGAAAAGAGTTTCCTTAAGATCAGAACTCTTGGCCATGCTCAGGTCTGAGTGGATGCCTCCTCTTTCATGCTTTCATTCTCCTGTGTTCTCAATTATCAGAATGCAGGAGACAATCTTGCTGTAGTATTAGATGTTGATATAAGTCTGAATATTGGAATGAATTACAGTTACTGCTACATTATTCCTGTCAGATCTCATATATTTATTTACACCAATCAAGTTTAATGGGTTATTTATTACAGGAAACAGGATGAGACTGAAATATAAGGTCTGGACCAATTAGAAACTGATTAGCTATTTTAGATTTGAATTTTTAAAATCGAATAGATTTTAATGTAGCTTGAGCAAACAAAGTCTCAGTGTGCAATCGGAGTAGCTTACACGTTTGTCACTATGATAAAAGATGTGAGGTGTTTGGAAGATCCCAGCTAAACCCTAAAAATATATGTGTTCCAAATATTCTAGTTTCTGACAGCAGGTGCATCTCCGTGGAGCTGCAAACCGGCTGCCAGCAGTTGCTAGCTGTAAGATGATTCTCTGATTGTGGTTGTTCTGTGCCCGGCGTGTGTGTTTATTGTGCTTCTTGTCAAACCCCCAGGTGTCATGTTAGATAGACCCGCACAATACTGCTTTCCATAACTTGAAAGCACAGCTGATCTTTCATCTGTTTCCTCATTCTTTCACATTTTTCACTGTTCACAGTTGTAGTGGCTGTAGTAGAAGCGTGAGGGATGGCTCTCATGGCATGTACATACCCGTACCTGTGTCCCATACCTTGAAATAATTATTGCTCACCCACTTAAAGACAACGTTTGCTCTGCATCTCCATGTGTAATTTGTGGCTTGGAAAGTGATAGGATCAGAGTGAACGTTAGTGACTCGATTGTGTTACAGTGGAAAAAAGATCCCGGCTCATGCAAAACACACACAGACACACACAGACCCACTGCAGGAGGTGACAGATGTCGACTGGAGCAGCAGGACATAGGCGGAGCCCAGAGTTGACAGGTCACCTCTAACACCAACCCACCCATACATTTGCACAGACTTAGTTTAATTAAGCAATGAATTGAATGAAAGTACAAACACACACACACACACACATGCACAGAATACACACAATCATCTCTGGCTGCATTTGTTTCCTGTGTGTATGTGTGTGTGAAAAGTGCCACCCCAATGTGTGTCATGTCCACCGGCTTAGATAATACTGTGCACTAGTGTCTTTGTTTGCACTAACGTGTGCCCGTGAACGAGGTTCTGCATTGATTAGGTTCTCCCTCCACTTTCTCAGTTTGGGGAGATGAAGAACAGAGGCGTTTTTTTTTCTAGCAGACCTCTTCCCATTGAAGTCCTCCTTGTTTACCACCTCTGTTAAACACATGAGTCTTCGCGCACTAAAAGCAAGACACATACACTCACGCATAAGTGTTCACTTTTTGCTTTTATGCCAGTGGTCAGGGGGCATACGACCAGCAGCAGCATTAATGACATTTTCTGGGGCGCCAGATGAGGATTTTACTGCCCAAAGCTCCCCGGAGTCAACAGAGCGGCCAGATAACAAAAGCTCGGTAGCAAATAAACTCAAGATCCTCTTTCATTATTTTTCCGCCCACTAAAATGGACGTGACGACGCGGTCTCCAAAAAAGATGCGTGAATTAAGTTTTTTTTCTTTCTTTTTAACACCCAGAGGAAATGACAGATATGTAAGACATTTTTTTTTTCTTTTTCTTCTTCCTAAGCATTCACTTTTAATTATGGCGTAGCAGTCAATTTTCAGGTTGAACTGCCGAAAAGAGCAGCATGAAAATTGCCACAGAGTATTTGGGGCGTTATCTTGGGCAAGGTTTAGCTGAACACACATATTTGCAGTGAGTAACAAGTCCAACCTTTGAAGTCTTCGCGCGAGGGGCCGTCTTTGATGTTCTCAGCCTGCCGCATTTCTGCTGGGAGACCTGACAGTGAGGAGCTCGATGGAGAAGACATTAGCTCCCTCCTGGCCCCGAGTGCAGCGAGATAAAAGGCAACGTGCCCGTTCCGTCTCGCCCAGTAACGCAGCTGCCGTGCTTTGGTTTAAGCTGGGTCGCACTGGGCTATAGGGAGCAGACAACTGAGCTGGGACAAGAAACTGTGTTCTTCTTTTGAAGCCTACAATAAATACAATGCTGTCAGTTCTGTTTAACATACGTTTGGAGTGAGTAAGGTGCCAAGTGAATGCTTTTTCCACTCAGCGTTCTTCCCATAAGCCTTTGCTCATTGCCTGGGCTTCAGACAGGTCCAGTCTGATTATTAAATGTCAGCAAATGCATGTCAACCACATTTATTTGTTCATACATCTTTTAAGACACATAGATTAACATTCATTGCACCTCGCGGCCACTCAGCTAGCCAGAGGTTTGGCACATATCTTGCAGAAAAATAAAGGATGCCTACCATAGCAGGGCTTTGCCACCATAACTTTAACCCACGGTCTCAATAAAGTATGGCAAATCCTACCATATATCTGAAATTCAGTATTAAATCTGGTAATGAAATTAGCATCAACCTTTGCATTATATTAAATTTGATGTGTGTTGCAGAGAATGTTCACCGGCAAACATATTAGTTTTACTATTAGTTTTGAACTCTTTTTTCATTAATATATTTGAGCCATGCATTTGAATCCCCCCACCCGTGCCTGTACTTTTACAAACTCTTACTGATCCTCAATGCTCCACTACAAGCTTCCATTTCTGATAGGCTCAGATTCTGCTTGTATTACCCAATCATCCCATTAAATCAATCTAGTGGCATTTTCATACTAAACAGGGATGGGATGATGAACTCGCATAAAAGGGACAAAAAAGCTCTTCTGTCAAACAAATCCAGGTGGCATCAAAAAAGTATAACAATGCGAAAACAATACATAAACTGAGCTCAAAGCTCAAAAAGGGCGAAATAAAACTGTAGTGACGGGAGGATGGGGGATGAAAAGGATGTCAACATGTAGTGAAATCCATGTTGAAGACGTTTACAAAATTACAAAGCAGACTAACGGCAGTTAAGTGAACACAACAAAATGTGTCCTCTGCATTTAACCATCACCCTTGGTGAGCAGTGGGCAGCCATGACAGGCGCCCGGGGAGCAGCATGTGGGGACGGCGCTTTGCTCAGTGGCACCTTGGCGGATCGGGATTCGAACCGTCAACCTTCTGACTACGGCGCTAGGCCACCTCTGCACTGTGTTACGATGTTTGTTGTAATGGTGCTATGAGCTGTGTGCAGGATGTTGACTCCAGCTTTAGTCATGTGTGTGGCACAGCGAGGTGCATTGAGCCTCATCAAGATGCAGCTTGGCGCGCAAGGTACCGTGTTCCACTCGTGCTTTTATTTGTCTGTTTGTTTGCTCATCTAAGACTCCATCTCTCCCAGAGTCCCCTGGCATGAACTGGAGTTTGTCTTTTCCTCTGTATCTGTATTCCAATTCACTGCACCGCATGTGTGTGTGTGTGTCTGCATTTGGCTCAGCATCCTTGTTCGTGGAGATCCTGGAGAATCCCTTGGTGATGAATTGTTTGGCCGGAGTTTGAAGCGAACATTTATGTAGCTGCTCAGTCCACTGGCAATTGCACTCGATGTTGTCTGATGTCTTTATCACGATTTCCACAACTGTAATTTTTGACAGGCTTCCAGAAAATTGAACATCCATATCTTGTTTGTAAAGTGCTCTTGACCCTCATGAAGCTTCACCTGTGGAGATGTCTGTTTGTTCACATGGACCACTGGAAGCACGGAGGTTCATTCAGGCCATGTATAATTTACTGAGAATGGCAAATGATATGTCCAACAGGGAATATCTCTCACTCACTCTCTCTCTCTCTCTCACACACACACACACACACACACACACACACACACACACACAATTAAAGATAAGGGTGGTAGTAGCCTAGTGGGTAACACACTCGCCTATGAACAAGAAGACCCAGGTTCAAATCCCACTTACTACCATTGTGTCCCTGAGCAGGACACTTAACCCTGAGTGTGTCCAGGGGGGGACTGTCCCTGTAACTACTGATTGTAAGTCGCTCTGGATAAGGGCTCTGGTAAATGCTGTGAATGAATGTAAATGAATGTAAAGATAAAACACAAATATGGTGGCTACTTTGCTGTTTAGCCAGCTCAGCGAGGCTTGTGAGGATGCTGCATCCAAGCAATGATGAACAAGGTCATTATTGTTACGAACAGGATGTGTGTAAAAGAATATTGCTTGCCAGAACCAGTTCGAAGTGGAGCGCAGATTTAATTTCAATTTGAAAGATCCATTTTTTTTATTTTAAGTTTTGCATTAACCTAGTTACAACACTTATTACAACTCTAGATGCGTTTCTAACCACCTGTGCATGTCTGCATGGATTGACACGTTACATTACATGTGCATGTTTGTATGTGTGATTGTCCGCCGGCGCGCTGTGTACTGTCTCCTCCTGCACAAAGCCTCTTTTTCCCCTCTTCTTTGTGGATCCTCTCCTGCCTTGTTCTGACACTGATCTCTTTCATGCCGCAGCAGCAGAGAGCAGGCACATCTCCATTTCACAGACCCCGGCATCAGACCGAGGTTGTGTTGTGTCCAAAGACCTGCCAGATCAAAAAAAAAAAACCCGACTCCTCACTTCTAAAAGCACTCCAAAGCTGCATGACGATACCGAGCTCGGGCAAGCCCCGGAGCGCCAAAAACTGCACACCAGTCACCGCCGCCATGCCGAATTTTGGCATGAGACGCCCCATTCCAGACACTGACAGGCCTCTAAGTCTAAGGCCTCTCTGCCTGAGTTCGTAACGCGGCCTTCGCTGTGATGTCCTCAGAGAGAGAATTAAACTCGGCTTTGCCTCTTTTGTTTTTATGTTTCGTGGGTTATTTCCGTCGGATGTGTAAGAAAGCCCAGCTGAGGAGTAAACCTTCAGCTCTGCGCCGATGTCTGGCAGGGAAGTGTTTCTGGAAGGTTCTTAATGGGAGACAGGTTGTCCTTTCATGATGACAAGAGCTAATGTTGTAAAAAGATTTACTGACTTTGGGGGATTTTGGGACTGAGTGTGTTTGAAGATGATGAACCCAGACTGGGATTGGCTGTCTCAGTGGTTCACTTTCACTGGTGAAGATGGTGAGGACCCATTCGCATGACATTTACAAAACACTGAACATAAGCACACATAGTAACCTCAGACAGGACACACCGCCAACATGACAAGACAAAGACATGCTACGAACTGCACACACTCGGGAATCGAGGCAACACTGTCCACAGTAAACTCTGGTCCAGACATGGATCCGGAAACATGGGTGTCCATGACACTTCCACACAATGCACAATCACACAGGACACCCAGACATGCATGAAAACTAGTCGGTGGTTTGCATTATATTAAAGCTTGTAGTCCACTGTGTGTTGCAGAGAATGTTCACCGGCAAACTTTACAATTAGTTTTGAACTCTTTTACATTCATTTCAATCCCCCCACCCGTGCCTGTACTTTTACAAACTCAGTGACGATTCTTACTGACCCTCAATGCTCCACTACAAGCTTCCATTGCTGATAGGCTCAGATTCTGCTTGTATTACCCAATCCCTAGTCCTTGCACCCCAACAAATCAATCCAGTTGTTTTTTCATACTAAACAGGGATGGGATGATGCTGCATTTATCACAGCTCGCATAAAAGGGACAAAAAAAGCTCTTCTATCAAACAAACCCAGGTGGCATCAAAAAAGTATAACAATGTGAAAACAATACATAAACTGAACTCAAAGCTCAAAAAGTGCACCAATAACACCCGGACATGCATGAAAACTAGTTGGTGGGCTTCACACAAGTGTATTTCAAGATCACTTTTCTCCTAAACCTAAATTTGTTGAAATAAAATCCACTTCTGCTAGATTTTTCCAACAGACTGTAAAAAGTGTGTGCACTTTGTAATTAAATTATGTTGCACGGGAGCCGACTACACTTGTCACTTATACTGAGTACACGTCACACATCGCCATCATTAGCTTAGCATTCCCAAAGAAACACAACTCACCGTATGTTCCGTAAAGGTTCATTTATTAACTCCACAACAACAGTGAGGTACCCACTGCTTCAGCTCCACTATTCAACCATAATTTCACACAATTACGCACGGGGAAGAGATATGTGCGATATGTCTTGTGGGTTATGGAAGAGTGGATTGTGAACATGTGTGTGTGTATATTGCTGGAGTCACCATGATTGATGACCACCTGCTCACCCCATTACGAGACGGTGGTGGGGTGTATTTAGGGGGGACAGAGTAGTAAGGAGAGGGGCTTCGTGTCTCAAGGTCAGGTTGGTGTTCGGTTGACTCGATGTATTGTTGTATTGTTGTAGCAGCTTGCTTTGAGGCTCGCTGTGTACTGATGTTTTTCTTTTTCTTCAGATTCTTGTTAAAATCTTTGAGCACCTTCCCTGCACCTTGTTCCGGGTTTGGGCTCTTTGGTGGCAGCGCAAGTGAAGACAGGACACGTACGTCCCTGCTTCACACAGACCAAATGCTAAAGTAAAAGAGGCTTGGCAGCCAGGCCGGGCTCATTTCATCTTTAATTATAAAGTACAATGGAAGAACTCTGCAAGTAAACATTCCAACTCAACTTCATTAAACTGCACATTCCACCTCCCCCGTCTTTTCCTCCTGTTGTTTCACTTCAGCCGCTGTGTAACACACTTGACTGGGCTTGAAACAGGGAGGATAATGAAAAGGGAGGGATGGGGGGGTGCTCGCACACACACACTCGTTCGCGAAGGAGGGGACCGCTTCACCACCCACACCGCGGGTCAGGAGGGTCACCCGGATACTTGCCATGCGCGGCTGTGGGGCTTGAGAGAACGTCTCAGGGGTGATGAGTGAAAGGGGTCCACTTCCAGTTACAACGGTGGTGGCCTCAGTTACAAAGGAGCTTGTGGGGGGTGGAATACGGGTTGTCCAGTGTGTTTTTTAGCGCTGATGCCAGTCGTTAGAAATCTAGGCGACTGATTTATTTAACATGAAACTTGAAATCCAAAATGAGTGTACTGTAGGCCCAGATGAAAAGAATAATGGCCTTTTTAGTTATTTAAAAAATACAAGAATGAACTAGGTCATCTCTGGATCTGTCAATTTACTAAAAGTAAACAATGAAGTGAACTAGTTCTATAATAATTGTTCTTTTTCAGTGTGAATTGGCAAAAGATGTTCTTCATTTCCTCATCTGCACCTTTTATCATTTGAATTCATATCATCATCGCCTGTATGTGATTTGATATCATATTTCAGTAAGTGACACTGACTTGCATCCACCGGATTTGCCTTTTTTCTTCTCAATTTACATAACATTTTACCTCCGTCAGCCATTTCTCCCAAGTCTCTGCTTATCAAGCAGATTCTCCGGGCTCTGGTTTTCACAAGCGGTTTGGATCCAATGCAAGTCAATGCGCTGATCGCTGAACTGGGATGCCCCCCGTCTAAAGTACCTAGCCCACCTCGTCCTCCTCCCCGTGACTGTCCTGGATTGGGCAGACAGGTCGTGGCCACTCGCTGTGAACCCCCAGCCTCTGTCCTGTCGCGAAACGCTGCCGCGTGCGGACAGGCCGCGGCGGCGGTCCCAGAGCAGGAATAATCGAATGTGAAACTGGGCCGAGAAGCCGCGCGACAGTCCGAACAATCCGCCGTGACAGGGCGGACGGGAAACCGCCCTCGGGGGGGGGCGCCCACCCTAATCAGGTGACCGCCGGCTCGTTCCACATGACCAGCTACACCTCCAGGGAGCCGGTTCACCTTAGTGACTGGGCTCAGGTTGTGACGCGGTGGAGGAAAGGCCGCGTTCAGATTCGTGTTTGTTTGTCCCAGCGGCGCAAGGACACGGGGAAAATTGGCAGCGCGGTCAATCGTCCTGAGAAACACACGTGTTTACTTATTAATGCCGTCACATACCGCTCCTCCTGAAATATGGATGCCCTGTTTTGAAGAACTAAGAAATGAGTGGAGGCGGGGGGGAAGGATCATTCGCTTGCGATGCCTGTTGGCTGGCGCCGGTGTGATTTGTGCTGGTTTGATGGCACGCACGGAGCCATTGTCACCAGCGCTGTGCGGCGCTGGCCTTTGATCTCCACCGGAAAGAGCCGGATCGCTGGATTCTTTAAGAGACGTGCGGAGTGAAAAGGCGCGGCTATTCGCTATTCGCAGGTTCCCTCATTACAGCCTGGCTGTGAGCTTTCTGGTTTTTGTACAGAATTTGCGACTGTGCCTGTGTTCCGAGCGGAACAGAATTCAGCCGTCAAGGCGGCCCGTGCAGATCCGAGCAGCCTTCCGATGCGAGAGTCCATTTCAGGGCAGGTGCTGATACCGGCTGCCTTTCACCGGAACAGGATGCGGGAAGCGGTGGTCAGCCAAGTCTGACGGGAGAGCGCGGGATATGTTACTTATTGTTCTTTCCTTTAAATAAAGAGAGCGCCACTGTAGGTCCAGAATGACGGAATCTTTCTCCAGTGGTCACTGGGCAAGATGTGTATATATGATTAGAGGCAAGCTAAATTTATTCTAAATTATTTTGATTATTATAGAACCTTTATTACAGTTTAATCGGTGCAAGACGTGCAGATTTCCTGGGTTTTTTCAGAGTGTGGGCATGGGACGGCGTGTAGGGGACTGTGACAGGCCGTTTAGAGACCTGTGTCAGGAGCGCGTTAGTTCTGCTCTGGCTTCACTCACACAAGCTGCCCTGCACATGGTGACTTTTACACTGACATGATTTTTTTTTTAAGATACTTTTAGAGCTGGTTAGGTGTTTTTTTTTACCATGAGATTAAGCAGCGGAGTTATTTTTTTATTTGATATGAAGTCATAATTAATGTAACGTAAGATAATCTTCACTTCTTCACTTGTTCACTTCATCATTTTCACTTGTTACAGCAGCACAATGTGAAAATGATAAAAATCTTATGTATTTATACTCTCTAAAACAGGTTGAGCAGTGTTATATTAACCTACTGTTAAAAAAAGTTGGAATTATATGCAGAATTATATGCACCTTGCTCTACAGGTGAAGTGCTTTGTAGGTAAAGGAGATGCTTAGGTTCCTCATGCTTTGTGTACGAGATGATGGATGGAAGATAGCTTGGCATCTAACTGTATTAGATGTACTTAACATTTCAGAAATGTCAAGTACTTCGATGTGCCGGGTGCTTTACTGAAATTGCTGTTTCTGGCATGGATTCTGTGTAAAATCTAAATTCTGCGTGGATGGAAAATGGAAAGGCAATTCTCTCCCCAGAGATGGCACTTACCTCTGTCTGTGGAACCTTCTGGAATGTTCTGCCAGCTCTGACGTCCAGCCAGTTGGCCAAAGAGGCACGAGGACAGCCGACAGGATCCTGCAGCTTCCATGCTGTCCCTGCCACTTCCCATAATACACAAAAGAACCACACTGGTTGTCACATAAGAAAAAAAACACCAGACCAATAACATCCCACAACATGCACACACACACAAAGACACATTAAGTCCAAATTTTCTGTGCTGTGTCCAGATTCCAGCCTGGGGACGTATTGCACAGCAGTGCTTTATTTAAGCTGAAATCTGGACCTGACTGAATATTTTTTTAAAGTAAAATTTTAAAGGGAAGTGATTGTCACACGTGATACACAGCAGCACAGCACACAGTGCACACAGTGAAATTTGTCCTCTGCATTTAACCCATCACCCTGAGTGAGCAGTGGGCAGCCATGACAGGCGCCCGGGGAGCAGTGTGTGGGGACGGTGCTTTGCTCAGTGGCACCTCAGTGGTACCTTGGCAGATCGGGATTCGAACCAGCAACCTTCTGATTACGGGGCCGCTTCCTTAACCGCTAGGCCACCACTGCCCCATGGACATGGACATGAGTGACATGAAGGAGCGGCCAGTCCTTTTTACTTTTACGACTCGCTGCTCAAGTTGTCTAGAGTGACAAAAACCCGAAGAGTGACCCTCTATCCACCTTTTTTCCCACAATGTGGCATGGGAATTCAAATTTCTGCATCTTCTCTGTCTTTCTGCTCAACACTTGAGACGCCTGTCCCTACCTTTGGGAGGAGATTCGATTTTGACCCATCGGATCCAGACACCCATCAGATCTGTGGATGGATGTGCTCAGATCAGAGAGACCCGGTGTCAGAGGTGGCATTAGTGTCCAGGGGTGTGCCTGATCAAGCCCATATGCTCTGGCCCCTCTCCATGGGCTCTGCAGCGACCGCCGGCACCAGCTGAGGGGATGCCTGACTGTGTCGTGAACTCTCAGCGAGAGTTGCTTTAATGACCTGTCATAGTGCTTGTTTTGCTGGGGGAACCTGAGCCCGAATATGTTTGTTATTAGCGTCGGCGAGAAGAAAGGAGAAAGCCGGGCAGGAAAAGAAGAAGAAAGGGAATACCAGAGCGGAGCAGGAGGTGATGGGGGTGCTGCCTGCAGGCTGTGTGTGCATCAGCAGGCGTTAGGCGGGGGTTGTTTGGCTGAGGATGTATTTGTGCAGGGACCCCTGTCCCTTGCTATGTGCTTTTTTCTGTGTGCGTGTAGAATCTGCGTGTTAGGGGGGTTTTGTACATGCAGGAAGTAACCGGCTCCACGGGGAATAGGTCACAGAGGGCTTTGGCCAGCGCCGCCTGCGGAAGCATCTCAGTGAGCCATGAAGGAGCAAATAAGCCTCGCAGGACCGGCTGGACGTGGCCCACAATGTGCCATTATTTCTCCCACATCAGGGAAGGGAGGGAGCAGAGCAAAAAACATCTCATTATGCGGCTATACGCCATTCCTGGCACCCGACGTTAACATGCCAATTCGTTTTTGGTTTAGGCGTCGTTCTAATTTATTTTAAGGTGAGTTGTGTGTAAGTCGGCCGCCATCATTATGCAAACCAGCATGTGTCATTGAAGCAGGCAGAGATTTGTTACCGCTGTCACGACTACGGACTTACGAGGGAAGGAAGCGCAGAGGTTTGACATACTGGGAACGGGGTTTTATTAATACAAACAATAAAGAAATACAAATAAACAGCGGCGCGGTGGCCGAAAACGATTTAACTTAAATAACGAACTGAAACTAACCCGTAGGCGTGTGGCGATTGCCAGAACTCAAAACACTCATAACAAAACCAGGTCAAGTTCGTGCAGAGTCCACGAAAATGCCAGCGACCCCGAACGGGCGGAAACTTCCGGCATTTATGGGGCGTCAGGATTAAAGTCAGGTGTGGAGGCCAGCTGCAGGCAATCCTGACAGAGCCCCCCCTCCAAGGGCTACGTCCTCGGAGCCCCAACAGTACCATCAGTGGAGGCGGCGGGGCGGACGGCGGCAACCACAGGGCTCCTGCCCTGCTGTATCCTCCCCTTGGAGGACCCGGTCCCTCGGGCTGGCTCCCCGGCGTGGTCAGGCGTGGCGGCCACGGTCCCTCGGGCTGGCTCCCCGGCGTGTTCAGGCGTGGCGGCCCCGGTCCCTCGGGCTGGCTCCCCGGCGTGGTCAGGCGTGGCGGCCCCGGTCCCTCGGGCTGGCTCCCCGGCGTGGTCAGGCGTGGCGGCCCCGGTCCCT
This sequence comes from Denticeps clupeoides, assembly GCF_900700375.1. Taxonomy (NCBI): domain Eukaryota; kingdom Metazoa; phylum Chordata; class Actinopteri; order Clupeiformes; family Denticipitidae; genus Denticeps; species Denticeps clupeoides. The sequence continues at coordinate 29,337,308 of NC_041711.1, read as the reverse complement.
CGGGCTGGCTCCCCGGCGTGGTCAGGCGTGGCGGCCCCGGTCCCTCGGGCTGGCTCCCCGGCGTGGTCCCGCTTGGCGGCCCCGGACCCTCGGCCTGGCTCCCCGGCGTGGTCCCGCTTGGCGGCCCCGGACCCTCGGCCTGGCTCCCCGGCGTGGTCCCGCTTGGCGGCCCCGGACCCTCGGCCTGGCTCCCCGGCGTGGTCCCGCTTGGCGGCCCCGGACCCTCGGCCTGGCTCCCCGGCGTGGTCCCGCATGGCGGCCCCGGACCCTCGGCCTGGCTCCCCGGCGTGGTCCCGCATGGCGGCCCCGGACTCCCGTAACCTGCACACAATAATCAGGGCCGATCCATCTGGGTACGTGTGGGCCCTGTCTCCACATGTCCCCTCTGACACGTCTTGTGTCACCCCCCTGCACCGCGCAGGGAGATTGTCCCAGAGCCTCCGGCGACTGTTCCAGGCACCCCAGGCTGGTGCCTTCTGGGACTATGCAGCCCCTCTCGCTGCACGGCCCTGGTGCCAAGGGGGGGGCATTGCCAGACCATCCGGCTAGCCCCTTCTGCGTCCGTTGGGACAAGCAGGCCCTCTTCCTGTCTGTCCCAGCTGGGTCCTCATGCCTACCCGGGGGCTCTATGGCGCTCCACCCCTCTGGAGGCAGACGCAGGCCCATGCCTGGCCCGCCCTCCTCACTGGCTACCGGAGGACCCAGCTCCATCGCTTCCCCACCTCCCCTCCCCTCAGGAGGAGTCCCCAACCCGAACTGCACCCCCCCAAAAAATTCTTTGGGGAGCACCCCCCCCGGCTGGACTTAGGGGTACCTTGGGGCTTGTCCACCTCGCCTTGGACCAGCACATTCGGGTCAGGAACCTCCTCCCTGGGGTTCGGCTCCGCGGCTGGGTCGCCATCTGGTGGACACAAAGAGGGGAAGTGGGGGCGACATACGGACACATATGTCACACAGACACACACAGACAGAGACAGACAGAAGAGAGGGTCGTCTGGCTCCCTCTCTGGGCTCTCCAGGACCTCCTCAGGGGGGCACAGCCAGGATCTCGGGAGGTGCGACCTTCTCGTCGCCCGCCAGTGCTTGGTCTTCTTGCCCCGGATCCTGACTGGCGCTGGACGTGGTGGAGGGGCAGAGTTCGATCCCTGGCTCAGGCTCTGGCCGATCAAACTCCGCCCTCAGTCTCTGCTGGAAGTCCCGAAAACTGCTGTCTGTCTCTCCCTGTTGCCAGAGGGCTGCGCTCCAGCCCCATGCTGACCCAAGCAGACACGAGAGGATGGTGGTGGTCTTATCAGTGTCTGCTGCCCCACTGAAGGGTCCCGGGACAATTGGGCTGTCCCACATGGGGCTGGGCACGTTGCTGGAGATGGTGGTAGGTGTGTGGTGTGGAGGGGGGTGGACGTCTTCTCCAGCAGGTGTGGACGCTGGTGCTGCGCTGCCTTTTCGCTGGGGAACGTCCGGGCAGAGGGAAGGCGGGTCGGCGACTGGAGCAGGAATGGAGGGATTCCCTGCGAGGCAGTCCCGGCAGCGCAGTTGCTGGCTGGCGACATCCCGTCGCCCTCTTCCACCAGCTTTCCTCACACTGCTGGGAGGGACGTGGGTCTCCACGGACCTCGTGACGATCCTGGTCGTCGTCCGTGTCAACCTCGTACCCCCGGAAGTCACATGGGTCATCACGGACGCCGCGATGATCTCGGACGCGCACGCTGGGCGGAGCCATCCCGGCACCGACCGCCCACCGAAAATCCACGTCATCATCGCTTTCGTCATCCGTGTCCTCCCACCGGTGACTCCGAGGGTCGTCCACCCTGCGGACATCCTGGACCCATGGCGCGATAAGCTCCCATGGGCAGTACTCTGGCCATTCGGGCTGGAGGCTGCCCACCTCCTCGCTGGAGGAACGCCGTCGTTGTTGTTGCCGCTTCTCACCCCCCTGGAAGTGACGTGGGTCCCCACGGACCTTGCGACGATCGCAGACTGGCGCGATGGGCGGAGCCCAACTCTCGTCTCCCGTGCTCTCGTCGTCATCCGTGTCGTCCCAGTCCACGGGGAGCCTTGCCAGCAGAGCGCAGAGTTCTTGGCTCGACATGCCGAAGATCGTGGGGGTCGCATCTTCTGCGCTCGCTGCCCACGTCACTTCCTCGCTGCTGCCGACGCCAACGTCCTCGCTCCGCCTCCTCACCCGCCGACGTTGTCGCTTCCGGGTTTCGCGGAGTTTCCCGGGGGTGACGTCATCACGCGGCGCCGCGTACCACGGCTTCTCGGGGAGAAAACGCTCCACCAGAACGGGCGGCGCGTCTCTCCCCTGGCGTCCGCGTTCGCCGCGCCGGGCTGCGTCCTTCGCGGCGTTTCTTCTCCTCTGCTTTCCACCTCTGCGCTTTTGGGTGGGTCGCTGGCATTCTGTCACGACTACGGACTTACGAGGGAAGGAAGCGCAGAGGTTTGACATACTGGGAACGGGGTTTTATTAATACAAACAATAAAGAAATACAAATAAACAGCGGCGCGGTGGCCGAAAACGATTTAACTTAAATAACGAACTGAAACTAACCCGTAGGCGTGTGGCGATTGCCAGAACTCAAAACACTCATAACAAAACCAGGTCAAGTTCGTGCAGAGTCCACGAAAATGCCAGCGACCCCGAACGGGCGGAAACTTCCGGCATTTATGGGGCGTCAGGATTGAGTTCCGGTGTGGAGCCCAGCTGCAGGCAATCCTGACAACCGCATGTTTAATTGATTTCATACAGAAAAATTACGGAGGAAAGCGGCTTACGTGCTCCTGCTAGCTACTCGGGGGAAGAAGAAAAAAAAAATGTAACGCTGTCCCAAATAATTACAGTTGCTGTTCTCTCTCGGCTAACCACCCACCCCCCTGCCCACTGTCCCCCTTCTCCCCACCCGTCCTGTGCCAATTACAGTAAACCCCAGCCCAAAATACCAGGCCTTGTAACAGGATTAACGCGGCGCATTTAAGAGGGAGAGGAAATAATTAGTCTTATTACTGATAAAATTAATCAGGTTAACAGCCCAGCCTCATTATGTGTTTTTGGTCCCGCCTCTCCCACTCTTCCTCTTTCACTCTCCTCCTCTTGCCTACTCTCTCTCTTTCGCACTCATTTTAGATGATCTCTTGGAAAACATCTCCTCTACCCACTCTCTCTCGCAAAATCTCTCTGGCTGATGGGATGAGGTATTGGTGGTGTGTTTGTGTGTGTGTGTGTGTGTGTGTGTGTGTGTGTGTTTATGAGCGAGTGTGGGGCAAAGCAAACAGGATCATTGGGTGGACCGACCAAACGTCAGAGTTAGTTTAGTTTTTAGTTAAGTTTTTTTTTAGTTCACCGTTTTCATACTCTCACAATGTGCAATTTCATAATATTGAGTCTGCAAATCAGTTGGCTGCACACAAGGAAGATTCTTGCATCCTTGAGTCCTGGTGACATTCTTGTGTCACCTGAGGACCATCACAAGCCCTGCTGTGACTAATAAAACCTTCAAAGTGCTTCTCTGAGTAGTGTTCTGTTTGGACACTGATGACAGAGGTGCGTCAGAGGAAATAATGGAGCAACAGCAAGTGTAATAAGGTTTGGTAATTGTTGGAGTTCTGTGGAGAGTTGAGAGAAAATATTAAGAAATTTAATATGGGTGGTAGTAGCCTAGAGGGTAACACACTCGCCTATAAACCAGAAGACCCAGGTTCAAATCCCACTTACTACCATTGTGTCCCTGAACAAGACACTTGTTGCTCCAGGTTGCTCCAGGGGGGGGACTGTCCCTGTAACTACTGATTGTAAGTCGCTCTGGATAAGGGCGCTTGATAAATGCTGTAAATGTACATTTTTATACAATGACAGCCGTTTAAAGCCACATTAAGCCACATTTATTACACATAAATATATAAAGTAATGATTTCAGCAATATGTGTGGGAGAGAGAGAGAGATGAAAGCTCAATGGGGCAGTGGTGGCCTAGTGGTTAAGGAAGCAGCACCATAATCAGAAGGTTGCTGCCCTGCTCACCAAGGGTGGTGGTTAAAAGCAGAGGACACATTTCGTTGTGTGCACCATGTGCTGTGCTGCAGGGTTTCACAATCACTTCACTCTGCTAAAGAATGCAGAGCCCCCCCCCCCCACTCAAATCAAGCCTGGTGACAAGCACGGTGCTGCAATATACTCTAAACTGGATAAAATATTCTTTCAAGCGACTCCTAAATTGATCTTTTTTTCAAGGTAAACAGCCTTCAGCGAGAGGCGTTATTGAAATGTGCTCTGAAATTTGTTCCTGAAAGATGATCCCAATTCAACCTCCTGTGCCTCCGACATTGACGTGCGGCGGATTGAACAGCATTCAGCAGGTGGAATATTTCACAAATTATGCAAGCAAACTGTCAGCAGCGCTGGTGAAAGCATGTTTCTCAAGTAAACATCTCAATGCAGTGTTGGAAGCGAGGATTTGGGATGTACGGAAGCTGTTGGTTTTATTTTTTAATTTGAGTACGGATGGCTTTAATCTCAGCCACTTGGATGGTATTGCTTAATAGTGTTTTAATGGATGAGCTGTGAGCAGCCAAATCCAATCAGTCCTGTGTAATCCGGTTTGCCTGGATGAATTTGACACCCCTGGGGCATTACACAACCATCCCATACCAGGTCACCATGTTGTCTGTACCACCAAAAACTGTTCCAGATGGACAGAGCTTGTCCTCATTTATATAAAATAATAATATGTTTACCAGTGGGCAGTTTGTGAGTCTGTTTCTGCCTGTGTCTGCACATGTGTGTCCATATTGGCTTGACAGATTTGAGCATTTGGCGCTGCAGGATTACTGGGGTCTGGATGACAGGCCTGTCTGCGCCCTGACGCCGTCATCCTTCTCAACTTTCTCCCCTTTCTCTTCCCTGTCCAACCCTTCTCCCATGTCGCCCATTCAGCAGGGTGCCCTCTGGCCCTGGGGCGTCACTCAGGCTTTGAGGGTTGGCGAGGGGTGTGAAGCAGGGGCTAATGGCCGTGACTGAGTAGGGAGAGGGCAGCCGTGGGAGACACGATGATGGACAGCAGTGTCTCATCGCCTGCACTCACCTCCTACTTCTTCCCAGCCAATCACAAGACGATGGGACAGGAAGGAGGAGGGGTGAAATGGGTGTTAATGTGGTGTGACATCCCTCTCCACCAAACATGAGTCTGGACCTACAACCTGCATTTTGCCAACAGCCTCGATATGTGACAGTCTGATAGTCTAGCTGTCAAACAATTTGACACATACACTCTTTTGTGAAGTGAAAAGTGAAGTGATTGTCATTGTGAAACACAGCACAGCACACGGTGATACAACAAAATGTGTCCTCTGCTTTTAACCCATTACCCTTAGTGAGCAGTGGGCAGCCATGACAGGCGCCCGGGGAGCAGTGTGTGGGGACGGTGATTTGCTCAGTGGCACCTCAGTGGCACCTTGGCTGCTCGGGATTTGAATCGGCTTGCTTAACTGCTAGGCCACAACTGTCCTGGTAGTAAACAACGAATTACATTTACAGCATTTATCAGACGCCTTCATCCAGAGTGACTTACATCAGTAGTTACAGGGACAGTCCCCCCCTAGAGACACTTAGGGCAAAATGTCTTGCTCAGGGACACAATGGTAGTAAGTGGGATTTGAACCTGGGTCTTCTGGTTCATAGGCGGTTCATTGTGTTACCCACTAGGCTACCACCACCTCCAGAATGAATAGTATTAGTAGTATTAGTATACACATAGTAAACAACATGTAGTAAAGAATGCAAAATGTTTTATATTTTAGGCCTCATTTGGCTGCATTCCCTTCACTCATGTAAATGAGAGGTTAGGATGAACATAGTGTGCAAAGCAGCCATGAAGAACTCTAAAGAATCTTGATTTATGAACCATGATTTTTTTTCCTGCATGTCTTATAATGTTTAACTGGTGCATGTCACATACTTTGGCCAGGAAGTTGCAGTGCAACACGAAATTCTCTCTTTTTGATATGTATTTATTAATTATATATTAGATTGCACTTAGAGGACTGGTGCAAAGCGAGCAGGTTTGTGATTTTGGCTCCTAATGGGGGTGATGCCTCTGGAGTGGTGCAGGTGGGTAGACCTGTTGTTGCTCTGTGACTTGGCGTGGGCCGTGACACATCCCGCTCTCTCTCTCTCTCTCTCTCTCTCGCGCGCGCGCACGTTCTTTTTAATCCTTCGCTCTCTGATTCTCACTCCTCCCATTCTCCTGTTCAGTCAGCGAGTTTGGGGGAGCACTGTTCCTCCTCCTGGGTCATTACTGGTGTAATGTTTCCATGCCAGTGACAGAATATGCTGATGGTGTCTTTAGTCGGCCTCAGCTCTGGCTCCCACTGGAATTGCGGCGCTCCGCAATATCGGCTGCCAGAACACAAAAAGGTTTTTGCCCTCAGTTTAATTAAAAGAATTAAAAGCCTTGTTTCCACACTGTAGCCACCGCTGGCCTGATCAATCCTCTCCTGAATTGTTCTGGCTCTGACTAATTGTTTCACGGGGCAGTGGCCAGATCAGAGGGCCACTGCAGTAATTGGCAGAACAGAGCCGGAGACAGAGAGCTGCAGAGGAAGCGACAGCAGTTGAAGTCGCCCCAAACTTTTAAGGCACCGGCAGAATATTCAGAATGTGAAGAAGTACGCGTGGAGCGTGCTAATGTTGTCACACTCGAATCGAGCTGGCACAGGGTTAGGTTCGGGGACACAATGTTAGGAGGTGCGACTTAAACCTATTAATCCGTGGATCATATTTACAAGAAGTTACAATTTGGCAAGGGGAATAGATATCCACATAATAATATTAGAATGTACAGTGGGTATAAAAATTGTACACACCGCTGTTAAAATGCCAGTTTTTTTGTGACCAGTCATTTCAAACGTTTAACCTGTTAAGTCATTTGGCATCAATTTATACAGAGTACCAGATGTAGATACACTTTCTGAAACAGAAAGTGGAAAATGAAATTGGAAGAAGGAAAATGTGCATTTTGAGAAGTACCAAATGAGGCAGTGCAGCGATGTGGACTGCACGGTTTCCTTGAATAATTTATTGTTTTCATCAATGTCACTTGGAATGATGCGTTTGTCATTGCTATGTTTACTTGAACAAAAATGACAGTGGCTTTAATTGGCCCACTTGCAGAAGGATGTCATCTAGGAGCCTTGTCCAGGGCTGTGGCAGTATTTTGAGGCTGTAGCCCGTGGGCCTCTGGGCCTCCATAAGTCCATAATGTCTTTTATATGGCCAAGGCTATATTGATTTCTCCTGCAATCAAGGCTGAGGAACATTTCCCCTCGTATTCATTATTGAACCCCCCAGCTCTTCGAAAGCTAGTGGGGACTGTGTATAATGAAAGGAAACTGTGTCGGAGTGGCACAGCAGCCCTGCCTATCGCCATTCAAGCCACAGTGATGAATAACCACAGAGCTGGTTATCAAATTGAAGTTTTTATTTTTATTTTGTTTGGTAGGAGCAAGCCCAGTGACTATGTTGTTGCCCCTGGGGTTAATTGCCTCAAATTGTGGGAGGTTGTCCTGAAATCCACCATCAGTTCTCCGAAGACCTTGAGACATGGCCCCTCACCCCTCACAGAGGACCTGTACGCCCCTCCCTCCTTCTCTGATGGAAGCCTCTTCTGATGTTTGGGAGCTCCTCCTGTTCTTTAGCTATTATTCAGCCCTTGTTGTGCTGCCAGTGCTCCCAAAGGCAAACACGCATCAATCATGGCTAATTCCCTCTGTAGAATGAAGATAAATTATACACTGCGCTCTCACTGCTTTAATATATGTAAAATTAAGTATGGTGTCTCTGGGCTTCTGGTGAAGGTTGTGGGCCTATTACATTTATTTTTCAGCTAATATGCAAACATATTTCTCCCCTTGTTATGAAAATTTAGATTTAGGGTGAAACAGGTATGAATTTCATGCTCCCTCTCCCCCCTCTCCAGCCCTTAGCTGAAATATGAGATCTGGAGCAAACAAACAAGCTGAGCAGGGAAGGTAAATGAAGTGTGGAAATTTCTAGACGGACGTAACCCCTCATACGCTTCTAACAAGGATCTTGCATTTTTTATACTTTAAGGTGAAATGGATTTTTCTCTCTCTCTTGCTCTACCACTTCCTGGCAGAGTTATGGAAGAATAATTGATAGGTAAAAAAATCGAGTGAGGGAGGGGGAAGGGAGTCCATTTAATCATTAGGACTGTTTTTGTTAGGACTCGCATGACCTCACTGGAGGTGTTGAATATTAATAGACTCAATTATAAAACTTAGGAGAGCTTTAATGGTCTGGTCCCAGAGACCTGGAGACCTTCAAGAGCGCTACTCTTCCATGGTCCATCTCTCTCTCTCTCTCTCTCTCTGTCACTTGTGTTTTTGAAAGCCGGCAGATTTACTAGGATACATTATTCCCGCCTGTGTTTGGTGGAAATAATACATTAAAAGATCCCTGTAAATGACAACATGTTTTGAAGAGTTCTGATTCGGTAGGAAACCTGCAAGCATTACACTGCCCCTTAATATCCACACAGCTCTCCCAGTAACACAAAGGTTGCCACATGACCGACTGTGCCGCTGTAAACGAATTAAAAGGAAACTTTTAGGTATGTTGTTACGGGCAGTGTTTCAGGAGGTGTGACAGTAGGAAAGCACTGGTAATGAAGAAGATATTAAGAAAAAACTGCTAATGCAGATGGATGGGCATCCGCCACAGATATCAGGCTGTAATTAATCAACGGCAGTGGAAGGAAGCGTTGGCGGGCGGGCCCTTCGAAATGAAGACGCTTGGAGTGTCTGTCCTCCCCGTACAGTGCACTACATAATTCATGATGCACCTTGTAAATGTGTAGCCTATTATTGGACTATTCTAATCAGATTTTGCTTGTCGCTGATGTACAATAACACATGCATTAAGGTGCAGAGGGTGTGTGCAAAAGTTGCACCTTTTTTCATATATCTAACAAAATTATGGGCTCTGGGCTCAGAATATAGCATCTTATTAATTCCACACATTAGTGAAGTTGTCATTAAAACCAGCAAGTGCTCAAGCTCCAGGAGGGAGAACTATTAACATAAAACTCTGTCTGCCTCTCTTTGCCTCTCATTACTGTATCTCTCTCTCTCTCTCTAACATCCTGCACTCTGATTGAATTGCAAATGTTCCGTATGCCAAAGAATGGGTTTCCACCTGTCCATGCTCCACCGTCACCACTAGTAAAAAAGTGCTCCACATGGTCTTTCTGTTTTTGACAGCTTGAGACAAAGTCGAAGCGCAATTACAAAGCAAAATGTAGCATGTATGACATTTACATTTACACCATTTACGCCCTTATTGAGCGACTTACAATCAGTAGTTACAGGGACAGTCCCCCTGGAGACACTCAGGATTAAGTGTCTTGCTCAGGTACACAATGGTAGTAAGTGGGTTTGAACCTGTATCTGTCATTTCAGTTTTGTCCCTAGCTATAGGGACAGACCTAAGACTATTCCATAAGTCCTCCTGTGTCTGTCCCAAAAAAATGCCATTTTGAGCATTCTGCTCTATTACAGCCCACCATTCACGGCAGGAATTGGGAGGAGTCCAGTCATGGGCTGATGAGGAGCCACCCTGCAACATTACAGAGAGAGAGGAGGAGAGAGAAAGACAGACGCACATCACACCCATAATATGGTAGGGCACAACGATCTTGGGAAGAGCATCAGGTCTCAATCGCAGAGTCTTCCTTGTCCAGCGAGACAGAGAGCTTCCCTGGATGCTGTTTACTTCACAGCTTCAACATCAAGTGGAAATGTTAAGCACACTGGTGCCACCCGAGGACAGAGGAACTGAGAGATCCTTCGCCGGGTTGAACTCCCTGGGCATCTGGTGCCAGGCCAGGATGAAGACCCTGCTGTATCAAAGGCTACCTTTAGAGAGATTGCCTCATTAGAGAACATGGCGCTCCATGGATTCTTTAATTATCCTACATGTACAGATCAATTATTTGCTCGAGAGAGATTACTGCAGCCTTGATGGCTGCCCCCCACTTTTACAGTTTTATTGGACGTCTGTGTCTTCAAACATATTCCAGTGTGAAGACTGGTTTGCGAAAGGAAATTACAATTTCAACGAAATGAAGAACGATCCGGGAGTGAAATGAACTATTTTATCAGCAGAATAAGTTGGTCGAGAGATGTGTGAAGGATTTGTTCCCAGCAAGTGCCTTTGCGGTTTTAAATAGGTGAAATCCACTAGAGCTTTTAATTTGTTTCATGAAACACTTCAGCATTTGTCAGATATCTCTATAAGTGAACAGCAGTGAGTACAAAAAAGAAAGGAGAGAAAGCAAGAGAAAATAAGTGTGTGGAGAGTAGGGGAGGGTACAGATTTTTCCTATTTGGTGGCAGGAACAATGATACAATATCTGTGTGCAGCCACACTGCTAATCACTGCAATTCCCAGGGTGGAATCCAGAGGCTGTGGTTTAATCCCAAATCTCCACGGGCTCAAGGCCTCAAAGTTCCCCGCTCTCTGAGAAAAGGCAAGGAGGGAGAGGGAAGAAGATGGATGGAAGATGGGAGCGAGATTCAGAAAAGCTCTTTTAAATTAAGGCTAGACTTGACTTTTTCCCATGGTGCCTCTCTCTTCCTGAAGAGGAAGCTAGTTTGGTGACTCTTTGAGATTATATGAGATTTACGGATTTGCTTGTTATTTCTCATGCCCCCCTCTATAAGAAGGTCCCAGGATGGCACCAAAAAAAATGTAAAGCTCTGAATATTTTGACCCATGTCCATGGTCAGCTTAGCGCCCTTTATTTAGCCTCTATTGGAGACTATTTATTCAAACAATAGGGCTAAATCTTCTGCTGTGATCACTGGGCCATGTATTTGGTCCTGAGGGGTGTGATTGTGTGGTGAGTGGGAAGGACGGGAATCTGTGCATTACAGCTGAGATGCTAAAAGGAGCGCGACGTGGCTCTTCAGCCCCCAACCCACCCGCGGCAGCAGGTGCTCCTTCCTTTATCTTAAGTAAACACAGAAGGTCTGTTTTCACCATGTCGGCCATATTGGAAAACATTGGCATTCATGGCACGCTGTTAGGAGCCGCTGTTTGTGTGGGCGAGCTCAGTGGGTCGCCTCGGGTCCCAGAGCCCAGGATGTAGCACCTCTATACAGAGCCACTTGAGTGGAAAATCTTGTTGTGATGGAGGCTATTTCACCTGAAAGGCACTTGGAGCCCCAGCATTAGTGCTTTAGAGACAGCCCCCTGCATTTGCCCCCCCCCCCCCCCCCCCCCCCCCCCCCCCCCCCCCCCCCAAAAAAAAAAAATCTCTTCTACCTTCTTCTCCAACCCGACCTCGAGCGTTCATGCTCCATTTGACTCCCTAATAAGTGATTAAAGGCACATGCATGCACATACAAGCATGCACACACACAAGGGAGGGCTCCTCCAGCCTTCCAGGCAGGCTGGGATCAAGTGCGTGGGGCATCAGCCATTCATCTCTCCCTCTCCTCCATCAGTACTTTTACACAAACAGCTCAAATGACTAGAGCGCTATTCCCTGTGTCCTCCATGCTGTTTCATGTGCTGCATTCAGGCTCTTGCTCTTGATTCATGTGGGTGCCCGGGCCCCAGCAGCTGCTTAGTGGAGGGGTGATGAGAGATGAGGAACGGTAGTGATTTGCTCACAGCCCTCTGTGATCTGGGGCTGCATGGTAGCAAGGAGCCACCCAGACATATCATGACATATTAAAGATGAATAAAAAATGGATCTAACCAAGCGGCACTCAATACCGCTCAGCATCACATCCGCTGCACCGGAGAATCACAATGAAGCTACAGTGATGCTTTGGTCAAGCTTGGATGGTCAAGCATTTAGATGGTCGGACAACACTTCAATGCACTTGATTGATAGAATGGCTGGTTTGGTTGCTGAATTCAGACTCCTTCAGAGTTGCTGGATCTGTGTACACTTCAAAATATTAAAAACTCTGGCGCCATTTGCTGCCCAGATTTTTTACAGAGATCACAATCAGGAGCCAGGACCTGGAGCCAGGACCTGGCTGAGACAGTTCCTGGGAAGCTTGTATCCACACCCACAAAGAAACTCTGATTGTGTGTGTGTGTGTGTGTGTTTTAAAGGAATTTCCTGGTAAAATTCATGAATAAAGTATGATCCCTGGCATTAATTTTTCATAGTTTTATTTTTAATGCTGAACAAAAGTTTTCAGATATACATAATTTAAGTGACAATTTCTGTGCTTTAAATCCAACTGTTTCACTACCGCCCAAGAAATGAGGCGCTGAGAAGATTAGTTGGTAAAGAAACCATTTCCAAAATAGTTTTCACACATGGGACCTCTGTTGTAAATGTGAGGTCTGTTAAATTATTGAGACAGGGTCTTAAGGGTGCTAAGCAAATTATCGGAGCTGCTATAGAATGAGTTCCTTTCTGTGTTCTCACTCCGTCTCTTTCTCCCTCGGTCTCTATGCCTTGTTCATTCTGTCTTTGAGGTAAGTTTACACAACACGAGGCGGAGAGAAATTGAGCCAGTTTATCGTATACGGTTTGGTATATTGAGCATATCTTCTTTTTCATTTTCGCTCATCGTTATGCTGTTTGGCCCCGCTTGTCTCGTACCTCTGACGGTGCATTCATTGTTTCAAATCCACTTGCTTATAGAATGCAAGGGAAAAAAAGGCAGTTGATCAATGATCTTGATTAATCAGATGGCTATGTCAAGTGCAGTGCTTTGTCGGGGGGATGTTGTCATGGCAACAGATGGGCAAGCTCTTACACCGCGGCTGGCAGGGCAGTGGGTCTCACGTGGAGTGTAGCACCGGATGTGTCGTTTAAGCCCACCATGTCTGAGAGGAGCATTCGCCTATCTGTCCGCATGCTTAACGGAATCCACCGCTTGCCCAGTGCCGCCTCCTCCTCCGCACAGTGGCTTAGCGCAGCTCTGTATTGAAATGAGCTGTCTTAACCCTGACTGCGGGAGGAAGATGAGGCGCTGAGGAACTCACCAGACCGTAAGACCCTGCATCTATTTATGGAGGAGGCCTGACAGACCTGTCTCTCCCATCAGATCCAGCGTTACCTGTCCTGGGTTCCCAGCCTAGAGGAGTGTGGCTGATTATCCACTGGATTTTGAAAGGAAGGCAGCGGGGATACGGCTCCAAAGGTGCAGTTTGGAAAAGTCTCCTGTGGTCTTTGTGGTTAAGAGATAACTTGGCTGCGGGAATTAGGTTTCCACTGAAGATAAATAAACCCAACTATGGAGAGGTGGCATCAAAGGGGTAGGGTTTGATGTTGACCTGAGATCTCCCTGCTGCAACAGTGGGATTGATTGGATTTCCATGAGCAGACTGGAAATCAAATAGGTTGAGGCTGCTGATCTAGGCAGATTGACCTCGCCTTTGGCTCCAAAGCCATTGCCATTACAGATCTAATGGCAGTAGGCTCCTGTTTTTATCCTTCCGTTGTGGAAGGAAGTGAGATTATGCGTTTACCACCTGAAAGTTCCATCATTCACAAACAAGATGATGTATGAAAGCTGTTAACTAGATTGAGGGATTTGCTTCAGCGTTTGCTTATTTGATCGCTCATATTGTGCTAATTGCCACACGGCATGGCAGGGACCATCTGGTGAGTTATAGCTGCTGCTGACTAAGTGCCATGGAGCGAGTGTTGGAGAGCATAATGTAGCGTCGCCTGGCAGTGCCAGCTGACTGTGAGGCTTTGTCGAAGCGAACCGCAGTGTCAAGCAAACACAAGGCTGTCTGGGGCTGTCCTGATAGTAGAAGGTGAGGGGAAGGCATGTGTGTTTTGCACCTCCACTTGACAGAATGGAAGGAGACGTCCACGGCCCATAGAGGGCTGTAATGATCCCAGGTCTGAATTTAAAGCCAGCTGTGATAATGAGGTAGCCCTCAGAAATAATAGCTCTGCTCCCTCGATCAGCAATGGGTGCGTGCTGTGTCGCCCACTCGACCCACGGCTTCTTTTGATGGCAGTGTATCACTGATCACGTCATAATCTGCCCCGTCTTAGACCTTCTTGCTGCGCAGGACTTGGCAGGGCAGCTCTAATTAAGTTTTAGTGTCGCCTAGAAGGGCTCACTTGATCACCAGTAGTCCAACTTTGAATTTGGATGAGAAGAATTGAGAAGAATCAACCCTTCAGTGTGTCTCAGAGATGTCTGATCCAGTCACATGTGGTTCAGTGGTCTGTTGGCCAAGTTCTTGTTTAGAGAAATGTGGGACTTAGTCCAATCCAGGCACGATTTCCTCGATTTCGCACGATTTAACAAGTTAGTTAAACGATTGTGTCATACCAAAATTTTCTGTTTCCAACAACTGTGTTCCATACAAAAAGATAAACCTAGCCATAGCCACCAGCAATAACAGTTATCACCACTGAGAGGTGAAGTGTATAACACTATTTATCTGTTTATAACAAAGGCACCTGGCAGTGGGTGGCCAAGTAGTTATAGCTAGATATCTGGATCATACTATCTTGTGGGATATTATGTATTCGGCCAAAAAACAAAAATGGTGAACCAGCATCATGGTCATGGATGGCCAAGACATGCGGCTGGCCTGTACTGTCAAATCCAATAGAAGAGCTGCTGTAGCTCAAACTGCTGAAGAAGGCTAACGCTGTGTCAGGGTGCCACTGCCAGATGTGCATGCAGAGCAGGAGCACAGAGCGATGGAAGCAGGTGGCCTGAGTCACAATTCTCAATCCATTCAACCATCTGTGGGATGCAATGGAATAATCTGCTGACTGGAGCCATGTTCCACAGTCCATGCCTTGATGTGTCAGAACGTCAAAAGGGGGACCAACATGGTGGTCATCATGTTATTGCTTACCGCTGTATGTCTCATTGTTTTTGCATAGATAGTCATTTAAATGTGGCTGTTGGTATAGATCACACTAGCAGCTAACATTTTATATGTACACATATTTTTTTGCCAAACAAAAGTCCTCAAAATGTCAAAGTTTGCAAAGATAAAGAATACAACGATTTGTGACAGGGACTCCTCCTGAATTTTTCATAGCAGCAATGCTGAAATCCTGTATTCATTATTTTCATAGGATCTCAGCTTCACAAACTTGTGTCTGAGAGTGTGTGTCAGGGTCCCAGGGGGCTTTGAGTGTGTGTGTGTGTGTGTGTGTGTGTCTGCTGCTTTCAGTACTACATTTATGTGTAGACATGGGAACTGGGAGGCAATCAGAGGGTCACGGTGAATTGCTGCTACTCAGGAGTACCCTCAGACGACGAGACAGCGGGTTCTGCCCACTCATGGGCGACTGCTTCTGGTGCACTTTATTGAGTCCAGAAGCACATCCACAAATAGCCTCAGGTGAAAGTGAAATATTGGTAAATTTAAGAAAAAAACATTCTTACATTGGTACGTTTAGTCTATAGACCTACTAAATATTAAAGGGCTGGATCCCATCTTTAAAGACTAAACTAAATGTCACGGTCTTGCATGCTATAAGGCATGGACAATGAAGTGCAAATGATTACACTTCTAACTCTCAGCTATCAGCCATGAATAGGCAGAGTGTCAGTAGGAACATAATTGGAGCTCTGAGGAGGTGTGTACAGCATAATGCACAGATGTTTGCTTTGCAAATAAAAAAGTTTCCAGAGCAGAAAATATAATTATATCTGAGCGTCTCTCCCATCTCCAATGTACTTTTATTTGGCCTTCATTCT
Source organism: Denticeps clupeoides (assembly GCF_900700375.1). Classification (NCBI taxonomy): domain Eukaryota; kingdom Metazoa; phylum Chordata; class Actinopteri; order Clupeiformes; family Denticipitidae; genus Denticeps; species Denticeps clupeoides. The sequence goes on along the minus strand of NC_041711.1, from coordinate 29,321,580 downwards.
CTCTCTCCTTCTTTCTCTCGCTTATCAGCAATGAAAATTGTGCTTAATTAACAGTGTGCCTTCAGGACCCTGTGTGTGTGTGTGTGTGTGTGTGTGTGTGTGTGTGTTTGCTCTGTGTGTAAAAGTGGGCCAGTCTATAAGATCGTTAATTAGGATGCCGAATGCCTCGAGTCCATCGACTCTGGTGCATGGAGCAGATGGGAGGCAGTGGTTCCCAGCCTCTGGAATGGGGGACGTTTGGACTCCTGCCTCCCTGCAGGGCTGGTCAGCTGTTCTCTGTTGCCCAGGGCTGAACCTCATCCCTCTGCAGCCCATCTCATTCATTAAAACGCATTCGTCCTTCTCCAATCCAATATTTAACCTTATGCAGTTTGAATCACACCTATGTGTTCACATGTGCAGGAGTCTACGAATGTGTGCACTAATGCATGGTTTTTATATTAACTTACTTTTATATACTTTTTAGCTCACATTATTTATTTTATTCTTCAAAGTGAAGTGATTGTCACATGTGATACACAGCAGCACAGCACACGGTGCACACAGTGAAATTTGTCCTCTGCATTTAACCCATCACCCTGAGTGAGCAGTGGGCAGCCATGACAGGCGCCCGGGGAGCAGTGTGTGGGGACACCTCAGTGGCACCTTGGCAGATTGGGATTCGAACCGGCAACCTTCTGATTACGGGGCCGCTTCCTTAACCGCTAGGCCACCACTGGCCACCATTAACAATTAAGAAATTGTTGCAGATGATACATATCACACACCCATTATGCAGATATATAGATGAATCCAGAAGTATTATTCAGTGTGACTAGTGTGCATATTCAAGCCTGTCTGATGGAATGTCTGCCCACATATTTCTTTCTTGCTTTTCTCTGGAGGAATTTAAAATTGCTGGTTGTGGAGGAAAAAAGAAGAAGAAGAAGAAAAAAATAGACAAAGGCCCTTGATTTGAAATCTTAATTATACCCCTGGAAATACTTGTCATCAGAACAAACAATGATATATACATCACTGAGTAGTTAATTGAGCGTGAAACGGGGTCTCTTTTAATACTGTGGTGTGAAATAAAAAACACTCAGCCTGGCTCCCGTGCGGCCTGCAAGGACGGGCAATTATGTGTGAGCGCCGAAGCGCTGTTTAGATGTCACAAAGACTTAACCTGCACAGCGGAGACCGGACTCAGGGGACACCTGCGCCGCATGAGTCACCATGACAACCTCCCCCGCGCTGTCAATCACACAGACACCTGCGAGCCTCTCCCAGCGCTCACATTTTTCCTCGCTTTACCTCGCTGCCATGTAATCGGGGGGTGGGGGTCACATGCTGACCTATGGTCAAACTCAAGCGCGTACATGCAGGGGTGGGTCGGATGGCGATACCGGCCATCCATCTGTAAAAATCCCTTTCCTCCAGACACGCTCGCTCCCTGAGCCGAGACCTCGAGAAACAGCCGCGGGGTGACAACTCTCCATTCGCGGCCCTCTGTAGTGGGCGCAGGTTAAGTGTGGCTCTTGTCTCCCCAACTTAATTGCAGAGCCATTGTTGTCAGCGATTGCATGCGACAAAGGCATCTTTTCTATTCATGTATTCAACAATTAGCATCATCATGTCTCATCCGGTTCTCTCTGTCTCGGTAGCTGTCAGTGATGCAACGGGTTACGTCCTGTTTCCCTTTACATGCTGATATTTGCCCGAGGACCCGAGAGGCTTCAGTGTTTCTGGTCTGTCTGGCAGAGGCCTTATGATCACTTGAATGCGTTTTTAAAAACTGCCCCTTCTATATCAGTCCTAAGCTATTCCTCGTTGTGCTTTTTTTTACATAATTTTTTTTTATCAATTCACAGACTCAGAAGGAGAAAAAAAGGAAACCGAAAGCAATTGAAAGAGACGGGGAAAATTGTGCTGTCCTGAAAATATAATTTCCTTTTTTCACCCCCTCTCCTTTTTTTGTGTAACAATCCGTGACATCTTTTCTATTGGCATTCAAATGAGAACAGAGCTTTGGACATTTATATTAAATTCAGCCACGGTTTATACATAGTCCACATTATATCCGGCATTTCGCTTCATTGCCATTTGGGCTTAGAAGGATTAAAGCGGCATAAACAAACGCATGTAGCGCCTGCGCCTTCTCCGGAGCTTTTGTCTCCTTTATCTCCTCGCAAAACACCGATGCTGGAGATCCGGGGCGGCTTTTGCGCTCTTCTGGCTGCTGTTTTTCGGGGTGACAGGCAGTAGAACAGTCGCTCTTGGTAAACGAGAGAGCCTTTTTTTTTGTTTTTCATCGAGCGGGAGAAAGGCGCATCCAAAAAACTCCCCAACGGCCTTGTTATTCTTGTCTCTGCGAAAGGCCGAAAGCGGCTTCCCCCAAACAGACTTCACAGAGCGAAAATCCGATCCCCTGTCGCCTTTCTTGCTGCCGCCGGTTCCCAGAAGGCTTTTTTAGCTGCCGCTATTCAGAACTGGACGCTAAGTGGTGGGAACAGTGAGGCTCTGCTGAAGAAGGTCTGCGACCCCCCCCCCCCACCGACCGGAGTGGTACACCCTTCCGCTGAAAGCCACGATCACGGCAGGGGGGGTGTTGATACAGGCTGCAGCCAATTACCTTCTCAGGTGTGTGTGTTGGAGGTCAGCTCTTCATCTGAGCAACATCTGGAGACCGGAGTGACATGCTGGTGGTCTATCCAGAGGAGGCCAAGACCCCTGTTGGGAGAGGCATAAATTCCCTCAAATATGTGCATGTGTGTGTGTGTGTAGAGTAGAGTAGAGAGAAGCCTCCCAGCAATTTCTGTAATTACATAAAACAAAACATCGGCCAAAAAAAATCTATTCTATAGACCGGGGGTCCTGCCCCATGTCTGCCCCACCCGGCCCAGTTAATCAGCAGCTGGTGGCAGGAATGTGATAAAAAAAAAAAAAATCCATCCTGCCTGTTGTGTCCTGATGCCTGGGCTGACAGACACTGGTCTAAACTCACTTATTAAGTTCAGGGTCGCGGGGGGAGCGGGAGCGCAGCGATCTCCCTGCCCGGCACTCCGCAGGGACAAGGCTGAAAGGGGAAGAAACACACGCATGGCGCAGTCAATTCCTCCTTCCCTGTCTCGTGTACATTTACAGCGTTTATCCGACGCCCTTATCCAGAGCGACTTTCAGTCAGTAGTTACAGGGACAGTCCCCCCCTGGAGCAACCTAGGTTTAAGTGTCTTGCTCAGGGACACAATGGTAGTAAGTGGGGTTTGAACTTGGGTCTTCTGGTTCATAGGCGAGTGTCGTGTACTGTGCTTCACGATCACCCAGCCAGCCTCGGTTGTCCTCTTAGCAAGAAAAAAACCACCTGTCTACATCAGCTCTGCTGAGCATGTCAGAAGTGTGGCGTGGTCCGTCAGTGCCGATTGGTGATGGCCTCCGCGCTGAAATCGCTCGCTGAGCCACGTTTAAGGCGGCCGCTGTTTAAACTCATTTCTCACTGCACGCGTTAAACGCACTCGTCAGGCGCGCTGCGTCTCATGAACCGGTATTATTGTGCAGGATCCATGCGCATCGGCGTGGAACTCAGACGACTGTAGAATTTGAATTTGAAAAAAAAAAGCAAATCTGGTGCGGCTCGTTGGATTTACATGCATTTCCATATGAAATGCGAGCGTGTTTGTTGCCGTCTGCCTCGGCGCGATTCCGCCATTCCCTTTGTCTAGTCCATCTGAATGCCGAGCAACGCTGAGAAGACAAGTGTGTGTGTGTGTGTGTGTGTGTGTGGTTGTTGGGGGGGGTTCGAATGGCTTGTAAATAATAATGAGACCTCGCCGCTTTCTCCTGATTCGGGCGTCAGCTTTGTCTCAGGTTAACACGGGCACCTCGTGGTACCTTCAGAATTGCGGCGCAATGGACCCTCAAGACAACGAAGCACGCACTAAGCGCCTGACTGGCAATAGCTGTCAGGGGTTCTACCAACCCCTCTTGTCCCAGTCCCCCATCCCCTGCACGGTTTTTTTCTCACCGCGAGTCTCTGCTGACAACTTCCAAAAGCTGTGGGCATGAAAAGGCAGGAAACAGGAAACAGCGGTACCGTCCCCCTTTTCGTCTCCTGGTTGCGTGAGATGTCAAAAGCAACACGCCGCAAGTCTGAAAAACAAACAAGGCGGAAAAAGGGGGTGAAAAAAGACGGTAAATAATAAAAAGGAACGCACAGCCCAAAAACAATATACAGCAGATATTTCTGTCTGTGCAACGTCCCCTCGCAGCGTTGTTGCTTTCTGTTAGATCTTCATAGAGCGTCGTGTCAGAGAGTCTCGCTGTCTGTCAGAGCGTGTGCTTCCAGAGAATATGGCGATGCTGTGTTATACAGAAATGGTCCCCTTATCCACCCATCTTCAAGGTTACTTGGCAGGAAACCGTGGTGAACCAGAGGCTCTTTATCCTTTTCAATTGTACATAAAATAAGTTACAGTTGCATTTAATAGATTGGATTGGAATGGACGGCTGCGTGTTTGTTTGATTGGTGCGTTGATAGGGTGAAACATCCACAAATCAAGGAGGACTGTGGTATGAACAGAAAAAAAAAACCTTTTCGAGTCACATCACCAATATTTTCCAATCATGTAGATTCCTTCTCCACAATATCAGACGGATCCGCCCTTATCTATCAGCACAGGCCACCCAAATCCCTGTTCAGTCCCTAGTAAGACTGGATTACTGTCCTTCTAGCAGGTCTACCTCTGAATGGCAGCTGACATCTGCAACTAATACAGAATGCAGAGGCACGACTGGTCTTCAATCCCCCCAAAATTCTCCCACACCACCCCACTGCTGCGCCTCCTCCACTGGCTCCCAGTCGCAGCCCCCGCATCAGATTCAAAATACTGATGCTGGCCTACAAAGCCAAACATGAGGTAGCACCATCCTACCTCACAGCCCTTATTACACCTCGCACTGCACCTCGTATACTCCGAGCCTCCAGTACTGCTCGACATTTCTTCTTTAGACAATACTTAACTAACTCTTTCTTGTAATCTGTCTAATGTAATAAAAAATCACGTTTTAAGATGCTCTGCTCAATGCTGTGAATGAACATGTACATTTAAACACAACAGTTATGATTTCATTGCTGTTTCAGCATTAAAGACATTTCGTTTACATGATTTTTATTTATCATTACCCGTCATTAAATTCATGTCCTACCCTGTTTCTGCAGGTGACGAGTGGTACCTGTGCCATCTGACCCTGAGTGTCCCCAGCCTGTCTGACCTGCAGTGGGCCATGTTCCCGCACCCCTACCTGGCTGCGGTGGAGCCTGATGCGGCGCCCGGCTCCATCGTGTACCTGCTCAGCGTGCAACGTGGCGGTGTTTCTGTGGGGATGCCACAGTTCTTTCTGGTTGAGGGTGAGTTTACAGGCCGTGTCCCCATTATTGGCCACGGAGACCGCATGCGCGATCTGGTGGTGGAGAGCGGTGGAGTGGATAGGAACGGAAATGGAAATGCATCGTGGAAATATCATTAGCTGCTGCACCCCTACAAGCCAACGCACAGACAAAGGAGCGGTCGGAAGGCGGTAATTATCCCTGCTTCCGTCGCGTGGTGACTGAGCAGGCTTCGCTGCCCCAGATGTTGTAAACAGTGCGTTTGTTTTTTCATTCTCGTTCTGAATTTCAATTACAGTCAGGGAGTAGCGACACATGTAGCGCAAGCAGAACATCGCTTTGTTGGCATAGTAATCACTCCCCGATGCTTTTATAATGGGGAAGGAGGGGGTATCCCATGTGGAAGCTGCAGCTAGTGGGGACTGTAGGATGGGGAAAGCCACGTCTTTGTTTTGAGCTAAAAACTCGGTGTGGCCTGGAGACGAGTGGTCAGGATTGACTAGGTCTCATCTCCCTCTTCACTCCATTTTACACTTTTGCTCTTTAGGCCATTAGAAGATGCCATAAATGTGATCAGTGATATAGTCATCATGGGACCACTACATTTACATTTACAGCATTTATCAGACGCCCTTATCCAGAGCGACTTACAATCAGTAGTTACAGGGACAGTCCCCCCTGGGAGACACTAAGGGTTAAGTGTCTTGCTCAGGGACACAATGGTAGTAAGTGGGATTTGAACCTGGGTCTTCTGGTTCATAGGCGAGTCTGCTACCACTAGGCTACTACCACCCACTCCCAATCCAGACATGCATATAGATTATCACTGTTACAGTCGCCCACTACGCACAAGCTATGTTTTATATAATGCCTGCAAGTGTTTCCCATAAAAATTTGTAAAAATTTCAACAGTCACCTTGAGTATAGAAGCTCTAACATCTAAAAAAAAGGTTTCAGACGCCACTTGTCAGCCTAAGTTAGTCGGATTGGAAATGAGTTGCATCACAGAGCCAAGCAATTAACAGCTGGGTGGCAGCAGCTAAATGTGCCTCAGTACCGTCACGGCACCATTCCAGATCAGCCTCAGGTAGATCTGGAGAGCCGGGGCTCGGCTTCCACAGCGGCCGTGCGAGGAGGAGGCAGCTGGTCGTGTGGCAGGAGAGCTGCAGCTGTGGCTTGGTTGGGTTAAGCAGCTGCCTTCCTCCTCCTCCTTCTCCTTGGGTGCTGCTGTTTTGCCCGTGAGGGAGCAACATTCGGGCTTATTGATGTCTTTAAATCGTCCTTCAAGAGTTTGTACCCATGGACACATCTGGCAGATGAGGATCTCTGCCTGTGCCCTGCCAGTGTGTGAAAAGACCTCAAGGCTCTGAAAAGACAGCGAGGCCTTTTCCAATTGCTCATGATCTCTCATCCCTTTTATCCCGCAAAACAATTAAAGGAAAAACTTGATTTACTAATGTCAGTGTAAGGCCATTCACAGCATATTTCTGAAAGAAGACTATCAAATGTACAGTACAGGCCAAAAGTTTGGACACACCTTCTCATTCAATGTGTTTTCTTTATTTTCATGACCATTTACCTTGGTAGATTCTCACTGAAGGCATCAAAACTATGAATGAACACATGTGGAGTTATGTACTTAACAAAAAGTGAACTAAAAACATGTTTTATATTCTAGTTTCTTTGCTCTGATTCCTGCTTTGCACACTCTTGGCATTCTCTCGATGAGCTTCAAGAGGTCGTCACCTGAAATGCTTTTCCAACAGTCTTGAAGGAGTTCCCAGAGGTGTTTAGCACTTGTTGGTCCAGCTCACCCCAAACCATCTCGATTGGGTTCAGGTCCGGTGACTGTGGAGTCCAGGTCTCCACTTTTTGTTAAGTACATAACTCCACATGTGTTCATTTTTGGCCTGTACTGTATGCTCAAAAATGTTACCATCATTTGGACATGATCAATGTTGTGATATTGTAATATTCTCTTGCGTTCAGGAGGGGAGGAGTGCTTCGAGGTGGACCGGAACTCTGGCGAGGTCAGGACGACGGGCCACCCGCTGAGCCCCAGTAAGGAATACGTTCTCACAGTACAGGCTGCGGACCCCCAGGACAGGAGGGGTCATTACACCACCGTGTCTGTGCTGGCCGGCTACCGCCCACCGCAGTTCACAAACATCTCCTACACAGTCCTCATCCCAGAGAGCACCGCTGTGGGCCAGCCGTAAGTACTACAGCCTACAACTACATGTGAGTCTGCGCGAGTCTGAGCAAGACAGAGTGTGTAATGTGGTCATGGGGGAGAATGCATGTGTGGTTATGTGTGTGTTTGGCAGGAAGTTAAGGTGAGGGCTTCACTGCCATTTTGGCTCTTTAGATGGGAAGCAGAGGACTGTGTCTTCATCACTCTGTGTCATCTATTGAATGGATAGATGTGGCCTGAGGAAGATCAGAGGCTGTGAGGGAGGAATGGAGCAGGGAAGGATGCTGAGGGAGGTGTCGGAGGTGGAGGGTTGAATGGAGGACATACATGCATCGTTTTTTTGTGTGTGTGTGTTTGTGTGTGTGTCCTCGGGCTGAATATTTTTGGTAGTGTTCAAATTCAAAATATTTATTAAAAGCAACTTCTGGAAAACCATGAAGAGCAATGTTTGAACCTGCCCCCTCCGGCTCTGGCACAGAGCACAGCGCATTAATCTCTGCACCTCTCCATGTGAGCAGGAGCACAGGTAATCAGGGAGAACGTTCCTCCGCCATCTCTCTTTCTCACTAGTGAGGAGAGACTGCTCTTTCCTCATCATCTTCTCAAGCGTTCAAGTGCTCCAAGCGTTCAAGTGCTCTACTAAAAACCACTGGAGTCACAGTGTCTGCAGATACTCTGTTTTGAATAGGTGAGGAGGGAAGAGTAAATCAGATTCTTCAAAATGGATTATTGCCACTATATATATATATATATATATATATATATATATATATAAGGAGTATTTATAAAGAGTATATATAGTGGCAATAATCAATTCCTGATTCTCTCCTTTTCCATTTGATAAACCAACGAAAATTCATATTCATTTTATACCAATAATGGAGGAAGATCTATAAAATGAAAATATGAAATGCATGCAAAAGTGAGTCAATCTGCCAATATAGTACACTCTAAATACACTTACGTTTTATTGAAATATAAAAAGAAGTGTTTCATATCAACACAAAAGACCTTTTTATAATTAGACTATAATTTGACTAATATCGAGTAGCAAAATGTAAATGCACATATTGTTATTAAAAAAAAAAGAAGCTGAAGGTCCTACTTAATCTAACATTGCTGGTATTTTTGCTGATGTGTGTTCTGTGTTGCTCTATGGCAGCATGGCGGTGGTCCAGGCTGTCTCCTTTCAGAAGAAGACTCTGTCCTACATGCTGCTGATGAACCCAGGAAACCTATTCAGCATCAACCAGGAGAGCGGAGCGCTGAGCCTGACCCACGGCGTGGACTACGAGAGCGGCGTCCACCTGCAACATCTGCAAGTGCGCGCCGCCGAGACTGACACGGGCCTCAGCAGCGTGGCGGAGGTATGAGATATCACACACACATGCCATACGTGGACAAATGAACACTGTGTCACTTTACACTATAGACCCATCAAATACTTCACACACACACACACACACACACACACTTAAAGAGACTTGCACAGGAATATAAACCACCACTACAAATGACTGATGACATGTCTCTTTTTCTCCGACTCTTATCACACACATACACACGCACAAATCAGCAGCATCATGTCTGCGCCCAGGATCCTGGATCTTGATAGTAGGTTACCGTGCCTCATGGCCACCAGTTCCCTGAGCCCCAACGGTGAGGGACTCCTTAATGACAAATCCCAACCGCAGGAGGGACGCTAAGGTGCAGCTTCAGCCCTGAGTGTTAATGCCAGGCATTACAGAGCCCTCCGTCCGAGACGGGATCATCACGTGCGTCTGTGGGGAGCAGGACGCTGCGGTTCTGCGCGGCTTCTTTCTGTCGGCTGGCCCTGCTGGTTTGACTGTGGCATTTCGAACACGGTTCTTCAATCTGGAGATTGGCAGCTGGATAGTTTCCAGGGGTGTGTGTGTGTGTGTGTGTGTGTTTGTGTGTGTGTGAGGTGTCTGTAATTGTCATGGGCACTACCCTGTACTCAACACGTGCCATCTGTGGATAAATATCTTCTATCTCTTTCTCTCTCTCTCTCTTCTTCTCTCTCAAAACAAGGTTAATACCACGAAATTCTAGTGATGAACAATTAGCCTGGATGATAGGAATTGAAAGTGGAAAGTGGAGTGATCGTCATTGTTATACACTGCAGCACAGCACACGGTGACACAACAAAATGTGTTCTCCGCTTTTAACCATCATCCTTAGTGAGCAGTGGGCAGCCATGACAGGCACCCGGGGAGCAGTGTGTGGGAACGGAGCTTTTTTCTCAGTCGCACCTTGGCAGTTTGGGACCCGAACCGGCAACCTTCTGATTACGGGGCCGCTTCCTTAACCACTTGGCCACCACTGCCCTGTGACCATGTTATCTCAAGTGACCATTTATGAGCAATAGGTTTCTGTTTAAACAGAGATATGGAGATTGGATGCCATTTTATTGGGATGCCACTCATCCAAGCACAGTGTGGAGTGACTCAGTGTCCTCTCAGTGTCTAAGTCATTTAAGTAACATTTTGGACATTAAATATCTTTCTGCATTTCAAACCTGTTTTGCGTACCAGGCACTTGGTTTGACATCAAAGTACGTTGGTAGAATGTTACACTAAAACCACACAAAAAGCTCGATAATAATGAGTTTTCAGTCAAGGTTGGGTTATTAAGTATGGCAAATATGGCACATTAACAACAACATAAGGACTAGACAGAATCGTAATTCCTTTGATGGAACAGATGTTCGTAAAATAGAATGTAATCAAGCGATAAACACCCAAAACTTAAAGGTCTCAGGGAAGGTTTTGACCCTAGCTCCTGAAAATAATAAAACACCTCCAGGGAATGCTTGGAGAAAACATTCACATTAGACAGGAACCTACAGAACAAAATAAATGGAGCTTTCTGGAAACTTGCAGAAAGTTTGTCTTTATCTCGGGGCTTGTAACACTCAGCCATGACCCAGACCCTCTCCATCCTTCCCCCTCTGGCGGGAACGGTCATCCATTTTTGCGTTCTGGGCATTGTGTGAGGGAGTCGGGCTTCACGCTTGGCCCCACACTGTGTTTGCGGTGCGCAGCAGACAGACGCTTCCTCCCTCGTGGCGGGTCTGCTCCTCAGAGATAAGACGCCCATCAGCATGACTAACTTTTACCCTCCGACTTCAGATCCCCTGACTCACTAGTCGTCTTTATTTCTTCCTTTCTCCTCACACACACCGGTCAAGGGATCCTGCGGACCGGAGCTGATCTGCTCAAAGCAGGAGGAGCGTCATGCTAATGGCTGTGATATGACAGTGTCTTTATTCAGATAAGCTCTTCACTGGCCAGTAGACAGAGATACAACCAGCACAGAGAGACGGTTTTGAGCTGGTGGCGGGTTGAGATGAGAGTGTTGCTGGACTCCTGGAGCCCTTCAGCATCTCTTGTGCTGAATCAACATCACTGGTGTCCACCCACATGTTTTGTAGGTGTGGGTTCGGTCTGATCTTTAAACTGTGTATCAATCAGCTGACAGTCTGCTCTGTGTGCTGCTAAACTAAGGGTTTAGTGTGTGTGTGTGTGGTTGAGGCTGCAGCTGTTTTCCTCTCCACCCACGACCTCATTTTCATGAGCCCCATCAGCACGCCCCAGATAGCCAAGTCACCAATAAACGGATGTAGTCGGAACAGGCGGCGTAGGCCAGCCGGAAGCTGAGAAGCTGAGATTCTCTACTCTGCTCTACCTCTCTCCCCTCTGCAGGTGGTGGTGCACATCACCGACGAGAATGACTGCACTCCAGAGTTCATGCACGCCATCTACAGCCGGGACAACGTTCCCGAGGCCACGCCTCCCGGAACCTCCCTCCTGCAAGGTGAACAGAACGACTCTTTACTGATGGACATTAATAATGGGAAAAAAATCTCTCTCTCTCTTGTTTCCTCCGGAGTGAGGAAGGTGCTCCGGTAGCACCTCTCCAGTGTAATTAAAATAATTCATTATGGCAGGACTTTCAGGCCTGCTAGAGGCTCAGAGGCAGAGGAAGCTCCACTTTCTCTCACCATCCGCTCAGTCCCAGCGCTGGTTACTCAACTGCAGACTCCCTTCCGTTGCTGGACAGCATGCCGCCACAGAACAGAGTAGATTTGTCTATGTATGAATGGATATAGCGTGTGCATGTATGTGTATGTACTTACTGTGTGATGCTTTTATTGCATGAGTCCACAGGGTTTCTGCTTTATTGTCTGTGTGTACACAGCATGTGTGTGCGTGTGTGTGCGTGTGTGTGTGTGTGTGCCTCTGTTAGCATGCTGCCAGCAGTGTGGTGAGTTGTGAGCGGTGCTGACCCCCGCTCTGCAGTGATCAGAGCCGATAGGATGGGGCTGTGGACAGGGACAGAGGAGAAGCTGACCTCCTCTAAGCATGGTGCTAATGGGACCCAGCCAGCCGTGGCCCCCGGGTCCACCCCACGATCCTATCGCAGTAATTGAAAGGGTTTCGCGGCTCTTAAAAATGGATGATGTGTTTGGTTTTGATTTTTCTGGGAGGGGACAAGGCTGCTACATACACAAATACACACACACTGTCACGTTAAAATTGTGTTAGGACTGTTTTATTGGGAATTTAGAAGTAATAAAAAATATGCTAAATTAATAAAAAAGAGGGAATTTTAGGCAAAAAAAAGTTAGGATTGGGTAGGTGACTGGGCGGTTCTGTTTTCGTTTCTGGAAGTTGGGAGAAACCGTACAAAAAAAACAACAAATTGACACACAAATGCACACTTCTAACACTAAATCTGCAAACAAATGTAAAAACAAAACTTTTGTGAAGAAAACCCGTTTTTGAAATTTTTGTCGCCTTCTGGTCCTTGCAAGGGTATGTGGTTGTAATTGAGACATAACAACAAGGAGCGTGTTTAAAATGAAGTGATTGTCACATGTGATACACAGCAGCACAGCACACAGTGCACACAGTGAAATTTGTCCTCTGCATTTAACCCATCACCCTGAGTGAGCAGTGGGCAGCCATGACATGCGCCCGGGGAGCAGTGTGTGAGGACGGTGCTTTGCTCAGTGGCACCTCAGTGGCACCTTGGCGGATCAGGATTCGAACCGGCAACCTTCTGATTACGGGGCCGCTTCCTTAACCGCTAGGCCACCACTGCCCCACTGTACGTGTGTCCGTACATATATACAAAATAAACACCAAAGCAAGTAACATTGTAAAAATAGGTTCCTACAATATTTCAATGTCAATTTTTGCTTGTGTGTGTGTATTTGTCTGTGTAAGTTTGTGTCACTGTCTGCATAAGTGCTTGTCCATGCATGTTTGTGTGTGTGTGTGCATTTTTTATGCGTGCTACACTTTTTGCATGTGTGTGTGTGTGTGTGTGTGAGCAGATTTGTCCATGTGCATGTATGTACATCTGTGTGAAATAGAGCTCAGTATGTGAATGCTGCTGATATAAGACTGTCACAGGAATTTCATTCTGACTGAACGAGGGTCCTGTGAAAACGAGAGAAACGGCTCAGTAAAAACACACACCGTTCACACCAAGAGCATCACCAGTGACGAATGATCTATCTTTCACTCAACAAAACTCCCCCGCTCAGTGTGGTCTAGTGGACGGCATGCTTTGTGAAGCAGATGCACACATTTGGATATTACAGATGCATTCATGAAATTCAATTATGTTTACATATTGCTGCGTGGAGCAAACAAATGAACGACTCCTCCTCTCCAGGAGCATGCAGATGGAATAATTTTTTTTCTTCATATGTACAATTGGAAGACACCTCTATGCTTGGACTTTTATTTTTCAGAACAGGAAAATGCAGGCGGCACATACAAACACCAGCTTTGCTTATCAAATGCGGCCTGTTGTGTTTTGCGAGCGCGGAGGAAGCGCATACGGAGCCCCGACTGTACGGCAGCATGCAATCTCGGGCCGGGAGAGGAAACGGCAGAAGGAAGGAGAGATTATTATTGTTTACCTTAAGTCAGGATTATGCTGTAAATTGGGACCACGCTTTTAATAGGCGCTACCAGGGAGTATGTGGATGTGGTGGTGGTGGTGGTGGTGGTGGGGGGGACCCGCTCCAATTATCTCCGGAAAACTTCCCAGAACGGATTTAGCGGAGCAGCAGTGCAGACCCCCGAACTCACTCAGGCTAACCCCACCGCACACACAAACACACGCCGCCCCTCTCTCATATTTAATTTATCCGCCACTGCAATGCCGGCGTGCGCATTAAAAATAGTAATAGCTCGCCTGAAGAGATTTTATATTAGTCGGTGTATTTTTAATGAACCTTCTGTTTGAATCCTGTCCATGAGTCTTTGAGTCATATTCTTACATCAGCCGACACATGCAACACGCGCACACGCTCTAAAAATTTTACGGCTCCATCTTCCAAAAAGTCCCAGAAAGCTTAAGGTTGTGGATGAAGCTGGTGAGTGGGGAGAAACGAGAGGAGAAATGGGTGGATAGGGGTTGCGTGTGTGAGCATCGGCACATCTGCAGGCTCTGCACTCGGTATTTGCCTTTGAGATTAGGGGCCTTCATCTGCCTGCAGCGGAAGTCGGCGCAGGCCGGGCGCGGTGACAGCTTGCCTGAGGTGTAATGAAGGAGACCCTCTGACTCTGGCTCCCTGCCTAATGACAGCAAACCCTTCTTTGAGTTTTACTTTTGATCTGAGCGAATCAACACCAGCTTTCTCGCCCACTCTGACAGATGGGCTCTTAAATTTATCAAATAAAGCGTTGGCCTACCCAACATAGTTTTAATTAATATTGGCTCTCTTAACGTGACAGAGTGCTTACTATAAAGAGAAACACTTACTGTCTGGAAACCAGTGGAGTCAGGCCTTTGCACCTCAGCCTGCTGTCTGGAGTTACTGTTCTTCAACTCACAAAAAAACTATCGATACCTATGGACGAAGTGCATGTGGATTCCTATGAAGAATCAGAGGAGGACGATCGGTTCTTCAACCTCAGCAATCTGGCACAAAGCAGGTTGAAGGAGGCACCAGTTTCAAGGGGCAGTGGTGGCCTAGCTGGTAAGGAAGCGAACCGGTTCAAGTCCCGAGCCGCCAAGGTGCCACTGAGCAAAGCATCGTCTCCACACGCTGCTCCCCGGGCGCCTGTCATGGCTGCCCACTGCTCACTAAGGGTGATGGGTTGCAGAGGACACATTGTGTTGTCTGCACCGTGTGCTGTGCTTGCTATGCTTCACAATGACAATCACTTCACTTTCACTAAAGGGGGAACCTGAACTTATTCTCTGGTGTTCTCTGTACATTTTTGGGTGCAAAATGTAATGTAATCAGAATGGCAGGATCTTTTTTGTTGGGGTGGTAAAAGCACAATTTTAAATATACTTAAAATCTTAAGTATACTTAAATATACATAAAAACTCTTTTTTTGGGGACATTTATCTACAAAGTATTCAGAATAATAATAACATAATAAAACATATGCTTGATATTGTTGCTTGGGCTTGCTAATTAGGAGATGTGAGCTTTCATGTTAGACATTTTTGGACATGTACATTGTTGTAATGATTGATGGCTTTTATGCATTATACTTTCATTATTGTGTGATTCACTATTACCAGTGACCACACGTTTTTCCAAATATATTCTACACATCTTTAAGTTATAAATAAGTGTGGATTTGTTGAAAAAGGGTATTGGCTTTTCTATTTTGTCTATCCTGACTTTTGGCTAAGGTGTGAAATGAATATTTACGCATGACTGTGCCGTGCCATCTCTGTGGCAACCCTTTTTGATTCAGGACAGTTCAGGACATGATGAGTCAGTTGAGTGTCTGCATTTATTTTCAGTCTCTGATTGGGGGCAGATCACCACCAAGGTTACAGTGACCATAATTCATCCAAGGTGGAACTAACTGTAATGTTCCTTCTCTCTATTTCTGTCTCTCCCTGTTCCCAAAATCACAGTTCTGGCCAGGGACTGTGACACCAACCTGAACGCGGAGATCTCCTACTTCATCCAGAGTTCGCACTTTGACATCTCAGCCAACGGCGTCGTGAGCCCCCGTCAATGGCTGGACTACGAGCGGCCGAACCACATGTACGAATTTGTGGTGGTGGCTGTGGACAAGGGCACCCCGCCCCGGACCGGCACAGCCTCCATCCGCATCCGCATGGCCAACTCCAACGACGAGGCTCCCGTCTTCTCTCAGTCTCTGTAGGTTCCTCCTTTCAAGGTTTTAAGATGCTTTACTTGTCACATACACAGTCGTGAAAAGTAGTCGGTTGAGTCTCTTAACACTGAACCGCTGTTGTCTGGCTCATTCCTTGCGTTCAACACTTAAACACAGTCTTGCGGTCTCCCGGCAGTGATTCCTGGAAAGGAGCTTACGGTAGTCGTTTGCAGCCAGCACCGATAAGCCTCGTCGGCTGGCATCCGTAAAACGTAGCCAGAAGGGGGTGCGGGCATTTAGACAGACCCAGCGTCATGCCAGCGGTGCAGAAGGCACCATAAGGCAGTATTTGAGGTTTGCTCGGAGCGAGGGTTAGTCTGGAACACCGGCGCTCCGGGTGAGCCCGGACTCTGGAGCACGCCGTGGCGTGGTAGTTAGGGAGCGTCATGGGAGGCGCTTCAGACAGCTTGTGTGGGAAACAGATGGTGGGCTTGTGAAGTGCTGAGGCTGAGCTCTCTGTTCTCTGTCACTCTCTCCCCCTCTCGGCCTCTTACCCTCCCTTCTCTCTCACTCTCACTCTTTCTCTCTCTCTTTCTCTCTGACATTTTTCTTTTCATCCCTCTGTTTTCCCCTCCATCCATTTTATCCTGACTCTCATCCCTTCTCTGTCTCTCCTGCCTCGTAGATATAAGACCTTCTTGTCCGAAGACGCTGGTCCGGAGACGCTGGTGGCCATCGTCCATGCCAAGGATCCAGATGGGGACGGGGTGACGTATGCCATCACTGGGGGCAACGAGGACAGCAACTTTGAGCTGGACAACCAGAAGGGTGGGTAGTATTTGGCATGGTGGAGGGACATCAGAATACCCCGAGGCGCACACACACAAATACACACACACACACACACACACACACACACAAGAGGCTGGATGGAAATCCGGAAAAAGGTTGCTGTGGTAACTGGGACAGGGGATAAAGCTGAGTTGGAGCCCTTGGGGAAACAAATCTTTTAACAAGGACATCTAAACTCGACAAAAAAGCACGGCCCCCCGCCCCCACTCCCCATCCCTCTCTTCAGTTAGCTCGACGTTTTTGTTTGGCGGTTCATTGCTAGTCTTGCTAGTCTTTGTGAGAAAAACAAAAGCCCTTTGCATTGTCTTGATACAAACACACACACACAAACACACACACACACCTGCCTCTACTTACTTCCAGCCATGTAAAGAGCCAAGTTGCGCGTGTGAGTGCGTCTGAAAGGGTGTGTGTGAGTGTTCGCTTCACAGTCAAGGTTACTTTTGTCTGCAATCTCCAGTTATCGTTTGTTTACACGCGCCTTTCGCCTTGGAGGTGGAAACGGCACCTTATGCCGAGCTCCTCGCCGCCTTATCACCAGCGCGGCACCTCGGCTCAGCCGCTCCACCACCCATCCCATTACAGGCCAACAAAAACAGATGGCCCCTGGCTCCCTCACTGTTAAATTGTAAAAAGTTGTCACTTCAAAGACTTAGCGGCATTCTATTTTCTCCCCCACTCCCTCCCGCCACCACCACCAGCAGTTTATTTATTTCTGCTCTGCCGGTGCAGCGCATGGAAAATGCATCAAAGATGTATGGCAACCGCGGCGCCGCTGGTAGCAGACTGTAAAAAGGGTGTTGAAGAAAGGCAAATGTTTTCCTTTGTGTGCACGTCTTTGCTGTGTGAGGTGGATGGGAACGAATTCCCTGTGCTTTTCCAGGAATCATCAAACTGCGCAAGAGTCCCCCTCCGAATCTGCGTGGGCCGCAGTATGTCCTCAACGTCACGGCGACCGATGACAACGCTGCGGGCGGGCCGCTGCCCCTCAGCAGCTCTGCGCAGGTCATCGTCGGCATCAATGACATCAACAACAACAAGCCCGTGTTTGACAAGGTGAGAGGTTCTTTGAACCCTAAATATTACCTCCTCTGACATCCGGTGAGGTTTCTTGTTAACAACAGATATGAGGACGTCAATTAAACCTAAACTGCATTAGGTGCTGTTTGTCCAGTCTCATAGCTTTTGTATGCAATGGATAAAAATGTGTCCACACCCCAGAAGACCCAGGTTCAAATCCCACTTACTACCATTGTGTCCCTGAGCAAGACACTTAACCCTGAGTGTCTCCAGGGGGGACTGTCCCTGTAACTACTGACTGTAAGTCGCTCTGGATAAGGGCGTCTGATAAATGCTGTAAATGTAAATGTAAAATAAGTACAGTTTTTGATTCTCTGCCGATATTCATGCACTACTTGCAAAAATTGGTAAATAATTATTATTTTGTGGTATACCTATGATGAAACATACAGAGCCCTCCATTCCTTGTAAGTGGAATATATCAGCAGTTTTTCAGATGTCATAAACAAGCGTGTAACAAGAGTTTTAAGTGAGTGAGGGTGAGCAAATATTGACTTTTCAGCATGGGGATTGACTCCTACCCAAGAAGACTGAATTAAATCAGAAGGTGCTTCAACAAAGTATTAGTTTTCATTTTCTAATAAAACTGCCATGTAATGTTGTCCTATACATGTGAATTAATCCATATTGCAGACATCACGAGGCTTATACCTGTGTACTGAACATCTGAATTGTTGGATGAATGGGTTCGATTGTTACATACTAGACTGCTCATGGCCTCCCAACAATCGAATGAAGACAGTTTAGAGGCGAGGAGGTGAAACGTGTGATGAAAGGGAAGTGAAAGGAAGTGAGCCTGAGAAGGAAAGAAGAGAGAAGGGGACGAGATGGAGAGATAGAACTTGAGAGAGTGGGCTGTAGACAGCTGGTGCTGGAACATCTGAGAGGTTTTTCTTGGGCCCATGGGGAGCAGCTCCACTGAAGCCTGTTCAGGGCAGGCCAGACTGAGGAGTTGGGGAGGCCAGAATCCTCCGCTTGCCTCCAGGCTTGGGGCTGGAGATGAATATTTCAGTGGGGAATTACCCAGAGGCACTGTGGATGCATATGAAAGAGGAGCACTAAGTGTCCCCGTGAGGAAACATCTGGCTGCTCTCCAGCCCTCCTCCTCTGGATTCGGGTGGCTGACCGACACACACTGTGTGTGTGTGTGTGTATGTCCCGGCTTCCTTGTGACAGCAATGGGACAGCGAACTGGGCCACAGGAACCAGGGCATCAATCCTTCCCATCAGCTCCCTGATAAAACCCCTCTTTGTAGTCAATAAGTTGCTGCTTGTTATTCCTAATTGTGCAATAGATTATAGACTATCTGTTAAAGCATTTTCCCTGGATAAACCTGGAAAATCCCCAGCTAAGCTCCAGCATTTACAGAAAAGCGTCCTGCACACAGAAAGCAAATTAGCGGCAGCGAGACCCTGCACTCTACGCGAGGTCCTTTCTATGGCTGTTGGATAGAGGCCATGCAGTATTGATCCAATTACTTGATTAATCACCCAACTTTGACAAGTCCTGTCCTGAGCTTCACGATGCCCGGATTTACCCTGAGCTATCCAGACAGTTTTTTTTTGAGGGTGGAAAAGCTGCAGTGAATTACAGAAAGGGCGTTCCAGAACAGAGCTGGTCAGATACGGTCAGATACGGTCAGATGGATTCATTTACTAATCTGTTTTAAAAAGTGGCAAGGAGTAGCATTAGGAATATATGGCAATGAAAATGTTGTGAATAAATATTTTTATCTAATTATTAACTGTATATTTGTATATGATAAAAAGTTTTTGTTTGAGGGAAAAAGATGCAGTGCTCAACTGAAACAGTGGTCAGTGGTCACACGGCACAAAAAGTAAACCCAAAAACTATTTGAGCTATATTTTCAAGGTGCTATGGGCAGTTGTGCGTCAGTTAGTGACATCCCCTCCCTGTATTGGCACGAATACTTTGTGTTGCTGAACACCATTTGCTGACTTGTTCGTAGGTGTGAGTGTGGGAGTGAATGGTGTGTATAGTATGTGTGTGTTTGCCCAATGACCCGGGATGGACTCTTAACAGCCATGACCATAAGTAGTACTGCTCAGTTATGGAAAGTTAGTTTAGTAGACATAGTGCATGGAACTTGTTCAAGTCAAGTATAATCTATGGATTAGCATGATTAAATAAATATTGGTATAATAATGCATTGCACCTCAAACACAATTTTTTATTAGATTTTAATATTAATATTGATTAATGTTTAAAGATAATATTGATATTGATGATTGAGATCTTATCAATACTATCTGACTATCTTAATAAAAACTGTCAGTAGACGTCACAAACATAGACAAAACGTGCAGATATATTATCATTGCATTTATTATTAAGGAGTAATATGACATTCCTGAACCCATCCAATGTGTTATGTCCTCACATTCTCACATGAGAATGGTGGACACATTGGTTTTTAATAGCAATTATGGCACTAGTCATGACAGGGATGAGGACAGAGATAAGTGAAAGTGAAGTGATTGTCATTGTGAAGCACAGCATGTAGTGCACAATAAAACATGTTCTCTGCATTTAACCCATCAACACTGGTGAGAAATGGGCATCCAGGGAGTTGTGTGTGGGACGGTTCTTTGCTCAGTGGCACCTCAGTGGCAATCTTTTTTAACGGGGCAGTGGTGGCCTAGGTGTCACTGAGCAAAACACTGTCCCCACACACTGCTCCACGGGCGGCTGTCATGGCTGCCCACTGCTCACTAAGGGTGATGGGTTAAATGCAGAGGACAAATTTCACTGTATGCACCGTATGCTGTGCTGCTGTGTATCACAAGTGACAATCACTTCACTTTTATCTTGGCGGTTCAGGATTCGAACCGGCAACCTTCTGATTACTCGTTTGCTTCCTTAACTGCTAGGCCACCACTACCCACATGTGACCAGCAATCTGCATGTGTTCATGCGACAGTGATGCTATAGAATGCTATAATGATTTGGAGTAGTTGAATATTTGAATGTGAATAACACAATGAGGAGCTTTGTTTCCATTGTTCCCAACCCTAGTCCACAGGAAGCTGAATGAATCGGGGACTGAAGTTCATCAAGAGCAGCTTCATTTCCAGCACCCCAGCACTCCATCCATTCTAATGATGCTATTTGTCCAGCTGCTATAATCTGAGATCTTAATGTTCTTTTTTACAAACTTGCTTTCCTTCTTACTTGCGGTTTAATTTGCAAGTGCCATATGGGTAGCAGTCGCAAGTCAGGCCACAAGTGATCATTCAGACAGCAAATATAATGATTTAAATTACACATTTTAAGTGATTTCCTCTAGAAATAATGCAGGTGCTGAACTGCAAAATGACTGTTGAGAGTTGCACATTTGTTTGCAGACTGTAGTCATTTAGTGCTGTCCTCTCTTTTCTCAGTGCCTCAACTACAGTGTTAACGCTTTGGTCCTGGAGAACCAGCCCCCCGGGACATTTGTTTTGCGTGTCCATGCTCATGACGCTGACATTGGGGTAAATGGAGAAGTGAAATATGGGATCATGCAGCGGGACGGAGCTTTGTCTGGTTTCACCATTGATGTTGACACAGGTAGAAACCCAATGATGCTGAAACTCGGAGACGGATATTGTTCCACTTGAATTCTGACTTATTTTTCAACCTACACGTTGCATTTTTATTGTGCTGCTTCTGAATTTGCATATGGCCTTTGGCCGCAGGCGTGATCACCACCACCACGAGCTTCGACCGCGAGAGGCAGAGGGAGTACACCCTGTCCGTCACAGCGACTGACCTCGCCCAGGAGCCCCTCATCGGTATCTGTCAGATTATGGTCCTCATTGCCGACCAGAATGACAATGACCCAAAGTTTGAGAACAGCCGCTACCAATGTAAGTTCTGCTGCTGCTGTGTGACAAGTGTGTCTGTCACAGTATTCACACATGCACCAGTATCACACTTTTGTGGAAAGGGTTGTGACCTCTTGTATTTACTGTATTTCATACTTTTCGTACTTTACTCTATATAAGTGTTAAATGTTGGCTCAGTGTAGAGATTTTGGATGGATTATTTGTATTAGTTATTTTTGAAGACAGTAAACTCTAAAATCATTTCACCTTTTTTATTAAGGCTGATGAGTCTCACGAATCCACTTTAACTGTCAGGCAAGTTTAGTGCTCTAACATACTTCAACGTACTCATTTATAATGATCAGATTCAATTTCGATGTTTGCGTCATAATGTCTCTATTAGACCTGATCATATAATTGAAAAGCTCGAACTACTAAGTGATGCTCTTTTAGTTGTTTTTTTTTTATTTTCTGTCACACAGCCAGCAGGGGCCTACTAAATTTGATATTGTGCTGTATTTAAAGTTTTATTTCATAAATCACAACAAAAGGTCTCCTCAAACCCTGCACAATTTACAGGCCCTGATAGGGAGAGATTGAAAAGTTCATGCTTGACTTCCTTGCCAATCGTTAAACATTTAAAAGTGGCCTTGCTGTATGACATTAAGCAGCAGCTGCCTGCATTTCTGCTGGCTGAACGAAATTTTTGATCAGACGGAAGTGATGGCGATTAATGTTTAAAATCTCAGTGGATTTTCCTAGAGGCTGGAATAGCAGCAGGCCGGTCACTGGTATACTCTTTGAAAGCACTCTGGAGTGATGAAACATTTGTCCCTATCGCAGATTTGTATTTGTTTACCAATGCAAATATCCGTTTGATAAGTTTGATGTCAGAATTCCTTTTCATCATATCAAAATATGTGTCTGGTGTGGTTTATTAACTATTTATCAGGGAGATAGAAATGTTTCTAGGACACGCAATCATTTCTGCAGTTATTTAAATTTTTGATGCCATCAAGGCTTTTCTGCCTTTTTGTTGCCATTGTTTTGGCTGCCACCATCTTTTTTTGACACGTTAACCCTTTCCTCATCCAGACTACCTGCGTGAGGACACCCCTGTGGGAACCAGCTTCCTGCGGGCGGCTGCTCACGACGATGACCAGGGTATCAACGCAGCCATCACTTACTCCCTGTCCCAGCAGCAGCCAGCCTACTTCCGGATCAACCCCGCCAACGGCTGGATTTACGTCAACCACCCCATCTCACAGGTACCAGTTGACCTCTGAACTGTACACCTGCTTCTGCCTTAACAAGTTCTCACACAGTCCTTACACAGAAATTGTTCGGATGATGATGAAGATTAAGACCTCAAGAAGACTGTAACACATAATGCTGGAAAGTCAGTTTATATTAGTCTGCTTGCACAGATGATGCTGCTTTATTTGTTCTGAGCTTTTAGGAGACACCTCCACTTCCCTTCTCCTCCTGCTCCCGCATTCTGTCTCTTTCTCAGCATGTGGAGATGAACAATCCACAGCTGGTTGGTCTAGTACAGGTGTTTCTTTTCTCCTCCCCCTCGGTGTGCATATGTATGTGTGTGTGTGTGTGTGTGTGTGTGTGCGTGGGTGTTTGAAGACGTGTGTATCTTCTTCCTCCTTGATACCCTCCTCAGAGACCCGTGTTCACCTCTGTCTTTTGTTCGCTTCCCATTGCGTTTGCATATTAAACATGGCAGAGCTCTGAATAGCATGGACTCTCTGTCTATATTTATCTACATGTCTTTACTGGCGTTCAGGTGGTGCTCTATGCACAATTTGTTTATGGAAAAGATTTCCAGTGGTTGGTTGTCTTCCTCCAGGCAGCTGTGACATTTTATAAGGTCTGTGCTGTACCTGCTGTGTTTTTTTTGTTTCTCCTTCATTGTTTTTTAGTTTCTAGTGTGGTTCCTCGACTCTGCTGCTAGTCAGCATGTATATCTGTCTCTGCAGAAATGTCAGCTTTCCGAGTAGGGGCTTCCAGCATTGTCACTCTTGTACAGGTTATGTAAAATCGAAAAGGGCCATCGCTTGACATTAGGAGGCATTGCCTGACATGCTCTGTCCTGGAAAAGCAGACTGTCCATGATACTAATTTGCCTGGGTTGTCATCACATTTCCTCATCTGTCCCATCACAGGGGTGATGGAGAAGGGATTTGTCTCTGTATAGCGAACCGCATGAGATCTTCAGTCTCAGAACACAAGCCATAGCCTTCAGGTGAAGTGTTACACAACCTGAAATATTTATGCAGAATTCCCATCCAACACCTTTTAGCTTTTAAGTTGTCTCTGTCCTGTTTGACAGAAATGATTCTGGACGTGGCCCAGAGTGGAATAGGGCCGATAGGGCCCCTCCCCCATCTCTCGCGGCGTCTGTCAAGCAGCCGCTCCTTTTCCTTCTGTCTCGGCAGGCTTAAGGCAGCATGATTAGCTTGGTGTGGGTCATTACGGCGGGTGCGGGTCGGGTGTTTTTCATCATGCAGGAGTTGTCACCTCGCATCCCCCCATTTATCAACAGAGATCGGCGCGGTGAAGCCAGTAGATGTCAGGCAGGATTATCTGCCCTGCTTCAGATGAAAAAATGAGCTTCATCACTGGCTGGCCTCCTCCACCCCCTTCCTCGATCACTCATTCAGGCTTTTTTTTTTTCTTCATTTTTTGGCTGACTTAAAAAGAAGCAATATTTGGAATCCTGGTTAAGTTTTTACTGCTGACTCAACTTCTGTCAGTAGTTTTAATATTAATGACACAGAATAAAATGTAGTTAAAGGGTGCAGTTCTCTTTCTTTTCCTTGGCATTGGCCTTGAAGGTCAAATTAAGAAGCAAACTCTGTAATGGCATTGAAAAAAAGATCTGTACCTCCACACAATATGCTGTGGAAGTGATCATAGTAATAGTAATATCCTATTAATATACTATACTTTCCTATTAATTTCCTTTTTTCTGTTTTCTTCTGATGATCATTATCACCTCATAGGGTTGCTGAATTATTGAGAGCTGGTGGGGATATGCAGTGCAGGGAGTGTTAGTGCTAATGTCACATTCAGTATTACGTCAATAAGAAAGCTTGAATAAAAGCACTGATAATCTGTCTACATGTAAACATGGCCTGAACATGGCTTTGAGACTCATATATTGACAGGAGGGGATTTGCATTATTATTCACAATATTACACATAACAAAGAACAACACACTGTTACTTAACTAATAAAACAAACAAATATTTAAATATCAAATATTCAAATATAAAACAAACAAATATTCAACACTAAGAAAGTCAAATGCATTGCCATTAAAACTGCTGGATGCCAAGATCATGTGTGATGGGATCCAATTCTTATGGTCTTCTTGTTCTCGCTCTGGCAGACTTCACGCATCAACCAGCAGATCATCGCCACGGATGGGGGCAACCGGAGCAGCTCTGTGGATCTGACTGTCATTATCACGAATGTCCACAACCAGCCTCCACAGTGGGAGCAGTCTGAGTACTGGGTCACTATCCCTGAAAACACTGTCAGGGACACTAAGATTGTGGTAAGTGCTATAAATTATTTACAATAAAGTTGAAAGTAACTGGTTGTTCACAAGCAGGTCTAATTGTCTTTGTGCACATATTTATTGTAATATGTGCAAATATGCACAACCATTAAAAGTTCAAAAGAAAAAGTGATTTGAATAGAAAAACGACCAAAAAAATTATAACAAAGTTTGAAATAATATAGTTAAACACACATTTGTGGGTGAACAGTCCAACTGTTTTCAGCCAAACTAAGATCATTGAAAAGGGTTTTCCAATAACCAGATATTCCGACTGAAATTTCCAGCTACAACATGTACAACATGTACAACAGCTACAACTCGACAGGAGTTTTGACCAACTTGATATCATTTTAATGAATTTTTTACTCTCAAAAATAAGAACATTTGTAAATGGCCTAAAAAGTAGGGTATATGTAAATACATTGTGTAGCAGAAATATAATGTCCATAGTTCTATCACACTATCAGGTTGTATTTTGGTATAAAGGGCTATAGTTGAAGTTGAGCTTTATTGTCATTTCAGCTATATACATGTTAGACAGTACACAGTGCAGCGAAATAACGTTTCTCTGGAACCTGGTGCTACATGTAACATTTGAACTATTAAACAAAGTTACATACTGACATAAAGTGCACGTGTGCGACACAGATAAACTGGGCTACATAAAGTGCCAAAGACAACAAGGAGACAGACACCACTAAACTAGTGGAATGAAGAACAAATGTGAAAAGTAAAATAGTGCAAATAGTGCTGTGCCAAGTGGAACAGTGCGATAATAGATAATAATGTAGAGGTAGTGTGTGTGTGTGTGTCAGTCCAGAGTGGAAAGTTCCTGGGTTTTCAGGTGTTTGATGGCTTGTGGGTCGAAGCTGTTGCACAGTCTGGCAGTGAGGACCGGTACCTTTTTCCAGATGGTAAGAGGGTGAAGAGTGCATGTGAGAGGTGTGTAGAGTCCTTCACAATGCTGGTGGCTTTTTGGATGCAGAGTGTGTCCTTTAGAGAGAAGAGACCCTCCGATGATCTTCTCAGCTGTCCTCACTATCCGCTGTAGGTCTCAGGTTCCGATACGGTGCAGTTCCCAAAACAGACAGTGATGGTCAAAATGCTCTCAATAGTCCATCTATAGAAGGTGGTGAGGATGGGTGGTGGGAAATGGGCTTTCATCAGCCTCCACAGGAGGTAAAGACGCTGCTGGGCTTTTATAGACTCTTATTTTCGCACTCATTGACTTGTAACTTTCCGCCATCAACTTGACTTCCATTAAGTGGTGCACCAGCAATCTCTGAGATTATATTGCAGATTCACTGGTTTTTGGATTTAAATGTAGAAACGTCTCAATGTATTACAGTGAATAATCTAACTTACTGTGTTATTACAGCATTGACAGTGGATGACACTTTGTAATTAATAATATTCATATTGGGAATAGCCTCCTGTGTAAAAATTTTCAGAGGTGGTACCACTGAGGTTTGTGATACAGTCACAAACTGCAGTCGGATTCCTTTCCATGACCTTTTGTTTCTACGAGGGAACCAAGGCAGAGTCCTGGTTCCCTTGAACTTTGTCTCATACTTCATTTAGAAAGAAGCCAGCATTCAGAGTTGCTTCCCCACAAGCAGCCGATTCATCAGTAAAAAGAAGGCCATGAGGAGCCCTCCCGTAAGAGACTCATTTCCCCCTCATCAGCATCTTTCTCTGGGCCCTGCCAAACATTCTGCAGCATGCACAGCCTCGTGTATTTATCACACGCGTCTGAAACAGCACATTGCCACATTGCTCCGAGTAATTCTCCGCTTTTATGTTTTGTGCGCGGTCAGAGCCGGGTTGATTTGCAGTCTCTCCAACCGAAAGTGGGGCACGAAAGCGGAGTGTTAAAAAATGCTAATGGCTAATGATGAGAGGGAGGGGTGTATTGGAATGGCTTTGTCGAAAAGTGTCGAAGAGTGTCCTCATTTGGCTTTGCTTGTCATTACCGATAATTTGTTTGCAGAGCACTTAAAGGCCTCTGCCCACAGTTGAGGGACCAAACCCGCTCCAATGACGTTCGTGTTAGAACTCGGTGTGAACCGGAGAAAACGAGCACAGAAAGGAGAGACGTGGAAAAACGCGTCTCATTTCTATACAGGGTAGACTGGGGGGAGAGTCCTTAATTGTGGTCTTCATTTCCTGGCAGCTTTTCCTGACAGATAACAAATGCCAGTTTAATCCACACGCAGAGCCCAGTTCTTTACATATTTTAATGCACTCATATTTTCTCTTTGTCTTCAAAGAAAGAAAGGCAGAAAGAAATAATAACAGGCAAGGTGTAGTTAAAATTATGGAGGAAACCAAACACTGCTAACACTAATGATATGCAGTGACCATTTCCTTTGCAATAACATGTGCTTCATTGCCTCACATTGACTTTGCACTAAGACACTTTAAAAGGTAGGTATAAATTGCAATTATAATTGGTTCTAATTAGTAACTGCTTCTAAAAACCTGAATATCAATAATGTGGTGATATCGGTTCTGTTAATGGTGTTGAATACTTAATGAAATAAGCAACTGAATGGAATAACTGAATATAGCTTATCATCAGACTTTTGGACTAGCTTCTAATTGTCTTACAGTCATGGTACTCTAATCCTTACTGGTAACTGGAAGAAACACCAGGTGACAAGCAGGTGACATTTCAGCTGTTTTACTCGACTCCAACAGTTCCGTTCATCGGCTGATATCGAATTTTAAATAATATTATAATACAACAGACAGACAGCATTAGCTATTCTTAATGTGTTATTTTTCATGCAGATTCATAAAACAACCAAAAGAGAAAACAACCCCCCCCCACACACACACACATACAAAAAAAAAATATTCAGAAAAAAGGTAATCTAAAATTAGGTAATAATGGATGAAAGAAAGATTTTACAACTTTGAAGATCAAATAAACAGCATTTTTTAAATTTACATTTCTGACACTGTTCAGGACATGAATTAATGAAAAATGACTGCCAAATGAAGCAAACCTTATCAGGGCTGACAAAACAGAACCAAACAGCGGACTGAGTAGTTTCCTCGAGAGAGCCTGCCTCCTTCCCAGCTGTAATTATCGGGGTAACCTGCTGTTGTTTAATATTAGCAGCACCAATATAATCTGGTAAAACAATGCATGGGGCTGATGGGCAATGAGTGCTTCCAGAGACCTTGCCCTATCATTTAATCAGGGTTGCATGCTTCCATATTGTGACCAGCTACTGGACATGTCTCTTTCACTTGGTCATCAAGCACTGACCACTGAGTTGAATAACCGCCATGCAGTTATTTCAATTTTTAGTCGTATTGCTTATCATGTTTTTGTTATTATGTCTTTTGACAATTGTGTGATAATCGGTTTCTAATGGCAGAGAAATTTAAGTTACTATCATTCATCTCTTGTGTAAGATGGGAAGTCCATGACATTCTGCTTTTTTGTCTTGCGTAGAGGTTCAGTGTTCTTTGTCAAACGGCCTTCCCCCGAACAAGAGGCGTAAAAAGCCATTTGTTTGAGGTCCCCTACTTTGTCTTTGTCGGGCTACGACACCCCCCAATCAGGAGACGCCAAGGGCGTGACAGGGCGGAAACAACCAATGGACACTTGTGGACACTTGGCACTTCTTTTTCCTCTTCGTCGGGAGCTGGGCCGATTTCCCCCCCAGTTTCTGGGCCTTTGCCTCCCTGTTTCTCCTGGACCAGGTGACCTCTCTGTAGCTTGGCTCCTGGCTTTTGTCTTTCTTCCGCTATCCCTTTCTCTTTTTATATTGGGATTTTCTGTAACATTGGTACCTTTTTACATACAATATTTACATGTAACTACAATAGCAGTCTAAAGGTGTTAATACATTAGAAACTGTTTGTTCTTTTAACCTTTATTGTGCCTCTTTCTGCCAGGTAACGTCAGATTGGAGTGGTTTTACTACAGTGCTTTCAGTCCTGTGTAATGTTTCCTTACGTCGGGTCTTTGTTGTGTCACACGTTCGCCAGTTGCCGGATGCAGGGACGGGTTATGGGTCGTGTGGGCCCCTGGGCAAAATGTTCGCGAGCCCTAGTTACTAGTTGCTGGGCTAGTTGCTACATCACCATGCCACTTGTGGGTAAAAACTAGTGCAGTGTACCGTGTTGTAAAAGCAGAATTGATGTTGACAAAATCTTTTGATGCTTTTTACCTCGGAAAATGTGAAAAGAAGGTGGCTTAAGTTGATCCAGTAAGTTGGATCTCAAATTATAATCAGTACAGCCTAATGCCATTACCTCACGTTAATGTTAGCACCAGGTTACCCATCTCTGTTTAGCACACATTATTTGAATGTCATACAATTCATGCTCTAAATCAAAGCACTTTTGCTAATCATCCCATTTCTATTCAGCAGCCTGGTTATTACCATGGGAAAAGGTTGGTCTCTCCCCATGATTTCCGCATTGCAAGTTCTCCAATGTGAAAAAAACTGTTTGCGTTGCAAATTGTTTTGGGCTAGGGGCCCCACAGGTCCCCTGCACCCCAACGGCCCCTGGGCAGCGGCCCCGCTGACCCGGTCCGCAATCCGTCCCTGGCCGGATGTCTCCCCTGTCCTGTTCTACACTAATTAAACCCCTGTATCGTGACATTGTGCGATTACATCCTTCTTCATCGTCCAGTTTCGTCATCATCTCCGTTCACCTGCCTCGTCATGCCAAATGGTTGTGACAGGGTCAGATATGGAAACCTCCACCCATCTTCACTACATCATAACTGATTGTCTACCCCTGCTTGAAAGTTTTAAAATAGAGTCTATAGACCAACTTTTATATGCCATATTATACCATACTATATTTTATTTATAAAGCACTTATAAATAAAACACAACAAATTAGCTGACCGAAGTGTTGTACATTAAAGAAAAAAAAAATGTATTCCATTACCAGGGACATGACCAACATGGACAACATGTTCATTAAAAATAAAGCGAAAAAAGATAGAATAAAATAAAATAAGAGAGAACATGCAGCAATTTTGAGCAATTACCGTTCATTGTTAATTAACATGCCCACACTCAGGATTGCACACTCGTTGATGCAAACTTGTGCCCAATAATATGACCTGATGAACAAAGCTGTTCAGAACAATTCCATGAGGCTTTTTTTTCTCGCGTCTAAGTACAGTATTTACTCCCTGGTGGGGAGTAACTGTTGCAGCTGATGGTTAAAATCTGTTCTGTGCATTGGGAGCTTTTGCAGTAATTTATCCTTAGAACTCTAAATACAAATTAGGCTTGTTAAACAGTATAATGCATTCATTAGCAACACTGAGCCGCCTTGTTGTGTGCAGTGTTCCTATTCATCCTCCCACCATCCCCTATCTCCTCTATCCACCTATCTGTCTATTCGTCTCCCTAATTAAAATTTTAAATATCAGTTGGCTCATTGTGGAATTATCTTAAGGAATGATAATTAGCCAGTTTCAAAATGCAGTAATTGCAACCTTGAGAAAGTAATTAAGAGGCCTTGTATTCATGCTTTGATGCCATAATAATGGCAATATCATTCTCATCATGCTGCACAGTCACGTATTTGGTGCAGGGTGGGAGAAATGAGAAGGGTTAATCAGGTATGTCCCGGGGTTCAGACACATTTTTATTGAGGGAATTGGTTCATTTTTTTATATTACATCATGTATGTTAAACAGGATGAATCTTGCTGAAGAAACAATATTCACTTGAGTGCATGCAACATGGGAAGAGAGCTTCATTGGGACAGTTGCCTGGCATCCTGGGAAATGTTTTCCAGCTCTGGCGTTTATGCATTGAGTGTTCTCCACTCAGTTGGAAAGCGCCTCTGAGAGCTTTTCTGTGTTATATCAGTGACTGGTATTTCCCCCATCACTGCCTCTACCCACTCAGGAAGGGTAAATGACTTCCAGGGCAGCACAACCATTTACAGCTTTCAACACCCTGAGATGTTGCAGTCTTTAGAAAGTAGAGGATGAATTTTACACAATGTTTGTTGGAACCACACAAATGTAATATTTGGGTGAGTGTTATGTTATGTTAGCATCTGATCATCTAAATGATTTGTTAATTTAAAGTGAAGTTATTGTCACATGTGATGCACAGCACACTGTGCACACAGTGAAATTTGTCCTCTGCATTTAACCCTTCACCCTTGGTGAGCAGTGGGCAGCCATGACAGGCACCCGGGGAGCAGTGTGTGGGGACGGTCCTTAACCGCTAGGCCACCACTGTCTGTGTAGAAGAGTCTGTGTAGATGTGTGTCTGTCTGTCTGTGAGAAAATGCTGTCCTTTTACTTCAAGTGATTTTTTTTTTCATATCATGTCATTTCATTTAACCTGAGAATGTGAAGTTAAAAAAAAAAAATTACATTGCAGTACAGTAAATCTCAGAACCTGGGATTAGGCTTTATTGAACAAGAATATTTAGATAGAGCTTCTGCTCCCACAAACTATTAGACTCTGCATAAATATGAGGAATTGAAATATAATGAACATGTAGTGGCTGGTTATGGTATTGATTATATACTCCCACTGTGTGGATGCTATGCAACTCGCCTCCAGCGTTTGGCTGATCCAGCCAGCCACCCTGTGATGGTGAAGGTGGTGAAGTAGGTCATCATGTGGGTGGGCAATCTCAAGCCAGAGAGCCCTGACCCATAAAAGCAGGAAGCGGCCAAGTTCTGGTGGAGCAACGTTACACGGGCCGTGGCTGGACGACCTTGCCCTGCTACCGAGCTGCAAACTTGACAGCTGAGCACCGCATCAGCCACGGCTCAGTGAACTTCCAACTCGACCCATCATTCCCACCCTCCCTCACATTCTCTTACTCCCTCTCTCTGCTTACTGCTGCTCTCGGACATTAACAATTGTTTGAAAGCTTGAATTTCTTCCATACCTCAATGTGGCCATGTATGGTGTGGAAAAGTCGATGAAACTGTCCTTTGCTCTGGACTCAGCATCCTGTATTCCATCGGCCTTTCCAGCAGTAACTGTTGCACTTCTTTGTTTAACGCTGTTTTTTGTAGTTAATCGGGGGGGTGAAATGAGTTGTGAGGATAGCTTTGGACTCTTGAGGTTACAAAGTTCTGAACTTGGGCAGCTCAAACCTCTGCAGCATACAGAAAACTGACATCTTCAAAAAGAGTGCCCGTCTATTCACAGAGCTTTTAAGTCATAAATCATATCTCCTGTTGTGCTTCATGCACTGGGAGGGGGGAGAAAATCCTCAGGCGGTTTGCCTTCACTTGAGCATCATATGAGCAGTGGGTGACATCAAAAGGTGCGAGACCATGTCTATGAAATCTCATTGGTGAGGGCCTTTGTAGCTAGGTTGTGTTCTACAGCGATATCTCTTTCCTCTGTCACTTCCTGTCACTTTGGTTTCTCTCCCCTCCCTTTTCCCTGCCTCCAGAAGAAAGCGTGGCAAATTCCAAAAAAAAACTCAGGCATGAAGTTTCGATTAGGAAAGAGTCCAGGGACTACACTGAACATCCACAACATTAAAACCAGCACCATGGCACAGGCACCCGGGCATAAGCACAAGACACTTTTAGCTCTGTATGTTCAGACTCAAATACTCAGATTGGTGCATTTGAATTGAACACTTTGAACTTTTTGTCGTTCTCCTCAAACCAAACAGTACTGTCCACATGAATTACACAACCCAATATATGTTTCAACAGACCAGGCCTCCTTCCATTGGTCAGTGGTATTATTTTCACTGTTTCCTGGTTGTCCTTTCTTGGACCACCCCACCAGTTCATTTTCAATTATTTGACCCTTGAGTTACTTAGATCCTCAAAACTGCCCTTTTTCCTCTTTCTAACATACTGCCTTCAAGAACTGACTGTTCATTTGCTGTTTAATATATCACTATGGTAACCAAATTATCAGTGTTTTTCATCTCAGTTGTCAGTAGCTGTCATGTTTTGGCTAATGTGTGTAGTTCAGGACAAAGTTACTCTATCAGTGTCAATATCAGTTCAATAGCAAATGACATGGATCGCAGGTGGACGGTGGCTAATGTATTCAAGGCGTGGAGTCAGCAGTGGTGTGACTGGCATTTGTGCTGATTTAGGATGCCCTTTCACAAATAATGCTAATTACCCTTAGTGGGCTTTGGCAAAAGGTCTACTTTTCATGGGCTATGGCACTGTTTCATTGTGGACAAAAAGAAGGAAGAAGGAAGAAAGAAAAACTGTGTAGAGATATTGCGCATCCAAGCAATTCCTTTATCACACACGCTCTGGTAGGCCTACATGCCTCCACAATACATTTTAACACTGTGCACATTCACAGTCATACACACAACTCATATACAGCAAGAGGAAATTAGATTACCAATAGGTCCACGGTACAACTTTCAATCCATAGGATCGACATGAAGAAAATGCAGCTTTGGCAGATCATGTTGGATCCATATTCAAGTAACGCTTTTCTCCACCCACAGACCATAAAGGCCACCTCTCCCCTTGGAGACCCGAGAGTGACCTACAACCTTGAGGAGGGCCAGGTGCCAGAGACCAACATGCCTGTGAGGTTTTACATCAAGCCCAACCGCGGTGATGGCTCCGCCTCCATCTTGGTTGCGGAGCCGCTGGACTATGAGGCGACGCGGTTCTTCACCCTGCGCGTGCGAGTGCAGAATGTGGCGGCCGTGCCGCTGGCCTCCTTCACTACCGTCTACGTCAACCTCACTGGTGAGATCTTAGCTCACAAATAGCTCAAAAGCCACTAAGAAAATAGGCAACTGAGAGTCAGTGGTTCAATGTGAACCCACTCTCCATCGTTCAATGTCTGCCTTTCAGTTTGTTTGTGAATCCTTGAGGTGATTAAGTTGGTGGAACTAGAAAAAGCAACGCTGGCAGCAATGACACGTAGTATCATTCTTAATTGTACAGATTGTGGAAGTCTCTTTTGTGTAACTGATATCAAATAGTTTTATCACAAATATCATATAGTTTTAATATAATAAATTGTAAATTGGAATTCTGTAAATACGTGATTTGGCAGCCCTTTCTGCAAATTAAATGCCATCAGAAACAATGTTATTGAGGAATTATTTGTCATTTAGTGCATGAAAGCACTGATGAAACAGCTGTCTGTAGCTGTCTGCAGCTGACAGATAAAAAAAAAACGTTCTCTTAATGGGTGCAATTTACACTAAGAGCGATCAAGGTAACTAAACGGGCCCTTTTCTGCTTATCACGTTATTAGTAAATAATTTATGAGATTTAAACTAAATAATTTAAAGTAAATAATTTACAATGAATTTTAATATCACACTAGCATGATGCATTATTATTATGCATGACTTATCATAGTTTTTGCTAATTTTTTGCTAATTTGCATATCCTGTGGGCTGATTTGTGTGTATATGTCTTGTTCTTTGTGGAGTTTTTAACTGGGGGGAAAAGCTCAGAGGTGCAGTGGATGTTGATGCCGGGATTGTGGATGTGGGGAAGCAGCAGGTTAAAGGAACTGGTGGGCTGGGGTGGGGGGGCCTTTCAGTGCGGTACAACACTTGAGATAGCATCAGCATTAATTAAGGGGAGAGAGGAGATTGAACCATAATGAAAGGGAAGACAAAAGCCCCTTGGAAGCTCATTATGAATGTGGAGTAATCAGCCAGCCACAGAGAACAGCAGGCCTCCTCCCAGTCTCACTACCTCGTCCCACAGATGAAGCCTAAAAGCCTCTCCAACTGCTACATTCATTTATGTTTTTCATCACAGGGCTTTGTGGTTCAGTCAGAAGAAAGAGCTCCGATCTTTTTTTTTTTGTTTTATTTGGCTCATTGAAGTCTCTTTTAAAGGTTAATTATGATCCTTGGTTTCATCTGTAATTTTCTCTTTCTCTCCTCTCTTTTCAGATGTGAATGATAATGTCCCCTTTTTCATGTCCTCCACGTATGAGGCCACCGTGCCCGAGGGGGCTGAAATTGGCACATCAGTTGTCCAGGTTTCAGCTACAGACTTGGATTCTGGTCTGCATGGCATGGTGAGATCTTTAGCGCAAATCCATTTTCAGAAAATTGACTTCTGCCATCCCTGGCATTGCAACACCATCGGCAAGGGCCATCAGATTTCCTGCCGTTTCACAGGTTAATTACATCATCTTGAAGGACCAAAGCGGAGACTCACAGTTCTTCAGCATCAACACCTTCACTGGAGTCATCCACACCAGGGCCTCCTTCGACCGTGAGCAAAAGGGCTCCTACCTCATCGAAGTCCAGTCCCAGGACAGCTCAGAGTCGGCACGGCCAAGCCAGCAGGGCCAGCCAAATACAGGTATGCATGCGTTCCTCCTCTCTGCACCCGAGCTGGCCGGATGCACTTCTTTCATTAGGACATGGCCGATGCATTCTTAATGGGGTTATAATGAGATTTTGTCAAGATGTTTATAATAAATTAATATATGTCTGGCAAAGTGCCTGTTATATCACTAGATTATATGTTGCTCTCAAATGATTGCCCCAATGTGCGAGACACGTGCTGTTAATCCTTAATATTCCGTGAAGTGGAGATGTGTTGCATTAGTGATGAATTTACTCCTCTCACGGCTTTAGACACTGCCTATGTGCGGATCTTTGTCACCGATGTCAACGACAACGCCCCGGCTTTCTCCCAGTCTGTGTACGAGATCAGTGTGGAGGAGGACAAGGAAGTGGGCTTCATCGTCATCACTGTCACCGCCAACGACGAGGATGAGGGTGAGAGCCCTGGGCATAATGTAATGTAACGTCAACTGGGGTGAGAGGGGTACTCATCATGCATGAGTCACTGATGTTAACTGGCTGCCGGAGAGAACAATGTAAAGCCCCAAACTCAGCACCAAGAAGGTTTTCAGTGTGTCCCCTCTGAAATGGGGGTAGTAAAGCCTAAACCACCACCAAGACCGGGTTTTAAAATCAACATTAAAGCTGCCGCTTATTAGCTGAAATAGCTGGGAATGTAAAGAAGGGAGGATTCATAGGATCTAAGCGCATTTGTCT
This sequence comes from Denticeps clupeoides, assembly GCF_900700375.1. Classification (NCBI taxonomy): domain Eukaryota; kingdom Metazoa; phylum Chordata; class Actinopteri; order Clupeiformes; family Denticipitidae; genus Denticeps; species Denticeps clupeoides. The sequence continues at coordinate 29,285,556 of NC_041711.1, read as the reverse complement.
TCCTGTCCAACCAACCCACTTAGAAGCCACAACAGTTACGTTTGTGAATAATTTAGTTTTAATCAGTCCTATTTAATTTTGACTTTTTGACATGCAGATTTTAAGACAGATGGAGTAGATAAATCAATGAGCAAGGTCTGTTATTTATTTGATCATCCATTTCTTAATTCTCAGAGCTTGTTAGCATATCTCTGTGGTGCACGTGGGAGTAAAAAACTCAGCCCCCTGAGGCAATTTTTTGATGTTCGTACCTTTGTTTTGGTTGTCCCAAGTCATTGGGGAGACGAATGAACAAATGAGAAAGACCTGTTTAATTACAGTGGTAAAGAACCCTGGTGTAATTTGCACAAAATGTCAGTTTTCATGAGGCAGCAAAGATACTGAGTCTCAAGTCTTGAAGGATGAACGGTGATCACATTAAGTGATCACTTTTTTTTTATTGTTGATCCCAATTTCCAGTCCTGTCCTGTGCTGTGCTGCATTGTCTCACATCTCTATGGGGACGTTTAGGCAGCACAGGGCAGAAGCATAGCAGCAGGAAGACAGTAAAATAGCAAACTACAGAAAATCTGTAATTCCATCTCAATACCCCGGCTAATCCCGCCGCCTTCTTCAGACTGCGCCGCCTCGGCAGCCTGCCCCATTGTTCCTCTGGCTAATTAAGAAGAAAAGGTCCCTTCAAAAAGAAGAAGCTGACAGTAAAACACAACTTGCCACCCCCCTCCTGACTCCTTCACTTCTCGCAGGTGTCTGACCGGGCAGATAATCTGTATTAGGATGAGATAATCCATAAAACATGGCACGATCCCATTAAGCAGCAGCAGCCTTGCTGATCAGGCATGTCTTCTGGGAGGATTTCAGGCTTCTGCAGCTGGGTAGTGCACACGAACACACACACACACACACACACAGTCTCACTTCCTTCCTCGTCTCATCTCATCCTCCGACCCTCCTGTCACTTCATCCCTAACACCGTGCTGAGTTTCTGTTTGGGAGGGCTATATTTATGCTAATCTGGTGTGTGTTATTTGTTTGATAAAGGGGCTGTTTAGGAGATTAAATGTGAAGAACTTGATAGCGGCGCGCTGTAATGTGGGGAGATTAACTGCTGACACCGTGCTTTACCTCAATGCCATGCAGAGCTTGACCTCCGTAACCAAACGCTGCTGTTATGTAAATGTTTTATTTATGTCTTTCGAGAGCAGGGTATCCTTCAAACCGACTCTGGCCCTGTGAATTAGCTGGGGCGGGCCAGCGAACGCAGCCACGCTTGATGTTCTGCTCATCACGCCATTCACGCTGAGATTGACTGATTTAATGGCCGCTTGTTCTCAGAGCGCTTTGATTGGTGAAGTTTAGTAGTCATCACACACATCTCCATGGAGCAGAGGGCCCCACACACACACGTGGACATACACACTTACCCTGTTCATCAAGGCGAGACGGCCTTACACAAATCACCTCAGAGTCCAGTGTTGCATGGCCGCCTGCCGTCCCTCGCTTGTCTGCGGCGCTCGGCGAGTGGATTACGCCGCCTAATCTCTCTCGTTCCGCGTCCGGACAAAAGGTTACCCGCGCTCCCCTGTCAGCATGACGGTAGCACGTCACACTCGCGCGCGCACACGGAATAACAACAAAACAGCAGCTCGGATTACACACACTTGACAAATAAGGCGCGGCACGGCGCCCCGGCAAGGTGGTCGCGCCGAACTCGACGGGGGAACTGCGATGACAGCGAGTCACGCGGGGGTCCGAAACCTCATTAGAGAGGAAGACTTTTCTGCAGGCTGAAGGTGACAAGGGGCAGGATGCGGGCAGAGGGTTTCAGTGCCGGGCCCATCTGACAGCTAATGGCTCACGATTGCCACGAGCTGAAAATGCAAATAAGAGCCAAGGCCCCTCCGTTTCTGGCTTCCGCATCGACCATGAACGGCCTCCCCATTAAATCCTGGTGTTTCGTATTATGCTCAGAATGAAAGTGATCCAAGGGGGAATAGATGAATTTTATGGTCCCTTTAAATGTTTCCTAAAGCTGATTAGCTTTACCCTCATTTGTCAAAACCATCCATTTAGCGGTGGACTGCTTCATCAGAGTGGAAAATGTGAAAACTTTCCATGTTTTTTTAGGGCTTTGTCTGGATGAGAAGGGATAAAGGGGTCAGGGGGTGAGAATGGATGGTCCTTGCTCAGATGACTTTGTCCAGAGGCTGAATTTGGGGGCACCAGCCGAGGTGTTTTTAACAGCAAGCCATTAATCCTCTATGTCTTGAACTGGAAAGGGTGGCATGAGGGGGGCACCATATGGTTAGGCTGTTCATTAAGCCGGCCACTTCGGGCAAAAAGCACTTGAGCTCCCCTCAGCGAGTGTCAGAGCACATCGTGCCCTGTGCCTCTGACAGACGTGCCAGCCGAAGCAAGCACAACACGTCCTAATGAAATCCTAACGTGGCTCGCCCAGATGGAGTTTGTCTCGTAAAATCTGCTCCGGACTGGTAAACGGAGCCAAAGCAAGACTCGTGTCGGAGAGATATTTCCCACCGCCCTGCAGTCAGGACAAGCAGGTTTGTTTCGGGGGTATCTCCCAGGTTATCAGTCACCTCCAGCCACTCCACACTAGCCCTCGACATAATCGGGTCTTGTTCTGGAGAAGTGTCATCTTCAGCAGTGAAAGAATACATGCATTCTTGAGCAGCCTATAGAAGTGAGTGGGCATTTGCAGAAAGGGCATCATCAACCCCATTCACCAACCACAATGTTTGCGAGTTCTGTCAGAGTTAAAAAAAATATATATAATAATAATAATAATAATAGTTCTTCAGAGGCTCACATGACAGAACTAAAAAGAAAAAAACATTTGTTTTTTATATCCAGTGACCTAGCAACTGCAATGCTTCACACGTTTTCAATCCATGACTGTTTCTTTTAGGGGAAGGGTGGGAAATTCTCTGGGCGGACAAAGCATGAGAAAGGGGAGGTAATCTTTCCCCTTATGACTACATAAGGGGACACATTCCACATCCAACCGTCTGAGCTGCCGTTCTCTAACCAGCAAAGCAGAATGGCCAAAGCACTCTTTACACCTACCACCATTTTTAGCCACTTCAGGACCATATACGGGCTAGAGGAACTCGTATTAATGTTATATAATCTCACAAAGTGAAATTTACATGATGAGGACCTTTAATGATCTTATTCATTCAATAGGTGCCAACGCAAAGCTGCGTTACCAGATAACCTCTGGGAACACCATGGGCACGTTTGACGTGGAACCTGAGGTTGGCACCATCTTCATTGCCCAAAAGCTGGACTATGAGTTGGTGCAGCGCTACGAGCTACGGCTGGTGGCCTCTGATGGAAAATGGGAGAACCAGACGACAGTGGTGATCAACATCATCAACCAGAACGATGAGGTGCCCATCTTCACCCAGACAGAGTACCACACCAGCGTCACAGAGGAGCTGACGGAGCTGCCTGTCCTAATACTAGAGGTCAGGCGACATGATTGCATGTGCTGTGTAGAATATCATGCCAGTGACTCAGGATTAGTCTAAGAGAGAGAGAGAACATCTCAAGTGTAGAGACAGGCGTGAAGAAAAACCGCAGTAGATTCCAGCAGGAGGGGAGGTAATCCTTCAGAAAGGAGCCTTCTACACAGTCATTTCCCCTGAGCTGCAATTGATTTGATGTGGGGTCTAATGTTTTAAATTGTTTTGGCTTTGTGGCAGGCTTCCTTGAAATGCTTTGTTGTGTTTATTAATATGCTCCTAGTTTATGGGAGAGCAGGAAAAAAAATGAAATGAATATTTTGACACACCTGGCCTCGGCTGTCATCCTCTTTCAGAGGATGACTGTTTGCCGTAATGTCAGGAAGGAACAAAAAAATCTTCAAAGGGTTTGTGTAAACTGGTGAGAGGAGAGAAACGATGAAATACCTATTTGCTCTGTCTGTTAACTTTTAATTGCATTCTTTGTTCTTTGATGGCTGTCCTACGCAAGGTTCTCTGGCTGGAGAAGACAAAGAAAGTTGCTAATACAGGTTCTTAATGCACCAGAAGTGGCTTGTCTTTTTAATGTTTTTCTTTTGTTGAAGGTGTCAGCCACTGATCCAGATCAGGAAGCAGATCAGAGTGCACTTCGCTACTCCTTACATGGACAGGGTGCTGGGAGCGAGTTCACCATCGAGGAGCTGACTGGACAAATCTATGCTCAGAAGCGTCTGGACAGGGAGGAGCGTTCGGCATGGCGATTCCTGGTTCTGGCAACAGATGAGAATGGTGCAGGACTAACAGGGTTCGCAGATGTTCTGGTGGAGGTGCGCGACATCAATGACAACACACCCATGTTCCTGTGCTCATCAGACAGCTGCTTTGTGGGCAGTGTGCCTGAGAGCTCCCCTGCTGACACCTCCATAATGGAGATGAGGGCTACTGACCTGGATGACCCCAAGGCTGGCAGGAATGCTGTGCTCACTTACCGCATTGTCCAAAATGTGCGCAACGATATCAACTTGAACCTCTTCTCCATTAATCCTTCAACAGGAACCATCTATACCGTGCTGCGTTCTTTAGACAGAGAGATTGAAGACCGATACTTGGTTGTTGTTGAGGCCATGGATGGAGGTGGGCTTTCGGGCACAGGCACCGCTACCATTGTGGTGTCTGATATCAATGACCATGCCCCTGTTTTTACCCAGAAGGTATATATTGCATCCATGTCTGAAAACCTGGACATCAACAGCGAGGTTCTGACTGTGGCTGCCACTGACGGAGATGAGGGTGAGAATGCCATCATGACCTTCAGCATTGTCGAGGGTGATGATGAGCGCAAGTTCTTCATTGAGACAGATAAAGTGAACCGCCGTGGCATAGTGAGGCTGAAGAAGAAGATTGACTTTGAAAAGCCCCATGAACGCACATTCAACCTGACTGTCAAGGTGGAAGATGCTGATTTCTTCAGCTTGGCTGTCTGCATCATACAGGTGGAGGACTCCAATGATCATGCCCCCGTCTTCTTCCCTCAGTTCTACGAGGCGGGTTCTATGTTTGAAGATGTCCCTATTGGGACCGTTGTGGCCCAGGTTACAGCTATGGACCTTGATTCAGGCCAAAATGGTAAATTTTCCTATAGCATCTCCCCAGAGTCTGACCCCTACCATCAGTTCCTTGTGGACAAGAGTGGCTGGGTGGTGGTGGCCAATTCCCTGGACAGAGAGAAGATCTCTCAACACAGACTTATGATCCATGCCACAGACATGGGGTCACCATCCCTCACCGGCACAGCCATAATCATGGTAACAGTACAGGATGTGAATGACAATGGACCTGAGTTCGAAGCACATTATCAACCCGTTGTGTGGGAGAACACAGCTGCACCTCAGGTGGTTCGCATGAATGACACATCACTCCTGCTTCATGCCACTGACCGCGATACCTCACCCAACGGTGGCCCCTTTTCCATTCGTCTGCTCATGCTGACCTCAGATGCCACCAACTTTAACCTGACAGACCTCAGGAATGGCAGTGCTCTGATAACGGCCCTACGTACTTTTGACCGTGAGCAGCAGAAGCAGTACCTCCTCCCCATCCTGATGATTGACAGCGGTGTTCCTCCAATGAGCTCCACCAGCACGCTAACCGTCATCATTGGCGATCGGAACGACCACCCCCATGCACCAGGTCACTCAGAATTCATCGTCTACAGCTATGAAGGTAAATCACAAATGAGGAACCACTAACCATACCTCTTACTATCATTTATTTAACATTTGTGCTATCTGTCAGCTCTTATAAAATCAAATGTGCTTGGAGCAGATGTATTTTTAGTGCTTTGTTTTCTGATGGAAAGACATTAACCTTCTAATAAAAACTCATTGTGTAGCTCAAAGCAGCATGAAGAAAACAATTTGCTTAAGTTAAGGCACAGGTTTAATAGGCACATAAACTGGAGCCATTTTAAAAGCTGTTGATTTCATGCCCAACGGGATTACAGCATCACATTTTGCTTTTGGAGTAAAAGCATACATGCATATTAATAGCTTTAACACCTCCCCACCACCCACCCCACAGGCTGTGGTGCATGCTCACCATGTCCATCCTAGCAAAGAACAAGCAATGGCTTTCTGTGATCTCTCTGAGAGATGCACTCTTCTCCTGCTCTCACATCCCTGGGAGATGAAGAGGCAGTATGTGGCTTTCTCTCGTCACTAAATGCATTTTGCTGTGATTCCCAGGTATTCTCCCCACTACTGTACTTGGACAAGTTCAATCCCCTGACCTTGACGACTGGAATGAAAAGGTTTACAGATTTAAAGGCAAAACCCCAAGGTACTTTGATCGTCTATTGAAGTTTTTTTTATTTGTGGAGGGTGGGACATTGAAGGGACAGAGAGTAAGTCAGGGAGGTCCAGTGAGAACAATAGAAAGATGTCGAGTGTATTGCCATTCGTCACAATTTCATCTGCGGCCCTCATCTATATTAATGCATCATAAAGGCTTGCCTTCAGAATTGAGATGAAGAACCACAGGTTTCATCAGACGACTCATGCTCACTGTAATAAGCTGCCTGTAATGTGGTGGAGAGCTCAGATTTATCCCGCAAGTGACAGAGATGATACCACTCGACCAAAACTACAGAGAGACACTGAACAAAGCAGAGATTATGCTCAGCAGCCTCTTTTAAATCCATGGGGCTGCTTTGAGTCACTTGATCAGTCACTTTAAATTCCACTCAAAGCTTGAGTAGGTTTTTTAGATTTTTTTCTGTGTTAGCCCATGTATTTGCCCTTGTTAATTTGGTTAATTACTGTATTAATATATTAGCACTTTAGCACTGGCTGGTGTGACAACCCTTGGCACCCACCACGTAATTTCGATCCAGCCACTGTTTTATTTGCTTGCTTGGCAGTTAATTACCTAATTTGGCACCAGAGCTGAAGGTCACCACCAGCGTGGAACTCAGTTACTGTTATGTGAACATGATTGCGCCTTTTAAAATCTCATTTGGAAGCAGGCCAGCATGAGTTTGCTGACCTTGGCGTGCCCTGTCCGGCATCTTGACAATCAGAATAGCTATGCACCAGCGCTGCTGTTACATCACAGGGCGTTATGGGATTCAAATGTCACAGGCAAACTCAATGTGCAATCTGCAGTGCAGCCTTTGTTTTTTTTTTCCTGCCACAGAACAGATATTCCCCATCAGGGCCTGTTTTTTGTTGGAATTTGAATCAATCGGATGGATAAAAAAAATGAAAAAAGGTCCGCAGAACTTTCACCGGAGCAGAAATACTTTAACTGGCATGAATATTGAATGTAAAACAAACTGCGCGAGGGCCTATTTCTGATACATTTATATAACTTGCATTAAAACCCATTGGGCAGATGGCATACACTGGCAACAAAGAGATAGCAATTTATGCACAGAAAGATAGGTGGACACAATCATAGACAAATGACCAAAATCAGGTTTTCATGGTTCCAGCATGACAGGGGCATTTCAGTTAGTTAGTACCAGTTTTGTGCACAAAGAAGACACAAGAGAACAAAAAAGAGAAAGTCAAGTTATGTGCTCACTGAAACATATATTTTTTCTTGTAATAGCTCAGATGTTAATTTAGATTCATGATCTTAGGAGGAGGATTTATCTAAAAACTGAAGCTGGGATTTTTCATCACTCCTTGCTGTATGATGGCATGATGGATATATGATGGAATTTCTTGCTAAGCTATCCTTTTGTTTTTTTTCGTTTATCTATTCAGGCTATTCAATCTAAACCAGAACTCAGGTGAGCTCAGCATCCGGGAAGGAGCCCCAGCTGGCACCTACAGCCTGCAGATCCATGTCACTGACAAGACCTGGCCCGACGTAACCTCTACCGTGGAGGTCATCATCATGGATTTGAAAGAGGATGCCATTCTGAATGCAGGCTCTGTGGTGCTGTACAGTGAGTACTCCCCTTCTTTTTTTCTTCCATTTTGAGCTTCAAGCGTGATGGCTCAAGGATGATAAAGGTCCCGATTCAGTCCTGAGTAAGAGCATTCCCTGTCTCACCCCCTCGCTGGCAAACAGACCTCTCAGCCGAGGAATTTTTCTGCGCTCCGGCGGGTCAGGAGAGTCGTTACACTCGCTTTAGACGGATGCTGTCCGAGATCCTGCAGACAGAGTTGGACAACGTCCACATCTTCAGCGTGGCCAACAGCAGCCAGCGGGGCAACCGCCAACTCAGCTTGTGGTTTGCTGCTCACGGCTCACCCTACTACAAAGCTGAGAAGCTCAACGGCAATGTGGCCACTCACAAGATCAAGGTAACACCAGAGTACAGACTCACACTCGTCTAGAAAGCACATGTGTAAACCAATAGCAGGATTTATACATAAACTATATGCTATATAAATAACTGACGCACATTGACACCTACATTATATACAAATATGAACATGGACCTGTAGTTGGTCGATCGTGTACACCCTACTGCAGCCCCCCCATGGAGAACATCAGGGAGGCATTTAATATTTCACACCCATTTAAGGTAGAAGGCAGCGGCGGGTGAGTGCAGACCATGAGACGAGAAGGGAGGAGGAGGGCAGCTGTCTCCTTATAAAGAATTCACTGCTCAATAAATCAGGCTCCGGAGAGCGCGCTGTTTGAGAGGGGCAGCATTGCAAATGGCCTGATAGCGTGCCGCTGTTTACTCACTTTACGGCCTTGAGAAATTCAAAATATCCACTAACTCTTCTTCATGCGCATTTCAGTCCGTTTGGAGCGTCGTGTATCACAGGCCATGCCAGTGTTAATGGGCTCTTTCTTTCTCACGCAGCTGGAGTCGGCCCTGGGAGTGAGCATCTCGCAGGTGGGAGTGGATGAGTGTACGTACGCAGACTGCAGCCATACGGGGGGCTGCTCCAGCAGGGTGACATTCAGTGACACTCCCACGGTGCTGAGCTACGGGAACACTTCCCTGGTGTCTGTGGCAGCTACTGCCAAAGCCCAGTGTGGATGTTCAGCCAGAGAGAGCCAGCACCTGTCCTGCGCCTCCTACCCACGTAACCCCTGCCTGAACGGGGGGACCTGCATCGACAGTGACCTGGGCTACAGGTAGCAGAGACAGACTTTGGAATGCAACATTTGCAATGATGCTTAGAAAGATGGCATGGATGCTCCATGTATTTATTTAACATTCCCTACACGCCATATGCATCAATCAGGGGGTTAAAGACTCACTAGAGCAGGGTCACCAACCCTGGTCCTGAAGGGCACTTGTCCTGCACATTTTTGTGTTTAACTTCATTTTGCACCCCTGATTCTACCTCTGTACTCATTGTCACACAGTTTTTGAGTTGAATGAAGTGTGGACCGTGGAAAGATCTAAGCTGTGCAGGACTAGTGCCCTCCAGGGTTGGTGACCCCTGCATTATAGCAACACAGTCTCCCAGTAATGTTCCTGTGGGTGCAATGGCCTCTGGCTGTGCAGTACAGAGTTGCTTAACCCTTATGCTCGCCCAGCACTTCTCAAATTGTGGCGGAGCGATGCCAGGGGGGAGAGTGTGACTCCGGGGAACATGATTTTTTTGACCTGATTAAAGTTTGTAGTGACTTCTGTATTTGACAGTTATTATTAGAACTTTGATGGATTTTCTCTTAGTCATTAAACAAAAACCTAGAAATCTCCACTTTCACAAAGTTATGTATTTCTGTGAACTTAAACACCAACACATGTTGTTGTTTTTTTCAATTGCTGCAGCTGATATATTGTGAAAATGCTAAATAATACAGCTCTTCCACTAGCTGCGCTTTTGACAGTATTGGACATTTCAAAATAAAAGCTCCAAATGGAAAGACAAGGAATGGTTTAATATACGTTAAGGTTTTATTATGAAACGTTACATACCGTCAAAGTGCAGTGAGTAGAAGGGGGGAGGGTGTGAGATGTTTACTTCCTAGCTGGGGGGGGGTGCGCGTAGACTATGTGCTAGACTCTGATAAAGGCCGCTTTTACACTGATCCTGATTTTTGCTGATGTTCTGCATAGAAAATTACTCTGTTATACTAAGAGCATATTTCTTTTCGTTGTCAGGTGTAAATGCCCCCCCATGTTTGATGGGCCTGAGTGCCATCTGACAAAGCATAGCTTCCATGGTCAAGGCTATGCCTGGTTTCCTCCTTTAAAGCCTTGCTTTCAGAGTCACATCTCTCTAGAGTTCATCACTGAGTCTGCCAATGGCCTGCTGCTTTACAATGGCCCCCTGGCACCGCCTCAGTATGGGGAACCAGAGGACTTCATTGCTATTGGTAAGAGTGGCACTGAATGTATGCTGTGTAGTCTAAAGTTAAGCAATCATTTTAAATCGTTGGCATCATTATTTGTACTTCGTTCATACCAGAAATAGATTTTTGAAGACAGAAATAAATAGCAAAATAAAAAGCATAGCTTGATTGTCCATAAGAGATATCTGTACGTGTATAATTATTGAACCAACGATATGTCCCATGCAGTGGGAGCAGGAGATCGATCTTGACCACAAATTGATTGCAGCAAAGCATTTTTCAGTATTCCTGTTCAATACAGTTTGTGCCAATAGTTGTGAAGGTCAGTTGGGTCATTCGTCATACATTAATGTAAGCAGCTCTCAATTTGTACCCGCCTGCTGCATATGAAGCTGGGGTGAGGAAGGGGACAGTTTGTAGGTTAAGAGACATTTTTGGAGGGATGCCCAGTTTGGGATTTATGCTGTGTTACTGGAAAGTGTAATGATATATGGTAGTGGGATGTGTCTCTTCACAGAGAATGGTATTACTAGCCCTGAATGGCTTCTGTAGGGAGTTTTACTGTAACTCTGCCTTAATGTAATGGGTTCTCCTTGAATTTCTGTCACCCAAACAGAACTGAAGAATGGGGTTCCATCTCTCAGCGTGAACCATGGTTCTGGCACCCTCACGCTGCAGCTGCCTCCCAGAGCCACTGTCTCCGACCGCCGCTGGCACAGACTTGACATCATCAGTGATGGCAAGGTCTGTCCATGTCGAGTCTATAAGTGTACAGAGATTTACTGTCCTGGCACTGATATACTAATAGATTGTTGCGTCACCAGGAATTATTGTGTGAGTTCAGGGGTCCATAGCATTTCCTCCTTCATAATGTCTGTCCAAAAGAAGCTGTGCCAAACATTGCGTCACCTTACTGGCCATTCATCTCATATGAGCTGCTTAAATTGTATGAGAACCTCAATGTCCTTCATGCGGCTTCGATCTTTAACTTGATTTGAGGAACTCAGACAGGAAGTTATACGCTAATGGAAAATGCTAATCTGTCTACTTCTGGTTAATCAAATACAAATACATAATGTAACAATAAGTAAAAATAATTTTTGTCCAAATTATATCAAATTATAATGAGCTTAACTCGCTCAAGAATGAGCTAAACCGTTTATCTGAATTTACGTTTTTCCACAATTACATTTAAAGGAATGTGTTTGGTGTGTCATGTTTAAGAAGACCAGAATTCATCTTTATTCCTGCTTTGCTTTAGACAGTGCAGCTGATCTTGGACCACTGCTCCGGTGCTGCTGTGAATGAGGTGGAGGGTCTGGGGCTGGAAATGCCGGAGACGGACCAGTCAATATGCAAAGCCACTGGAGAAACACCAGGACCACACAGGTCAGCAGGAGTACACACAGCATGTACTGTAAATGTTATTCTAGAATTTAGAGTATTTTTGGAGTATATAACTATGGATGATCTCTTTTCCAGGTTCCTGAATGTGAACCAGCCTCTCCAGTTGGGTGGGGTGAAGGAGACACACCCACACCGGCGCACTCATCCACACTACAGGGGCTTCGTGGGCTGCATGCGGAACCTGGTGGTTGACAGTCAGGTAATATGTTAAATATTTATTTTACTTCCACCGCTCTTCTGCTCCCTCTAATAGCTTATTGGTAGAGATATTTCAGTTTGCAGATATGTGTATGAGAGAAATGGGTAAAAATTAAAAGAAAAGGCACAAATTTGCCTGGCTGTGTCTCCCCCATAAACAACTCATAAATAAAGAAGTATGCATTGCTGAGGCTGGATATTTGACACGTCTGAAAAGGAGTAAGAATTTGTAAGTAGCACAGAAAGGCTTGCGTCTATTCAGGCTCATTGCTGTGTCAGGGGAGCATGATGTCAGCCCCCAGCACTTCTCGACAAGAAGTCAATAGGGTCAGTGAAGCTCTCTAATGTGCTGAGGTGGACTGTTCTGTGTGTGTGTGTGTGTGTGTGTGGTCAGGTGTACGACCTGGGCAGCCCAGCAGAGAGTGTAAACAGCACGCCCGGGTGTGGTCTGACTGATGGGGTGTGTTTGACGGCCGGAGGACCGTCATGCGGTGTCCATGGCAGGTGCCTGGGGGAATGGGGCTCCTTCAGCTGTGACTGCCACCCTGGCTATAGCGGGCACAAGTGTGACAAAGGTGAGCCAGTGAAACCATGGTTTTGTGACCGTAAACACTAGTGATCGGAGGCAAGCACATATAACTGTGTACATGGAACTGCTGTGTCAAGTACAACAGATTTGGATGATTCATGAAAGAAGTTAGTCTTCATTTATCGGCAGGCAAATAAAACTGTACTATACGTTGTTTAAATGGTGAGATGTAATAATAGCAGTAACTGAGTATGTCATTGTGAATATAATGTCGCTGTGATTACAGACGTCATATGTGGCTAAACTGGATACCAGGACTTATTGCTTCCGCCACAAAATATGCTGCAATCCCCAGTGAGCCTGTGCAAGACGTATTTTTAATTTATCATCTCTTGTGTTTTTGATAATCCATAGCCTTACCCGAGTGGTCCTTTGAGAATGACAGTATGGTGAGATACCAACTGAGAGGAGGCGGAAGCCCCCGCCGGACCCATGTCCAGCTCCTGCTGCGCACCCGCACCTCCTCTGGGACCCTCCTCAGCATGACCTCTCGTGACTCTAATGAGTTCATCGTGTTGGAGGTTAGTGATGCTCGCCAAGGCCGTCCACATACATCTGATAGCTGTACAGTTAAGCATATGGATTTACTGCGTTTACTGTGTTGTTATGTGTGTTTCAGATATCAGATGGGCGTCTGAATGTACGAGCAAATCTAGGGGATGGCACCCACACTCTGCGTCTGAGTAGCCAGCGTGTGGATGGTGGCCAGTGGGTGCTGGTTAGCTTGAATCGCCATGACAACCTCTTTACCCTCCATCTGGAGCAGGGGGGCGGCTCTCGAGAGGTTTCCAGGGCACTGGGGCAGAGGCGTGAGATTGTGGTGCACCCATCCAGCATCCACCTGGGTGGCAGCGGAGCCCATTTGCCCAATGCTAACTTTCACGGTAAGCCCCCTGTTGCCCCCCATTAGATCACAGATTGTTTTGCTGTCCCAATGTCTTTGGGACACATTTTTACTCCACGAATATGAGCTGTCCTGTATATAGGTGACCTGATCCACCAAAATAGTCTAGATGCATGTCATTAACACAGAATAAAAACAGTTTGATCATAAATTTCAGTTTGGACACAAAGAACTACAGTACAAATGTAGTCAAGTCTCTAAACCAATGCATCACTCTTATTTGTAGCACATTGCCTATAATAAGGCATTATTAAGAACCTCTGACGCAAATAGTAGTTAGATTGCCAATCCATGATCTGAACATCACCTAGTTCCAGGTCTGAAAATACACAGTATACATGTCCTGTTCCTTCATTAACTTGCAACCGGTTTTGCTACTTCTGCCGTGTTGTTATTCCTGAATAAGTTGGTCCGACTGATCCCTGATGTGTCTGTCATGTCTGCAGGATGCATGCGGGACGTGAGGTTGAATGGACACTTGCTGCCTCTGGACGGACAGAGCGCAGAGTTTAGCACGGTGCTGGAGCGGCGTGGGGTCCAGCCTGGGTGCCACTCGGACGCCTGCAGCACCAAACCTTGCCTGAGCCCGCTGTACTGCGTGGACCTGTGGAGGAAGCATGAATGCCGGTGAGGCTCCTTTCAACATTGCATTGAGCTGGAATGTCTTTGTCCAGGTCTGACTCCTCCTAGAGAATAATTACTGCTTTCAGATTTGACTGTGCTGTGTTAAATATGTAACACTGTAAATATGTAAAAACTAAATTCTTTGACATGTATCACATAAAATGGTAAGACTTGAAGCTAATGTCCAGCTGCAAAGAGAGTAAATGTAATAGAGTATAATGATTCTTTGTTTAAATTGCTGCTATTGAGCGCCGTGGGTCTTGGAAAATACACTGTTTGTATGGAAGTGGCTAGAAGCAATGGTGCCCAGGATGGGAGGGGTCAGTAGCAATAATCTTTCCAGGACACTGTCTACCCTGGTGAAGCATCTGTAAATGTAGTAAACTCACCAAAGATGGCTCTCCAGGAGGGAGTTTGCTGATAACTGGGCCCAATTAACTCTCTGCCCATCTATTCTTATTCAGGTGTCCAGCTGGCCAGGTGAGGGTGACAGATGAGGTGTCAGGTGTCCAGCGCTGTGCCCCATCACCGTGTGGACCCTCCACCTGCCGTAATGGAGGCACCTGCCTGGCTCATTCTACCAAGAGCTATCAGTGCCGCTGCGCTGACGGCTTCAAAGGCCAATGGTGTGAGATTGGTCGCATCAGAGCCCTGCGCTTGGCCACCCTAAGTCCCAGCTCTATTCTGGCCATCAGCATGTGCCTGCTGGTCTTCTTTGGTAAATAACAAACTGCTTACTAACATCCTATAACTTTATCTATCTGTCTAGAACAATTGTCTACATGGACACAAATATTCTCCTTATTTATGATATTCACCCTTTTATGTGTACTCTATAATGAATATTGTGCACGGCTTTCTTGCTTTATGGTCTGTGCATGTTCACATAAATAGATCTGACTAAGAATTTTTGTGATTCAGGAGAAAAACGTAATGTTAGCTTATTTCAACAGAGATGCATCTATGCACACTTATGTGGTAAGGTGTACACACACGTCTGTTTAAACACCGAGTTTACTGACACTATATTCTACGTGTGATCATGAACCGGACGGTCTGGAGAAAGGCTGGTCTTCGCGATTTGTGGTGAAGCTGGGCTTGTTGCGTTTGAGGCAGGGCCACTGAACAGTGAGAAAACCCGAGGGAGGCTGCGAAACGGTTTGAGGCAGAGCGACAGGCCGAAAGTCTGAGCGAGAGTGAGCGGGAGAGAGATGAGAGCGATGCCGCTGATCGGATGAGCGCTTGCCTCTGACAGGTGCTACGTTGATGGGCTGGCATTGCCTGCAAGGCCCCTCTGCCAGCGCTGATGCCCGTATCAGCCAGATCACAGGCTGGTATGCCAGCAGACTGGCAAATCCCTTTAAAGCTTTACGTTGTGCCCGCCAGAATGAAGAACTAAAACAAAAAAGTGCATCAGAACAGACAGGCGATGCACTGCAGTCGGCCCTGCATCCATTGACAGATAATCCGATTGGTACAGTAGACCCGCAGTGGAATAGGGAGGCTGTGTGTCACTCTGCCGGAGAAGAGCCCTGCATCTCCAGGCCTTTTTTGCTGTTAATTGAAAATTGGAGGAGATGAATGAAGTGAAGAGCTGAATGACTAGAACTGGTGCGAAGGTGAGAAAGAGAAAGGCCTGGGTTTTTGAAGAACCGTTCCGGTTCTTCCGACTTTATGTCCCTCTTTTGCATCTAACCTTTCAAAGTATTTTTTTGTATCTAACCTTTCACAGTTTTCCTACTGTAAAAATTAAACTTAGCCCTTTTCTGGGTGAGTAAGAGTAAATCCAGTATAGGACAAGTCTGTCTATCTCCTGCCCACTCCTCAGACTTAATTTAATGCCATTTTAATTTGTCATTCACAGCATTTCCCTCTTCTGTCATTATCTGCTGTCTTGGATAACTATCTTTTTAATCTCTCTTTGCCACTTTATCATATCTGACCTATTTCTTGGTACCCCTGGCAGCTGTACTGGTTGCTGTGACAGTGTGGAATCAAAAGGGGAGTCGAAATAAGTTCCGGAAGCGCGGTGTTTACCACATCCCAGCGGAGCATGAGAGCTGGGAGGACATCCGGGAGAACATCCTCAACTACAATGAGGAGGGAGGGGGCGAGCAGGACCAGGTACATGCAGCCCCACATAGTATTGACATTAAGCACTAGGGGTCAACGGAGTGTCATTTCACTTTGTGCCCTAAATCATACTCAGAGTGTTAAATGCTATGATATGTTGTAAAGTGTTGAGGACTTAATAAGACAGTATTGAGCAAAACATTGTTGTGAATATAATGATCTTAGAATTGGTCTTGGCTAATGGTTGGTTCATGAACGGTTAGGTCCTTATTAAAAGTACTGAGACCTGAATGGGACTGTCACGCCCAAGGTGCAGAGGAAATGATGTACGCCGAGGATGAACAGCGTTTATTTAACCCACAGGAAAATGAATTAAGGTCCTCGGCAGTGCTGCAGTGTGTGTGTTACTTCGGGGTGCCAGGCACCGCTGCCCACTGAATAACAATTACAAGCCCAACGCCTCACACATCGTGCTGAGAATGTCCCAGTTCAGTGGCAGGTGACACTCTTTGTGACTACGAACGCTCCTGTATGGCACAAACACACACACAGCACTCATGGACAGACGTGAGATACAGGGAACACCTCGGGATTCGTGTAGGTTCTTCGGATCACACGGGCCTAAATAGGGGAGCGGATGAGAAATAACAGGCCATATCTGACACTCGTTTCACCGTGAGGACCACCATTCATGACGAAGAGCCCTACGGAGGGAATGTGACAATTGAACCACAATCTGGAACCAATAGACAGGAATGCCAAGTGCACACAGGACTGGGACTTACCAGGAAGTTGGTGGCCACACACGACAGGGAGGGGGAATGTGTAGAGGGGGGCGGAGCCAACACGGATGTGACAGGGAAACACAATCTTTTCAGTATTAATCACTTCAAACACTGTCTATTCTTGATGGAAGATGAATATGAATGTTATGTATTATTCCCCTCTATTTGCATCTATTGTATTTGTCAGAAACGTTTAGGCACTAAGATCTGAACTGGTTTGTGGTTTGAGGAACAGTGCAATTCAGCCATGTTTGTGTTTGTCCAACAGAACGCCTACGACATCACAGAGCTGAAGAGGCCACTGTGCTCCAGTCTGTCTCAGTCCTCGTCCTGCACCACAGCGCCCCTCATCAAGTCCTCTCAGGGCTCCCAGGAGGAGGTGCACCCCACTGCCGGAGCAGTCACTGCTTACCACCAATCTGCCAGCTGCCCGGCCCACTGCCAAATGGACTTCAAGAGCTACGTGACCCGCATCATCTGGGAGGCAGACAACGACAGCCTCAACTTCCCAATGGACACCTACCACGTGTACTGCATCGAGGGCGTGGGCTCGGCCGCTGGCAGCCTCAGCTCGCTGGGTTCCGCCATAGCCGAGGAAGATTTCAGCTACGATTCTTTGTGCCGCTGGGGCGCCAAGTTCGAGGACCTGAGTGAGCTCTACTACAGGCCTGAGCTGGGCCTCACTTACAAGGAAGCCATTCAAAGCTCGAACCCGAGCCCGAGCTCCAGCCAGAACCAGCTGTGAAAAAAAAACCCAATTCATTTTAGTGGTCTGTGTGTGTGCATTTTAAACATCCTTAGTTCTACCGGTCTGAGCACATTTGAATCAGCTGAAGGAAGGAGGCTTTTCATACCTCTTTCCATTCATGACTGAATAGCAAAAGCTTTACCAGCAAGCGGGCTTCAAGAAGTCAAACGTGTGTTGTTCTTTTTAGAATGAGATCTTATTTATTGAGTGTTTGCTGTGAACGATTCAATGTACACTATTTATTTTAGCCTCCAACAAATTCTTTCTACAGGGAATCAAGCCAGTTTCTGACTGAGTGCTTTTCTACTTTCACCGGGCTGGAGTATTTTATACAGAGATCTGTGAGCTTTTGTGTCGTAATGCCTTTTGTTTGTGCTCTGACAAATGTGTTTTGATCATTTCAGACACAGTGCTGGGCAAGTCTCAGATGTGTGGCTGTATGAGAATTAAGCAGTTTGTACAGCCGATTCTTCTGTACAACTGAAGAGGCCAAATTAACACAAACCACTGAAAAATCAAGTGGGGCTCAGAAGTATATGACCACTTGCGATAGTTTCTACTCATCAGCACTTCGGGCAGAAGAGTTTGGTCTTTGTAATATGTATGTGTATTTGATGACCAAGTGCACTCTGCCTGGCTTTCCCACATGATCCGTGTTTTCCCAAAACGATAATGATGTTGTGGTGGAAAACTTTCCATATCGTTGAAAAGGGTTAACACAAGCCTTTCCGTCCATTTCCAGGTTTCATTTAAACCTATTTTCAGTCTGGTTTCAGATTTCTGGACCAAAGGAAACAAAGATTTACACAGACATGGTGATGTGTGCTGTGTAGTTATATGACCTCCCGACAGGTGAATTATTTTTATACTCCATAAAAATCTAAATCCACCCATAGGTGTACACTGTGTTGGTGATTCTTTAAGTCTGATTTTTTTCGTGGTGCCAATCGGTTCTCACACTTCCTGAGTCCTGTGCTCTGAAACAAGATAACGCAGTCAAGATGAATGCGCCATTGATCTGTCAGGAAAATTGAGCAAAGTTCTCATTTTGGGTCCATTTTGAAGTGTATAGAGTGTAAAGACGGACCAGGCGAAATATACAATCATGAAGAAAAAAAAATCAACATAGATCTATTTTTATTGCCATAGTCGACATAGTAGCTTTCCAAAAAATACTTTAAGATTATTTTTTTATTAAATGAGCAAAACACAAACATGAAGGCTAGACCCAACAATTGAGTGTATATGTGTATAATACATGTATTCCTTTTTTTTCAAAGAGCGAGGACACCGGAACTAAATAACTTAAATATAAGTGGCACAAACTCAACATGGGCCTCAGTGGCTCTTTCTAGCAACATGTAGGACAGAGTAGCACTCATGCTTCTTTGCAATATATTTAACCAGCTGAACATGAATGTCATTTGGTTACTGCATTTGGTACTGTATTCTATATTGAGAGAATATTATGTGTAGACAGTGTAGAGTTGACCTCACACTGACCTCAAAGCAACAAAATTGTTCCTTTCTTTTCCCATTCTATCAGTTGTACATGAACTGTGTTCCTGTTGTATATAGAATGTACATATATTTAAATTTTCTAGGGACCTAACTTCAAAATACTCCTTTTGTATATGCATTTTAATAAATAAAGGATTTTCCTCAAAGTACATAAAGCTGTATTTTTATTATATTATTTAAGATGAGTAGGAGAACTTGCAAGGTTAAAAATATATTGTCCACAGGCTTTAAAGCAGTTGACCATTTGCACATGTTTATACCCAGGCTGGGTTTAGGCCAGGTTTCTGTCCCCTTTGGAAAGAGTGCACATTGGATTTGAATTAAATTAAACGTAATTTAATTCATCAGACAAATTGTCATGGTACAATGTATAGTTAAATGTTTAGATGCCTCATCCAAGGGTTGCATACAGCGTACATACAAGCAACATACATATAAATATAGATATTATTTAAAATGGAGGGAAATACAAGGACTGTCGTTTAAATAAAGAGTAACAGTGTTGGACATTCATAGAATATATGTGCAGCATAAGTAGAACTGATCAAAAATATGACATAGTATCTTCATAAATCTAGATATATTATATGTGTTCTCAGGTAGGGGTTGCTTACACAGAAATAATTATGTTCATAACGTTGTCATCCCAGAGTTCAGCTGACCTTACAATTGTTACAGTCATTTTGTTACAATTAGGATAAAAAAAATGAGAAATATATCACAGCACAACATTGATTCTGTGATTATTATTCGAATTAAGCATCTGTTGTTCCAAGTAGTTGAGAGGAACACACAGTCATACTGCCACCTGGTGGTCGCTGATACACACATTACTAAATAAAACTTATTTACACACGTTATCACGTTTACCCTATTTACACACGTTATCACAAAAATACAGATTTATAACAATATTTATAGCCACATAAACTGCTGTGTTCTTGTGATACAACGATGCACTACAGGCCAATAGCAGTATAATGTAAATGTATAATCAGTGGCTCTTCACTTCATAGCTTAGATGTTAGATGTCACAGAAGGCAATGGCAGCCTAGCAGTTGTGGATGCGGAATCATAACCGAAAGGTCCCCTTGAGCAAGGTACTGTCCCCACACACTGCTCCCCACGTGGGGAGCTGTCCACTATGGCCGATGGGTTAAATGCAGAGGTGTGCGTCATGTGCTGTGTATTGCTGTGTATCACAATGACAAAAACTGTACACCGATCAAACTGTTCAATTCTGTACACCGATCAGCTATTACTATTGAGGAGGTTCCCTGACCTGTTGGGACATGGTAGACATCTCTGGTAGAGCTGTTAATCTTAGCCTGGTCAGGTTGCAATCATGCTCAATTTCTATCATTTTAGTCGGGATTCTGTTGGGCCGGTTCAAAATTGCGCGTTAATGAGCAGTCAACAAACAGGAACTTCCAGTAAATTTTTAAATGAAATATTAATTTCTTTTGCAATTCTCGATCACCGTCGTCAGGTGATGCATTTTTAGTATCGTGAGAGAGATGAGAAAATGGATGCTGAAGAAATTAAATGGAGGCTAGCCTTAGGTTGTAAACACACTCATTTTACTGCACATTTTCTTTCCCTCTGAGTCTAGGCGACGAAAGCCGAGATTTTAAAAAGCTGTACTCGTCAGATTCTCTCGGGCCTGGGGTGGGACAGGCTTAACTTTATAGTCCTGATTACTGTGCAAATTCCTGGTACCGAGCCATCAGTTGCAGACCAAATGTGGTTTGTGCTTTAAATGGTGGGGTTTCAGTGAATCACATTTGTTGCATTATCCTGCTGAAAGCGGGCACTGCCATCAGGAAACAGTTTCCATGAATGCATGTACTTGCTCAATACCAGGTAGGTGGTATGTGTCCCAGTAAGAGCCACAGGTATACAGGACCCAACGGTGCAAGTTGTAGTTGCTTTTGGTGGTAGACACGGGTCAGCATGGGCAGCCTGACTGGTCAGCAACATTTTGTGATGCACTATTTGTTTGACACCTTTCAATAAGAACCAGCAATTTTTTTTAATGAAAGTAAAATTTGACAGGAGCTATTCAATTGGATTAGACAACACAAGCCCCACTGAGACTTCACTGACTTTCTGTCCTTGGACTTCTTTTGGTAGGTCCTGAGCGCTGCAGGCTACTGCTTCGGTAGGTCCAGAAGAGCTGCAGTTTTAGAAATGCTATGGCCCACCTTCACACAAGTCCTAAAAATGGCCATCGATTTACAGTCTCATATATCTCATCCACTGTCAGATGCCACCATAACATCAAACAGAATTTAAAAATAATCAATTGTACATCGGACCTCTACTAATATGTACATATTGTGCCATTCTTAAACATGAACAGGTACTGTTTGATCCAGATGTAAAAACTAGATGCAGAAATACAAACTTGGTTATAACAAGGAAATAGGTAAGAAAAAAACTATGTAAAAACAGTGATTAGAGATAAGGAGACCCACAATTTTAATTCATTAAATTAAACCCAGCCACTGCGGATGCATAAGAATGGGAGGGCTGTCGGATAAACCTTTTGCCAAGTCTTCGTCAAGTCCTGGATCATTGTTCGACTCAAGTTTATGTAGTTTTTGCACAGGTTCCACATCCCATAAATTCAACAGGTTATTTTAAATAGAGCAATACTTCAAAATCCATATTGCTTACATACATCAGAATGCAGTATTTGATTGGTTAAAGTACCAGAATAATGAACACAATGAACAAAATCACTATAGATTGCTGTTAAATAAATAAATAAAATTATAGGGGTGGTAGTAGCCTAGTGGGTAACACACTCGCCTATGAACCAGAAGACCCGGGTTTGAATCCCACTTACTACCATTGTGTCCCTGAGCAAGACACTTAACCCTAAGTTGCTCCAGGGGGGGACTGTCCCTGTAAATACTGATTGTAAGTCGCTCTGGATAAGGGCATCTGATAAATGCTGTAAATTTAAATGTAAATCCCTAAACATGGGGTTGTAAACTTAGCATATTGCAATGAGTTTATTAGTTAGGATGCTTGTGTACATGTAATAATTAAACTTATGAGCTCAGTTATTTGTTGGTCCCATCTGGAGAAGGGAGAATGTTGGAATCATATTGTTATAAACTAGGCCACTAATTATAAAAGTTAACATCTTGTTTGGCTGCGCATGTAGTTTGGGTGTCTCTTTTGTCTGGGACGCCTTTGGGCATGTGCAGATGAATGGCGTGGGGGGGGGGGGGTTTCAGCCATGTGTGTGTTTGGCGGGGGTTGCGAGAGGTGTAGTTCCCAGGACCATACAATAACTCACAACAACAGACGCTTTGTGGGACTGGGGGCCCACGACCCCTGCAGACAGCACACGCTCGGAACCAGCCAGCCGGCCGCCGACTGCACACGAATAATATTACGCTCCGCCGCGGCCCTTTTCACACTTCTGCTTCTTAAATCCACACGAGTCGGTCTTGTTACTCTGACATCCAGATTTCGGGTCTTTCTATTACGCAAAAAAAACTTGACACTCAAGTGTTTATACCAGTAAAAGCTGTTAATTCACAGCATGGCAAAACAATCACACTACCGTGTGAATCATTACAGTAAGATTGTGTTTCTCCTGTTCTTTGGGAAACTTTCACACCAGCCCTACACTTACTTGCAAATGTCCCCAACCTTCCTGAGAAAAGTGAAATGCCACTTCACTCAGGCAGCTGCTTTATCAAACAGGCCTGTTCTAATTGGGTTAATGACTTTGCCGTCGACAGAACTGGTCCTGTTCATCAATATCGAAACATCCAACAAACCATGGAAATAAATAAATAAATAAAAAACCAGCAATGCTGCACAAGGAGTGTGTTCAATCCAAATGCTCACATTAGATGAGTTATATATATATATATGTGGTACAAAACAAAACAAGTGGGGGGGATTGTTTTTTTTTTTGTTTTTTTTTAATGTATTGACAGTATAAAGACTACCCGACTTAAGGGCCATTACAAACTTTACATTAAAGCATTTATACATATTCACAAATTTATGTACATGTTGAAGAAATGTAGATTACAGATCACACACAACTGCTTTTGAAGACAGACCACCCATACATTTATTAAAAAAAAAATTTAAAAAAAAAAAAAAAAAAAAAATTCACTACTAGACCATTAAGTCCATCATACAGGAGGTAAATTCATCCCGAACTGATCGGAGGTCAGTATAAAACCACAAAGCCTCAGACTAATACTGCATTTTACAGCTTTCACTCATTACTCTGCACAAAGCACTACATTTCATAAATAAGTCTGTTGAATTAAATATTAGCCTTTGGCAGTATTTTTAAAAGACACAAATTCATTAAACTAGGAAATGTACATACAAAAGCAAAAATCAATGCGATATTCTAAAATAAATACAAATGCAGAAAGCCTGCAGATGTTGGTCTCAAAGTCAAGTTATCCAGGAAATTAAAATTGCAACAATATAGTGTGGACAAATGTAAAAAGGGACATTTTAAATGCACACAAATGTGCTGCAAGTGAATGAATTGTCCCAGTGCCACCAAATACTTGCAATTTTCTTTCAATATAGCACCAGTATTACAATATAGCACCCAGAAAAACAAAACCTCTGAACCTCATTGGCATCATTAGGTCGTTAAACTAACTATGGCAGCAAGATCCCTTTAGCTGCATGTCAGCAGCACACACACACTTGACCATTAATGCCTGGTGTTCTAGTCAAACAAGAACACACACAAACAAAAAAAAAAAAAAAAAAAAAAAAAGGTATGGCACCAATACAGTCTGCCACAAACAAAACTAAAAAGATATGACCATTAATGCATGGTCAGAATGGAAGCACAACAGGCAAAGTCTTCAGTCTTAGTCTTGGATGGAACATTGAACAGAGCAGGTGCTTTGGAGGTGATCGACTGCCATGAATTGCATTCTCCCAGTTGCTCACTGATTAAGAGGCTTCTCTGTGCTCTTAGGTGGAGTCAGAATACCACCTACTCCTACAGGAGACTGGGGGACCAGCGGTTCATGCTGTCTCAAATGAGCGTCATTCTGGATGGAAAGGAAAGACATTTATTCACAATGGACTTGTGAGTTAGACATAGAAAGACTACACAGGAGAATAAAAAGCAAATTACCAGCATGGTCAGGTAATCCACATGAGTCTGGATGTTGTGACTGTCTTCTGCTGCTACCTTCTTGAAGTCTTTGAGCTGTACCTGAGAGCATTCACTGACAGTCCTCACAAACGGAGTCATCCACCTCACACAGCTTTCTATGCTGTCCCATGTGAGACCTGCAGTACACACACCCCATTAGTCACATTGTTCATTTCAGTAATTCATGTAGGTCAAATAAGCATGTATGAACTGACATACCTGATACTTTATGAACTACATCAAAAGAGGAAAAGTGCCAAAAAGCAGCTGCCGCCAACACTCCATAATGGTAGTCCAGGGATTCGATGTCCAGTATACACAGGTCCAGCAGCTAGAGTGAAATATATTGAAGTTTAACATTTGACCTATATTAAGCCAGAGAATACTACATGTTTAAAAATATATATATTTTCAAAGTATTTACTTGTGTAATTTGTATGAAAGTGTCCTGAGAGAACTGAGGTATGAGAAAGTTGGATCCATCTTTTAAAGAATCAACTTGTGAATAGAGTTTTAACCAGGAAACAACCGTTTCAGGGCACAGTTCCCAGTTCAATGCCTGAAAGAAAAAGAAAATCATAAGTGTGTGTGTGTGTGTGTATATATATATATATATATATATATATATATATATATATATATATATTTTTTTTTTTTTAAAAGTTACACACGTGTATGTGTAATATAATGAAGGAATCAATAAATGCTTTTTGGAAAAATAACATACCTTCAACAATATGAGCTCCATCTCAAGGATTTCATCTTCATCACAGGCGCCATCTGTGACATAGGCAAACTCCTGAAGTTTGGGAGGGTAGATTTCCTGAAATCCAAACATTTCAGTTTAGAAATGACCCTCAGAAGTAAATGCAGACAAGTTTAAGAAAACAAGGGCAGTCTGAAGATTACCTCCATCTTTGAAGCAATAAACAGGGAGGTAATTCCAATGAGCTGCAGGCGGTTCTTGCTCACATCTTCCTGAGTCAACATGAAGCGGTCAAAGTAGTCCTGAGCCAGGTAAAATGTCTCCCGGTGGAGGGTGTAAACTTCACTCACCTACACAGAGAACACATGTTACATTTCAATTTTATGTTATGTTAGTTTTACATGGATGCAGAACAAAGACACACAATTTGACGCAAAGCAAGAGAAACGTCATACCTCCAACAGCCAGTCCAGGAGTATAGACCTCATCTTTGGCTGTAGGTTAGGGTGGCGTTCCATAAAGCTCTTATCGTGGACATACTTCAGCTCTTTATTCAGCATCTTGATCCAAACGTCATCTGAACTGGCCCAGCTAATAGGAACATATTGCCGATAAATTAGATTATAGATTACACCTACATGAACAGTTGACAAAATCAGACAATTCCAAATAATGACATACCTAATACAAGGAAGAGGCGAAGGCTTGATGAAAAGGTTCCGAAAGCGGTATCTTTTGAAGCAAGAAACGTCAGTCATCTCCACTTGTTCTTTATGAGGAGTCTCAATGAGGGCACAGGCACTGACTTCACCTTCAGGCCACCGATTCTGAAGAAGCACAAAAGTTGGACTTCAGAAACAGAACAAATACCCTGCTTTAAAGGGGAATATGTAGAACTACTCAAAAAAAAAAAGACAATTAGGCCAGTAAAGTACAGTAATGCTGAAATGGAATAAGTTAACTGTACTCTCCTCCCCTTTCCTGGTGAACAATGACTTACAAACTGCATGATGATCCCAGCTGGGAGGGACCAGACCAGTTTAGCCAGGTTTTTTTTTTGTGGGGTTAAATTAAAAGGCCTTGTTTTTTCTTGCAGGGGGGATGTCTGCAAGACTTTTACCTGAATCTCGTAACTCTGCTTCTTCGTAGCATCTGGCACCTTCCGACTGCACTGCTGCAAAATAGATATTTATTTAATTATGTAAATGTACAGACGTTACAACATGAATCTCGTGTTGGCTAGGCGTCAGTAAACCAACCTCTGGCTTCCTTTTTCTCGCCATCCTGACGTTCACATCTGGTGCATTTTCATCCCTCACTTGCAAAGTTACACGCTCACTAAACATGGAAAAAGGAAATGAAATTAATGTTGACTTATCTGACCAAAAACAAAAACAATAAATTGACGATTGTTTTAAAACACGGCATATAATGTTATTATTAAAGAATAAAAAGCGGTCAGGGAGGGGTTCGTACCTGCGTCTTGACATTTCAGATGGCGAGGGAGTCTCCAAAGCCTAAAGAAAAAAAATGCGCAAATCTTAAATTCACGGATAACATGTAAAAAGCACACATTCATGTAGTCGCCACGGCGTCTTTAAACGAAAAGCTCCGAGTCGACACATTAGGAATATTTATCGCTTCTAAAGTTAAGGCGGCAAAAGCTGCTAAGTTAGCCAGCCAGTCAGGACCTGAGGACAAGGAGCTAGTCACCAACCCCCAACCAACCAAAGCCCGCTTTAAAAATGCAGATAAGGGTAAAGAAAGACGATATTTCTTTTTAAAAATGAACACTTCGTGAACAACAGCTGCCCCCCAGAAAAGCATCTTAGGGCACCTTGCCGCCTAGAAGATTTGGTAAGTTTGGTCACCGCGGCTGATAGTCGGGGAGTCGAGCTACGCGCCAATTTACATTAAGCGGGAGGGCGAGTGCAACAGCGGCAAACATACAGCCCGCCAAACTAAAGAATCGCCTTTATCCGCGCCACATCTGCGGCCGGACGGCCCGCGTACCAACTAGTAACGTTTATTCGCGCGTTTGTTTAAAGAAAATCGACGTGAAGCGGGCGCCCTTTCCGTAGATCATGGAACTAGCGCGGCTAGCTCAATTGTCTGACTAAACTACCTCGACATTTAAAACAAGGGAGAAAACACACCACGGCCGCCCGATATAACACACACCATCCGCACAGGATAGCGACTTGGGTCCGTAAAAGTGCCCGTTTTATACCGCAGTGTGTTACATGCCAGCCTCGCTCCATTATCTAGCTTGCAGATTCGCGCGCCCGCGAAGCGGTACGTTTTCGCGGCGTCTTTTATTATTATTATTATTATTTTTTAACAAACTACATTAAACCACTACCAAGCCTCGCGTGGCGTCAAGATCGGGGCAGAACGAGTAAATCGCGCTGGAGACGAGCAGTCCTCCCTACCTTCACAGAAGCGGCGAATGGAAGCATCAGCTGGCGCCGGCGCCAACCCTTATATCTGGCCGGAGCGCGCGAGTGCGCATGTGTGTGCGCGGTCACTCTTTGGCTCCAATAAACCGCCGAACGAGCGAGAGAAAGTCCGCGACGTCGCGTCGTCGTCGTCGTCGCCGCAGCAGAGTACGCCGGGTGAGGCGACGCGAGCGAGAAACGTGCGCGTCTGTTCGGGGCTCGCTGGTGGATTCGCCGCGGAGTGGGTTCGGTGCGAGTGTTCGCGGCTCGTCCTGCTTTTTTTTAAAGAGAAGGGCGCTTTCCGCATTTTCCGGTTGAGCGAAACGGGGCCCGGACGGCCTGCGGCGTCGAGTACGAGCAGAACTGCGGCCGCACGTCGAGGTCTTGCTTTATTTTAGTCCACTTTTTGACTCTTGTCAAACACTTCCTGGTGACACGTGCTCTGATGGGAGGGGCTTGGAGGCCAGCTGGCCAATGAGGATGAGGATTGCAAAAGCAACGTGCTCCTATTCAAAAAGGTAAACAAACCAGAAGACAATTGCAGGGAACATGACTTACGAACACGTGGGTGAATTTCACAGGACTGCAGATAAGCTGTACATTTATATCAACGCAATAGTGAAAATGAGGATCAATACTGAATTGAAATCCCGCCGTTTAAATGAATGAAAAAATTATATTTGCTTTAAATTGTTTGCTTCAGTTAGTAATTATCTATGCTTCTGGTAGAATTAATTATCATGATTTATGGGACTTAAATGTATTATAAAACTGACTTTGTGACAACTGTCGTTTTATCTTCTCTGAAACATACAGTGTACCCTGCATCCTTTGGCAATATACTACACGGAAGATTTGAGCATTGTGTATAGTGATTGTCTTAGCATGGCAATCTTTGCATGATTTTTCTGTGCAGTGTTATACCTGAAGTGAAGAAATTGCTGCCCATTTAATGCTTCAACCGAATGCAATTTTTTTGGAATGTCACATGGTTAGTTACTGTGTGATGGAATAGGTGCACCCACACAGCCCTGTACCACACATCTTCTAAAATAATGTTCCTAGCACTACAACTGGACTTATATACACACAAAATAGTTGTCCTAAAGTCACCAAAAAACACATGTGAAACTTTGATATTTACATTTTTACATTTACAGCATTTATCAGACGCCCTTATCCAGAGCGACTTACAATCAGTAGTTACAGGGACAGTCCCCCCCTGGAGAAACTTAGGGTTAAGCGTCTTGCTCAGGGACACAATGGTAGTAAATGGGATTTTTCTTTGGTTCATAGGCGAGTGTGTTACCCACTAGGATACTACCACCCCTAGATATATTGCAGCCATTTGCTCAAGTTCATTTTTTCCTCATTAATGTGCACACAGCATGTACTTCTTCAGATCCTTTCCAGCTCTGGCAGGTTGGATGGTAAACGTTGGTGGACAGCCATTTTTTGGTCTCTCCAGAGATGCTCAGTTGGATCTAAGTCAGGGCTCTGGCTGGGCCATTCAAGAACAGTCACTGAGTTCTTGTGAAGATACTGTTTTTTTTTGTTTTTTTTTTGTAACCTTGGCCAGATCTGTGCCTCACCACAATTCAGACACTTCCTTTAACCTCATGATTTTCATTTGCTCTGACGTGCATTGTGAGCTGTAAGGTCTTATATAGACGGGGGGTGTGGCTAATCACGTCCAATCAGTATAATCAAACACAGCGGGACTCAAATGAAGGTGTAGAGCAGAAGAAATGGACAGAAGCTGAGTCACCTCAAAGGGTCTGAAAAGGGTCATGTGATATTTCAGTTTTTCTCTGTTAATAAATCTGCAAAAATGTCAACAATTCTGTTTTTCTGTCAGCATGGGGTGCTTTGTGTGCACTAATGAGGGAAAAATTAACTTAAATTGTTTTAGCAAATGGCTGCAATATAACAAAGAGTGAACAATTGAAGGGTCAAAAGATCAAAATAAAATCTGCCAATAAATAATAATGCTGCTTAATTAAATTTAAAATACCTGAATGAGAAATAGATAAGTAAGATCATGAGACACATTAGACAAACAAGTAGCAGCAGTAGATCAAAGTAATGAACATTTATTGAAGATTGGGAACATACATCATGGTAATTAACAGAATAGAACAGGACACTTTTTTTTTTTCTTCTAATTTTAACAACTGTGAAACTGTAAATTATATATTAGTACTGCTTCGACAACCAAAAAGTATTTTTTTTTGGGGGGGGGGGGGGGGGGGGGGGGGGTGTTATAAATAAACACTTGATATTAAAACCCTACACTTTGGGCAAAGTGCTGTGTAATTCTAGTAAACTAAAAATTAGAGTATAGTCTAACACATAGTGGGAAAAAAATGCCACAGATGTTTTACTTCACACATTAATAAAAAGGTTTGCTACATTTGTGTACAGAGGAAGTGGCTCACAGAGAAACTGAACCCTGTGCATAGTTATTTGCATTTACGTTTGTCTGTGTCCCTTTGGACTGTTCAAGTTCTTCAGAAAAGGAGTTGTCATACTGTTTACCTGGAAGGCACGTTTTCAAAGCAATTGCAGGCTAAACAAACGAGTGAGACAAAAATCCCTGTCAAATCCCAAGTGAGAGGTTCCAGCATTATAAAGGAAACACATAGCCATCGGTTACCCTTATGTCTGGACAATGTGACTGAAATATTCATTTAATCCAGCAGCATCTCACATTGTTGATGCTTCTATCAATAAAGTGAGTAACGTCTGAGTTTAAGAGATGAAACAGAACACTACAGCTAGTTATAATGCTGTTTGTGAAAACCAAATAAGTGAAACCCAATTACAAGTATTCATATTCAGCGGTGCCAACAAAGGCCTTTACTTTGCATCATGTGGCATCATGATGTGGGTTTCATTAAACGACTTCAAATATTAATAAGACATTTATCTGAATATGATGACATCTGCACTGAAATTTCTAACAAAACATAACTAAGCTTCATACATACAAAAGGTTTTAATGCTTACAGTTGTAAGTAATGCTGGGCATAATGTCCACCAAAGACAACATAAAAGAAATCAAAAAAAGACTATACAAAAAAAAACAAAAAAAAAAAAAAAACACCAGGCATAAATATTAATACTAATACTAATTTTGGATTAAATAAAATATCAACTGATATGCCACAGTAATGTAACTACATAAAAAAAATTAGGCACACAAGCGATGGAAACAACTGTACAAAACAAATACAAAAAAAAAAAAAAAAGTACAACAGTTCTCACTCCACCTAAAACCAAGGTTAACAGTCGATTGGAAAAAAATATCACAGTCTTCAAGCAAGCAAGCAACTTATGTTCTGCTTTAGAAGGTTCAAGACTTTCATCATTTCCACAAAGGATTTTGTACAGGTGATTATATCATACAGTTCTTGTTTTCCCCCCATAGTATGTACAAAAACAATGATCAGCCATCACACAATCTGCAGTTTAGTGAAGAGTAAAGATGCACTGTCCTAACCCTGAGAAGTGTACTGCAGATTTACAACAAATATTAATGACATGTTCAATTTTTTACCAGCCTGTACTCTTACACTACACACACCTACACAATAACACACGCTCATATACCAGCTCCAAACTGATATGTAATATATGCTGTTTTTCAGTTTTTTAAAAAATATTTTTTGGAAGTTTCTTAAAAATAGATCTGACAT
This sequence comes from Denticeps clupeoides, assembly GCF_900700375.1. NCBI lineage: Eukaryota > Metazoa > Chordata > Actinopteri > Clupeiformes > Denticipitidae > Denticeps > Denticeps clupeoides. The sequence continues at coordinate 29,254,439 of NC_041711.1, read as the reverse complement.
TTCAGTTTATATCTACTAGACAAGGCATCTGTTATAACAAAGAAAAATCAACGAAAGCTTCCGTTGTTATTTTTAAAATGTAAAAGTACTCATTTGGATCACAGACAGGATCGTTCGTATCTAGAGAGGTGGCGCTGCTCATCTGAAGAACACATTATGGCTTTCAGGATATTTAACCACACAGGGGTGTGTTACGTACGCCCTTATTATGATGCACTCACTTCCGGGACAGCGCACACTGTTAGCCAAGCCATGGAGACACCTAACAGAAACAGCAACTCTGAGAAATACAAGCGATTTCCATCACAGACAGGGTGAAGCCTGTCTCTCTAGGGGAGAATTTACCTGCTGAGAGTAAAGTGACCTATGCCATTAATTCTGATTTCATCTTTGTGAAAGACATATTCCTGGCACGGAGGTGGCGCTGTAGTGACAGGGGGAGGGAAAGTATGAGAGACGGGGATGGGTGGGAGGCGCCACAGCATTAGTAATTGAAGTGCCTCTGTCCTGGCTGGTGAACGACCCCTCCCGTGGCTTTGGCCTGCCTGGCACCTCCATCTCGATGCTGGTTGAGGCGGCGCAGGGCTTTGCGTGAGAGCTGCTGACGATCAACGTTGTCTCGAAGGCGCTGGGTTAGTCGGCCTGGCTTGGTCTGTTCCAGGAAACCACCAAGGGCACCGTAAGTGGCAGCATAGCAACCAGTAGGATGACTCTGCCTATGTGGTTCAGTCCTAAAGGAAAATAATAAATAAGCTTATACAATAAATGTCGCTTATAGTGGGCAAAACATTTGCCTATGACCAAGAAGACCACAAAGTCAGAGGTTTAAAACCCCACTTACTACCATTGTGTCCCTAACCCTGAGTGTCTCCTGTAACACACTGTGCTGCTGTGTATGTGACAATCACTTCACTTTACTTTAACTACTGATGCTCTGGATAAGGGCGTCTGATAAATGCCAGAAATGCAAATGTGTACAAAGTGGTAAGAACATACAGACCTACGACCTTTTTTGGAAAACTACATGGCCACTGTTTCCTGTAGTCGGTTTACCTGAAGAGTGACGGGTCATGGGAGCGCTCCTTCTTGGCAGAGTGGTGTCGTGGGGTGTGCACAGCATAGACAGACATGCTGGGGTGCTCGATCAGTAGATTTTCCAGGGGGCTGGTCTCCAGGAGGATAGGGCCTTTGCCCCCTGCAGTGAAGCATGGTGGCGGGGTGATGAACCAGCTCTCCTCCAGTGAGCAGTCCGCATCAAGTCGCAAGAAGCCCCCATCCTCTGGGTCAGAGTCCAGGGAGGAGCAGGAGGAGTAGCGCACGGGGCAGTCAGGACCAGTGATGTCCTCGGAGCACACCTCCACCAGGCCATCGACACAGGAGCCCCCACATGCCTCTGCTGTAGGCAACGTTTTCAGGTCAAAGGTCAGAAATAAACATGAACTAGCCAAAACGATGCTATGCTCCTTAATGAGAAAACACATTTTAATATAATGAATTTAGTGTGTTATTCATTATAGTTTATTCATGAATCGTAAATACAGCGTACCTTAGAACAAGCAAGACAGGTTATGGTTTGTATGACCTGCCATTTTACCAACCAGTAGAACTACTGTCTACCTTTAGAGGGCGCTGCGGGGCATTACACATGCAACTCAAAAGTTATCAAAACAAAAACCTCACGTTGGTGCCAAAAATAATTTATTCACAGAGCTCAGCCACGCCCTGGAAAAAAAAAAGTGTGTGTGTGTGTGTGTGTGTACGGCATAAGGGAATTTCAACTTATATTCTCCCAAACCTTGTTTACCGCTTAAACCAGTGCATTGCCTTTCTGTCCATCTGCCCTTAAAGCAATCACAAGCCCACTTCCCTTTCTGTCACAGACTTGTAGATAATATAAAACTCGCTACCCTGCCCATACCAAAACATTTGGGTAAGATTTCCCATTGTCCTAAAAACACTAGGCTTACAGCACCTTGTGTTTTGGGATGACACATTTCTGCTGCCCTGAAATAGAGAGCAGAGCCCTTAGGGCAGTGCCAGACAGACCGGCTGTGTCTCTTGCAAACTAAGCATGTATACGAGTATGAACTGTAATTCAATCAGAGTTATATTTACGCCAGACACTTTTGTCTGAGAAGCAAACAGGTCTGCTGCCAATAAACTTCTACATTGTTGGCATCAACAGACTCACCTTCTGAAGGAGAGTCGGCCACATACCCTGTGCACTATGTCCAGATGAGTCTACAACGTGAAAGATGAAGCTTTGGTCATCGTTCTCTCTTGGATCAGTAGAACCACCTTTTAAAAGAGGCACTAGGGGTTGTCCTGGCGTGCATTTCCTTAATGAAGGCTGAATATAGAAACGCGGGAGGTCTTCGCAGTGCACATGACTATGAAGGCAACACCCTGTAAAGGTTAGAATGCACTGCTGACCATATTACTCTTCTAATCAATACAGAAAAATAAGCTAATGCAGGAACGCAGATCGAAACAAACGGTGCAGAGCGAAGCCGTCTGCACTGTGTGTGCAGGGTGATGACATATACTGCTGAAATGTGGCACCTTTTTGTAAACTAAATCCTTGGGCCTTGGCCGGAGGGCTCGGCGGAGGTGTATGGAGGATCACTAACCTAAATAGTCGACCAGGATCCACTCATCGTTGCCCTCTTTCTCATCAAAGACTGGATCTGGAGGGCATCTGTGGACATCCTCCGCCACATCCCCGAACAGTATGTTTGTGAACCTCTGGAACATGGCTGGATCCGTCCAAGAGGGGTTGAGTGAATAAAGGAAGGGGTGCTTTGGTCATCAGCTTCTGGAGCTGCTTAGAGAAGCTTCTGGAAAGGTGCTGAGGCACATTAGGCTTGATTTCTCATCAGAGGAGCATTTGCTGAAGATCAGTCATGTTTCTCACCATTTGTGCAAATAACAACGGCCTGTGGGGGGAAAAGAAAAGAAATTTACTTTGAATCACAGTATGAAATTCCTCCATTGGCCACGTATGTGAGTGAACACATAGAAGGAATTTGATTCTCTGTACTATATACTAAAAGATAATCCAGGAGATGAGACTTCAATGTCCTCTGGTCCAGTAGCTCTTAACAAAACATCATATTTGTGATTTAGAAGGAGTAAAAGATCACATTGTATCATTTTTGTTGCTGAAGTAGAGATTAAATAAATATGAGAGCAGCTATCCCAAAACCAGTATTTGTGCTGGAAAATGCAAATTGGCAAGCAAAGGAAAGTGGACAAACAGGACTGTGCAAATGCTGATCCAAACAACAAGGTATTATTACAGGTATCCCGAATATGTGCTGCAAAGTGGATCTCAAGGAAGAGCAAAAAATAACAATAATAAAAAGCGGCCTATCTAATAAATAGAAACGAATGGAAGCTGCATCGATGGGTGTCGTCGATCCCTGTCCAGCGTATGTAAACATATATGCATTTAATAATAATTTATGACTTTTTTTTTTTTTTGAACTGAGAAATAATAATGTTAACGCGCAAAAAGCACGCATAATTTACCCAAATCAACACGCACGATGAAGAAAGTGAAAAAAAGGCGTCGGGGCGCTTGTCGGCCCGAGATGAGGGGGGTCGCGGGGTTCGGTAACTCTACACCCACGGGGCGGGCCGCGGCGGCCGTCGTCAGCTCGGTCTCGGCGTGAGACAAAGAGCCCGGGCTCCATCCGGACAAACTGTACGATCCGAATCGAGGCGAGTACAAGGCCGTTCCTGAAAATACCGCCCTGAACATGTGCACCTCCAAACACGCACAGATAAAATACAGATATTACAGACGAGAAAAAAAAAACACGAATTTACACACATTCACCTGCTCTGTCGTGCATCGCGGACGATAGTACTCGCGTTGCTGTCGCGATAATGAGAACTTTCACGAAGCCGACGTCTGAAGCAGAACACAGACAAAGAATTACACCTCACCTGCGTTAAGAAGGCGTCGTAAACAAGACTGGAAGATCTTGAAGAAAAGTTTAAAGACTTTGAGGTAGACTCGGAGCTCGTTTAAAATAAAAACAATACTAATATTAACAACGTGCTCTTCCCAGAAGAAACGGAAAGCTTGTGGAGCCGCTCTCGGAGCTGCTCGGTTGTCTTGTCAAGCCCCCGCTAGGTCTCAAGTGCTCCCTTTGTTGTTGTTTCTGAACATTAACAGCTGATCGGCGTGACGTCACGTCGGCCTGCCCATGGGCGGGGCGTCCGCTTGCGCTCTCAACCAACGAAAGAGCGCGACCGCCACTGAGTGACTGTCACTAACGCACGTGACCAGCGCCAGAGCAAGACAAGACCGGGCAAAGAACCGAGACATTGCAGAGTGTAAAAGGCCCAGCATCGTAAACGTGCAAAAAAATTAATAAAAAATAAAACTCGGTAAAAGACAGTTTTTTAAATAGCAATAAATAAATACATTTAAAAAAATCGCCATTTGCTCCAGTAAAAGTATTTAATATTAACAAGTATTAATTGATGCAAAAAGCATTTTAGGCCATTTAAAATATAGTTATCTCTTATGTCTTACTGTTATATTAGCAGTGCAATTGTCTGGCATTGGCAAAATGTAGATTTCTTTTCGGTCACAAAGAAATAAAATACTTCTGACACATGAGGTCTCCTAAAGGGCCAGAATGTGCGACCTCTGACAGATCTTGCAAACAAAAGGGATCAGTGGTTCCTTTTCTACATGTAGGTCACTATGTCAACTACAAAGAACCTAGAACCGACGGCTGCATAAATGGGTCGCGACGCACGGTGATGCCCTTTATGCTGTAACCCTAACCCCGTCAACCAATACGGCTGACGAAAGCAACATTGTGGGAACCATGTTCAATACTCAGGGTCACTGTAGTCTTTTCACTTTAGATTATACATTATCCAACCTCACTGTTGCAGACGTATAAATGCAAGATGTATTAATGTTCAACACAACACAGCTGTGGAATATGCAACAGAGAGGAAGCCAGCAGCATGAAATGACTAAACCTAGCCCTTCCTGTGTCACCTCAGGTCTGTGATGGCACGGCATTCCTTCAGCTGACCATCTGAAGTTTCAGGCCATGGCATAGTTAATATTTGCATAACAGGGATGCTTTTTTTTCCACTTTAGAAGGCAACATTTCCCCCAGTATTTTTTCCCCACCAGTTGCAACATGATGTAAGTCTGAATCAGGACTCTCACACTGTCATGTGACATGTCTTTTGCAAACAAAAACAAGGCCACACCTGAAGTTCAGCACAGCTATCTCACCGATATGTTATCACCCTCACCAAAATGGAAAAAGTGTGTTTTTGTAGATTTGCCTTTAGAACAGATAGTCAATAAATCAATTATGAAATGTCAACCTTTCTGATGGGAAGCTAAGCATAAGTACTTCAATTATGTTTGTTCAAATTCTTGTGGCTGGAATGGGGTAAAAAGAGGCTTTATGGTTTAAATGAATGCATTACATTAATTGAAATAATCAAATCTTTGACTGTTACCAGAACGCAGTGTACTGAGCATAATTTGTCATTTGCACTCCAAGACATAACTCATAACAATTATATCCGATCTTTCAGTCTGCCTCTAGTCTAAACCATTCCGAATGTTATGTAATGCTGTTAATGATTAGGACATGTTCAGGACATCCTGTACAATGAAAGTAAGGCAGGTTGAATGACCACTATTTGGTTCGGTCACATATTTTGCAGTGTCTAACATTCACAATGCGTCATATGATGTGATGCTGATCAAAAGCGATCTCTTGCGTACAGTTTTTTCATCATAAAAAAAAAATATATATATATAAATAAATAAACAGATGCCATGAAAAAATGTATACATATAAAATGTATAACATACACAATAGACATGATAAACAAATGGTTTGCTACTCCTGAAAAAGTACATTTTGTATGTACATGTAGTTTAACCCAGACTTTTAAATTGTAGGTCAATAGCGCAAAAAATAAAAAAAGAATCTGAATTTCACAACCATGTGCAGACATTTGAGTTAGGAAAACACACCAAAATAAATGACAAAAAGTAGTTGACATCTGGGTGGAGGGTTGCATCAGCCAGGCAAAGGACACACAAGTGGGTGGAGCAGGTATAGATGAGTCATTTGGGCGGTACAGCCAAACAATTCACTCTAGTTAGTTTGGTCACCCCCTTCCCCACAACACAAACAAAATACTGACTAAAAGCCAGGACCTAAATCTACGATCCCCTTCTCCATTTGTTAAAAGCGATACAGATGGCTCCTTCAGTTTCACCTGAACACCCAATAATTACCTGGAGCTGCAGAGCACCATCTGTCTCTTCAGCCATTTTATTTTCAGTGTTTCTCTGCTAGCCTGGAAGGTGAACAAGGGAGGCCGTAACAGGCTGTTCATCGAAAACATTTTTATCTTTCAGAACTGTCAATACTAGCAGGCATAAGGCACACTTACTGTATTACAGGACAGCATGATAAGCATTGAAAAATTCAATAGGCACAAAGTGAAACCAGATTAAAACAAAATAGGGGGACCATGTTGACAAACCAAACTTTGACATATTTCATTCACTTTATTAGAATCATATTCATGGACTCAACTGATATAGTTTGAAAATGGTCTGCATTCAAAAACAACACTTCACATGCTCAATCATAAGTTAGAGGAGATGCACAGCATGCTTCAGGTCCCTCCATTTAACAAATGTTAACAATTAGTATTTTATTACACCCCTTCTCAATTATGAAACTTTCTGTAATATTAATAACTTTCTGAGATCATTTAGAACCTACTTGCAATCAATGTTCAATTCTGTCTCCCCTGCGGCTTTAAAATAGGGCAAAAAAAAAAAAAAAAGTCATAAAGTGTGTTTGGAAATTGTGCTGACTGCAGTTTACTGTAAGCGGTGACAGGTTGAAATACCCCAAATACATGATATAGAAATGCATTTAATCTAAACACACAGGGATGACAGAAATCGGAAAAAGTTCATTGTAATTACGTCAAAGCTCGAGGAATGTGAGAAGTAGAAAATACAAAGTGGTACATCATTATTGTACTAAGGAACCAATTTTACAAAAATCTTCAAATGCAGAATTACAAGCCAATCAATATGATTTTTTGTTTGCTAAATAGCTCCATGGCACCTATAAAGGCCACTTGTCTTTGTTTTCAGTCAGTCCATGTGTTTGTATAGGAGTCCTCTGCATTACAGAGAACACCCTGATCTGTAAATCCTGTGCAGTCTGCAAGCCAACTGCAGCTGTTGAGCTGATGAACGGGGGTTGTTATAGAAACCAAGAAAGGTTTGATTGATGGGCCCTTGGTCATTCCTTCACTCTGAAAGGCAGTGATATTCTCACAGCCATCCACCTGCATTATTTGCCTGACATTTTTGTTTAGTTATAAAAGATTTCCAAATATAAGTAAAACACTGAAATAAAGCATTGATTTTTTTTTTTCAACAAACATGTTACTGTATTGACTACTCATAGTGTCAGTCACAGCTGCTTAATGGACAATAGAACAGAATTGGAAAACGTCCTACATATAGTATTGTTCACATCAGTGGTCCTTGGACTGACCCCAAAAAGCCAAGAGGACAAGGGCTCCTGGCTCCAGGGACAAAAGGGGTGGCCAGCCTTACTGAAGGATTCTTTCTCAGCTGCTCAGACTAACAAGGCCTGTCGCTAATGAGTACAACATTCAGTGTACGGCTCCGCGCAAACATCTGAGAGGTGCTCACTGAGGCAAGAGCCTCTATTTAGGTACACAGCACAATAAATTCACTCTTTCCTCCCTCAACCACCACCCAGCTGTAAATCCCATCATGAGGAATCGGATTCTTCCAGTTGGAAGTATGTCTTGTTCAGTTCCAGTTCCTCTGTCTGAGGCACCACTTGGCTCACCCCTCCATTCAGCTTCCCCAAGGGGGTGTATGAATAGCCCTGGCGATGCGTATGCCACTCCCACTTTCGACATGCTTGCAGCATATTACCCCCAACACTGACCAGCAGCAAGGTGAATAAGACTACACTGATAATGAGCCAAGTCTGTCTGCAATAAAAAGAGTATGGGTTAAAATCAGGGAGATTAGAGCAAGTAGATACAACCTTAAAATACGGAACAAAAAAGCATTACACCTCTGTTGGCCCATTGTGAGAACCAAACAATTTAACTCAGCCTGAAAAAATAATAAAATTAATAAACATACTTTGGTAGAGGAAAAAAAACTAAAATAAAAAATTACAAGTGGCAGAGCCTAACAATACCACGTTCATTTCCATGAACAGTGCCGAAAATCCAGAACACCCTAAAATTCTATTTCCCTGACAGAGATGCACAGAGAGATCTTGTCCACTGGACACACATCTCCAGTCTGCTGAAGACCAGTGGCCAGAGGTGGGCACTTACTCTGTAAGATAAGGCTTAGGTGTGTGAGCTTCCTGCTCCTGTTTCCACGTACTCCACATCTGATTGGCCACACAGTGTCCCACTTCAGACAAAGAGCAAACAGCAGAGAAAAACAAGAGCGGGCGAGTTAGTTAAGTGGCCAAAGCACGTGAACTGTTTGGCCTGAAAGTGACATACATACCCTGCCTTTGCCTTTCCCAAGGAGATAAAAGACAAATCAAAGTGCACCAGAGATAAGGGTGTTTTCCACCCAGTGTCTTAGCAACAGGTGAATGTCATGAACAGAGCAGCATAAAATTCACTGGCAAAGACATGACGGTGTAGCTTTGACAAGGTATTGGGGCGGGGCAGAGTTTTTGACACACACAAAGATGAGCCTTTAAAAGGCTGAGGCAGACCCTTCTTGTTTGGGAGAAGGGATGAGTAAAGGGGCTAATTTTAAAACCCCCATCGGTGTTCGGGGCGACAGCAGGTTGGCCTGTCAGAGCTGATAACAAGGTTGAGCCCAGCAGAGTCCAGGCTGCTGGCTGCAAAATCGGCTGGTCATCAGCTGCTGTCGGAGTGGCCTTTGGGCTGAGTTTCAGGTCATTATCTTCAATCATAGACGTCTTTGACAAGCCAGGCTTTCTTCCAAAATGTACAGGGAGAAAGGGATTCTTTTCTTAGTTATGGAGGGAAGGTCAGAGAAGATGGCAGAAGGTAAAATTGGCAGATGAGTGAAGACTCCGCAGTCCAGGCAAGGCGAGCAAAGCTGAGACATGGAGACTGTGTATAATTCTGGAAATTCTTATTTGATTCCTACCTTAGACACTTGCCAGCAGGCACGATAAAAACACACAGCTATCATGTGACAGCAGAGCAGCCAAACCCAAAGCGGGAGATGGTGAGGGAAGTGAGGGATGCACAGATAAAAACATGGACTGTGTGTGTGTGTGTGTGTGTGTGTGTGGTGAGGTAGGAGCAATAGACAGACTGCTGTAACAAGTTGCCTACACATCTATGTTCACCCCTCCCTATAATGGAAAACTCTAAACCACAATCATAACCACATAAATATGATCAAGCATGTCATGTTGTTCAGCATTCTCCACAGTCGCCACAAGTGTGACGAGACTGGGGGAACTCAATGGAAAAATTACATAAATCCAACAAGCTGGAATGGGCTGGAATACACTCGCACTCACTGAGCATATTTATTACATTTGAAATAATAGTGTTTGTGTCTGTAACACAATGTGTGTGTGTGTTTTTTTTTTTTTTTTTTTTATAGCTTAACAATAAATGTTTCCTGACTGAATGAAACACTAATGACAGACTGTGACCTCAGACAGACGTGGTTTATCAGTACCTCTGTCCAACGTGTTTTTTATCGCTCCCTTGTACGTGACGTTGCAGCTTCCTGTTGTCACATCACAGGGGCACATATCTGGACACTGGCACAGGTGTGTGCAGTTCAGTCCATAGTAGCCCAAAGGGCATTCTGAAAATTAAATCAGCCGCAACACACACAGATCACACAGAGATCACACAGAGATCAGCCCTGGTAAGTTAACAACAATCATTTAACAATGTTTGGTATTAATCTAGAACATTTTTAAACAGTTAACACCCTTGATGCCTTTACAGAAAATAATGTTGTAAATGGAATTCTTGCATCTCTAAAAAGCACAGTTTAAATGTGGTAAAGGAAAAAAAATACATGGTGACTGGGGAATAGGGAGAAATTAAGGAAAACGAGAGGAGGATCAATAAACTGTTCAAACCCACCTTGCTCGCAAAAGTCTCCATGGAAACCAGCAGTACAAGTACACCGACCATGGACTGGGTCACAGGAGCCCCCGTTCGTACATGAGCATGTCTGGTTGCAGCCATCGCCATAGAAACCCAGTGGACATACTGCCAGACAGCAGTGTTCAGGATCAGTGCACAGTGTAATGCATTTGAGACTCAGATTCTGAACTTCCAATAGAAAACGTGCATCAAGTGCTGCAAAACCAGACACAACACTACAACACCAGACCGGCCACTAGCAGTTCTCCTTTGTGCTGGAATCACGCCTTCCTATGGCTTACCTTGGCTGCAGTTTGAGCCCATCCATCCTGCATCACAGGCACATCCATCTAAAGAAAGGAAACGCAGCTATGAGACACTTTACCGATTACACACTTTGTAACACACGTTCTGATCATAAGGGAACTACAGCTGTACTTAATAAATAACACACCCACTTACACTCAGTACAGACCCCGTGATCACCATAGGCAGGAAACTGGCTAAACAAATCAGTGCATGCTGGTCCTGTCCAACCTGCATGGCAGACACACTGCCCCTCCACACATCTGCCATGTCCACTGCAGTCCTCAGGCTGGCACAAGGGCTCATGGACACACAGGACAGTGGAAACGCTTCGTGGGCATCTCCACATATTATCGAGACTGTGCGGTGAACAGGAGAGAGAAAAGGCATTCATGTTTATTTAAGTAAATGAAAGTTCACACGTCCATAAACACCTTATAAGACGTTATCTATGTTATAAGAACCGCTATTATCATACCTGGTTCCTGGTGTACCTCCATATGCCCAACGAAAACAATTCATCTATCAACCTTTTTTAACCCGACTTTCCATTAGTAACCATAGTAAATGCAGTTTCACATTTAACCAGTTGTGCAGTACAACAAAGTGCAGACTAGGATATGGTGCAATAGGTAATACGTACAGTATTCTAATAATTTAACAAAATGCATAAATTATGTGATGTTGAAATTTACACACTTAATCCTATGTTGCACCAGCATTACCATACAGTTCAGAAAAGAAATGCAACATCATGTACACACCAGTGGTCGGACGGGTAACTGGCCAAAGACCCGTTGACAACATAGGTGGAGGAGCCACCACCGTCCAAGTTAATGGCGTTGATAACTTCTTGAGTCTTCAAGAACTCAGCGACCTCCCACAGGTTCATGCTGTGGACATTAGAATTTACAACAAGAACCTTCCAAGAGCATAAACACCTTCCTTTGATTCAACAAATAACAAATACACACCAATTGTCTTTAACATTAGAATCCCTCAATACTTAATTCTGACAATGCAAATTCAAATTCAGTCACAGACAGAACAATAGGAGCCAGCAGGGATCGGATCTCTGCTTCCCTCCTGCATTCATTAGGTCATTTGTGGTTCCATAGGCTCTCAGAGAGGGGATCAATAGGAATGCCACTATGCAGGAGTCTCTATCACAGACCAATCATCTGCATCCCCTCCATCCCTTGCACATGTCTTACCCCCTGATGCCTGTCTGTCCATCAATGTGAAAGAGAATAAGGCGTCCATCTGCATTGTGACCCACAGCAGTCCTGGCAGATATCACATCCACGAACTCCCGGAATGACCCTACACAAATTAATGCATAACAAATATCATTTTCAATCACACTGAATTAATTTTCTGTTTGCCAGTTATATTAAATGAACAACATCAGTTTGAAACTGGTCGTGTTTAAAGTGTCGCATGCATCTTAATGCAATAGTTTTGTGGGAACTGGATTGTGTTGTGCATTAAAAAACAATTAATGTCCAAACTGTAACAATTTATGATCTGAGCGAATATAACTGAGATTTAAAAAGCTTTATGGAGATCCCTTCTCTTTGTGTGAACACTGTAAGCCATCATACCGGTCTCCTGAGATTTGCTGCACTCGGCCTGAATGCTCTGCTCGATGTAGACCTCTCCCTTCCTCAGCAGCCACACCACGCCGCTGACCAGCTGTACAAATGGGTTCTTGTGATCATTCACATCATCCTCAGACAGGTAGCTGCATGGAATCAAATATAAGAGAGGTCACACAAAACTTAGCGTATTAGTATTCTCTTTTCAAGTTAAACAAGTCTACAAGTCAACACTTTCTTAAGCACGATTTACCAACCGTGGATCCAGGAAAACAGCTTCAGACCATCAACAGTTCATGTCACACAATGAGAAACCATTTTTTTGCTTACTTTCAAATTTTGATTAATCAGTCCATAACACTTTCCAGTATTCAGTAGTCCACTGGTGGCATTTCATGGTCAAGACATCAATGTCTGTCAAACTGGCAACGCTTTACAGGTGAAACAGAGACTTGCGCAGTAAGACCACTATTAAGATGTGGTCCTTTGAGCTGCTCATCACACAAGCTGTTTACTCTCAGAAACTTGTCTTGTCTTAAAAGTGGTCGGTCTCACTTTCATTGTTCATTCCCTTTTTCATTTTTACACCAACCTTCAACATTCTTCAGGAAAATACTCCACTGTGTGCGCCACACTACCTCTTCCCCTTATGTCATCATAAGGTGAGCGGTTACCTCCCTTTTCTCATGCTTTGTCCGCCCAAAGAATTTGACTAAAAAACAACTCCACCGACCATCATGCAAAGCATTGGAGTTGCTTGGTGATTGGATGTAAAGATAAGCACAAATATAGATTTTTTAATTCAGTCACATGAGACTCACATGACTTGCTGTCAGCGCCAAACATTGTAGTTGGTGAATGGTGTTGATGGCGTAATTTCCACAAAGGCCCGCTCAACTTCACTAGGACACTCTTCTCCTCGTCCCGCCTCTCTCCTCCTCATTTGCATTTGAAACTACAAACACCGAAACAGCGCATCCAGGGGAAATCTCATTGTGTGACGGGCTAAAAGTGGCTGTAATTCTGCACCATAGCTGAATTTCAGAAAGAAACTGAAGTATCTAAGACCTAAATAAAAGCCAAAAATGTTGTTAACTCATTTCATGTTCCAAGAAAAAGGACTTTTCAATTTTTTCCCCCCAGTCTTGAATTACCTTGTTTTTTCTTAACCTCAGGTAATTCACCACTTACCTTTGTACCATTTCAAGCTATTCATAGGACTTAAACTGCTGGAATTTCAAAAATAAACACACAAAACTATATATATATATATATACACACACACACACACACACACACACACACACACACACACACACACACACACACACACACAGAAAGTCTTATTTTCATGGTATATCGGAAACTTTGGATTCTGGTCTATCAGACCCTTAGAAACCTATCTGTGGTGGTTGAATTACGGGGACACTGGCCCTGTCCCCATAAACCCAAGTGTCCCTGTAATGTCGGCGTGTATTCAGGTCTCTGTAAACCACAAAAACCAACACACACATACATACATACATGTACAGCTATTTATTCTGTTACTATGATTGGTTTTAACACTATACTATTTTATAATCATCAGGTCCACACAAACATCAGACAATCTGATACAGTTGGAGCAAGGGCATAACCTCTGAGCATTTAGATGTAGACAATGTTTTTCCTGTAATTTTCATTTTTCTTACAATTCTGTCCAGCTCTTTGCCATGTTTGCGAAGAACACTTTTCCCACCTTTTCAAGATCTGAATAGCCACCAAATGCTACCAAGTCATAGTGAGGGAAACAAAACATCTTGCATAACCGGTCCTGTTTTTATAATGCTGAAAAAATTCAGATCATACTACATGGTTGAGCACCACAGCTGTTACATTACTATGTCTGATTTGGCAAGAAAACCATTCACTAAAAGAGCCACTTCTCAGAACATAAAGTTCTGTTCAGTTAGAAAACAGGCAGGATTTGAGGAAACAGACATATGATGCAATGCTGTTTTTAGATCTGCTGAATGTTTCTTCCAGTCACTGTTTCCCTTAATGTTCTTTTGCATGTTCAGAGCTGCGATTTGACACAGTGTTCAATCTGAAATTGTATGGTGTACCATAGTTGGTAGGAAACACTAGTGAGCACAAGAAGTCAAAGAGAATATTAAAAAGAAACTTGTGGGCTTTAGTTCTATTGAAATTTTGGCTAAAAGGAATGTCTTTTGGTAAAATATGACCAATAGAAATGACAGGATTCTAAGATTTTTGGGTGTTAAAAATAGAGTAAGAGTATATGGAAAAGTAAACAAATAAGATGTGTGCATGTCAGTCAATAAACACAGAAATCTCTACTAATGTATTGTGAATCGTATTTGTATAAAATAACAATTGCAGGAAAGTCTTACCCGAACACTAAGGTCCCATCTTTGCGGATCCCAAACTGGGCGTTCTGCAGTCCCCCACCATTGTTCACCAAAGATCCGTCACTTACAATATTTCCTAAACACGCCCCATTACTGGTGTTAAAGAATCCTCCATTCTGAGCAAAGAGGCACTTTCTTGTTCTAGCAGTTTCCTCCACAGTGACTCTTCTGTTCCCTGCACAGCCTCCTGGACCACCTGGTTCTAGGATGGACACTGTCCTCAGTGGGTCATGGACAACAGTAATGTGGCCACTGACCCAGCTGGATTTGCCTTCGGTGTGGGTAATGTAAGAGACAAAGTTCTTGGATTCAGCCACAGGTGATCTGGAATTACTGCTGGCAGCATGAGTCTCATGGGTGACATTGCCATGGATGATGGCCTGGCAGTCTCTCACGTGTCGATGTGTATGTGCAGATCCATGGGATGTAGAATATGGTAAGAGCAGGTCATCATCTAAAGAGGATCTGTCAGAAAAGTTATGAGCACTTTCATTATTACAAAACGGCACTCTGGGAAATATGAAGGTATTACTGAGAACAACAAAAGATACCAGATTATTGTTCAGTATCAGTTTATCAATGCAAATGTCAACAATGAAATGTCAACATTCATAAGTCCAATCAAACATAGGGGACAAGTTTTTGTTTGGAAAAACACTGCCACCTACTGATGGCAGATTCTAACAATCTAGCATATGCCACCTTGTATTGTAAACTATGTGCAATGGCACCAAAAGACAGTAAAACAAAACGGCAGGTGTATGGACGTACAATAACTGTTTCTTTGCTTGGGTCAGGTTTAGTTAAGGGAATGAATACTATAGTTCCGCAGCTACAGCGAGAGTCGAAAAATAATTTCTGATCATTTACATCTGTAAATTTAGATTCAGATAGATTAAAAACTTTATTTGTACTTTTTTTTGTATCTGTACTTCCATGAGACTGCCTCACTACCTCGCATAGCGACATTAGCTCTGCAATTCCCTGTAAGCTAACAACGACCCAGCCGAATAAATACACGTTTTATCTACCGAGCACAAAGTTTTGTGAAGGAGCTTACCGTGTATCCTTGCTTTCTGCTAGCCGAAAACCGATACATGACAGAGTGAATAATAAAAAACGAACAAAATGGAAAGTTAAGGCCATATGACAGAGAGAGGAAGTCAGGCTGCCTTGGTGTCCGTCGCTCTTTGAGTTTGACTAGCTGAAAGCTAGGCGTGTTTACTGTCACATGGTAGGTCGAGTCACATGATGCACACATTCTGTTCGAAGTGGGGGAAAAAATGCTGGTGTAGATGAAAATGTTAGGAATTTGAAGGTGAATTCATGCAATTAAACAGCAGTGTAGACAAGTTATTATTTTAAATGCACATTTAAATGTTCTTTGAACATGCCTTAATTTGAATGGCAATTTAAATTTGATGTAAACATAACCTTTCCACTACCTCCTAAAATGAATTAAATAATTCCAATACATTTCTGGATTAAAAACGTGTTATAACGAGTCCTTTACTAGAGTAACGCAACTGGGGGAGGAGTAACACAAGGGGTAACAAAGGTTGCCATGTGCGCTTATTTTAAGCACTGTTTGTTTTTTCTTGCTTAATAATATTGCAATAACAGATGTCACATTTTACATTTTAGGACATTATGATTTTTTATTAATTTTGGCTACGTGATTCGTGATTGGTTATAAAGTCTTGATTAAGGTTATCATCAATGCATGCCATTATGTACCTGTGCGTTAGGGGAAGTACCGTCTGTGTTTATGTGCGAAAATATAGTGTGAAAATTGCCTGATCCTTTTGCAGGTCAAACGCAAATGAGACGAGATCATTACATCTGACTTTGTTTGGATGGACAGGATGCTTCATTTTGGTTTGTTTTCACAGATATCGTTTCTTTTCTTGTTGAGATCTGGCAACAATGCGGGGAAAGGTCAAAGTTGAAGCTGAATAATATGGCACAGTCAGTCAGGTTAAAGCATGGATCTTCAGCGATTATAAACGCGCAACAAAGGAAGATTTTTTCCGGGGTTCTATGTACACAAAGACCGACTGGAGCGAAATGTTTGCGGACGTCAACAAATGCAACAAAGCAGCATGACGAAAAGTACTGCCTTGATCTTGTAAGGTGAGAGCATGTTAGCTAATGAACGACTTCTAGTTTGTTTTTAGCCTCTTTCAATGTCATTGTCAGCCAACAATTTATCCTGACTCGTGCAGTAGTTTACTACAAAATATAACAAAATAAACCATTTAAGATTTGTTCGTACAGTGCGTTGAATGCAATGACTGTTTAGCACTTTCAGGTTTATACATGCTATACATTAGACTGCGCACATTGTGCATTATGAAAGGAATCTTGCCAGACTTGTGATTTTTTTTATTCATATTTTTGCATAATCACAGATCTCGGGATTACGATGGATTTGTGTGCTCCCTGCTATTCCCCGACGCGGCACGCCGCGCCTCCCTGACTTTGAGGGCGTTTAATGTCGAGCTGGCACAGGCAGGTATCCATGTCTCACGTCAGCCTGCAGGCGTGGCCCGAGAACCTCGGTACAGTCGGCAGTGCGTTCTGTATTCCACAGACATTCACGTATCTTACCTGGACTTTCTCTCACGCTTTAAACCAAAAATGTGACACACTTTGTATGTCATATATACAGTACAGGCTAAACGTTTGGCCATGCCTTCTCATTCAATGTGTTTTCTTTATTTTCATGACGTTGGTAGATTCTCACTGAAGGCATCGAAACTATGAACGAACACATGTGGAGTTATGTACTTAACATAAAGTGGAGACCTGGTCTCCACAGTCACCGGACCTGAACCCAGTCGAGTTGGTTTGGGGTGAGCTGGACCGCAGAGTGAAGGTAAAGGGGCCAACAAGTGCTAAACACCTCTGGGAACTCCTTGACTGTTTGAAAAGCATTTCAGGTGACGACCTCTTGAAGCTCATCGAGAGAATGGCAAGAGTGTTCAAAGCAGTAATCAAAGCAAAGGGCGGCTATTTAGAAGAAACTAGAATATAAAACATGTTTTTAGTTAAGTACATAATTCCACATGTGTTCATTCATAGTCTTGATGCCTTCAGTGAGAATCTATGAATGCAAATGGTCATAAAAATAAAGAAAACACATTGAATGAGAAGGTGTGTCCAAACTTTTGGTCTGTATGTCTGAACTCACTCACACACGTTGGTCTTTCAATTGCTGCGATAATGTGTGAAAATGCGATATAATTTAGCCACTCGCTGCGATTTTGACTGTATGAGACGTTTCAAAATAAAAGCCCCAAATGAAAAGACTGGGAATGATTTACATTAATGTCGTACCTTTCAGCTACATGTGTAAATCCATGTACATCGTGCACTTCTACGCTAGGTGTGGGGTTAAGGTCGTGGTTTTATTTTGTTACGTTGCATACCATCATGCAGCAATTGAAAAACCAATGTGTGTGTGCACTTCACAGAGATACATGACTTTGTTAAATTGGAGATTTTTTTTGTGTAATGACTAAGAGAAAATCCAGCAAAGACTGAATGTCTGTTCAATACTGAACTCACTGCTCAGATTCCCTGAGATGTCTTAAACAGGGGGTTGAAAATCTCTGTCTCGTACTTCTAATTTGTATATAAAGAGGTTGTTTTCACCTTTTCATCTTTGTAGGTGAAGGACTCAGTGTCTCAGAAAAACATAGGTCTGATGCGCATGCAGTTCTGGAAGGCCGCAGTTGAGGATATATTTAGGGACGATCCTCCAGTTCAGCCGGTCAGCATGGAGCTCTGGAGGGTTCGTCTTTCTCTGTAATTGTGTAATTTAAGTTTTTTTCTTACATTGATGATTCAATCCTTGATAGTATGGTGGATGGCATGTCCCTTGTGATTGTGTTTGCAGGCGGTCCGGAATCATACCCTCACCAAAAGGTGGATGCTGAGAATCATAAACGCACGGGGAAGTACATCTTTTATTTGATCAAATCCATGAATGCAAAAATGCAGTTTATAAATAATACAATATTGTGCCATTGCAACAATACTAAAACCAATGGTTCTTAATAACTTTGCAAATATTATTTAAATGCTAAAAATAAAATATAATGACATGCAAATGAACTCATAATTCCTGCTAGATTAGTAATATTAATGAAGCAAGAAAAGTGAATTCATTAATTAAATCTATACTTTATTATTAGTAGTATTTTTTTTTACCTTTGAATAATCTATTTGTGCACAAAACAGGGATTCCTATCCTTGTTCCTAGTTTTTGAAACTCCTGGCATGAAACACCATGCATTTATTATTAACTGTTTTAGTCTGTTAGTTTTGTATGAATTTAGAAAGGGATGTCTGCTGGTGTCTCAACAGGAGAAGGATCTGGATGACAAAGCTTACAGAAACCTACAGGAACTGGAGACATATGCTGAGCAAGTGCAGTCATCACTACTCTACCTTCTCTTAGAGACACTAGGTGAGTTGTAACTACCGTACTTCAAAATAATTTAACAGTATGCCTGTGACCCTTTATGCAGGCATATAATGTTTTCTGTTGTGCTTGGAAATCATTGAATCTGTCTATGTGATAAAGTGGAAGTGAAGGTGCTGCCAAGGTGCCGTCCTCACACACTGCTCCCCAGGCGCCTTTCATGGCTGCCTACTGCTCACCAAGGATGATTGGTTAAAATCCAGAAAATCCAAAGGACACATTTTGTCACTGTGTGCTGTGTGTCACAATGACAATTTTACTTTCACTATATTAAATAGTATTCATTCCAGATAAATAAATATATAAAAAAGTAATATTTATCATTTGATAAATTAATTAGAAAATTTGTATTTCGAGCCAGTTGAACATTGTCATGACTGCCTTTAAAATATATGAATTGTAATGCTTTGTGTTATCCACTGTCTTCAGGAGTCAGAGATGTTCATGCTGACCATGCTGCAAGCCACATAGGGAAGGCTCAGGGCATTGTGACATGTCTCCGAGCCACTCCTTTCCACAGCCGTCACCGTAAAGTTTTTCTTCCCATGGACATCTGCATGCTGGTGGGTGCAGCTCTTGTCCTTGCCTTACCACCAAAGTTATAGACATTAGCCTTCTGTGGTATAGCGGGGGAAAAATGCATGGTCAGTGAACATTTACATTCACTCGGGAGATTTCCGATTTTTATGTAACTGGGGCAGTGGTGGCCTAGCAGTTAAGGAAGCAGCCCCGTAATCAGAAGGTTGCCGGTTTGAACCCCAATCCGCCATTGTACCACTGAGGTGCCACTGAGCAAAGCACCGTCCCCACATGTCCCCTGTCATGGCTGCCCACTGCTCACCAAGGGTGATCAGTTAGAAACGGAGGACACATTTCATTGTGTGCACCGTGTGCTGTGCTGCAGTGTATAACAATGACAATCACTTCACTTTTCAACATAATCCATTACTGAAGTAACTTTATTTGGACAGAAGGTGGCACTGCTGTAAAAATGGGTACACATTTTTGCTCAATCTATTTTGGGTTAAATTTAGCAGGTTTAGTTGTGTTTAAGAAATTGTTTTGGTGAGTTTTCACGATCAGGACATGGATGCTTTGAAAAGGCAAAAAGCAAGCACTGGAGTCATGCATATGAACATTATTATTAAATATGTACTTGCCAATACCTTTCTGAATCTTTCTAAGTTACATTAGTTTGTAACCTGTATGTCCCCACACTTTATTCCATATGTTACTCACCAGTCCAGAATATTGAAGTCACTGTTTAATTATTTAATAATCACCATAATCATTTTTAGTATTGCTAAATTAGCATTTGAGCACAATACAGTTGAATTGGAACCAGATGCACAGGTTTTTTTTTTTTTCTTCTTTTCTGCTTCATGCCTGATTTAATCTTTTCTGTTTAGCATGGGGCATCACAGGAAGATTTCATCCGTGGAAGCCGGGAACAAAATGTGAAAGATGTGGTGTATGACATCGCAAGCCAAGCCCATGTCCATTTACAGCACGTATGTTGTTTTCTATCTGTCTGTCTCATTCCTTCATTAAAACATCAACTAAAACAAAACACATTTACAGCATGTACGAAGCGCCCTTATCCAGAGTGACTGGATAGTTCTGATTGACTGAACCACTGTAAATTTCTTAAGTCGATGGTACACAGGGTAACTTATCTCGCCGTATTGCTCAGCTGCAGGGTTGTTAGGCCACAGGCCTAGTAATATTTCGCTACTATGTTTATTTAGAGGCTTTGGCCAAATTGGTGTGATCAATGATGAGAACCATTGTGTTATTGCTTGTACAAAAAAACTCTCCATTTTATATACTTGCACATTTATTTGAACAGGATAATTAAAGTGTACATTTAATATTCCAAGTTTTTTTTTCCTATGATTCTTTTTGTCCCTGTAGCCTTACTGAGCACAATCTATGGACATTATTCTTCCTATAGAAATGATCAATTAAAAAGTATCCTTTCACAAATAATTATTTTTATCACCCAGCAAATTCAGAAGGCCAAACAATGTTACTCTGGCAGCATCTGATCACTTTTATCACAATTAATCTGATTACATTTAGTGACAAATTAATCTGATTAAATTAGTTAGCACTGATGCAGTGTATTGTAATGATGAACTGTTCATAAACTTTTAGCTACCATTTCTGAATAGTAAAAGCCAGTAAAGGGTGGTTCTAAATTCTGTTAACATTGGTCTGAGGTTTTTCTTTTTCCCATATATTTATTTAAATGATTTTTTTTTGTTTTTGTTTTTTAGGCCCGGTCATTCTGTAAAAACGTTCCTGCTGCAGCAGTCCCAGCATTCCTGCAGACAGTGAGTTGTTGTTGTAGTCCCCTCTTTGCCATTTGTTATTTAGTTCTCCCTGTTGGCATAAGGAAAATCTCTTGATGAACCGTTCCCTATCCTAACAGCATCCATACTACCATCCAACCCTATAGATGAAAAAAAAGCTGCACTCTTATTACTGAAATAGTGAAAACAAGGACCGACCAGCTGCCACAGACCTTCCTCTGAATGTGTCTGTGAAGTCAAGTGGTTGTCATTGTGCTCAGCTGCAGCACAGCACATGGGTGACACAATGAAATGTGTCCTCTGCTTTTAACCTTCACAGTGTGCAGTGGGCAGCCTGGTGGCCTGCCTCTCAGAAATGTAGGGGCAGCACATTATAGGAAGACGAAGGGCTGGGTTTGGGCAGGTCATGTTTAAATGCTCAAGTAAGCAGAAAATGACAACCAAATCTGAGAGCAAATTCAGGGGACAGTTTTACACACTACAACCTACACATATCCGGACGCTCTAGTCATTCTAATAATTGATTGTAAACTCAGAAGGCAGCATAGATGGAACATGTCATCCATTCAGTATTTGGTAAATTTCCTTTAGCACATTCAGCTTTCTCCTGAACATTATGGTCTCCAACTCACATAAAAGCAATAGTTGTGTCATTATCACCGAGAACCAAAATGAATCAGTGATGACTTGTTCTTTACATCATATGCTGTGCACATTGCCTGCCTCTGGCTGTTAATATGTGAATAGATTTTGACCAAATGCTTTTCTGGTTTCAATTCTGCGCTGTCCTCTTATTCTATTCTGATTTCATTTAATAAATGAACACTAATACTTTAAAAATATGTGAAATACAGATCTGCTAAATGTTAAACATAAATTGTTTTCTAAGATTCAAATTAGAACTGAAGTGTATGTGGCTGGTAAATTGAGTGTTTTGATCCTTTTCAAATATCTGTTTTCCTTGTAGGTGGTTCTGGAGGACTTTCTGCAGCGAATAAGAAAGACTGACTTTGATATATTTCATCCCAGCATTCAGAAGAGGAACCCCCTGCTGCCAATTGAGCTTTATTTAAGATCATGGAAGAAGCAGACATATTGAAGTCTGGTTGATTAATTTTGTAGCTTTGATAATCCCACCCTTACAAATGAGTTATACGGTATAAATGATTAACTTGATATAAATAAATAATGTTGACACTGCTCGCACCATTTTCCCTGTAGTTACTACTATAATCTTCTGTGTGTTTTGCTCACAAGTTGTTTAAAGACCATCAGCAGGAGCTTTCATTACGCTTACAGTTCACTGTCTGTCTAAGAATAACCAATAAGATTAACAGATCCTCAAGCTCACTTGGAGCTTTGAGTCATGCACATCTCGCGCCTAATTGTCCAATCCTTATGCTGCCTTCTGTCCACTTAGTCCACTCAGTACTGTACTACACATTTAATAGGAAGGTAGTGAGTATGTTTGAAGCGTTTAACGTCTGTTTTTTGACGAGAAATTGCCTTGATATACCTTACATGGATATTGCACTTGAGTCCGTTCTGTTGCATGTCTCTGAAAAGAACATGGATGACTAGTTTCCATTTACTTTCCATTTACTCCAAATGAAAGACAATAAGCACAAAGGTACCCTGATTGAAACGTGATCCTTCTAGATTATCCAGATGCAACATTTTAGGGTGGTGATGGTGAGTGTGAACAAATGGTAGAAGCCACCCCCCCCCCCTCACACACACACCCCTGAAGAGTGTTTCCTGGCTTTCAGATTCCTGTATGATTATAAGCAGTGAGCACCTTCTGCCTGCACCCTCCAAAACAAAAGCAGCAAGTCCATTCAGCCCTTTGCAGCAAACCTCAAGCACCACACCACCATTCGCATACATGGTTTTACATTCAGTCATTTTAATGTGTGTTAAGATCTCAATAATGTTTTCTGTGTACACCAATACATTTCATTTCACATTTCGTACAGCTTATAAACACTCTGTCTGCACTAAAGCATGAGAGAACATTCGCAAAAAGTGTCATTTAATTTTAAAACCTTTCACCAACAATACCTGAACAAGAAACTGCAGCTTAAAGACAACATGAAAGCCTGTGAGGTCAAAGCTGTGCCAAATCACACAAAGCTTCGATGGTTCAGATGTGTGAATTCATTTTTCATTCTTTTTGTATTCACACATTGTTAGAGACGCTTCTCCAAATAATTCTCCGCTTTTATAGATATCATATTTTATCCTTGAAGTTTCTTTCAGGTAAAAAACCACATCACAAAAAATGCAGTCATATGAATGTGGTTGGTCATATGAATGTGGTTGGTCATATGATTTGTTGTTGCAAAGAGGAGGGGAAAGCATCCCTGCTTTTATGATTTTTTGTTTTGTTGTCACAAGTAATGGATGGACGATTTCAGAGTCCGTTTTAAAGTGCCTAGCAGCCCCCTTAACTATGCAGCTCCAAAATGCTTTCGTCAGAAAGATCAGTTGAGGTGCAGAGATTACAGTGGAGTCCATCTTAAATACAGAGGAAAACGGAACACTCTGCTGACCATCTGTACAGGAACGTGACTGATGTCTGGAGGGTTTTTCTCATGGAGGGTTTTTTTGGTGGTGGTGGTGGTGGGGGGGTATTTGCTTGCCAGATGCTCTGTGAACCCTGCTTGAATCGTGCATGGCCATCTGTCTTCCTCCTCATGCCTGATGGGATGTAGACAGTCTCAGGTCCAACACCAGCCTAAGTGGATCTTGAAGACCAAACGACTGGAGATGAAATGGAGTGAAACACGGATAAGGATGCAGACACAAGATCACATCTGGCAGGGTTTACATTGTTTGGACTCACCAGCATGTGCTGTTTTATGCATGGCTAGATGGAGTTGTAGAAATATTATTTCAAGTTTAATAAATAAATGTAAAAAATCTAGTGTGACACTGATGATACATAATTAATGGTTTCATGTGTTTATGAGCAAACCAGAACGCTACATATTTCAACACTATGCCCGGAACAGGCCAACATTTGCTGCACAAGAGCTTCATTAAAACGAAAAACAATGTGCTAATGCAAAATTGGGGGACCTTCAACCTTGAGGCTGTGGTGGCCTAGCAAGTAAGGAGGCGCCCACGTAATCAGAAGGTTGCCGGTTTGAATCCTGAGCTGGCAAGGTGCCACTGAGGTGCCACTGATAAAAACACTGTCCCCCCCTGTCACCAACGGTGATGGTTAAAAGCACGTAGTGTGCACTGTGTGCTCTGCTGCAGTGTTGCACTTTAAAATAATCCATTTGTGACTCCGGTGGTCCTCAAGTCTCTTCAGCGCATTGGACCATCGTCAGGGGCAGTGGCGCCCTAGCGGGTAAGGAAGGGGATGGACAGCATCAAAGCACCATCTCCACACACTGCTCCCCAAGGATGTCACGGCTGCCCACTGCTCACAAAGGTTGATGGTTAAAAGGACACAGGATATGAAGGATATATATGCGCCTGCTCATCATATAGTGCTCAATATATGCAGTTTTAAACCTCTCACGTTAAAGTGTGCAGAACAGAATCGGTGCATTCATAATGAAGGCAACATTAAATGACGATTTACGGTTCGTTTACGTGGAAAAGCCCTCCTCCTGCTGAAAAAGGCCCTAGGTCTGCTGCTGGGCGCTGGGCGCGTCCTCTGCGCCGGGCGAGCGCAGGAGTTGGTGCGCCCGGTGTCGGAACTTCTGGTCCATCACGCTGTAGATGATCACGTTCCAGCAGCTGTTCGTGGCCAGGATCCAGAAGGCGAAAAAGGAGAAGTTGCACCACTCGTTGCCAACTACGTTCCCGACGACGAATACTGCGATGGGGGTGAAGGACACGGTGAAGGCAACGGTGAGGGTTCCGATGGTCTTGGCCGCCTTGATGTCGGAAAAGCTGGGCTTGGAGGAGCTCTGGCAGTCCGCGTTGGCGAGGTGCTTCCTCCGTTTCGAGCAGCGCCGGATGGCGGAGAAGGATATGATGTTGATCACCACGGTTCCGCCCAGCAGCGTGAAGTCGAAGGCCGGGAAGAGCAGCAGGATCTTCCACGCGTGCGAGGCGTGGTCCGCGCCGCCCGGCGCGTAGTTGCACATCCTGCTGCACGGGTTGTACTCCAGGACGATCTCGGCGCTGGACAGCATGGGGGTGACCGCCAGGAAGAAGCTGCCCGCCCACGAGAGGGCGATCAGCGCGCTCGTCCTGCCCTTGGTGACCACCGAGCCCTTGTGCAGCGGCTTCAGGACGGCGACGCTCCTCTCGATGGCGAGCAGGAAGATGGTGGTGATGGACACCAGGGTGCACCCGGCGAACACGGGTCCGATGAAGGCGCACGGGTGGAAGGGCACGTGCTGCGAGGTGCGCGCCAGCCACTCGGGCGTGGACGCGTTGGCCAGCAGCGACACCTCGGTGTAGACCGAGAGCGGCACCACGAAGACGCCCACCACCAGGTCCGCCGTGGCCAGGGACGCCTTCAGGTACCCCTGGGGTGTGCGGAAGTGCTTGGTCCCGACGACCACCGCCAGAGTCACCGAGTTCCCGAACAGGATGGCGAATATCAGGAGCGTCAGGAAGATCACCACCAGGATTCTATTCGCCGGCGTGCAGCAGCACACGCTGCAGGTCACTTTCTCCGGGGCCTGCAGCATCTTCTCAACTCCGGTGGGGAGGTCAGCCCACCATGATCGCAGCGCCGCTTCCAAACTTCTTCTGTATCACGTGGTCCTTTAAACCTCACACCTCGCCCGCCGACAAAACCGGGGGAGAAAAATACGAAACTGAAGAGCGATATTTATTATACAGGCCAATTAAAAAAAAAGGAAAACATCACTAAACAATCACTGCAATAAAAAAAAACGCGCACTTCGGATCCGAGCGGCCATATAGTCACAGACGCGAGCGACAATGACAATCGCGTTTCTCCACCGGAGGGGGACACTTAACGGAGAGTGACGTTATGAAGTGGGCGTTGACATTCTATTGGCCTATTTATAGCTAATTAGAATTCTCCGAGTAACAGGAGGGCCTGTTACTCGTCGCTCGTAACGTTTATTATAATAGGGGGGGATATGATAAATTAGATGGAAATGCTCTGTTTGGTCCCATGTTATTGGTTAAAATATGGATTGATTAAGTTTGGAGTGCACTTTCTCCTGTAAAGACTTATATTTTTTGTACATGTAATACAATACAATACATGTGCACAATAAAAACACACATAAATCCATTCAAAGAATAAACATTGCAATTATGCACAAAAATAATATAGACAATTGTGAAGCATTATTTATTTTTAAACATCCAAATTGCAGCATTTTCCATTTAGAGCTGTAGCATGTTCCGACAGAATCAATTAATCACATCTGAATCTTTGCGATTATTGAGAAGCCAAAATCCTGTTATATTATTTTTTTTAAAAAAGCTGGTTAAAACATGATTCAGAACCGCTTTAGTGACAGTGAATCTTTAAGATTTCATTACTTCCTGTTCACTGGCTGTTTCACATCCTCTTTGACATTACTTCAGCCCCATAGTTTTACTTTTCTAAAAGCAAAACTCACAAAATGTAACTGTTAAGAGGACTGGTCAAATATGAATAAATACATAAACCGAAGCAGACATGTACTGTAACTGGCCGTGTGCTGGTCATGTCCTCTTCTGCCAATCGGAGCCTAGCAATTATAATATGTGGCTCGTCTAAAGAACAGACTCGAAACAGCTCCTCCTGTCCGGAACCAGGCGACTTGCTGAGCAACGGGGGCGAAGAACAGGTGTCTTCACGCCTCCATGAACCGCTGGCTCGGTGGAGGGGTTTTTCATTTAAAGTGGAGCCGACTTCACCACATAATTGCCATTTTACTTAATAACGGGAAGTCGGGGTGTGTCACGTTACGCTGAACTAACAAGACGTCATCTTACACTTGAAATTACCTCTTAAGTACTTATCTCTTATCTTAACGCGCGTTCTAAAATGTGCAATGAAGGCCTGTCACACTTACCACGCATCACACAATCCTCACATTTGTATTAAATGTAATAAAACTTGATTATTACATTTACAGCATTTATCAGACACCCTTTATCCAGAGCAACTTACAGTCAGTAGTTACAGGGACAGTCCCCCCCTGGAGCAACTTAGGGTTAAGTGTCTTGCTCAGGGACACAATGGTAGTAAGTGGGATTTGAACCTGGGTCTTCTGGTTCATAGACGAGTGTGTTACCCACTAGGCTACTACTATTGGAATAGCCACAGGTTTTGTTTTCTACATTTGTTCTCTGAAGTCAGACTATTTGGTATTAAAGGCCTGAGACTGGCGTTTTTCCATAGGTTAGATGTCCCTTTCTTTCTTTCTTTCTTTTTCTTTCTTTCAAACAGAGGTATCTACATGAGAAAGGCTTCACACTCGGCTGAGAAGAAATCAGTGTGGAATAAATTGTGACGTGATGGCCGAGAACCAGAACGGTGGAACTTTGCGGGAGAGTCAGAGCCAAAGGGGACGCGAATGAATGCACCGAGGCTGCACTCTGCGACTGCGACATTCTGACACACGTGCGACACCGGAGAGGACCTTTTTGTCGTTATAAACAGGATATACGAGAACGCCGCACTCGTCCCTTCTGCCCGAAAAGCTGCCATTCTGGTCGAGCCGCTCTCAGGTCGCGGCGACACTCCTTTCACCGCGACGCGTCGAGCCGAGCCGGGAGAGGACTACCGCCCGATACCCGGGAACAAGCTTCCGTCCCGCGTGCCAAGCAACCCCGACCCGGTCTCGTCCCCGGGCTGGTCCCCCCCCCGGAAGGTCTCGTCCCCGGGCTGCCCCCCCCCCCCCCCCCAGCTCCAACTCTCTCGTCAAGTGACGCGTCCCGTCCCGCTCGCTGCCATATTGTTGTTGCCTGCGGAGCGCCGAGGAAGCCCCCTGTCTGGCGGCGGACAGATACGAGGCGAAGTTGGGGAAGAAGAAGGTGACAAGTTTGAGAAAGTCACGACGGAGCTGCCGGTCGCTTCGAGGGCGCTCGTGTGCGGGGTACGTATTTCGGGGACGCCGAGGGCTGTTTGCAGTAGTAGAAGTGGTTAGCGCCCATGCTAAGCTGGCTACGCTAGCGCACACTTGGAAGTTGGAAGCGAGTGCCGCGCGGGGGCTGACGCCGCACTCCTCGACTCGACCTCGGCTCGGATACGCGCCACACGGCGATCGGCTTTCTACGTGGTTCGACCAGGTGCGATCGTCTGCCGCCATTTCGGCGTTGGCCTGCACTTTTGACTTCGTCGCGGGGTGTATTTATTTTATGAAGTATGAAGCTACGACGACGACTGCCAGCACTAACCAACGAAAATACTTTTTTTTTTTTTTCCTCCATCGTAAATGACAAAAAGTTGGGGCCGCGCGAGTGGAGGCTGAATTTGCTATTGAAGGATTCGCAATAAGTAAATCAACAAATACACACTATTAACTTGTATCAGTTTGTCTATATCAGTTAACGCAGATCCAATGCTGGTCGATGAGTCCTTATCCTGTATTAAGTTTACACATTTTTTTTTTAAATTTTGGGTCAACTCTAATTTCTTGTTTTATATGCATTACTTCGCAATCGGCAAGCAGGAACAATGTTGCCAGATCTCGTTATGGCAACACGCCGAATAAAGCCTCTTTTAAGAATTGCAAACTCGGCGACTCGACGTCGTGTCTTAGTGCATGCGTAGTTAAGACAACTATTTATGTACTAGGATTGATCCGAATGGACTATTAAAAAAAAGTACAACGTGACATTGACAATGCTTCGACAAAGTATGAAAAGACACCCCCCCCCGCTTAAAATAAGCTTGCCTGGCAACAATGACTGAGCCGCACGGAGCTGGAATATAAATACATGAGAAACTAGTCCGCTTAGTATGCTGAGCATGTCAGTAGGTCCCAGACTACAAAGCTGGTTAACTTTAAAGTTGTCTTGCAGATTAACAGCTTAGTTCCGGTTACTGAGAAAGGTGGTTTGTTTCCGGTCAGGCCATGCGTGCTGAGAACTGAGGATTAGTTATGTTAATAGGCAGCCACGTTTAAAATGTTAATAAGTCCTTATAAAATATCTGATTTTGCTGTTAAAAATAATGTGGCTACATGGAGGCTTCCTCCTGTGATTCCTCCAATCTTTCCAAAGTCCTTATAGTAGTGAGTCATGCCACAAACCTCTGAATGACTTCTACTTAATTTGCAGGCCTCGAGTTGCCTGTAATTATGTGCGTCTCTCTCTTTACTGGCAACTGACCAAAATAAGTATGCAGCTGTGCTATATTGTTTACGTTTTGAAACCATTTTTTTCTATTTAAGTATCGTACATGAAGTATGCATGCATTAGTATGCATTAGTAAGAAAGAGAAATCACTGCCTTTTGCTGATCTAGCTGCTTTTTGCCCAGCTTTATTATACTCATAAAAAGGCTAACGTACATGTTGTCTGAGTGTTTCACTTTTGCATTTATTAATAGATATTTCAGCTCTCACTTTCTTCTCATCGAATGTGGTGCAGCTATGCTTCATCGTGACATAATCTGAGGATAATACACACACACACACACACACACACTAAACCAAATAATTGGTTTTATATTCTAAAATAATTTGCTGTTGAAATGTACTCAACAGAAACATACATAATTAAACTAAGAAATAGTTTTTCATATGATTGTACAATATAATAAGTATAGTTTATCCAGTGAAAATATGTTACTTTTGGGTGTGGTTTCAGTCTCAGACCTCTAATTTGTTCTAGAGAGAGTTAAGTACTATTCACTGTCTTTTTAAAGCTTATTAAATATTTTGGTTGGTTGTGTGTAGCTGTTATTTGGGTTCGTGTTGGTCTGAAACTGCTGTTGCAGTATGTTTGCAGAGTATTGTTGTACACATTCATGATGAATTCATAATGCAGTAGGCTCTTTAATGATGTGTGGGGGCGGTTCAAGTGCTGCTCTTTTGTGGTTCATTGGATTTGGCATTTGAACCCAATTTGACCAAGAAATGATGCCATAATGGCAGTTGTTTTTGGCTGTAACTGTGTAGATTGATTTAGTTTTCATGTCTCTGTTTGTGAGTGGCATATTGTAAAACTGTAAATGTGGCTCTAGTGAATTATTCATGTTTACATTGGCTAGTTTTGTATTCGCAGACATGCTGCACAAAATCAAAATAGATTTCATATTTGTAATTCTTTATAAGTAGAATCTGGTATCTTGAGTTTTTTTTCCTGCTTGGTTTCTTACAACGTGTGTTTACCTGGTCACTTATGCCATGCTGTCTACATATTGTTTTCTGTTAAAATGTAATTTCACATGCTCTTTTAATGCACCTTTTAATTGTTTCATAGGAACAAATAAATGAATATTTTAAATTGATATTAGTGTGTTAGCCATGGCCATGATAAATCCTGCTGTTGGCATGTCAAACTAAGCCCGGCAAATAAATAAACATTTACACCACGATTTTGACACTACAGCTCATTCAGCAGAACAACACAACTTGTACATCATTGTATATCCTGTGTTGCAGAAGTGTGTGATAAGTGTGTGAATGTGTGATAATCTGGCTCATGTATCATGGCATCATTGGAATTTGAAGTTTTGTCATGACAGCCATTCAGTGGCCAGAAAAAGCATGTGATAATTTTTGGTTTTCTGCATTACTTTGTCATAACATGTGATCAGATCACAAGTCAAGGGTATTGACATATTAAGATATTAAGACAAAAAAAGTTTTATGTCTTTTTGAGAGCAACCATAACAATTTTTTTTTTTTTTTTGTGCTAGCCCTTGGAGTAAATTCAATTGGAGTATTGGACCATTCAAAGAACTGCTGTAGCTAATATTAAATATTAATTAGGGCTGCACGATTTGGGGAAAAAGACATATTGCGATTATTGAGATCAATATTGCGATATGCGATTGCGATGTGATAAAGGACACTTGCTTGTATATCAATGAAAAGTTGCATACTAATAGTGAAATGTTTAATTTCAAAGTGAAACATACAAACTACTTAACAACCTGAAATGCCCAGTGCTTTCAAAATATTGTACAACATTAAATAAATCACAAAAAGCTCTTTTACATTACTGTCGAACGACAAACCCTGGTAAGCCTAAACTGTTTTGATTATATTTGGCCATTATAAAATCCCGTATTATAGTTCTTACGTTTAACCAAAACGTTGTTTGGAGGCTGACTTGAACACAGGAATGCATAGCTTCGCTAGCTTAGCCTAGCTTCACTAAGGTTAAGACTTATAAAACGGGATTTTATAATGGCCAAATATATTCAAAACAATTGTCCAGCATTACCTATGAAATGTAATCCCCGGGATCTGGTTTGGAGCGTACAGCGGTTTGTACAGCCCCAAGCAGCACAAGAGTGAGGCTTTTTATGCACTTCTCTCCATAGACATGTATATGCTTCACGCCACAGCAGAGCCTATCGCAATATGGCGGCGACGTTGACGTACGATGCAGCGCATCATGCGCCGTCTACCCATATGTCTCCGAATCGAAAGTCATGTGACCAAACACGTCACATCCGACTGAGATGTGAGGTGTGAGACTTCTCGCAAACTTTGAGAGAATGGATCAGCAACATATCCGATCCAATCCATGTACTAATCATTTAAATCGCAGCTTTTTGCGTTCATGTAATCGCACAGACTGACATCGCGATTACGATTGCAATTAGATTCATCGTGCAACACTAATATTAATATAAAATATTCTTTGGACGTCTCATGTGCATGTCTCTCCTCCATAGCATCTCTATTGGGTTGAGGTCTGGGCTCTGACTGCCTATCCAAATTTAGTTTTTCTGAAGCTATTCTGTTGTTGGCTTTGATGTTTTGATGGCCACTATTCTGTTGTATCTCCCCACTTACAGAGTTTAAGATGAATTCCAGTAGGGGGTGTTGAAACATATCATATAATTGATACATTTTGATGCAGATGAGGGACGATTCACTGCATCGATGCATAATTTATTACATCATAATACAGGGAACGTCACTATGGAGACTCAGAGACACAATGGTAGTAAGTGGGATTTGAGGACACTTTGGAATGAATCTTCCCCTCAATGATTGTAAGCTGGGCAGGCCCAAATCATGGTGTTTTTTTTCTCCACCATAGTTCATGGTTGGGATGATGTTTTCATGATATGCACAGCCAGGTTTCAAAATGTTCAGTCTCATCAGTCCACAAAACCTTATTCCAAAACAGCTGTGGAGTGTCAGTGTTTCCTTTCGTAACTTCAGGCATGTGTTCTTTTTAGTAGTTGCTTCCTTCATGGTGTCCTGTGATAGACAACATACGTTCATGATAATACCATTTAATTTTTTTTGCACAGGGAATCGTTATATGTATTATATTTTGTACAAAAATCATGATTGTCTGGAAAATGAAAACAAAACGAAAATTTGCTCTTTTAATTGTTCTAAGGCATTTAAGATGGGTACTCATAATGTGGAACATCATTTAAATTCAATGTATTTCAAAAACCGAAGGATTTGCAGACATTTGAAAGACTGTTACTTCTTACGATTTAAAATTTGTAACAATTTCAATGAAATTCTAAGCAAATTATCATAATCCAGACATTCAAAGTTCATTTTATATATGCTATAGTGCATCAGTCTTAATTAAAATATTCATACAATGCACCACATTTTAACTCTTACTACTGGCTATCACATGTTAAACTTATGTTAAACTGGTTTAATTGCATAAATTGGTATTGCATACACATTATTCTATTGAAGTGTTGCACAATTACAGCCATTATACATTAAAATATTTGGTCCCAGAATTTTATTGTGGAAATGTGTTTTAACAAGTGTCCTGTGAATCACATGGCAAGTTTTCAAACTGCTTGTGTGGCAGTCATAACTTTATATTGGGGGCAAACATGGCTGGAAGTAAAGAAGCCGGCACCATGCTTAAATCTGCTCTCCCTGATCAATACAACTGGCTTCATGGATATAAGACGATTCATCTGTAATGTATTCAGGCTGGTTACATTTTACATTTACGGCATTTATTAGACACCCTTATCCAGAGCAACTTACAATCAGTAGTTACAGGGACAGCCCCCCCCCCTGGAGCAACTAAGGGTCAAGTGTCTTGCTCAGGGACACATTGGTAGTAAGCGGGATTTGAACCTGGGTCTTCTGGTTCATAGTCGAGTGTGTTACCCACTAGGCTACTACTACCCCCATTTTTTTCCAAGGTGAAATATCTTGTTAATTCAGAGAAACAGAGCAGAGAACAGCATTGGTACAGCAATTTAGAGATCTTGAGATATTTATTGTGTAATATGATATAGCTTAAAAGTATTGCCCAGCCCTACTGTAGACCCATGGACATTGATGTTAGCCAGTTCCAATTATGCCTCATTCACAGATCTATTGTGATTTAGTTTTTTGTATTAAAGCATAATGAATATACAAAGATTTCACCTTGTACTGTGAAAGTATATTCTTTTACATTTTGCAAGTAAAATGTAAACGTACATATTCTATACCTTGGAGCAAGACATGAGAGTAAATTTAAAAAAATGAAACGAAATACATTCATGCTCCAGGCGTTATAGGTGTCCCAGTATTTTATTTTAACTAATGTCAGGGTGCATGATGGCAGTCGCTGTATTTAGTTAAAATGAATACTGCCAGAGGCCAGTCTGGTCATCACATCAAGCTAATTAAAAGTAAAACTATCTGATCAGTGTTGCACCACATCACACCCTATTACAGCTTCTGTAATCTTTTTGATTTCCTAATGTCTTCATTCTGTGGATTCATATTTTCCTCCAGTGTCAAATATTCTTACAGAGTCACGAAGTCAAATGAAGGTGACAGGGCTGCAACAACAAGTATGCAGACAAGTTTGCAGGACAAAGGTACACTTATGAGAGAGAAGGAAAATGATTTACCAACATTTTGCCAGTAGTGTTTGAAGTAATTCCAGGGAATACTGCTGAAAGTTCTGTCCGTCAGAAATGCGTGGCAGGAGAGCAGGGGCACAGATAATCGATCTCAGCTGGAATGAGCCAATTTAGTTTGAACATGTGCACACATGAATGCCTTTATCGTATTTTGTTTGTTTCTGGGCACACTTGGCTAAGTTGGGGATTTTGCATAGAGGGGAAGTAGATGAAAAGTGTGTGGAGAAATGTTCTTATTCTTTAATGGATCATGGCAAGACTTTTAGTTAAATGTTTTTTTAAATGATTGCACCCAAAGAAAGAGAAATGCATTGAGGGATAGTGATTGTTTAGTCTGTTGGGCAAGGGACAAATGAAGTAAAGGCAGTTGTCAGATTATTAAAGTGCTGGAATTGACATGGCCGAAGTTTTACGCCAGATACCCTTCCTGAAGTGAAGTGAAGTGATTGTCACTTGTGATACACAGTGCAAACAGTGAAATTTGTCCTCTGTGTTTAACCCATCACCCTGTGTGAGCAGTGGGCAGCCATGACAGGCACCCGGGGAGCAGTGTGTGGGGACGGTGCTTTGCTCAGTGGCACCTCGGCGGATTGGGATTCCAACCGGCAACCTTCTGATTACTGGCCCACTTCCTTAACTGCTAGGCCACCACTGCCCCTGACGCAGCCCTACCAATTTACCCGGGCATTGGACAGGCACCAAGAAATGCACAGTCACATGCGTCTCCAGTGACATAAAAAAAACAAAAAAAAAAAAAACAGTGAAGTGATTGTCACATGTGATACACAGCAGCACAGCACATGATGCACACAGTGAAATTTGTCCTCTGCATTTAACCCATCACCCTGAGTGAGCAGTGTGCAGCCATGACAGGCGCCCGGGGAGCAATGTGATGGGGATGGTGCTTTGCTCAGTGGCACCTCAGTGGCACCTTGGCGGATCGGGATTCGAACCGGCAACCTTCTGATTACAGGGCCGCTTCCTTAACCGCCCCGTGGTGGCCTAGCGGTACTTCTGCCTTTAATGTGAACAGAAGTAACTATTTCGGTGCTTTTCGCCCTCAATACATTTAAAAATGTATTTCTCTTTTCTAGGCAGTCAGATGCCTAGAAATAAAATTATTTGAATTAATGATTATAATTAGGTGAAATAAACTACTTCTTGATTTTAGATTTAAAGTTTTGCTGAGACACATCGGACGGAGATCACAAGGAAACCCAGGATCAGGCTGGTCATTTATAAAGAATGGACCTAGCTAAAGCCACCCACACAGATGGAAGCTTGTTATTTAGACCCATCCTACACTGCCCCACCACACCTCCCTGCTGTATTTCTGAGTGCTCAGAGAGTGATTTCATGCCACTGGCTCCTATGCAATGTGTTATCTCTGCGTGAAAAGTCATCCTTCCCTTCTCTTAGGCTATTATTTTATGTGTGGCTCATGTGTCTGACCAAACCCAGATTCAGTGTCAGTGTTGGTGGGAGGATCTGGTTTCTTGGATGGTTTTCATGGCTCTGCCCAGCGTGTGTTTGAGTGCCACCGCACAGACGGTGCCTTCCACCTGCTGTGTTTCTACCACCTGCTCCCCACATACCCTTCGAAAAACACACAGACACCACGGAGCCTAGCAGGTGGTGTTTCATCTAACCAGGGTGTGAGTGGCCATTATGCTCTCTTACGTTATAAGATTGTTCTTGGACGTGTCTGGGTCTGTATGTTGATGTCTTGCCATTTGCTTGTTAAATGAAGAAGCATTGGAGATACGAGCATTAGGGCTTCTCTACAGACCCAGCAGACATGAGGTCACTGTACAATGCTCGTCATTGAGACGATTGTGACACACTGAGTCCTGAGTCATACCCTCCACCCTCTATCCACAATGGAAAGTGAAGCCTGTGGGAGCTTGGCCAAATGCTTTAGAAGGAATTGCAGAATGTTTTTTTCCTTTACTTACTTACTAGTAATGCAAGTTCTAACCTAATGGAACATAAGCATCGAACAATATCTGGATAAAAGCTCACTCAGTAATTCTGAGTGACTGATTATGTAACATTGGTACCAGAGAAAGAAGGGCAAGAATCCAATGAGTCAAAATATTTGACTCAACAATGTGTAGGCTGGCCTTCTGATACTATTTGCACCAACAACCATCTCCTCTCTTACTTCTTTCATTGTGGTACTGATGGAATAAAAATAGTTAAAATATACTTCTGTTAAATTGGGTAACATGCATTCCACAAAACCCATGTCTTAGAACCTGTGAGCACCACTGGTTATTGCAAAAAGTTTTCTGCCTACCTACACAGACTCTTAAAAGGATGCTGTGACTCATTTTCAACTTTAATTGGTATAGTGGGAGTAAGTATAGTCACAACATGGAAGAGAGTTGTGTGGCAGTTTGATCTTATCCAAACTGCGACCAAAAGTTCATTTAAAAACAGTACGTTTTAGCACACAACTATTTTTATTGTTAATTAAAATGTCAGATACGGCATATTTTCCAGCAGCAGAAAAATTATTTTCACTCTGTAAATAGCCACCATATCCTTGATGTGCTGTGATTTGGCACACTCAAATGGTCAATCAGTAGTAGTTTGGTGTGAATTAGAGGGCCGAGCTTAGTCAGTCTTCACAGTGTCAGTCTGGTCAGTCTTCACAGTGCTTCAAGTCCATATTTGTATTGGTCTTTTCTGGAAAGGTATGAATTTAAACTTTGTCTACTGTCTATTTATTAGGGGTGTGACAGTAGAATTATACCATGTACCTTGTTTTTTGGGCCAGGGCTTTTGGATCTTTTTCAGGCCATGTTTTGTGCATAAAGACAACAATGCGTGGGTTGTTTTCTTGTGTTTATTCTCTGAAGCATTTTTGATAGACAGTGGTCATTTCACCGAGTTTTTTTAACAGAGGTGAAATGTACTTTTAAGACATTTAAGGTAATTTCTTCCCTTCTCGTTGTAATCCATGCAATGTAAAAAAAAGATGTCGCTACTGTTGTCCGCCTCTCAGACTGGGTTCGCATGGACGTGATGAATGTGTTTCCTACTCGCTGGTGAATTGAATTGTGGGACATTGTTTTCCATTGGTTTTCATGTGTGGCGTGAGCACCGTCCAATGAAATTTTTTTTAATATGAATTATCTTGCACAAAAGCTGCCATTCTGTTCGGTTACGCAGACTTGGCACCCAAACCACTTCCAATTGACAGAGGAGACATAGCTAGACAAGCTCTTCAACTAATGTGTGCTGCTTGTTAAGCTCAGATTATTAAAAATGTGCATATTTTTAATAAAAGTATTTTAAATAAAAGTATGTTAGACTTTGTTTGGTCAATAAAAGCTCTAGTTGCAGGTCTGTATAAAATGATAGAGACATCCTGCTGGATTCAATATCCAAAGTGCCATTTGCATTGTAAATGTTTGCCTTCTTATCTTTGGCAGGGCACTTTGGCCTGACCCTCTGCACGGGCATTTTTACCCTTTGCGTTTTAAAAACTAGAAGTCACCAGCCACTGTTTCCATGCAGCAGCCGGTAAGCTTTAAGCGAATCATCTGATGTGCCATGTTGCAAACTGTCGCCTCGAGCGGTCTGGATGAGTGGCTAAATGAAGCTGGCTGCTGGGCTTCTAGTGTCCAAACAGGCCATGATCTTTACAGCTAATTATGGCAATTATTGCAGCAGCTGCAGATGGGTGCAGTCTACAGTGGCACAACTTCTGTAAGCGCGAGACGGGCTGGGAGATGGCCTGAAGTGTGCTGGTGTGGTGTGGCTGTGTGAGTTTAATTATAAGAACTCATGCATGAGAATAGCCGAGCACAGGAAGCTCTTCTCCGAATAAGGTCTTGACCTTTGAATGTCATTGTCTGATAGGTTTCCTTTTGGGTCACTGCATAATTACTCCACACAATAATATTAGTCACAGGGTCAGCAATGGATAGATTATTATTTTTTTTTTTATTCTCCCATAGTGGGCCTGAGTTACCTGATGCAAACTGAGAATTCCGACTCAAAGATTGTACTTCCATTACTCTGAGTGGCATATTTGGTGTAAAAAGAAGTGAGCCTTGCCATTTCCCTTGTCCTTCACACCTCCCTTTCGCTTAAGGCTCTGCGCTTTATCCATCTTGTGCTCCCTCTTTGCAAGCCTGGCTGAATTCACTTCTCCCCAAGGCTGGAGAAGAAAGCTATCATTTGTATTTTCAGCTTGGGTGTACAGGCATGATGGTTATTTGATAAAGCTTATTTATGGGGCACAGCTTTTGTGTGAAAAGTAGAATGTGCATGATCTTCACATCTAGTCTTGTTTTTTTTAAAAATGTATTTATTCTTAGATGGAGTTAATCAGATTAATCCTACGCAGTATGATAGGCATCTTGTGGTTCAGTAAATGTGGCGAACACAGGAAAACAAACAAGGGACTGAACATGGTGTACATCGTTGCAGATCAGGACGCCCACTTGCCTGAGGTACTGAGGGGTGCCAGTAGCCTAGTGGGTAACACACCTGCCGGTGAACTAGAAGACCACTTAACTTCCATTGTGTGCCAGAGCAAGACACTTAACCCTGAGTGTCTCCAGGGGATCTGTCCCAGTGCTTTGTCATGTTATGTCTTGACACTTGACAAAGTGACTCAGTGGCGGTCACCAGACTTGGCTGTCCAGCAGTGAACCCATAAACAATCCTGCTCCCCGAACCTGTAATAATGAAATCAGCGTCTGGTTTAGAATGTGGCGTCGGTGGCACCGATTTCTCAGCAGTATGCTCCGCTACACCCAGTGTCTTCCATTTTCCATTTACGAAAGCAGGTTGAACGCTGGACAGGCTGCTCTAGATACCTTCAGTACTGCGCAGGCAGGTCGGTGCAAGTCCGGCAGTAACAAATGGCTCTTTCTTTTGGCACACGCGGATGGGGTTTCTCTCCTAAAACATGATTGTTTTTCCCAGGTTTTTTTTTTTTGTGAGATTGATGTCTGTCTGACATGCTCTTCTCTCTCTGTGATTGGCAGGTGGCTTCAAGGAAAAGATGGTGGACCGTCTGGCTAACAGCGAAGCCAACTCAAAGCGCATTGCTGTGGTAGAGGGCTGTTTTGGCACGGCGGGTCAGCCCCTGGCCATCCCTGGGCGAGTTCTTATAGGGGAGGGGGTGCTGACCAAGTTGTGCCGCAAGAAGCCCAAAGCCCGCCAGTTCTTCTTGTTCAATGACATCCTGGTGTACGGCAACATCGTCATCCAGAAGAAGAAGTACAACAAGCAGCACATCATTCCGCTGGAGAGCGTCACCATCGACACCGTGGCCGACGAGGGCGACCTGCGCAATGGCTGGCTCATCAAGACACCCACCAAGTCATTTGCCGTGTACGCCGCCACGGCCACGGAGAAGTCGGAGTGGATGAGCCACATCAACAAGTGCGTGTCGGACCTGCTGGAGAAGAGCGGGAAGTCGCCCAGCGGCGAGCACGCGGCCGTGTGGGTGCCCGACTCGGAAGCCACCGTCTGCATGCGCTGCCAGAAGGTGAGGTTCACGCCAGTCAACCGGCGGCACCACTGCCGGAAGTGCGGCTTCGTCGTCTGCGGCCCGTGCTCCGAGAAGAAGTTCCTCTTGCCCAGCCAGTCCTCCAAGCCGGTGCGAGTGTGCGAGTTCTGCCACGAGCAGCTGTCTAGCGCATCTGGCTTGCCCCCGCGCTCGGACTCCTACAGCCGGCCTCGCTCCAATTTTGGCTCCAACAATGTGTCCGAGGACGACGACGACGATGACAGCAGTGACTGAGCCCCCCCTGTTTCGTTAGGAATATTAACGTCCCCTCGGGCTTTGGTTTCTCCTTTTTCCCTCATATTTCCTTTACACCCACCAGTGGTTGAAACAAGCGGCGGCTTCTCGCGGCTTCTCGAATTCTTCTAGCTGCCATGCAAGCAGGTTCTTGACACGTCGCTACCATTCCTTTGCGGGTGAACTGCTTGCTGGGAGTTGCTCTTCTTTCCTGTGTATGAAGTAAACACTATATACAGAGCAACGTATTCCTGCCCTTTCTGCTGATTCCAGGCTGAATGCTTTCTGCTGACCGCTACATGCTTCTTTTATAACAGGATTTGTTGACCGTCCTGATTCTTTTTTTTTTTTTTTTTTTTTTTTGCCATAGCCGTATATTTTTCTACCAATGAACCGTAAGCATGCCTGTCATGGTGATGCTGATATTTATACAGGGAGGAGAATGTGCGCTGACATTTGCTCTCTAGTTTTGTAAGTGTTTTTTCTAGCCTGCACCTTCCCCTTTATACGCATTAAAAAAACCATCCAGTGACAGGTAACTGAATGCAGAATGTGGTGAGACTCAGTGGGCACGGCACACTGCACAACTCTACTAGTTGTACTGATTATTATTATGATTATTATTATTATTATTTGCTTATGACAAATCGTTATGAAGTGTGCAGGAGTACACACAAACTCTTATAGGGAAAGCAGTTTCCAAAATACATCCTGACAAAGAGCTTACTGCCATCGTGCCTTCTTATATACAGTCCAGTGGGATTTAGTATTTCTTACAGGTAAACACCACCATAAACATTCAATTAGAGAAAGAGAACATCCATCTTCAGTAGTCCATACCGACCGAGAAAATGACTTTTTTTTTTTTATTTTTAGGAGCTTTCTGAACATGGGTATGTGTAACAGACAAATAATTTATATATAAGTTATCGTCATAGATTTAAAAAGGATTAAGACGGGATTCTTTGAATTCTACACGCTTGGGCCAGTGTTTTAAAATAGCGCTCCCCTGTTGAGTTTTTAATGTCTGCTGACTTTTTAATGCCATGAGGGCTGTCTCAGGGCTATCTGCTCCCTCTGTCTCACCCCTCAGATGCTGCTTGCTGTCCCTGCTGACAGAGGACCCCTATAGATTTTTAGGCGTAGGCCAGAGATCTGGTGCTAGATCAGCAGTAAAGCAGTGAGTGTGAACAGAGGAAGTGAACAGGGGAGAGCTCAGGGGAAGCGTTCAGTGCTGCTTAGAGATGAAACCGGTCCTTCAGCTTCTGTTGTCTTGCCTGTGTGCACGTGTGTGTGTGTGTGTGTGTGTGTGTGTGTGTGTGTGTGTGTGCTTGCTTGCTGTGGTCATTCCTGTTGGTATCAGAAAAGGAATTGAGAAGTGTAGCAGCTGTATTTTTCTTTTGTGTCATTGAGAACCCTCCTCTTTATTTTATCATTATTTTTTTAATGAATCACAAAAAAACGCATTCTGGACTTGCTAAGATGATTTCTTTTGCTGCATTTTATTTGGCTTTAGCCTGCTACAGCATCGTCCTGTTTTCATGCAAGTGATGAGAGGCTACACATTAAACACACAAGAGTAATGTGAATTTAAAAAAAAAAATAGCTGCAGATCATTGGATTTTCATAATGTCGAGAAGGTGAGTGTGTGTGTGTGTATTTTGCATGTATGTGAACTGACATTTGAAAAGGGACTGTCTTTTCTAACATTAGTATTAAAGTCATTAGAGCATTGACTGTTAAATCTAAAGAGCATCATAGCAAATAATCAAGAAATCATGAAACGGCAGGTACAAGCATCGATCCTAAGTAAGACTGAGCAAAAGTGTAATTCTATTTAAAAAGCAAGTGGTGGATATCTTATCTTCATATAGTAGTTGAATATGAATTTACATGAATATATTGTGTGTATAGCAATACAATACGCATTTTGACCTTCATGCAATAAGGTATCAGATTTTAACATAAAAGTGAATTATCCTTCTCTTCTGGAAATTCATGTGTAACACACATTAACTAATAGTTGTAAGTTGAAGATAAAATATCTAAAAGAGAATAATGATTTGTCTTCTGTGGATTTTGGCAATAGACCTCAGGTTTCTCTTCTCTGTTCTAGCTCTGGAACATATTTCTGTATGTTACACCATTTATCTTCACCCCAGTTCTCCTGATGTTGTGTTCATCCTGCTTGTGTTGTGAATTCTGTATAGTATGTAATTTGATGTTCCATCACTCATGTGCTGCCCATGTTCTCATCCCGAACACTTCTGGAAAAACTACCAGCACTTTACTACCAGCGCTCTCATCTGCTGCAGGACTGGGGTGGCTATTTATGGATATAAAGGTCCATTCTGGATTGTTGCTTCAAGACCTGAATCCAGTGTGGATTTCTAGACACATGCTTGTTGGAGGGATGGCTTTTTACGCAACCTGAGATTTACTTTTCGTCAACACAATCTTAAAAATTGAACTGAGATGAGAAAAAAACCTGTGATCAAATCTTTATTGAATACGTTGCTCATACACCTTTTTTGTTTTGTTGGATTCTTCAGATTTAATTTATAATATCCTCAAATTTGATTCTATATTTTGTGATCCATGTCTTTTGTCTTTTGATATTCTCCCATAATATTCAATGAAAGGGCTTCAACCTGAATGTAATCCAGCATATCATTATTAGATACTAATTTCATCTGAAAAAATATAATGGATTGCTTAAAAAAAACTGACCTGTTTCTTGTTTTTGTGAACCAAGAATTCAAAGTTGCATCATTCTAATGCAATAGTTTCCTTGGAAGTAGCAGGAGGAGTTCCTGAAGAGGGTGGCTTTAAAGCATATCGTGACAGTTCATCAGTGTGAATGATATCTGTGTCTAAAAGCAAGTAAAATTATGTCTCTGGATGTTTTTTTTAATTTCATGAATGATAGGGTTCAGGACTATAATAAATGATTTTTGCATTTCATTTGATTAGCAAAATCCAATGCATTACTACCTGACCCTTCTTTTATAACCATGAATCTTCTGAT
The DNA here is from genome assembly GCF_900700375.1 of Denticeps clupeoides. Lineage (NCBI taxonomy): Eukaryota > Metazoa > Chordata > Actinopteri > Clupeiformes > Denticipitidae > Denticeps > Denticeps clupeoides. The sequence continues at coordinate 29,211,368 of NC_041711.1, read as the reverse complement.
GTATGTTTGGGGCTATTTTGACTATTTTGATCTCTGCTATTTTTGATTGACTGCTTGTTTTTTCTTTTGTGTCACACAATTGTGTGCTCATGACATTATGAACATCTTTTAGGGCCATTTCCGAGTTTTCCCTCCAGCAAACGAATAGATCAACAGAACATTCTGCTCCAAATACTCACTATGTAGTCATACAGAAGCTTTGTTATTCAGAAAACTGCAAAAATGAAACTGGGCAGTGGTGGCATAGCAGGTAAGGAAGGGGACCCGTAATCAGAATGTTGCAGGTTCGAATCCCGAACCGCCAATGTATCACTGAGGTGCCACTGATCAAAGTACCATGCGTCACACTGCTCCCCGGGTGCCTTTCATTGTGTCTGCTGTGCTGTGTTTCACAATGGCAATCACTGTTATAAGGATGAAATGTGAGACATAATTTGCCATAAATCCTTTACCATTTTATTGAAACATACCTGCAATAACATATTACCTCATGACAACTGTGAACTGCAATATGAACAAGATGAATTCAGCAACCTGCATTCAATTTAGAAAACTATAACGTATATTTTACAGTAAAAAATACTGACAAGTTACATTCATTCAAGTCTCAGAGTCAGGAGCCCTGCTGATATTTGAAGATGGTTGCTCTTCTATCAATTGGATAAAATGGGTGATATTTTTAACCCCAATCCTGCAGGGAAGGTTCGATAAGGATAAAGAGTTTGTGCTCAAAAACACAGATACAGCCCCTGTGATGAGCTTTGAGGGTTTATAAATTAATGTCATTGTGAAACAGCACAGCACACGGTGCACGCGACGTGTCCTCTGCTTTTAACCCATCACCCTTAGCAAGCAGTGGAGCAGCCATGACAGGCGCCCAGGGAGCTGGCAGAGTAAATATAAACTGGTGAGTTACAGATATGTTGGTTTTACTTTCAGTGCAATGCAGTTAATAGCAGCTCGCATACACATTGCCTGCTGATTTATGTGGATTTATTAATTGCTGGGAATTTTAATTGGAATTGACTTGATTAATCATTAACAACATTTCCTTATCTCCCTGCTCCCTAGAGTTTTATGGTGAACAGAACTCTGGAATAATGTGTAACCAAATGTCTACATGGATGCATGCAATGTAATTGCATGTCTGAGTTAATTTTTTTATTTGTAAAGGTTTTATTCCACCATACGCACAAAACGCATGAGTACAACAGACCCAGTACAATGGCCATGAGCTTCACCCATCACTCATTCTGCATGATGGAGTCAGGGGGCTAAAATGAATCTGGTTTCAGCCTCAGTGCTGCCCCCTAATGATGGAACGCTTGTGGTTTTGTGGGTCAGTGCTTTCCACTCAATGCAACTATGGATTCCATTGCATTCATTCAGCAGGAGGATATATTTATATAGCACTCAGAAACCTTTTTATAAACATATAGAGTGCTATAACTTTCCATCATTCCATTGTGAGCAAATAAGAGCATGAGCATGGATTGAGCATTTTATTATAGGGTTATTATAGGTGCTCTCAGAAGATATGGGTTGGAATGCCTCACTTCTGATGAATGTAAATAGCGGGTTCCACCCTCAGGGAACAGCAAACAAGACCATTCTATCTGTTGTGCGGCGACCATGTTTTGGTCCTTTAATAGTGTTGGAACTAGAGTCATGGCCATCGCCATTGAACCAAAATAATCCTTAGAATTCTGAGAAGCATGCTGTCACCAGGAGAGTGACAGAACAGTGAGCTCTGTTGCCAACGGTTTCCTACAGGAAGAAACTTTACCCCCGAATGATCTCCTCGTCTTTACCCCCGAAAGCCAAACATCTCCAGAATGATGACGCAGCATTCGTGTTCTGCGTGACATTAATGAATGTCGCTGGTGGAAAAAATGTGTTAAATGTTTGTGCCAATTGTGTGTTGTGTACATTAACAATAATGTTCCTTCAATCGCATGTACACATGAATGTGTTTATTGTATTTATTATATACAAGTTTTCTCACTTACAAAGAAATTGAGAGATCTGTAAGTTTCATTGTAGGTACACGTCAGCTATCAGAGACAGAAAATCACATTGTATGATTTTTAAATAATTGATCACTTACCAACCAGCAACCACACGTATTAATTTAAAGGTCCCCAGACATTAGTTTTTTTAATTGTTTTTATATCGGTCTTAGTGGTTCCCTAACACTGTATATGAAGCCTCTTTCCACAATTCAGCTTTGGTGCAGAAATGCAGCCACTTTTAGCTAGTCTCACAATTATATTTCCCCAGGATGCATTGTGTCGGTGTGTGTAGATTTTAGCCCTCTACTAGGGCTGCAACTATTGAAAGTTTTTGTATTAAAGTACTCACATAACTCCAACTTTTTTTTATTTAAACAACTATAGCATTAGTGTGTTATGCAACATGAAAGGCCTCTTAAAATGAGCGAGCAATTTTCTGTTAATACTCACAAAAATAAAACACTTTCATTAGATTAAATCTTAAAACCTTTGTCTTACAGGCTCCAGAATAAGCCCATTTAGTGAACATTTATGAAGTACATTTAGAAAAAACCTATAAAATACAACTTCACAAACAAAGGTTAACCTATTTGTCCTTGGTTCTATTTTAATGCTATAACCCTGCTATAGCCCATCTGAGTACAAAGGTACAAAATAGTAAAAAGAATATAAATAAACAATGAAAGTATTACTGATAATACAATTTACAGTTCAGTTTCCAAGTGTATCCAATTTCCATCAGATTTTGACATTTTATCTCACTTTCAATTCCAAACACAAATTTTCTTTTGGTATTGAAACAATGTTTCTGAATATTTTGAGTATTTCAAACACTTATTTTCCTCACTGTATATCAACATGCATGTATTTGGATATATGCGATACTGAATAGTGTAAATGGTTGATTTATGTTTATATTGGGTTGTATATTTGTTGCAATTTGACTTGCAGAGTACTGCTTGAAATTGACCTCCTACCTGTTATATATTTAATTTTTAACAATTAACTTATTAATAATAAGACCATCTGGATCCTGCTGTGGAGCCCAGACTCACTGAGACTGTCGACCAGATTAATCTCTGCACTTCCTCATTTGAGAAGGGCACACTAATGTCCATCAGGACACACTCTGCTCTGTCATATTAAACTAATGGTATTTGCAGCTCATGTCCTAGTGAACCAAATGAGGGATCACAATGACAGACATCTTAAAGCACTTATGTAAGTCGCTCTGGATAAGAGTGTCTGCCTAATGCTGTATGTAAAGTTCTCTCCACCAACACAATTTTATATATTTTGGACCTTATACCTTATACATAAGATCCAAATTAAAAATATTAAAAATAATCTAGAAATCCAGATTTACAATAAAAAAATTCTAAACCAGATTACTGAGGATCTTGGATTTAATCCTAGGAGGCTGACCGAGAAACTCACAACACCAATTAAGACACTTACAGAAACTAACAGGATCTAAACAGACTAAATATCAATAGACATAAAGCAGCACCAGAGGACTCCAGCAGGGGGTGCTGGGTTGCAGGCTGAGTAAATTATTTCATGTTTGTCGGAAGTAAAATTTTACGTTTTACGTTCCCATTTTTGTCATTTGGCAGATACTCTTATCCAACGTTTATCAATCAGCTTATATATTCTGGTACTCAGCTGGTCTGTTTGCACACTGTTAAATACTGTTAAGATAATCTCAGTACGTGCAAAAGAGATTGACAACACTCAGTGACTCCACAATCGAGGTCAAGATGCATGTCTTCCTTGTACCATGTGCATCCAGTCGATCAGCATTACATACGATTATATTCACCATAGCCACATAGTGAGAGAGGTCATCACTCCATATGGCTCAAGGAAACAGAAAACAAAAGTGGACAATCATCTTAGAATTGTTCAAAAAGTAAACTGATCAAAGCTTTAATTTGAGAAGATAACTCATTAGCATAAAAATCCCTAAAACACCTTTTCAAAAAGCACATTAACTTTTTGTGGCTGATATTTCTCTCTGCTACACACAAATACACAGTAAATCAAATGCCTCCGGCAGGCAGGATGTTCTAGGTGAGAAAAAAAAAAGGAATTAAAACCGGTCTCTTCTCATTCATTCCTCAGTGGGCCTGAACAATGTCGTGCTTCCGAGTAATTTAGGTGCCGCCGAGCCTGTAGAAGAAGCGACTGCATGGCTTTGCATTTTTCCAAGTACAGCATGATTGATTCCTTATGTGAATAGATAAACAATGTTGCCTGGCAACAATGCGACTGAATGGTGTTCAGTTCATGATTCGTATTTATGCCAGCTCTCCGAGCGGAACCTGGTGCCACACCTCCTGTGTGCTGGGGAACTTCTGGCAGCTAATGGAGGGTCTGCATTGCCAGAAATGTGCATTTTTCTTAGCTGAATGGGCTGACACCTGGATGTTCAGACTGGCCATCACTGTTTTTTTTAACTGGAAAGTCCCCAGGCTCCATATTATTCTGAGGCTCCATCAGGGCTCCATGGGCTTTCATTTCACTGCCCATTGTTAGTTCAGACAATGGCAGCACAATATAGGAATATAGGCTATATTTGGATGAAGTAATTATCAGGTAATTTAAAAATTGCAGTCTTAAAGTCAGAACAGTAGGATAATATCAATAGTGTAATATATATTTTCATTTTATAGGTATTTTCATTCAGCAATTGCGTGTACTTCCTGTGGTGGCTGCTGGGTTTATTATTCATCTCAGGCCATTCATATTGCAGCGTTGGACATTTGTATATTTAATGATGGATGTATTATATTTATAATGTGTACTTAATAATGGATGTGTTGTCTGTCTGTATTTTAGTGTATTATATTTCAGCAATGAGTACACTCAGCCACATTCATCTTCTGACTGACATTAACTGGTGGCCCCGTTAATTCATTATATATGAAATGCATTAAGCAAATGTACACCTTTGGCTGACCCAGAACAGAAACCAGTGATATAATCACCAGCTGCTGAAGCAAATGTGCTTCAGATTCTCTGCTAATTGGTTTGTATTAAATGCTCCTTTTACCCCATGTGCATTTATTATCAAAAGCCAATTTGCAATATCAAAAGGTAATTTGCAATAAAAACGGTAACACAAAACAACACTTCATCCAAGCTGAAGTGAGGGTTTTCATCCATCTCTCAATAATGCATTTTCTCACTGAGAGAGCAGCACTAAATGGTGTTGTCAGGGGAACCAACAATATCGTACTTATTTTAGGTCACAAGAAAAGAACATTGGTTTCAAGGATAACAAATGTCAGCACACAAAGTCGTACAGTTCACCCTCTTTACAGCTCTGTTGGAATGAGGCATTCAGCATTCACTTAAACTGTAGCATAAATATTATCTATCTGCAGGATATTGTGACAAGAATTCACAATCCATGCTACTGATTTAATTACATGCAAATTATCATCCAGCAGGACATAATAGCTACTTGAAAAGGGGCCATGAAAGAGAGAGCAAGCCAGGGTCTGCAATTAATTGCGTTATTCATTTTTAATCATTTTATTTTCTCTCCCCTGAATAGCTTCTTCTTCTGAGTGTCCCAGGCAGGTAGTTGCTTGCGCTCACTAATGGTCTCTTAGTGAGGACAGGTCAAACCAATCACAATGACTTTAGGCATGGCCTCTGTTTAATTACAACTAAATCAAAATAATAATTGTGTTAATTATATAGCTCTTTCAACCAAAGAGGGGAAAGAAATGTGTCAGTAGGAATGATCTCCTCGGCAGCATGACACAGGGAGAAACAGATGGGTGACAGTGAATTGCCGTGCCACAGAAAACAGTGAAATTGGCCGTGTCTGTCTGACTATATTCAGCCGCTAATTAATTATTGCCTCATCACAGACGAAGGCAGCGTCATCAGTCATTATGGGTGAGAAAAAGCCTACTGGCCACATCTGTCCTGCCAGTCTGATCAGTGCACAGATCAGCTGCTGGGGTATTTATGTGTTTGTCACCTGGGGCAGATTCATGATGGATTAGGCTTTAGAGGCCACTGGGGGCACCAGTGACCAGCGTTAAAAAGCACATAGAGTAATTAACTCAAGCTCAAAATAAGAAGAAATAGTATGCAACAACATGAACATGGTACATGCCTTTGTAATCGGTACAGATCCTTCTTTGCTTGGTTCAGAACTTGCAACAATACCATATTTTTGTAATGTTTATACCGTAAGGTCTGAAAGGCTGTACCATCACCAATGATGTATTGTGATCTATGTATTATGCTTGATTTATGACATTTATAAATATAGGTGATAGAAAATAATTTTAAAAATGCATAAGCCACTTTCAGGATCATTCTTCTTCTCTCCTTGACAACACTGTTCCTCAATCACAGCATTTATACAGAAAATTGTTAACCACATATCTGACACACACACATGCAGGAGAGATATACACAGGTACTGCTAAATGAATTAATCTGTAAATCTGCCTTAGTTTCATACCTTCAGTCAGGCAGGTAATAATGTTCATCTGTAGATTGGGATCTGTAGGTTTCTGCAATGTATCAGGCTGCCCCTGCACCCTGACAGTCCATCACAGTGTGAAAACATACACAACCACACACTTTACATTGTTACGAGGGACCTGGTAATACCTACCAGTGTAAAAACTACCATTATATAACAAGATGCAAGAACTCTTTACATTTTTTATTAGATTTTCTTAAGTTAAAGTTAGTAAACAGTCTCATCTTAAGTAATGTGCAGACATACTCCATATTCAGTGTATGGCAGAAGTAATTAAAATTATTACATTATTATAATGTATGAAATATAATTATTCACTTAAGGTATTGTACATAGCAACAAAATTTACATTATTTACTGAACAATCTATTTGAATTCAGATATTAAAGGTGCTCTTTTATGAAAATTTTATGAAAAGGGTGGTAGTAGCCTAGTGGTTAACACACTCGCCTATAAACCAGAAATACCAGGTTCAAATCCCTAAACAAGGGACTGTCCCTGTGACTACTGATTGTAAGTCGCTCTGGATAAGGGCGTCTGATAAATGCTGTAAATGTAAACGTAAAATTTTGCTTTGTGAGATTATTTAACGTTAATATGAGTCCAAAGCTAATCTACTAATCTAAAACACATGAATGCATGCTACCAGGAATTAGCCATTATAAAATATAAGCACATGGGAAAGACACTGAACTATCGGTCAGTCACAAAACGGACATTGCCTTAAGAAAAAAATCAAGCTCCTTATACCTTTTCATCCTATATATTATCCTTATATACTAACACTGCTCTTCGCCCTCCTTTGGTCAATTCACTTCTTTTCAACTCTTTGTTGAACTCTTTGGATGCTTTGCCATGTTAACTTGCACCAGATTTACCTTCCCTCATGTTAGTTTACATGAACATTAAACATTGTGCATGTTTAATTGTGCATTTAACATTTCTTAAACACCCACCATTCAGCCAATCAGTATCAGCCATTAACCCAGATCAAAACTGTCCAAAAACGAATGCCTCAATCCTCACAGACAAGCTTCCCAGTGCTGCAACACCACTTGTTGTCTGCCTTCACACTTAAAAGTGATCGCAGAATATGCAGCCCAGAAGAAGAGGTGAACGGTCTGTGCTATTTGAACAAAGTAATCAAAGTTGTTACTCTCTCTGGTGAACCGCAGTCCAATTAACATTTAATAATATGCTGGAATTTTGACCTACTCTTCCCCCAAGGATACAACTTACTGCATGCCGCTTTGGCATAATGAACAAGCTTAAAATGAATACATGCTGGAAATCACCTCACTGTCCAGTTCTTGAAACAATGTTCCTGTGTGCATTTACTTTAGTACATTTTCGCGAGATCTGACAAGTTTTGAAAAGTATACTCACACATAAAAATATTAAAAGCAATAATTGCACAATAAATCAAAGATTTGCCAATATATAATGTACAGTGTGCAGTAGAGATTTAAGATTTAAATCGGTTCTCTCTGTAGATGCTCTCAGGTTCTGGGTCTCCTAGCAACAGGTTTCAGTTAATCAATTTCAAAATGGCTTAAATCTGATCAGAGGAGTATACTTTACCTCAACACTGTACCCTACTACAGAGTGGTGTTTGAACTGTAATTTCTGACCCATTCAGGCAACAAATGGTGTGTGTGTGTGTGTGTGTGTGTGTGTGTAAAAGTAAAAAAAAAATGTTGCAACCCCAGAATGGAAACCACACAATGCAAGAGCACAAACTCCAGCTCTGTGTACAGGGTCACACATTTGCATGCAATGCAATTACAGATAAGGTGGTGTCAGTGCACAGCAGCATGGTAACCTTGAAATATACTCAAAAATAAAACTGCTAAACGACTGAATCATGGATCTAATTAGATGGGTCGCTTTTCTTCAAGTGCTGTGTTCCTGTCAAGGTAAATCAGTTTCCATTCAATGTCTGCTTCACGTTAACATGTGCTGAGGCACTACTCTGCCAGCTTAACTATCAAACTTTCAGAAATGTAAATTATATTTAAAACTCTAAACCTATATTTAAAACTCTAAATTATATTTAACTCTAACATGTCTTTTTCAGCTGATGCGTTACAGAGTTTCACGTAACTGCTCATTTATATTCTTATTGTAAGAATACGATTGCTAAAAGTTAAAATGTGCTAAAATGCTAATTAAATTAGTAATTCTAATTGCACCTATACAACCATGATGTAATATGACCAAAATATACTGTACATACAAAGACACGTATAGAGCATAATACATTGAAATGGCAGATCATTACTGAACAGAAAGTAATGGTTCCTGGATGTGAACATGCATTTAGAAGAGGCCACTGACAACGCAGACATTGGTCCTGGTCCCAGTTCTGAGACGATGTGTGGACAGTAGAAAAATACATCTGTTATATGTAAACACAATAAAACTCTACATCGCTGGGCTTCTATGCATATATAGAAACAAGCATATATAGGGTGGTAGTAGCCTAGTGGGTAACACACTCGCCTATGAACCAGAAGACCTGGGTTCAAATCCCACTTACTACCATTGTATCCCTGAGCAAGACACTTAACCTTAAGTTTCTCTGTCCCTGTAACTGCTGATTGTAAGTCGCTCTGGATAAGGGCGTCTGGTAAATGCTGTAAATGTAAATGTAAATAGAAACACTGGAACATATACTTTTGCCATTACATAATTTGTAACTTGAACATGTGCTTTTAAAAATCATTTGAACTTCGATGCATCAGGTAGATCAGATAAGCTGGTAAAGGTAACTTGGCAGAGGGAGAGACATGCATAGTCCCTCATTTATCCTATACATTGATGCTGGCATCATACTTAAAATAAATCATTTATACAGCAAATCACTCTTACGTTTGCAGAAAACAGAATAATTAGCTAACACGTTGCAATCCAACAAAGAGTAATATAGAATAAAATAAATACACTGTTGAATATTATACCGGAGACTAGACCTAGGAAGGGACTAATGTTGACTGAACAGTATCACAACGTAGTAGATGCGTAGTAGATATTTAAAAAAAAGAATGAATTAATGATCTATACTTAAAATGACTGTCCATTCATGTTGACACCTTGGGTCTTTTTATGTAGTAATTTACCATTTACTCTCATTCATTCTTTGTGGATCCGTAACATCAACGTAACATAGAAAAACCAAAAACCTGCAGTGTTGGTCCAAACAACACAACAAGGGCCATTAAAAAAATATTCAGGTGTGTTCTTGTATCTTTTATTTGATTTTCTTTTATTTGCTAATCTGTAAATATGTAAGACTTTGAAATAAAATGTCACATCTTACATAACTGAACCTTCTTTGTTCTCCGTTCTTAGCGATTCGAAACACAACCAGTCCTCATCTAATGGACTCACTGGAATCTGATACATCCAATGCGAGTGAGTGTATAGTGATTTTGTGTTTGTGATTGTCGCTGTTATTCCTGGTGAAAGCAGATTCCCGTCATATTGAACCGAACGTTAGTCTAGTGCAGCCTGACGAAAGCTTGCGGAAAAGAGTAAATGGCGTTCGGTCGGTCATAATGGACTTTATACAACCAGTCCGTGACTGTAAAAATTATTTTTTTCTGCTAGTGCAAATGCATGCACACTTATTTTCTATCACTTGGAAATAAACCCTTTAGTACAAAAGAAATTGAGAAATCAAATGTTTCTCCCCACACTCTACAAGTAATATATTCCAAAAGATAAAAAATGACACTACAGAGGACACGTCAGATTTATTAAATCAACGATATGCTGTCTTTAAAAAAAATTACCAAGTAAACATTAACAAGAAATACATAAATGTAAGATGTTATTTAGCTCAAACTATTTATTATTGAACAACGTATCAGGTTTGTGTGTGTGTTGACTTAAAATGACTGAAAAGGATCTGTGGGTTTATACAAAAAGTTGCTGTAAATGATGCGCCGATAAAGGCAAGGTGTGGTGATTTTGATTTAATGGTTTTCAAACGATGTTGCATTACATTTTGACTCTAAGCCTTAATTTTTATGTTTTCTTGTAATATCATTTTGATAAAGCATAAATATATATATATGTTTTTTTTAATTATCTAAGGGAGATCTAAACCTCTAGCCTGTGGTGACGTTTTTTTACTTAAGTCAGTTAAGGTCGCTGTACCACATAGACACCCAGACACACAAATAAATTTCAGTGCTGGAGTATCTAAATAAAGTTTTTCCCCAGTGTCTCCCCAATCTGCACCACAGCCTGACATTTCCACAGGAAGTGACTCACGGGAAGTGGCTCCGCTGCAGTTTGTTGCTTAACAAATTGAACTTTTGCAGAACACAACATTGGCAGACGTTTTGTGGGTATTTGTTGTTGTGAATGCAGCATTAGAGCGTCTGACATGCACAAACTGTGTAGAGAACGATTTCTGAGAAGAGAAATGTTTGAAATGAGGCCACAGATACTTTCATGCTGCACCACATGTCTCCTGGATATGAACATGAAGATGACTTCTGAACTATGAAATTGAATGTGTTATTTATGTAGGTAGGTTCAGCCATTTCAGTCTATCTAAAATCTGTGACGGACAACTGGAGGTGCATCATGAAGGCACAAAGATGGTGGCAGCCCTCAGTCCAGAGAACCAAAAGGAAGTTGCTGAGCATGTATGTGAACACTTGCAGTGTGGGAAGCTGCATAAGCTGACAAACAAGAACAACGAAGAGCTCAACAACTGCCTCACCAACTGCACCTACAGAGACACCAACCTGCACAACTGCACAGAGGCTGCAGGCAGCATCTGCAGGAACCTGACAGAAATTCAGTGTGGTGGGTCTCAGCAGTGCCATTCCTCTCCATGATCAGTGCTGTGGATGCCTGATGCGTGTTGTAAATTGACGTTATTTTTCTATTGCTCAGGGCACCAGGTTGTCCGGCTCAGTGGCAGCAAGGACGAGTGTGAGGGGCGGGTGGAGCTCTGGGGAGAGGAAGGATGGGGCACAGTGTGTGACGACGGGTGGGACCTGCAGGATGGCCATGTGGTGTGTGCTCAGCTGGGCTGTGGCTTTGCTCTCCAGGTGACTGGTGAGAAGGGACAGTTCGGCCCGGGCTCCGGTCACATCTATATGCTTGATGTAAGCTGCATAGGCAATGAGCAGAACCTGTGGCAGTGCAGATCCCAGAGGAACATGACAATCGACTGTGGCCATAAAGAGGACTCTGGCGTGGTGTGCTCAGGTATGAAAAAATATGATATGTCACCTTGGTGATAATGAAATGTGTCCACGTGATGAGCAAAATTGTTCAAGTACACTAAACCATAAATGCAGTGGATACAAAAATTGTCAATTTGGATCTTTAGATAGATTTTTAGAATGCCTTGGTGGGTCTAAGTGGGAAGACACAGTCAGACCAGACATGCTAATGGAACCAAAGTGATTGCTATTGTGAAGCACAGCACACGGTGACACAACGAAATGTGTCCTCTGCTTTTAACCATCACCCTTGGTGAGCAGTGGGCAGCCATGACAGGCGCCCGGGGAGCAGTGTGTGGGGACGCTGCTTTGCTCAGTGGCACCTTGGCGGCTTGGGATACGAACCGGCAACCTTCCTTACTTGCTAGGCCACCACTGGCCCGAATGAGCACTACGGCTGAACTTTGAATTGGAGTAAAGATGATAACACTTGTTTATTCCTCCCTCAGGAAATAAAAGCAGCCCGACCACCCCGGCTGAGACGACTCAAACATCCTGGTCCACGGGTGATGCATGTGTCCTCTCTACACTTTATTAATCCAGTGAAAAATATATGCAAATAAGGCATTGCAATGCTAAACAACGTGTGCGTTTTTTGTTTTCTGATCCTAGAGTCAACGGTCATCGTGGTTGCCGCGGACTCGCACCCTCATGACCTGCATGCAGCAGAGGCAGGCTGCGTTGTCCTCAGCATTGCTCTGCTTGCAGTGCTCGCCTACAATGCAGTGCTCTGCAAGCGTTACAGGAAAAAGACCGGTGTGTGACAGTTTCTCGTCTGCCCCAAGGGGAAAAAAAGTCCAACTTTATAACCAATAAAACAGCAAATACATTTTAACAATAATTTAAGAACCTATGAGTGCCTTGAGATTTCTATTATACTGTGTTAAATAATACAATGGATGTGTTGGATGTGCTTTTATTATGAAATGCTCTTAATGTCCAGTTAATTTAATGTTTTGAGCACATAAATTATTTCACTTGACAGCAGGTGAGATGCAACAAAGCGTCTCCAACACGGCCGAGGACGCTCAGCAGAACGAGCAGGAACAGGGTCTGCTCCAAGTCCCGTCAGAAGGCCCTCCGCATCCGGGTGGGTCTGACTGCTGTTTGCCTTTTAAAATATTCCGCTTGAATGACTTGTATTGAGCACGAATGTTTCTTTTTTTTAAAGACGCTTCAGACGATGCCAGTTTCCACCGACCCGTGCATCCTGAGGGCAGTTTAACCAGCTCATGCAACTCAAATGACCAAAACTACATTATCGCTACTGAGGAGGAGGAAGTAGATAAATCCAGCATACCTCCAGAAAATACAGCCACCGTCTCCTGTCAAGGTTCTGTGTTTTTTATTGAAGCAATCAGGGCAGACGTGTAAGTGAACTGTGAACGTAACTTATTTCAATCTGAATTAACGCGTTCACAGAAAGAGCTCCAGAAAATGCTGCCCTCCACCGACAAGTGTCTACAGACAGCTCGACCAGCTCATGCGACTCCAGCTACGCCTGGCCCGTTGTGATCAGGCAAACTTTATCAGGTGAGTTCATTTCAGATGTTCTTCAGTGACCTAAACAGTAGCTACAATTTCAGATTTAGTTCGTGCTGCATTGATATTTCTGTTGATTACACTATCGTAACAATTGCTGGAAATCTTGGATAACAACCTGCTTCTGTTTTACTTGAGCAGTTGAACCCTCAGACTCATCCTCTGAAGATGACTATGTAAATGTTGGCCCAAAGGCAGACTCCCAGATAGATCCAGGTGAGTTCAGATCAGAGTTCAAATTCAAGGGCCATTGTGCTGAAAATGAGCAATTTAATGATGTTCACCCATTTCCCTGAAAGATGATGTCGGTGCAGATGAATCACTGCAGCCATTTCCCCACGATGAGCCAGTGAACGTCCCAAGGACAAGCACCGGTGAGTGTTGGCCCACTTTCCACTTTTTATTTCAGCGGTGAGTGGAACTTCTGTTTTCTCTACTTCTGTATTCTATGTAGTTATACGGTATCAAGCCATGAAAACACTGACTATCCTCTTCAGTACTGTACTTGGCAAAAAAAAATATTCCCTAGAAGATGCAATAAAAAAAAATAGTTAACCAAGGACGATTCAAACTATAGGAAAGACATACCTTTCTTGTTTCAAAGAAACTTTATTCGCATGTACATTTGTATTTTCAATATTTTTCAGATGGTTTTTATAGTGTACGTTTGACATGGTACCTTTGGTATAGTTCGTTAAAATTCTATTTATTTTTGTTACTCTTATCTTCTACTGTCCACTTTCTGAAGTGGAAGTGAATTGAATGTCATTGTGAAACACTGCAGCACAGCACACGGTGACACAGCAAAATGTGTCTTCTGCTTTTAACCATCACCCTTGGTGAGCAGTGAGCAGCCATGACAGGCGCCCGGGGAGCAGTGTGTGGGGACGGTGCTTTGCTCAGTGGCACCTTGGCAGCTCGGGATTCGAATCGACAACCACCTGATTACGGGGCCAATTCCTTAACCCACTAGGCCACTTTCCGCTGTGACTCAGCAAATTTCTAACTTGTGGGACAAATAATTATCCTACCAGTTTTCAGGTTAATCAAATTCATGAGTATCGAATAAAAAAAAGCTGCTCACCGTCTTGAGCTTTTTCCAGTTCATTTTGAAACATGCTTCATAGCTTAAAAGAGTCATCTTATATATCTGTGCTGAATATCAGATCACGTGTACAGTAGCATACACAGCTCATCTTTCTGAGCGTAATAATGACTATTCTTCTCTACGGCGTTGCAGCTGACTCTTTAGGTTCATTCAGCTCATCTTCTGAAGACGACTACGAGAACATAGGCCCTGACGTGGAGACCTTGCTGAAGTCAGGTTGGTATAGATACATAAAAACAGCCTGTAAAAATGGCATTACACAAACAAAGCAAAATTACCTAAAACAGGTTTCCTTTCCCCCCCCCCAAGAGTTAACCAGCACAAGCACATGGAATTCTGAGAAAACCTCACCAACACCAGACCCACCTGGATACCAGGATCAACTGAGCCACTACAACACCAACCACCTCTCACCCATCAATCAGGGTCTTTATAGCTCACGCTGATTCAGTAAAGGATTCTGAAGAATTGAGTTTTATTAGAAATATACTAAATCAACAAAAGCTCATAAATTAAGAAATAAGCCATTTGAAACTAACTTTCTTTCTTTACAAAACTTTCTACATTTTTAAGAATTTTCTCAAACTATCTGGTAAACTGTATTACACAATATGGAATGTAATATGAATATGTAATTTTTAAGGCTACATTTTAACAAAGTAAAAAAACTATGTTCTGTATAGATACAGCTTGCATTTGAAATAACATTCTTTTCCCTCGGTCTTCAGACAACGCAAGCAGCACATCAGAGGAGCTCTATGAGAATGTACCAGAAACGGAAGATGAAGGGACAAACCCCACCCTGACAGAAGATCTAGACACATCGTCGTCAGGCAGTGACTATGACGAGGTGCCAGAATGACACGACACGGGCCTCACACAGTGATGAATCCGATCAAAAGTACTACACACAGCAACTCGGCTACAATTATTTATTCACATAACATACACAGTCACACATAACTTAACTCGATCCATTCACACAGAGTTCGTGGCTAGCTCCAGATGGTAGTAAAAATGTATTAAATCTTTTCCTGTCAGTGGAGTGTGTGTGTGTGTGTGTGTGTGTGTGTGTGTGTGTGTGTGTGTGTGTGTGTGTGGTGCCTCATAAACCGAATGTTCTTTTTTAGAAAATGATGCTGAGAATGTATAAAGGTGTTTTACAGTACATGAATGTGAATTGTGAATGTATTAAAGTTTTCACACAATGAATAATGACTGTGTATCTTCACTATGCACTAAAGTATTGAAATAATAAGACTATTAATCACTTAAACGTTTCATGGTCACAAATTTCATACAGAAAGAGATTTGAATCAGACATGACTTGATTAATAAGTTCACTGATATTTCTGCCAGTGGGAGAATGGAAAAAGAAGGAATGGAAATAGCCCAATGGGGCTTGAACGTCAATCAAGTTCAGGGGGGGCGGTTTGTCACGTCTCATGTTTGCCACAAACCCACTTGAGCTGCTGCTGATCCCTCAGGTCCATGAGGCTGAAAGCGGAGTGCCAGCTACACTGGCATGCATACGCCCGTGCCCCCCGCTTGTACTTCAGTTTGCCCCTCAGCTTGTCACAGTCAGGCATGTTATTTCTGTAAGCAAGAACACACAAGCACAAAAAATGAATATGAAAATATGGAAACAAAAGGAAGTTCATCTGTGTGCGGATCACTCAAGCCCCAGATATCTACCCAATCAGCATGAGACTTTCCACTAAACTAAAAATTTCCCCTAATGGCTCAACCCCAGCTAATAATTTCTATATTAAGCAGAAGAAATCAATTCTTCAAGCAGTTACAGGCAAAACGTATAATAATTTAAAAATCTGAAGACCTTAATGAATTTCTGTGTTTTTTCCAATGAAGGTGGAAGTAGATCAGACTACAACTGACTTCCGTTGAAATTCTCAAAAAGTCGCGTTGATTGTGCTCTGCTGCTTGCATCAGTTGCACAAGTGGAGATGACAGCAGAACAATTGCAATGAATGCAGACATTTAAAAGACTCATCATGCGTTTGATGGAAAGCCTTAGACCGTAAAATGGTGGAGGAAGATAAGAAAGTACAGAAGACAATGGAAAAAATATTTCTAGCATTTAGGTAACTTATTTTGTTTGTTAATATCTAGACCAACTGCACAAAATGAGACAGCCCCCCCCGCCAACCCCAACTTGTAAATTCAGAGGTCAGAAGTGATACATATATGCATGAATTTAAATGTGAACAAAAAATACAGTATGTTTTCGTTTGAATCGTGCAGAGTTTTGATTATCCTATTAGGTGTGTTATTGTAATTTTATAAATGTTTACAAATATAATCTTTTGTGAAATTAACCGGAGGTGTCATTTTAACACCATGTAACACTGCCCCCTTGTGCTAAAAAAAAAAAAACCACAAGACATGGTGAATTCCCTTTTGATGTGCCTTACCTAAAAAAGAGGTAGTCACATGAAGGGTCCCACTCAAGATCATCAAACGTAACAATGCGAAAATCACACGATGTACATCTTAACTGGTTGCATGCTCTGCAAATGCACACGCACAAACAGTGAACAAACCGCAAATCATATAATGAACATGAACATGGTGATGTATGTTCATGGCTGACATGACATTACAGCAGAGTAAATAAAGCAAATTGTTAAATATGGCAATATTTTATTCAGGTACTGTGGAAATATTTACCAGATGAAATGATTTAAGAGTACAATGTAATAAATTATTTCACCTTTGTGAGTTACTTGTTCCTATGCCATGTCCTATGGCACTTCCACCAAGAAAAACTGGACAGCATCTACAAGGATGCAAATAGTAGACAAGAAGAGAAAAACTTCACTAAGAAGCAGTCAACACCAGGTATTTTCATGAAATGTAAAACAAGTAGCTTGTTTCTGGTTCAAACGTAAGGAGCCAGTACTACAACCCTGGGATTCTTCCGAACATCTTTACTCAATATATTGATGTATTTTATATGACTACTACAACACCCATCCCTCTCTCTACGCCTGCTTATTCCTGATCGGGGTTGCCGATCCTTGGAAAATGCGCGCAGAGCGGGATGCCAGCCCAATGCAGGGCACACACACACACTCTAATACCAAAGGGCAATTTTGAGTTGCCAATTCACCTTGTGACATGCCTCTGGACGCTGGCAGGGGACCCACACGTCACTAACCGCCGTGCCTCCATGTGGTGCAGTACATATCCATTAACAATCTTGCTTCAATGTTTAATCAAGTTTAGGGGAACCTACATGTGGTTTTGACTAGATAATTTACTAGATACATACTTTCGCTTGCTGGACTGTGCCACTGACAACTTTGGTCCAGTTCGGATCGCTTGAGGCATCTACACGAAAATGAAAAGTATCTTATAGTTATAGTGTGTTAATCTGTATGACATATACATAGTCTTTAAAAAAATACTTTCATACACATTACCGAACTGTCATCATCATCCAATATGTCCTCTAAAAGGTCGTCAAGGTCATCTTTCTCTGGTCTTCTACAGGACGTAACACTGCTTCAAAAATCAAACATCTGACAATATTCAGCATCAAAATCTCAATGAACTTCAGTCACGAACAGCGGCAAAGGTGCAACTTTGCATGAATTATTTCTCTGCCATATAAATAAAGGCGATTTTCTCAGGCAGGCAGAGTTAATAGAATAAAGTAAAAAACACTCCATTATGTACACATTATTTTTTCATCTTTAGAGAACCCCCCCACATACAAGTTGATCAAAGTGGACACAGAGGCGTGTGTTAGGGTTCCTGATCACAATATGGGGTCCTCGACAAATGTACAACACATTTTAAATACTACTATGTGCCCCTAAATCGCTGTCATCTCTCTCAATAGATAGATAGATAAATGAATAAATTAGGTCACAATTAACAGAACTGCGTTTGAACTCGAACTCCACCCGTCTTTTGTGCGTCTGTCCCCGGACTGCGCAGACATCCGATCCCCCTTCGGAGCGGTGCGGCAGAACTTCGCCTCCACCTCGTCCAGCAAGTCGTCCAGGTCATCGGCCATTCTCTGCTCATCTACGGTCCTGTAAACATTCAAGAGACGCGTGCAGCTTCTTCGCTGCTCAGAGTATGAGTTTCGCGCAAAAGGCATTACTGCCCCCTACCGACGTGGTGAGCAGAAGCAGCGAAGCCTGCATTAAAGGAAGAAAGAACGTCCAGTTGCCATGACTCAACTTTCAGACAAATTCACCTGGATGACTGAGAATCTTCACAGACTGTAGACATCGCATGATGTCTACCGACATACACCACCAGGTTAAAATCTACCCCTTTCTAGAGAGAAGACATCAGTAGTACATAGGTTTGTTACGCATGAACGTGCAATGTTATCACTTTAGTTAAATTTAAGTTTAGTTAAATATAAACAAACGTAGGTACTTAGATTAGATCATATTAAATGTATTCTTGTTTTCGTTCATGACAAATGGGTAATATCAAAATAGACCGTACTGAGGTTGTTCGTTCTGAAGTTGAATTCTGAACTGTGGAGTCATTCAAATGTTGCTTTGCCCTATATCAAATCCTTATAACTCCAGGTTTGAAAAAAAAAAGTCCGACAGTATACGGAGTGCCAAAAACGAACGTTGTCGGCAGGATTCGAACCTGCGCGGGGAGACCCCAATGGATTTCTAGTCCATCGCCTTAACCACTCGGCCACGACAACGACACATACTCTATACAGCAAAGCTTCCTTGACATCGTACATGTAATTCAATTCATTTCCACGTTCTTGTTCTTTTATTTCAATTTTGGCATTTTTCACCATATCCTTGGATTCTGAGATGTAACAGAATGGAACGGGATTTAGGCCAAATGGAAAGTGGCTTTTTAACCACCAGCGTATTTAGCGAGCGCTCCGGTCCACCGTAAATCCTCCTGTAGTAACTCAACGTGGCCAGTAGAGGGCGCTGCAAACACCAGCAAGCAGAAAATAAATCTGTTAATCTCCGCACTCAATACTTTATTCCATAGTGTATTCTTGTCTTGATTAACCGTAACCGTAAACATTTCAGACCACGTATTTTTTTCTTTTGTTTTTACTGCTTGATACAATTCTGTACAATGCATCCAGGATGCATTTTTCTGGTGTGTTCTTTCAATTGTCAAATGGTCAGCAACTCTTCTTTGGCACGCATATCTGCCATTAAAAGACATTCTGACAAACACACAAAGCTGTGCTGCATTCATCAGATCAGTGAACTCATCAAAACAGTAGAGCCCTTTTAATAGTGACTTTCGGCGGCGGGATACAGCGTGAGGACAGTCCAGCTCCAACATCTGAACAAGGTTTTGTACATACCTGTAGGCATGACAATTTACAAGTTACTGTAATTTAATTACAACTACAGTAACGTAACGAATTACAAATATATTTTATGCGTTATATAATTAACTCGTGAACTCCCAGTCCGGTTAAACATATAACCCATAGCAAATATCACCTGAAATCTTGGCTGCTTAACACGTTTTAAAACTAGCTGTGATGAAATTTATTCTGCGTCACAGCTTTATTGTAAGTACGTATATTTGCGTAGAAATGATCGTGCATCCGTTTTTTTTCTGCCGTACACTCGTGTGATAAATGTAAAAAATATTTCCTTCTACAAAAGAACAGTTTCCCTGACCGGGAATCGAACCCGGGCCGCGGCGGTGAGAGCGCCGAATCCTAACCACTAGACCACCAGGGAAGCGACGGGAGGCACCACGTTTAATATCTTTCTTAACTTTCTTAAAACCACAAAATCAATCGTAGAAAACGCGTTGTTTAACCAGCTTGGCAATTTTTTTTATTTTTTTTTGGTTTATGACACTTGTTTTGCCATTTAAATGTGATCGAAGTGCGAAGACGTGTGCAGCGTTCGTACTGGTTTGTAGGTCACTGGGTTCGCCAGCAGGTGGCGCTACTGCGCCCCCTGGCGTTAAAACCCGCACGAAAACAGTGGCAAACAGAAGAGCAAGACGGAGCCGTGAAACTTGGTGTTATTCGAATTTTCAGCACAGCTTTTGGTACCAAACAGTCGTGTTGGTACTGGAGGTGAAGTAAAACAAGGCGCCGTTTTTTGTGGACTATTTCAGCATGCCGCGTCAGATAAAGAGACGCTTCTTGGGACTGTCTAGCTGGTTAGCGTTGCCAACGAATGCGTCGTTCTACGCCGATAAAACCGATATGCTGCGTCGTTAGCCTCGCATATCTGAATTTATGACTAAAGCCCTGACGGTGAGCCAGTTTCTCCAGCTTACTGCGGACATTAGCTGTTGACAATGATGCCTTTAACGAGCCAGTTGGCTAAATGCGCCGACGCGAACGCCCGTGACCCTGTCGCTGTATATATATAAAGAAAAGCCGCAAGTCGCCGGAGGACTTCATCTCAGTGGCGAACCGGCGCCCCCATGTCCTCGTCGGACCGAGCTGCTGCTCCCTCGGGGGCACACGGCCTCCTCCGGGGCTCCCGGGCGAGGTCCTACGGCAGCCTGGTGTCTTCCCCCGTGTCACCGGCGCGGCAGAAGCGGATCGAGCACCAAATTGAAGCCGGAGACACGCTGCAGGGACTGTCGCTGAAGTACGGCGTGTCTGTGAGTAAAACCTTCTCATTTCTGTGACTCGCCGGGCTGCCAAACTGAAGGCCACTCTCTTCTTTTGCAGATGGAACAGATCAAAAGGGCCAACCGGCTTTACACAAACGACTCCATCTTCTTGAAGAAATCGCTGTCCATCCCTGTGCTTTCAGAATATGATCTGCTCGGTAACGGGGAAGCGGTTCCCCACGATCGGCGTGAAGGAAGCAAGGAATCTAATGCGGACTTGAGTCAGAGTAGCAGGGGACGTGTGCCAGAGAACGACCAAGTGGCTGAAGATTTGTCCCCACTGGATTACTTAAAAAGGATGGACGGTTTGATCAGCCAGTCGAAGCAAGCCGCAGCCGTGAGATGCCAGGATCTGAACGTGTGAGTGCGTAGAACCGGGGTCACCAATCCGGGTCCTCATTGAACACATTTGATTCAGTATCTCTGGTTGTTACCATGCTGTGGGCAACAATTCGTGGTGACCCCTGTTGTCATGGTTTTAGGGACCGCATTAACACTAAATTTTTTTTTCTTTTTCTAGATTTCCTGACCAGGAGACTGATTGTTCAAGCAGGCCACTCAATGGCCACCTGTCTTCTCGAGGCCGGCAGCCAAAGGCTGTTGTGGGGACGGTTCCCCTCACCGTCACCAAGCGCATCAAGAAACTGAGGGAGACGGAGGAGGAGATTTTTCAGCTTTAATACAAATCAAAGTGTCAAAATTTTCCTTTTAATTGTGATAACACCCTAACATGCCTTTCACAGATGGTACCGGCAAGTTTTCTGATACCTTGGTTTTTCCTTAATGACCACATCAATCATTCAGATCTCTACAAAGTGTGTAGAATAGCAATAAATTGTATGAAATAGAAATATATCCAGGGTCAGAGTGTATACAATGTTAGATGTACTACCTCGTTTTTTTTTTTTTTTTTATTATACTACTATTTATTTCGAGATTGGTCTCTTCTTACTTCCTGGGACTGCAGATTGCTTTGTATTTGTGTGTTTTAGATTGCGGTTGCCATGACATGAACTCTTTGCATCTCGTGGAATTGCTATTGGGTCTACAGGGTGTGAAATATGGCATTAAAATATCCCCTTACCGTTCTGAAATGTAATATGAACGTCATTGATACACTGCAATTGGGAGCAGCTATCAGAAAGGCCCTGTCTTAGTAATAAGCTAATCCTTCCCACAAGTGGGAAATTTGCAAAGTGCAGGATTTCTGTGAACTACTTTGTAGAGCCTTTTTTCGTGTTCAAGAAAATATAAATGAATCATGTGTTTTACTGCAAATAATAATTTAGATATTTTAAGGTTAAGTCTAACTTCCTTCAACTCCTCTATTAGGAGGCCCACTGCTTATCCAGAGCAACTTTGAGGTTGAAATATTATCAGTAATAGACTTGTTTATTGTAGGTTTAAGGAAACCGCTTAATACCGCAACGACACTGCAGTAAATGACCTGCTTTTGAAGCAAAAGCGAATGTTCTGTTTAGTCTTCCACTAAATCAGCTCCACGGGCTCATTCTTTATTTTATCAAAATGTGAGATGGACCAAGTTTAAAGGATCTCGGATCATAACAGAGGCAGAATAAACCCAAGGCCTAAAGAATGCAGTGTTACAACTACAGTGGAAATACAAATTTATTGTATCTACAGAACCTGACATCTGTCACAATTGTCACATTTTAATCGAGGCCAGCGTAGGGAAACATGCTGGATTCTCACACTGCCGTTCACTGGCCCTTACATCAGAGGCTGATCACTTGAGTTCGTGAAGGGTTTCCATATTTGCAGCTGCGTTTCTGGGAAGGTTTTCCAGCACGAACACGCCACTGTGTGCCCCGAAGTGCACTGCGATCGGCTAACACTAGATGGCAGTACCGCCCTGCACTTTTTTTTAAAATTCATTTCAGTCAACCATTTATGAGCGTTTGTAACAGATTCCCCCAGATCATTATGTTTATGAAAGCATGTTTTTTTTTTTCAAATAAAAAATAAAGATTTTATAAAATAAACAAGCAGATATACAAGATGAGCGTGTGACAGGTTTCCTGCTTTGGAAACATTACAAGAATTTGGTGAAAAACCTCCATCCAATGCAGAGGTGGTCCAGCTCACAGGCAGAACTGCAAGCACGTCTGTCCATTCGAGAACGGAATGTTGGGTGTGGGCATCGTTGTACACTGAGGGCACAGCAGGTGGATTGAATATAAGTGCAGCAGGCCGTGTCCACGCTCAAGATGGGAGTGGCACCTTCACCTCCTGTGCCATGTCTTTTGGTCCGACACAGCGCCTTGGATCTAATAGCACCCAGAGTCTTCCTCTGATGTGGCGTCCTCATAGCTTGCCCTCCTCGATTAGTTTATTAAGGCCGGCGCAGATCTTTGCGAGGTTTGACTGGAAAGGGCCCTCGGGGTTGTAGAGCTGCATCAGTAGGTCTGTACTGGCATAATAGTTAAAGACGTGGTTGATGCGCCCGTGGGACTTCTGCGTCAGGTGGGCGTTGACCAGCTTCAGAAGCATGTCCCTGCACTCGATCAGGATGTTGGACATCACTGATTTGTCGAAAGTGAATTCCACCTGCATTGATCGCAGAGAAAAGAAAGCTGTCATGCAGCAGGAAGCAAGTGCAAGTTACAAAAAGCCAAAAAAAAAAAAGATCTACAGATAAAAGGTTGTCCATACTGAGCTTTACCTCATGGAAGCTGATAGCTGTCATGGCTCCTTGATGCAACTTCTTTTTAAAGTTCTGTGCGAGGCTCAGCTCCTCGTCGCTGAAGCGGTTGTGGCGGAAGAGCACGCCAACCTTCACGGCTATCTTTATCATGTCCTTGATCACCTTCTGGGCCTCTGTGCGGTTCCCACTGTACTCCTTGGAGACCCGATAGAGCTCATCCAGGATCTCGCTGCTGGTGTCGTCGATGAACATCTGCACCACTGACTTGTTTGCCAGTTGACTAAGGAATTTTTTCTGGACTTTCATTGCCATGTCCTTGGAGCTGAAGGTCTCCATTTCTTCTGTCTGTGGTGCAAAGGCAGGAAAATACAGAAGAACTGAGTTAGTTATTAAGTTCTTTTGGACGAAGAATACAAAGAAATAATGACTTCAAGTTTCTGATCTGATCAAAGACTCATATTGAGAAATTCTGTGCCGATTCCCTCTCTTCTGTATTTGGCCTGAGGGAACGAGGGAGTCTTGTCGCCTGTACAAGCTCTGCTCATGAGGGAGTCAAGGTGCCCTGCAGGAGTTCATCAGTGTGCCCACATCACGTAAACACCGACATCTGTTGCTCTGCATATTACACCAGTGTGCAGGGCGATGGCTTGTGATCTGTTATGGCTACAGACCTCAGTGCGACATGAAATCGTACTGACAAGGTCTGTAGGCTTGTTACTGTTGAAGATTTGTTTCCAGGCATCTTCGGGAAGATCAGCTCTGTCTGAGGGTTCTACACGTTGTTTTCGAAATTATTGCACAACACTTTTTTAAAAAGAAACTTTAAAGATTCCACCCTTGTCCGTAAAGCCACATGGAGAAACAAAGAAGTGAGAGAAAATCGGGAGTGTTTGAGTGTAGCTGAGAGACCGAGTCACATGTGTGAATGGCGGGTGGGGAGGCAGCAGAGTTGTCTGCATGTAAAGACAAGCAGGAAGAGCGGCTGCTTGAACACATAGTTCACACGAGTCGGTGCATGTACCGCAAGATTTCATTGAAACGACTCCTTATCAATATCTATCCAAAGGCCAGCATTGCACGTTCGAATTTTACATTAGATTGTACAAAGAATAATGAGGATTGTGTGTAATAGTTGCTCACAAAATAACACCTGATAAGACAAGAAGATCTTGTCTTGTTTAGCAGTTTAAAAATGACTGCTGTGTTACATCAAAACTGTCAAAGGAACCAGAACCACGTGTCTGTAATATTTGCCATTGTTTTCTATGAGCCAACTTTTCCTCTTCTACCTTAACACATTGCCGGTCATTGCTGAAGAAAAGTAGCTCCACAGCCTCATTATACCCCCACAAAATGGCAGGTTTGTTCCACTGCGGTGCCATACAGTTGTCAAGGTCAGTTTTTACATCTTAAAATCCAGCGTTGCAGGCCCCTTCCTGCAAATGATCTTCCACTTTTCACTTCTCCTTTAACTTTAGCTTGGTTGTCCATCATTTCATCACTAACTGCACTGTCTTTACTTTTCTATGGTCAGTATTTCTGTTTTATTGAAACAGCTTTTCAAACGATGCTGGTCTCAGCAATTAGAATCCATTAGGAAATTAATCAGATTTGCCATGAAAACCAAGGAATGATCAAAGAAGTACTGAACAATGTTCCAAAGTCGTTGCTGCCCCAAAGAGTCTCGCATCTTTATCTGTTGTCATACATCTAAATCCCTGACGATTCCATGGCTCCACAAAATAAATGAAAAGAAGCAGGATGAGGGTCTGAAATGAAGCCTTGTGGAAAATCCCATTGATTCATGCAGCAAGTGTGAGATTTCCGGAGGGGCACTTGAATAAAATATACGCAGCTGGAATCAGAGCTCATTCATTAAATTAAATTCTCATGCAGAGATAATGGTAGTGGCACAGCACAAAGCCTATTTAAAAGTGTTTTGCTCTAGTTCCATGCTAGTTGTTCCGTCAGGATTTTAAAATGGCCTGAACCTATCAGTGGATTTCCCTGCTTCATTAGGCTGGATATGTGCTGGAAACGCCATTTTCAAACCAGCAGTTGCCACATCTGACATGTGCTCAGTGCTGGATGAATGTTCTGTGGTTAACAGAACTGTGCCACAGTCGTCGTGACATGCAGTCCTGGTTCTCAACATCCGAACATCTGAAATTAGCTTTGAAACATGGAGAACCATGACTAACTGGCCATTGTGGACCCTTATCTCTTAGAAGGTACTGATCACCTCCATACATCCTGAATCGAAGGATCTGTGAGGTTATTCCATGAAGCTGTCAGCTTAAAAAAATATTGTTAAAAAGCAGCTGGACGAAAGCGTGGGTGTGATGTGGTGAGCTGATTGTCCACCGGAGAGGTAAATGTTTAGCATTCCACAGATTACTGCAGCATGTAGCCTGGGGTGGTGGCGAGGATGTAAAGCCTTACACTTTCACAGGCTTTTACAGGATGAGAAGAGCCTCATTGTCCTGCATTGCTGGAGGTCACCGATAACCCCATCATTATAGGGCACCAGGCCACACCATAAGCCTGACTGTCACCAGTGCTGAGCTGTGCAATAGCCATTCACCGGCTTGGCACACAATGTGACAGTAATGGTCGGTGGGGCGGGGGACTGGAGCTGCAGCTATTTTTTTTTGTATTGTCCCTCGCTTAAAAAAAAAAAAACATTTTCTGTGTTGGTTGCTCTGTTGTGCTCTTTATGCGTAACTGCGCTGCGGAACATGTTTGGCTTCTGGAATGTTTGCACACAGATGCATGGACTCAGGCCATATGATTTGCAGCATGTATGATTTTCAGATGTATCTTCTTGAAAAGGAAGTGAAACTTGGATCTGCTAAGCAGTCAGCACAACGTTACAGTTTCTCCATGATCTGCTGCAGCGTCTGATTTTTTTCTCTTGCTCTCTGTCGCAGGTACAAAAAAAAATCAACATAGTTGACTCAACCAACTAAAACTAGGTCAAAACTGGATGAGAAAGTCCACTGAAATTTGGGTTGTGTAATTTCAGAGGCGCCATTTGACTGAGTGTGTCAGAATGGCAGCCCCTGGTACCTGTTCCAGCTTGACTGGAAGTAGTCCCTCCAAAATAACGCTAAAATGGAGAAGTTGAACCCATAAACCATCCGCTCATGCAACAAGATCTTTCTCTTTCACACAACAAAAAGCTGGCATGGGTGTCATTGTAATTACATTTAAACAAGAGACAGTGAACAGGCTGGAATCTTTCATAGAGATTCTGAGGGCACACGTCCAAAAGAAATCTCACCTGTTTATATATTTGCTCACCCTCCCTCCTCTTCTTCAGATATCAGCTGTGTGTTGATTTGATCAGGGGAACCGCATGAATAAAATCCTTGCGAGAAAATCCTCCACGCGTCTGCTGCGACACTCAGTGCTCACCCCTCTGTTTCAAGATAATTTGAGTTGTACTTCCTTGAGGAACTAATTGTTTAAGACACACCCCTCTCTCTCTCTCTCTCTCATTCACTTGTCCACACACACACACACACACACACACACACACACACACACTCATTCTTTCACTGTGTATCTGCTGACATAGTGACTCTGCCTGCCCTGACAAGTGAAACCTCCAAAAGTATTTTGCAATAATCCAGTGATGCGGGGCACTGGCAAGAGAAGAGCTTAAAAAATACACATATATATATAAAAAAAAAAACCCAATGCAACTGCAGTTAACCTCCCACCCCGTTTTTTGATTACGAAATATAAATCTCATGGTAACTAACTACCATTATTATCATTACCTTGAGGTCTGGAGGTCTTCACTAACTTGCAGAATGACAAGCAGATCCAGATCAGCAGCAGCCTTTTTTGCTGCTCTTTCTCCGTGTTTTTTGCTAGATAAACCCGAATTAGTATTTATATTTATTGGGTTGTTACTGACAACTGTAATGAATGTGATTAGAGTGAAAGAATATACAGGCAAACGTCGAATGGCTGCCTGACTGGACAAATGAAGGGAGCTTCCTCACGCGGAAGTGCCCTCATTATCCATCACACTGCTCAATGACGAATATATATACGGATACGGTAAACTTGTGAATGTCACTAATCAGGAATGGGGGGTTTGGCGAACCTCCCTCCACCACATGCATTCAGACTGGAGCAGCACTGAACATGCCAGGCTTCTTTACTTTCTGCTCTCTCTAGGTCATGCCTGAGACTGCGTTAAATGACACAGGAAGTGTCGTTTAAGCGGTTTCCTGAACGCTTCCCCTTTATCGTTGAACAGCATCTTACACGTTAAACTGTGCAAGCACTGTTTTCTGCACTTCGTGTCCCCCCCCAACTTAATGAGTCACTGGCAAATCATTGGTCTGCACTGTTCCCTGTTATCTTGAGGAGCACGACCACATGCATGGTTCTTCCAAAACAGGTTCTGGCTGACAGCAAACTCGAGCAGGGCACAATCAGCATCATAAAGAGGAAGTGCCCTATTCTGATGTATTTTCTAACAGCTGCAAAGCCTGGTGGTTTGTGCCAGCCACTTGAAAAAGAAACAGGTCTGCGCTGCACTGCTTTTGTACCGTGGATTAAACCCCAGTCTGCACAATAAAACAGGCAAAGTGTCAGGCTGATATGTCACCATGACTGGCTTTCGCCGAACTGAAAGAGGAGGCAGTAAACGTGACTATCTGCAATCGTTTAACTGAATGTTGTGCTTTATGGGGTCAATGTACATGTGATGGACCAGATATAGACCCAGGATGTGCATTTCAGTGAATACAGTGTTGGGGCCAGTTGGAGTGTGCATTCCAGTAACTCTTTTTATGGGAATCTACATTTCAAATTAGGATTTGAATGAATATAGCATGCAAACCCATTTGAAAGGTTTACTACAAAACAAAACATAGTAAGCTATCACTGGCACACGTTAGTGAGTAAACTAATTTCGACTGTAAAAAAAACTTGGAGCAAGGACGTGAAGGTCAGGTTTTGTTTTTCCAATTAAAATCATCCGAACGATAGATTAGATGTTTAATCTTGATAAATTTCCCTAAACCACAGCATACAGCAGTTAGACTAGCATCAGTGTAACCAGTAGCATCTCACCTTATCATTGCAGCTTGTCCAGTAAAATTGAATTAGTTCATTTAAAATTGCTATGATAAGATTACAAAACTCACCAAACATACTTAACAAAGCAGTGAAACAAACTGCGTTTCCTTCAGACTGACGTGCTAATTCATGGCTAGCTGTCCTTTAGGCATCATGTCTGTCACATGTTTTCTCAGCTGTAAACCTGGAGGCAACAGCAACTATGGACCTTCAGTGCATCTACAGAAGGTCTGAATCAGTCAGTCTGCAGGAAAAGCATGAAAAAAACTTCAAATGGGGATTTGACAACATACAGGCCAGTTCATGTAACCCTTTCCACCCGCCCTCATCATGCGCTCAGAGAAGAGTGCAGGCAGCGCTGCGCATTGGGAGGCTGGTGGGTAGCCTCCTGTACTGTTGTCTGAAGCTGAGCTTCTTGTTATTTAGCTCTGGACCAGTGTTCTCTTGGGCACCCGAAGGTGGGGCGCTCTCCTGAGCAGAGCTGGAGGTGTTCTCCGCCTTTCCTCGGTTGCTTTTGGTCTTTTTGATCTTCTCTTTGTCTTGGGGTTCGGTGGCGGCCGTGGCAGCCTCTGTCGTGCCCTCGAGAGTCGGTGCTGCATCAGGGGGAAGGTCGGTCGGAGCTGGCTTTCCATCAGCCTGCTCTTCATTGGGAATGTTAAGGTTGGAGGTAGAATGCTTGGTGTTGGTGCAGGTTGAGCTGTGAAAATGAAAGAAGGGCCCTTACGTAACGTGACTTATGCAAAGATTCATGCACGTTGTTATGCAATTGTGACCTCGACCCGATCCACCCACCCATTTGAGCTGCGGTCCTCTGAGTCCTTCTGCTCGCTGCTGTACCTCAGCTCTGCAGGGGTCTTAAAGGAGAGGTCCTTCTTCCCCTTCAGCCAATACGTCTTCATGTAACCTTTCCCCTGAGGCAAGGCGAGAGTGAAACGAAACACAGTATTCACTGAATGCATACATCCACCCACGGTGCAACTACTTCACAAGCGAGACCAGGACAAGCTGACCCAAGGATTCGAAGATCAAGTAAATTCTGACGAAGCTGGTTCGTTTGTAGTTCGGGAAACTTGCCTTCACAAAAATTTTGCCTCTCTCCTCGATGATGTAAGGTTCATGCTCCAGGTGGTCTTTTGTGGTCTGGCTGATGTGGATCTGCATGCCCTGTAAAGACAAAGACAATGTGACCCAAGAGACACCCCAATTAACATGTCTTTTTTTTATCTGCATGTTCTTCAAATCAAGCTTTTTCAGCAGATTCATGTTCCTTAGTCTAGACAAGACTACGATGACCTTGTGAAATTAAGTTCATTAAGTTTTTTTTCGTATTATTTCTACAGACATGCCTTAATGTGCAATATACACTGGAATTTCTACATTGGTTATATTAATTATAATGTCTGTATATGCGAATATACATGCATGATTATCCTGCTAGTTGAATTTCTCATTAACTAGACAACATTAAGCATTAAGGTCTGAAAGGGATGGTGAAGTTCCAGTTGGACGGATCTGAAGCTGCACCATGTGTTCTTCATACTGAAGTCACCACTGCTCACCACCCCGTTGCTTTCCATGCGAGAAGCCGTGTTCACAGTGTCGCCGAACAGGCAGTAGCGAGGCATCTTCAGCCCTACTACACCTGCTACTACCATCCCAGAATGGATACCTGAGGGGATCACAGAGGTGTGCCATCAGCATTCCTGAGTTCAGGGAGTGTTCAGAGAGACAGAGAGGGAGGAACCGGGACAGCGAGGCTCTTATGTAGAAAATTGCTATTTACCAACTCGAATCTGGATGTTATCGCCGGTGGAGGGGTCTTTCAGATGGTCAATGGAACTGAGCATATCCAGTGCCATGTCACAGATATGGTGGGCATGGAAGGTGGTTTTGTTTGGTACCCCAGCGACCACCATGTAAGCATCTCTGATGGTCTCCACCTGGGTGTAAAGGATCCTTTTAGAAGAAGAGAACTTATGCCAATCCATCGTTATAGTAAAAACATTTCATTTCCAGTCACCTTGTAAACATTATGTTTCTCACTAAGCGTGTCAAAGACGATGTAGATTTCATTCAGCATGTCCACCACTTGCATTGGAGTGATGTGGATGCAAATCTCGTTGAACTTCACAACATCACTGAACAGGATAGTGACGTCAGGGAAAACCTAAAATCACCGAAGACATTGGAAATCAGAGTTTGAGAAGGGTATTCACAGACATGCTAATGCCTGTCCCGCCGTGTCATATCACGTGGCCTGTGAGAGCTTAAAAAGCATATGATTTTCATAAAACCATGCAGTCTATGCTGCTTTAACATGATAAATTAAAAGGAATTATGTTCAAATATCAAATGTATAGCATGTATCTATGCAAATGCTTACACAATATTTCAATATATAAAAGAAATAGAAATGTAATATAGAGACAGTTAATTAACAATATGCTGAGGAGTAGTTATATTGCTACCATCTTACCTTTGGTAGCAAACTGAAGGCACCCATAAAGCTGACGTGGCCCTCAGTGAAAATGAGTCTGACTCTCCTGACTTAGATGATGTTTTTCAGAAAGTAACTCGGGTGTCTAACAAAAGTTCTACGCTTTGGACGGAAGAAGGTTTGAAGCTTGACCTGAGCAATGTGCTCCTACCTGGCACGTTTCCAGGGCAGTGATCCCCTTCCGCAGCCTGTCCGCCACCGCTTTAGGGATCATAGCGTACAACAGCGAGTCACCTCTCTTTTTCTCCTCGTCCAGTTTTTTAATGATCTCCTGGAGTTGAGCATACTTTTGCTGCTCCTGTGGTGCAAAGACAGACAGACAAAGCCCTCAGCCCATATCGCAGATCAATATACACCCAAACACAGAACCAGTTCTACAGGAGGTGTAATTATGTTCTAATCCATATGAACTATGGTGAAAATGCCCAGTGCCTGTTCGCAGTATTGATGGAGGCTTGTGTGTTCCTGCACTTTTCTACTTATACCTGATCCAGGGCCAGCTGAAGCTCAGCTGACTGCTGTGTTCCAGCTAAAATCAGCTCTCTGCTGGAGTCGTGCAGGTTCAGGTCGTTGACATACACTCCCATCTTAATCATGTCCTCCACGGTCTCAATACTTTAAGAAGAGAGGGCATTACAGGCTTAAAGATGTAAGGCTACAATACACATTTACACAATACACATATTTTGGATGAATTTGAAATATTGGCATGTTTATTACAAATTTTGTGTAAAAAAAAAAAAAACATGACTGAATGTGACCCCTACCTCTGCAGAGCCGAGAATTAAGATAGACTTACATGGGCGTTCCGAGAAAGATGAGGGAGTCCCACTGAGGAACATACTTCATCTGCCCCTTTAGATGAAGAGGCTTTTTTGGTGGCTCCCTCATATCTTCAAATATAGTTTCGCTGCATTTCCCTAAGGGGTAATTTTCAAAATGCGTCAATCAATATTTTCTGAAGCTAATTTATTGTTACTAGATGATATCCTAGCAAACTCTGATATGCAGCCTTATATCAGCCTTGGGTCTTGCAGCACAGCATAATTTCCCATGGTGCATCATTATTGTTTGGTCTGTATCAACAGGGCCTTGGCCATAGTTGTCAAGAAAAACTTAGCACACAAATGCAACTGTGTCTGGACAACTGTGAGAACAGATGCATATGGACACAGGATCTCTCACCCGTTACTGTCTGGAAGGCCAGCAGCTCAATGTCCTCTCCGCCGGAGTTGGTTGAGCTGTTGTACTGAGTCAGAGTGCTGCTGTACTCCTGGTCTGTACCTTTCATTTCCTCCAGCGCTTTAACATCTGAGAAGGCAAAGGTACAACCCGTCCAATCATGAGACAGGGTCCTCCTCCCAAGCCTGACATTATTAGCTTTAGCCTTAGACATCTTAAAAGGACAAGTGCACCCTCTAATGCCCAGGCCTGAGTGGTGCAGGCCTTTGGTGTGCTGGAATGGCTCTAATAATGTCCCCTGAGACACTTTCAGTGCAAAGTGAAAAGGTACAATTAAATACAAGCTTGTATAAAACTGCACCTTTCTCATCTTTTTTAGGCTTCTCACTCTCTTCTTTCTCTTCAGGCTCCTCTTTGCTCAGTTTTGGCATGTTGACCTTCTGTTTGCTCTCCACCACAGCTTTGGACAGCAGTTCAAACACGTTGTTGAGGTGGGTGTATATCTGCAGACAGAACCATGAAGCATGTATGGATGTGCAGCGGCGGTGTGGTAGTGTAAATATTAAACTATTCCCCATGGTGAATAATGTATGAGATGAAAAAGGCGCTTTGCAGAAATCACAGCCACCCGCATCACCTACGTTATCCCAGGTGAATTCCAGCATAGGCCGAACCAGGGTGAATTCTTCATTCACTTTTTTCCCTTGCAGGTCGGAAAAGACCTCTTTCAGCCCATCCCCAATGCGGTACATGGTCATGTCCCTGCGGAAGATAACGCTGAAGGGGAACATGTCAAAGAAGATGCCCCTCTTCATGGGCAGCTTCTCGTAGCCAGGGGCAGTCTTCTGCTGAGGCATTCGGTGCTTGAAGGCAGCATTGTCAAAGTTCATCTTGTAGACCTATGGCACAGTAATAATGAGCGATACAAGCAATTGGCACCGAGCATCTCCTGTATGACACCAGCTGCTCCAAGCATAGGAAACCGTTTTCCATACCACATATGTCATTTTTTCAGTCTCCTCTTTGGACAGGATTTCCACCTCTATATCTGTGTTGTAGAACTGCCTGCCGACTTGGGAAAGCTGCCCTATTACAGGAGGGCGCACAAGCAACAATCACAGAGCAGAAAGACATGCAACAAAATCATCCAGGCTGTAGGAAGTGGTGGGGACCTTCATTTTAAGAACGACTCATTCTATTTGAACACACTATCAAATTAGTTGACGGGACACTACGCCACTTTAGGTTGTCAGAGAGTTGTATGGACACTAATGTTTAAAAGTGTAGAAGCATTTAGAAATGTTCTTGCTTTCCATTACATTTACATTTACATTTACATTTACATTTACGGCATTTATCAGACGCCCTTATCCAGAGCAACTTACAATCAGTAGTTACAGGGACAGTCCCCCTGGAGCAATTTAGGGTTAAGTGTCTTGATCAGGGACACAATGGTAGTAAGTGGGATTTGAACCTGGGTCTTCTGGTTCAGAGGCGAGTGTGTTACCCACTAGGCTACTACCACCCATTAAAAATGGAATAGAAAAAATGTGAAAACTGAGAGAATAAAGAAGTCATTATCTAATTTTTGACAGAATGAGAGAATGATGCTGGCCTACAAAGCCAGACATGGAGTAGCCCCATCCTACCTCACAACCCTTATTACACCTTGCACTGCACCTCGTATACTCCGAGCCTCCAGTACTGCTCGCCTGGTCCCCCCATCTCTGAAGGTAAAAGGAAGACATTCATCTAGACTCTTCTCAGTCTTGGTCCCTCGGTGGTGGAATGAACTTCCCCTCAAGGTCAGAACAGCTCAGTCACTGAGTACTTTCAAATGACAGCTCAAGACCTTCCTCTTTAGAGAATATTTAGATTAACTTGTAACCTTCTTATTGTTGAACTTGTGTACAGAATCTACAACAGAGTGAAAGCACATTGTAAGTCGCTCTGGATAAGGACATCTGCCAAATGCCTTAAATGTAAATGTAATTAATAGTCATTGATAAAGTTAAATATAATGATGTGGTCGAGCCCACATTTACCCAACTAGTCTGAAAAATGCCAGTTGCTTATTTACAGCAGCTCAAGACAAATTGTTGCTCCTCTATAATTGATCATATTTGCAGCTTAATGTACAAATATTTTGGACAAAAATTAGGACATTTCTAAAAGCTAGTACTGTCCTATCAGTGGGACACGTACACTCACTGTGGAAGACCTTCCAGTCAGAATAAAAATGCTTCTCCATGTCACATCCTCTACTGCACCTTTAACAAACTGAGTGAAGCCCTTCCTGGTACTGCGGTAATGAAGAGTTAGGCTGGTCTCACATTCCTCCTCCACGCAGAAGCTGGGCGGCTGGACTTTGGGGAAGGAGAAGCGGAAGTACTCGTGCAGGTTGTCCAACTCATTGATGAAGTCTCGCACGTTGCGGCCAAGCACCTGATACATGCAGGCACGTTAGTGTACAGTGATATGACTGCGTCTAGTGCTATATGTAGACGTAGATTTTTAATAAGCAAAGTATCTGGACACCTTCAAAATTCGTTCATAGCCATAATTCCCGATTCTCTTGACCATGTAAACCCCAAAAGCGTACATCAACTCATCATGAGTTTTGCCCAAGACCTCTCCAGCTGCTTTAGCCAGACGAAGGATCAGATTGTCGCTGGAAAACAAAAGGCACTATTTTACCTTTTCATTATTCAAATTAATCTACCGTTGATTGAAGTATTAATCAATATTATTGAGACATTTCCCATGGGAAAATGTGCTTACTTATACATCTGATGACGAACAAACTTCAGGTGTGGTATCTCTGCACGGGCTTCAATCAGCCTCCAAACATCCTCCCCATAGGACTCGTTAATGTAGTCATTTACCGCTTCCAGATAAAGGCCATACATCTTTAGAGGGGTTGGAGCCTATTAAAAAAAAAAACATATAAATTCCCATAGCTAACCAGAAATAAAAAAACTTTTTTATTACATGCATCCTTAATTGAATAAATGCCACACATGAGGGAGAAAATGCAGGTGCTGCTTACCTGAAGTCACTCAGTCCAGTGTAACACAGACCGCCGACTGACTGGGTCTCTGTCACAGTGGTGTCCCTCACTCTCCCTGGACACCTGTTCATGGCACCTTGGCCTCTTGAAACACTCCTCTGTCAGGACAAGGGATGTCAGAGGCAAAAATAGGCAGAGCATGTTTCTGGCAGGCGTGTAAAAACATCAAGATATCATGACAAAAACTAAACCATACTACTAACTTACAGATACGTTAAATAAATATATTTAAACAATTCTAAATAAACTTGGGCTGTTAATTATCTGCATGATTTCAAGAAAACTGTACTTAATGGTGTTGTTTTGTTGGATAGTTGAAGTATTGATGGCTGTAAAACGTATATGTATCTAATAATAATAAAATAATTTACTATTAGTTTTGGATGCACCTACTCATTTATGGATCTTGCCATTTTTACATTATAGAACAAAACTGAATACACAGGACTATGAAAGGACTAGACACAGTTTAACTGTCAAATAAGGAACATACAGATAGCAGATGCATCACACACAGTCTGTTTTTATTTGTTTATTTTGGCTGCTATTTCATCCTTAACAGATGTCTAACCAGACTGCGCTTAATGGAACTATTCCACATACAGGCGGCTGTCCTTTGAAACCATTCGTGAATCACCATGTCAAAATGATAGCTGCTGTAATGATATTAGGAAACATAATTTTCATGTTCATTCCACTAGTGCCTCAGAGTAACAACGTGTATATATATTTTTTTACGAGTGAGACACTTTATTTCCCACATGCCCAGTGTTTAATCTTTCAATGCTCAAGAGTAGTGCAGTACCCACTACTGCGGCAAGGGGGCAGTATTGAAACACTGTGTTTGGTTCAGGAGCAGCATTCAGAAACCTGTTAAATAGGCTTTAAAACAACAAAAACACCGAAACACATTTTTTTTTCTAATTTGAAAATATGTCACATTAGTCATTAAACACTAGGCAAACACATCTGTGATCTGATACAACTGCCCGTGTGTACCCTATGTGGCATTGTGTTTCAGAGAAATTATTCTATTTGACAGAACAATTTGAAAATCCAACCACCTGAAACAGACGCAAACACACATTAATCCACATATACAAATGTACACACAAGCAGATCCCTGACAAAACAACACACACACACAGAGAGAGAGAGAGACAAGGTAGTACTATTCAGTAGATATTAAATAAAGTCGATAAGACACGAGCTGTCTTTCCTGGGCCACATTTACATTTTATATCATGCCCTTAATAAACCATTTTTATTAGATTATTTTTATTTTTACAATCATATCTTTAGTCTGTAAGCTCTAGCATCATGTTAAGTCATTGTTTTTACAACTACTAACAATGAAATATTTATTTTTTATACATGTGTTTTGGCAAGTGTCTGTATGTCTGGAAAGGCACATGGAGATAACTCTTATTTTGTTTGTGTTATTTTATTTCATAAGTCTACCTAACTCAATAAATCTTCAATCTTCAATTCAAGTGCTTCTCTAGCTCCAGTTAAGAGACTATACTGGCATACATCATTTTCAAAGCTTTTCATGGCAACACCCACAAAACCTTCATAAACTGACTGTGTCCCACACTCTGCTCACATGTTGTCAGATTGTGCCTGTAACTGTCTAATCCCTGTCCGTATGGGAACCCCACTTTGCAAAAGTCTCTATCCAAAAAAAAAAACACTGCTAGACAATTATAGTGTCCAACCCAACTATTTGTCAGGAATGGCCAGCGACTGCCAACTTTCTCCACACATCACTCTCCTCTATGGTTGCCACTGCTGCCTAGGAATAACCTCTTTCCTGATAGACTGAACCGTCTCCAATTTAACTACCAGTATGTGAATCCAGCAGTACAGAAATTGGTTTTTGCAAAATTAAACAGCTTAAGGTAAAATTATGAATTAATATGGCAGTCCAACTCAATTTTAGCATCTCCTAAAACAAATTGCACTTTAACCCCAGTCATCGCCATCAAATAATAATTGGATAATAAGATAGATGCTTTTCTAATGCCACTTGGCTTCAACAGTGTTTGATTAAGTGAGGCCCTAAGGCTGGGATTAATTAAGCATGATGTCTGAATGGCCCTTTTTTTTAGCTATAAAACTTTTCTGAACTGCGCCGTTAATGTTATCTTTCTTGCTCAGACTGTACCTAAAACATGTGTTTTATGTGAGTCACAGAAAAATTAAAATATTCATATTGCAAGTCTGATATATTTCCAGCTAGCCTTCACTTCTGGGACAGATGGGATCGGATACCCGTGTTGTTTAATAGGAACGTGACCGCACAATGGGAGTATGGATGATTCACACTGTGCACATATGAAAATCCCCTGAACAGTCTGGCCTCTAACTATTGTGCCCTGGAGTTGAATGCATAATACCGGTCTTCATCCCTCTCCCATCCCTCTCGCCTCAGCGTCCCCACAGTTCAGTGCCGTGCCACAATTTTTGTATTTTAGATTCCCATGATACTGCTCTCTTATTGGTTTTACAGTGCACACAGCGGCGGAACACGGCCTGAATGTTAACAGCGATGTGGCGCCTCGCCTTCAGCCGCCTTACAATCATCTCACTCTTCGCTCCACCCGCCGCCCCCATGCTATGTCCTTAAAGTAATGAAGCAGTAGGTTACACAGCTGAAGGTCCCACTGCGTTTTAATTCAGCTCTCCTTCCTTACACTCTCATTGCATTAGCTTAATTGGTCTACCTCTGTGCTAGGAATGCACGGGCTCACATCCTGTCGCACCCTGATTTGCACAAGAGTGCTGAAGACGGCTGAGCTAATAGTCCAGAAAATCACACAGCCCTTTCTCCCTTCTCAGTATCTCCCTAAGAACAGGTCTTACAATCTCCACAAACTCCAGGAACAGCAGAAATCGAGGAATGCCACCACAATGGCGACAATAAAATGAGTAATAACAGACAGAACTGCACAGAAAAAAAAAAGAAAAGAAAAAGGAACCAGGAGCCAATGCATAAATATTCCATTAACTTCATATTATCCTTTAGCAGCACACCCATGCATTCAGCCTGCTGATTTGAAAATGAAATTACACCACAAAAGGAAAAAAAAGGCCCTTTCCGTTTCCAATTCCCCCCGTTTCCCTTATTCTGCCCTTCACCTTATCAAGAATGACACTAATCCATTTTGAGCTGTGTTAGTGGTAGCCCTAATGTGGTTATGTATACTGATTCCCCTCGGCACATTCAAATTCTGCCTGTGACGTACTGTCTTTATGATTTCTGTT
Source organism: Denticeps clupeoides (assembly GCF_900700375.1). Taxonomy (NCBI): domain Eukaryota; kingdom Metazoa; phylum Chordata; class Actinopteri; order Clupeiformes; family Denticipitidae; genus Denticeps; species Denticeps clupeoides. The sequence continues at coordinate 29,172,542 of NC_041711.1, read as the reverse complement.
TCGGGGGGCTCTATAGGTGTGATGTTATTGCTGTGTTACTCCGGACACAGCCGCCTGCCTGGTACAGGACAATTTCACGCAGATTTTAGCGAATCAGCCCACAGGAATTTGATGTACCTGCACCACTGACATGGCTAACCGCGCATTTAGAACCTTTCCGTTTTACAACACCAGGCGCGAAACCTCCTGCGACCTTACACCGTGCGTGGGGGGGCTAAGATGCAGCGATTGAGGTCACTGACTTAGGCTCAAACCAAACATGGGCTGTCAGCTTGCAATGCTGAAAGAAGTATTTGGCTGATGTATGCCGTCTGTGTTCCTCACCAATAAAATAGACAATAAATCACACGGCGGACCCTGATTATGCACTAGCACAAGTTGCACATTAATTGTTATTATTATAACATTCTAATGAGAGTCTGGGAAAGTAATTATCCTGGCCTGGCTATTTTCTCAGCAAATGACAATAGAGATATAGTACAGTAGTATGAGGCAGAATTACCAAAGTTGCTGCCTGTTCTAACATATAACTTATTCCAACAAGAGTGATGCCAATTTAAACATTTAGGCAACCTAAAACCTTCTTTCTAAAGCAAGAAATTAAGAAATGTACTTAATTAAATGAATGAGTATGTGAATATTCTCAGCTCGGGACAAATATCATTTTAAAATTACCCACCATTCTGGCATAATTATAGCTGCATAATTATCCTTAAGCAAAATAATTACTAGAATTTTTTAATGCAGACCAGTTTCCACAGTGACAAAGCAGACATGGAGAACAGGGTGACAACAGCAAAAACCAACTCTAACTCCCAGAGACACTTCAATCTACAGAACAGCTGTCTGGTCCTGCAGCCAGACGTCATGCCGGGAAGGGCTGTCTGACCTAAGGCCCCACTTGACAACCCTTCCGCTAATCCTCTTAAATGAAGCAATTTCATCCAAAGTCTGTAGAATGCTTAGTGTAGCCGTGGCAGCTGATGATATGTCAAAACCAGTGGCCGTCAACGAAAGAAAAAAAAAATTCACCCTGGCCTCTCTAATTAAACTCTTTTAAAGTGAAGGGTGTTATCAATATTTTATCAGCTCATGACTAACTGAAAAAAACATCATTTAGCGTGAAACCTTCTGACAGATCGATCGTAGCATACATTCAAATGTGATGCATGGCAATCCACACAAGAACAGTAGATCGTATACGTTTATCACCCTGATTAAGTAGAGTAGATGTGTAGATGTGGTGAGTAGCAGAGATGCCTGTGCCTAGTGGATGCCTTGTCTTTCCATCAGTACTCTCCTGTGTAGGAGTGTGTGAATATTCCATGTGAGGTGCTGCATACTGTTTTTTTTTTATTTATTCTGGATTCATTTTGGTTTAATAAACAGTCTGTTTATGCAGTTGTGCCTCACAGTTCTGACTCATGACCTTATCCTGGCCATAACATATGTCATATGCATATGTTGTATGCATTAGTCATGATGGGCAGTGTTTTTGAATTGTTGAGCTTGTGTGAGGTGAAAGGATTTACATAACTAATAAGATAAAACAAGAAAGACATGCAATCATTAATTATACTTGCACGTTTGACATACAGACAGGCACAGGTTTAAATCATCCAGAATGACAAAGTGGTGAGCGTGAGAGCTGTCAATCATCTGGTTTTATGAAAACATCACAAAAACAAAAAGTACAGTTTGTTTCTCATTGTCAAGACACAGATACAGTTGGTACAGAAAGTATTCAGACCCTTTGCTCAGTATTGGTAGTAGCCTAGTGGGTAACACACTTGCCTATGAACCAGAAGACCCAGGTTCAAATCCCACTTACTACAATTGTGTCCCTGAGCAAGACACTTAACCCTGAGGTGCTCCAGGGGGACTGTCCCTGTAACTACTGACTGTAAGTCGCTCTGGATAAGGGCGTCTGATTAATGCTGTAAATGTAAATGTAAATGTATTTAGTAGAAGCACCCATTTGATCTAATGGAGCCATGAGTAATGAAGCCTGGATTTGGCTATCCTCTGCCATTCCTCCTCTGCCAGATCCTCTCCTTTCTTGCAGCTTGGATGGTAAATGTTGGTGGACAGCCATTTTTAGGTCTCTCCAGAGATGCTCAATTGGGTTAAAGTCAGGGTTTTGGTGGGGCCATTCAAGAACAGTCACAGAGTTGTAGTGAAGCCACTCCTTCATTATTTTAGCTGTGTGCTTAGGGTCATTGTCTTGTTGGAAGGTAAACCTTCATCCCAATCTGAGGTCCTGAGCACTCTGGAGAAGGTTTTCATTCAGGAAATCCCTGTACTTGGCCGCATTCATCTTTCTCTCGATTGCAACCAGTCGTCCCTGCAAAACACCACAACAGCATGATGCTGCCACCACCATGCCACAGTGATCTTTGGGTTATTCTTTACCTCTCTCACATGAAGGTGTAGAACCATCTCAAGAAATGAACAGCACCTGAGAATATATGAGTGTCACTGCAGGGTCTGAATACTTAGGACCATGTGATATTTCCATTTTTCTTTGTTAATAAATCTGCAAAATATAGACAATTCTGTGTTTTCTGTCAATAAGGGGTGCTGTGTGAACAAATTATTTTATCTGCAAATGGCAGCAATATAACAAAGAGTGAAACATTTAAGAGGACCTGAATACTTACCTTACCCACTGTAACTATATATTAATATAAATACGGATCATGCCTCTCCTTACACTAGTGAACAATCCCCACGCTTCACGATGCACAATTAAAAAACTAGTGCCTGATGTCATGTAGCTTGTATAATGGATTGAATACTTTTAAATTTGGGTTCTATGTGCTAATTCTGTCAGTCTGAGCTCATGCTTAATCAAAATTTAAGCGCTCCAGACCACTTTAGTTCATTGATGTGGAGGAGAAAACGGCATATTTCTGTAAATTGTTCTGTTTATTTAAATCCAAGTTTTACATGACAATTATTTTTTAACAGCAGTCATATACTATGCAAACAAATGGTGCCCGCAGCATTCTGCTGCCAATTTGACCTTGTTCACAGTGACAAAGAATACATCCAGAGTATTTAAATCAACATTCTTATAAATAACAAGGGTGCTGTTTTCCTGGTTGATGCATCCTAATGTGGGAGAATATGGAGCAGCAGGCTAATGCTTCTGGCGAAGGTTGGGGTGTCCTTCAAATATTCAGGGCTCCCGAGAAAGAAACATAAGAAAGCATGGCAAACATAGATCCCTATGAGATAGACAGACCCAAAGCCCAGAAATAGCAGCGCGAGAGCTTTACAGAGACGCAGTAATCTGAGATGTGGCCTCTGAGGAGCAGGAGATACACAGGTTCCATGAGGTTTGTGCAACTAGTCGACGTCGTCTTCCTCTGTGCGACATTCTTCCCAGCTCTCTGCAGCTCACCGGAACCGAGCTGCTGCTTGAATTTTAATGTGCTGAGGCTTAGTGGGTGCCTCAGTACGAGTGTGATTATCTGATGTGGATGCCTTGTGTTGTCTACGAAGACTGACGCTTCATGCCCCAGCAGAGACGCAGAGATCGACTGTGCCGTCGTCTCCGGGTGCATGCAGGGGTCATCCTTCTTTGCCCAGTCTCGCAAGTGAAATTATTCCTGGCTCTTCCTCCATGGGAGAAATAAGATGCATAACACTAGAACTGTTTGTGTTCAAAAAAACGCTCTTGTGCAATAGATTCTTTTAAATAATGTGCAAGGGAATAACGTCACCCGCGGCCACGGGCTGCTTTCTGTTGCCAGTTTGCAAATGACTGCGGTTTTCCTCTCAAAACGTATCAGCATCCAGTTCAGGGCTATTAAGCTCCAGTTGTTTATTGTTTCCCCCGCTATCCATTTTCTCCTGCCTGGCTTAATATTGTGCTATTTGCTTCACCAGCAGAGTAAAATGCATCTGTTGTTGTTTCTTATTAAAGTTGGGCGGCGGTTTTCTCTTCCCATCCATTTTCTGTGCGAGAGTGCCATTAGCCTTCCTTCAGTCCGTTAGATTGGCACGCCGGCAGTTGCCTCTTCTTAATGGCATCTTCCCCTCTCGTCAAGGTAAACGCGAGGAGTCTCTGCGAGAGAGGGAGTGATTATGTGCGCCGCGCGGAAGTGTTTTTGGGCGACTCTCCATTTCTCAATTTGGATCGTTGGCAGAGCCAGATTCTGCGGCCGTCCGCTGCCAGGATCGGCATGGGGAGTGAGGTGCTTTGCTCGTGTTAAGGTGGCCCTAAAGGGTTTCAGAAGAGTGCCACCCATCTGGGACCTTGCTATTCGTGGTTGTTCTTTATATAGATGACATTTTCTTTCTAAATAAAAATGCCACATAAACTGATTTTAAATGAGATCACCCATAATTAAACATTTTTCTTCCAAGACATTAATTTCTATAGTGTTTATAACCTCATAAATAGATATATGATATTATTTGGCCATTTTCACCTAATGTAGATGAAAGAGAAAAGTGGAAGTAAAGTGATTTTCATGTGATACACTGCAGCACAGCACACGGTGCACACAACGAAATGTGTCCTCACCCTTAGTGAGCAGTGGCCAGGCGCCCAGGGAGCAGTGCGTGGGGACAGGGTGCAGTATGTGGGGTACTTTGCTCTTGGCGGCTCGGGATTCAAACCGGCAACGTTCTGACTACGGGGCCGCTTCCTTAACCTCTTAGCCACCACTGGCCACCCAAAGGTGATCTTACTATATGAAAACTGAAAAGAATTGTGCAACATGTACAGCTCACACCACAACAGACACTGTATGGAATTAAATTTACTTTAGTTGGTCTAAAAGTGAAATTTTAGTAAACGCAATAATCTTCAACAGACCACAAACAGAAAATGTTTAGAGAAGGGCTTAAATAGAGTTGATCTTAATATTTTATTTTTGGTCTGAAAAAGCCATTACTTTTCACAAATTGTGTGTGCAAATAATTATATTGATTTGATTTTGTGGTTTGTATTTAATCTGTTTGATCTAGCAGTGGTGTGAACTGAAGCAACGTCATTTACCGAAATTGGAGAGATGGGCAGAATAAACCCATCAATCAAAAATATCATGTCAATATGATTTCAATAAATGGAGCAAATAGTGTATCATAATGTTAATTTTCAGAAATGCTGTCTGCAAGTGGAAAGAAACCTGACTAGAAAAATTAGACTAGAGGGTGACAGACAATGTGCAGAGTTCTGAGTATTGAATAGGCTGGTGTGAAATTGTTGCATATGCTGTTATAATGTACTTCATCATTAGAATATCAGAACTTTTGGAATTATTGTTAATATAATTAAGGGGAAATCCTTGAATTTGAGAGATTTAGTTGTCCATGTTGAGGGTTAAAAAGGGTGAAAAAACCTGTTGCTATTAGTGGATGTGTGAAGGAATAAACCAAAAACCAGAATAAACCAATAAACCAGAGATAGAATGAGATAGAGATAGAATGTTTGAGAGTATAACACACAAAAAGATGGCTTTTATTTCCCTCGGTCCCATGCGCTTCTGATGGGCTCAGATGGCCTAATTTTGCCTATGATGAATCCTTGTGTGGGATTTGAAAATCTTTTGGATTGAGATTATTCCCGTCCCTGACCTCTCAATGTACAGCCGATATAAAGACTTCATGAGGCGGAGGAAGCGGTTCAGTCATGCCAAATGCTGCAGCGTGCCAAGACAACCATGTGCCTTATACTTCTGCTAGAGCCAGACTATAACAAGCATTTGTGAGGATGCCACATTCCCTTTTTCCAGGCAATTTGCATTTGAATCTGAGGCATACTCTGGGGACCTGAAGGTGTTTAAGGGTAAGAGCCCTGAGGAATGTACTGAAAAAAAGCATTTCTGTGCCTATAAATGTGCTTGTCAAGCATTAGCATTGCTAATGGTCCTCATTTGACTTGAAAACAAACCTAGATAAAAAAAAAAAAACCTTTCTGGCACAGAAATACTAAGCTCTGACACAGGAATTCCCCAGGGTTAAAACCACCTCTTGCATGAGTAAATAATCACGTAAACAGAACAGAAAATGACATTTACATGTCTGATGTTTATTTGGGCTGATCAATAAAATCAGGCTGCATTTTAAACAGAGCAGAACTGTCTTGATCTCTTTATTCATGACAGCCGGTGTTTGAAAAAAATGGTTTGCCTGCCCAATATTTTCTCTTTTCTTTTATCTGCTTACAGTGGTCTGGTGTTCTGATCTGGAAATTGGGCACCGGTGTCAGTAAAATGCTGAACATAACCACACGGACGAATTACAACAATTTCGGATTATCAGACACAGCGTTTCTGTTGATTTTATTCTATGCTCGCTCAAAACCAGAAAAGAACAAGACGCTATGATTCTGTCTGATACTGTCTGTGCCCTTTTAATAAATGATATAATTGTAAACTGGAAATACCATACATATGGTGGACTAAGTTATTTAAAGATGTCTAGGCACAGTCTGTGTTGATAGGAGAGTATTTTTAGATTTTAGCTATTTTCTCAAATTGAACTTATACCAAAACACTATTTTCAGAACTTACACCAGGGGGATTGAACTCTGGAATAAGGATGGAGGTGCTGCTCTGAAGATTAGGCTCTTCTGTGGTGGGTCAACGCCACAAACTGATGTGATTTAGAAAAGTCCCCTGTGCTGATCTGTAGTGACACTGATCACAGATCTCACAGCAGGGCAGTTTTACAAAGCTGTGTGACTTGCACTGTAGCCTTCCATGAATAAATTAAAAAAACATCGTAATGTATGACAATTAGCAGGGTGATGGGGGTGGAGTGTTAAAAGGAGCTTTTTTGTTTTTAAAGTTTTGCCACTTGGAAATATACCAAATGTGGAAAAACACAAGTGGGAAATTTCTGCATGTGTGGAAGCGCAAGCAAAACCCTTCAAAAACAAAATGTAATCAAAGCCCCCAAAAAATTGTTGGCAGGATTTCCAGGTGGGCAGAAAATGCAATGCAGGTTGTGCACATTAAACCTGTGAACGCTGTAAAGTAATGACAACACAAACAAGCAAAAACCAAACCGAAACCATGCAGGGTGATGGAAGTTGGCTAATACTCACAGGTGACAGAACACCTGATCAATAATAAATAAATAAAAATTATATATAGTGTCAGTCATTTTTATGTAGATAAAATATTCCCGCCCTATATTTGTCTGGATTAAATTAACCCTCTCTTTATTTATGCATATTTTATTGAAGCTGAGTTACCACCAGGAATAATGTTTCATCCACACATGAAAATCATTAGATTTGATTGCCCTGGCATTATTGATTGAGAATCAAGAATATTAAACCTAGATGGCATTTTGATGGGTGCTGTGTTGCTGCTTTTAATTCAGTGCATTATGTAGAAATCAAACAAAACGCCTAATATGATACTGCGACTATAAATGATTTGTCTATACCCAAACACAAAATGTAAGACTAAATGTAGATTTACACTCCACATTTGTGTAATTTGTCTGAAATACCCGTATGAATAAAAGTCGGCAGGTTTGTTACACATCCCCAAATCCCCCAAAAGTGAAAAAAAAGCTCTGCTGACCTCAACACAACAGACACAACAACAAACCATAAAACAGGAAAGGACACTCACAAGCAGGAAATACATATATAAAAAGGAAACATTTTTGCATCCAATTAAACAAAACCCCACTTAAAACGCACATTTAAACTGTAGCCTGTACATTATCCTTGTGCACAAATATGCGGTCCTCCGCTCCACTCCTTCTGTTTGGCATGATCCAATAAGGTATAACATGAAGATCTGACTTTTTGGAATCTCTGAAATAAATTCTGGTTTCCAGTATGACATCCAAGGTTGTTATTTCAGGATGTGGAATGAAGGATTTTGCATGTTCTTCGTCTCCTTGTCTCGTTCACTGTCTTGCACCTTCAGTGTTTACCTTCAAACATTTGATTTTCCTTCAATCGACTTGATCTGATTTGCTCTGTGCTTCCGCTTCTCAATCAGAGCTTCCTTTTTTTCAAACTTGTGCTTCCACTTCTCAATGTGACCTACACAGTTCTCACTGATTTAAGCTGTATGGGCATTGATTCTAGTGTAAGCAGAATGAGACCCTTATCCCATGGTGCAATTTCCGTCTAACTCATACATCAATACATTGATGCAGTGTGCTGTGGCAGGTTCGAGACACAACCAACTGATATCCAGCATGGGTAAAATAAATTGCCCCATGTTCTCATTGTCTGTATGGAGAACGTTCAAGATCCATCTTCAGTGCCAAGATGCTTCAGTGCCTTTGGTGACACATGGCTGTCTGAGTCTGTGTGTGACCTTCAAGAACAATATAAGTGCTTGGCAAAACTAAAAATGTACATTAATATATAACATTAGAATTTTGGAGTGCTCTCTGACATAATTGTTCTTCTGCATCCCACCAAGAAAATTGCCATATTGGTCTGTTAAGCCACTGGATTGTTAAATGATGCTATAAATTTGCTGGGTGCATTTCATTATTAAGTTATTTATGTCCTTGCACTAGGTGTGTTCACCAGTCAGCTACAGCACTAAAAGCATTGCCAGGAGAAATAGATAACAGATGAATATCTCATTTGAATTAAACAGCAATTAGCCCTCTATCATTTCCTGAAGTTAAACCAAATCTAAAAATGTGAGTGAGTTTGACATGGTAATGCTAGACAACTGGGCCACAGCAGGTCCTGAGTTCCTGTCATGATCGGACTCTGACGGGAATAATCTGGTTCTGCAGTTCGAGCCATAGTTGTCAGTGTTGTGATCCTGATTGTGTGCATCTGTGTATAATTATAAATGAATGCCATTGTGTCGCCATCAGGTCATGGTCATTCTTCTGTCCTTGTACGTGCTTGTATTTCTTGTAATTAAACCCACTTTGTTGTAAGTCCATCCATCACCATGTCGCCCATGACAGTTCCGTTATTATCTAGCAAGGTTGTCCATGGAAGGAACAGGATGCAACAGGATCCGGGATGATCAAGGCTCATTAATGCACAATAATATCCTATTTGCAAAACACAGAACCCTAATGCTTGTCCTGAGAGAAATACATGGTCCTGTTTTGATATACTGTTGTTATATCTGGATTCCTTGATGACAGTGGTTTCTTTCAGGATAGTTAAAAGAGCTGCTGACTTCCACAACATATGCTGGAAAATGAAGAACCTGCATGTGGTGGACCTATACAGTATTAGTCTGATAGATTTAATGTTGTGGCTTATTTACTCTTTTTAAGCACTTAGAAAATTACAAAATTCCCAGCAGTAACAACTTAAAGTCACACATTAAACAAGCCCTATTGAAGTAATTACACTCAAAATGAGTATTAGCATGTAATTCAATGACACAGAACTGAAGCAATCCAGCAACCTCAATGAGGAGAAACCATAAAGTTACAATCGAACCCTGAATCTCCAGAAAGGATGACATTATTTGATTTGATTTGTGCAGAAGCAACATTCTGGAATACCATAGAAAATTGAGCATAGCTCTTCCATGCTAGATTTGAAATGTGTGTGAAATCAGAGGATCATGACTGAGAGGCTCCCTTGCATTCCCGTTGTGCTTTGGAAGAAGACAGTAAGAAGAAGACCTGCACGTGTCCAGGCGGAACACGAAACATTTTCAAAGCATTCCAACATGCATCTGTTGTGGGATGGAAATGCAGGGTATATTTTGAGCGGCTTTTTAAAATGGACTTTATGCAGCAACATTTGGTATGCATATTATTCATGCCCTAGACCCCTAGTTTCTGAGAAAATTCTTGAGCAGATTTTCGAGAGCGGGGCTTAAGATGTTAATTAGGAATATGACTCATGAACACAAAACAGTGAAAAATCATTTCCTGGGGGCACACTTGTGCTTGAGGAAGTGCCATATTAAAATTCCTGAGGCAGCCGCAAAGGTTTTATTTATATGTTTTGTTTTTAATTTCACAAATTATCATTGTTCGACAGTCTACTGCAAAAGAATCACAGGAGCCCTGTATTTCTAGAATCAAGACTGCTAATTTGCCACATGGGAGACTGCGGGTTCAAACAAATGATGCAACTGGGCTGCAGAATTGCACTAGAATCTGGAGAAAAAGGACTGTGCCCTTATGAAGCAAACCCACACAATGTTTATGTTAAAATGTTTTTTTTGTAAGACAAGAGAATAGCTATTCAATGCAATATAAGGCTTTAACAGCTTGCCAATAGCATATCTGTGGTGTTGGATTCTGATATTAAAAAGAAGGACGTTGTGGCTAATATGTTGTCAGTGACAGTATACAAAAGCATATCGAAGGGTTGAGAAAAGGCAGAAAAACTGTGTCAGTTCCTTGCAGTGCACTCAAAAAGTTTTTTTTAAACATATGTGTAGTCATTCATAATAACAGGCTGCGGCAGTAACACATCTAGAGTGATAGTAACACATCAAGGGTGGTAGTAGCCACTGTTGGGTGGGGCTCAGCATTGGGTGGGGCACTGAAATGGCTCGCTTCCTACCTTGATGAGCGGCCTGACCAAGTGACTTGGAAACTATCCACATCTGCGTCATGCAGACTCTCATCTGGTGTCCTTCAGGACTCAGTACCAGGGCTGTATTACTGTAACTCCCTTCTAGCAGGTCTACCTCAGACATCTGGCCTCTACAACTAATACAAAATGCAACCTTCAACTTTCCCAAATTCTCCCACACCATTCCACTGCTACGTTCCCTCCACTGGCTTCCAGTAGCTGCCCGCATCAGATTCAAAATACTGATGCTGGCCTACAAAGCCAAACATGGAGTAGCACCATCCTACCTCACAGCCCTTTTTATATCTCTCACTGACCCGCCAGTACTGCTATGAGGAAGGTATGAGGAAGACACTCATCTATGCTCTTCTCTGTCTTCTCTGTCACCCTAGGTGGTGGAATGAACTTCCCCTTGATGTCAGAAAAGCACAGTCGCTGAGTATTTTCAAACGGCATCTTAAGACCTTCCTCTTTAGGGAATGCTTAGACTAACTTGTAACTTTTTTATAGTCTGACTTATGCAAGATAAAACTGAATAAATGAATGAGTGAATAAAATGATTGTATCCATGGTTGGAGTTTTAATGAACCAGAACTGATTACTTCAATGATGGTAACATGAAAGCAAGTCGCTCTGGATAAGGGCGTCTTCCAAATGCTGTAAATGCAAATATTGGGTAAGACACTCTCCTCTGAACCAGAAAACCACAAAGTCACAGGTTCAAACCCCACTTACAACCATTGTGTCCCTGAGCAAGACACTTAACCCTGAGTGTCTCCAGGGGGTGACTGTCCATGTAACTTCTGATTGTAAGTCGCTGAGGATCAGGGTGTCAGATAAATGCCTTAAATATAAAAATAGAGTTAAAACATTTCCTCAGGCTGCTTGTTATTATTCTGCAGTTGCCTCTTGCATATGAAATAACAGTGTATGCTGTTCTTCGCAGTTAGTCACAGTTTCTCTTTATCAGTCTGATTCAAACACACTATTTTCTAAATAAATAGGGATAAAATCCTATTTAGCAGATCTAACATCAAATTGAACAAATGCAGGCTGTAAGCAATAACCATCTATTTAGAAATATTAGAATTAATATTATTAGTGCCACTGAGGAGCCACTGAGCAAAGTACCATCCCCACACACTGCTCCCCGGGCGGCTGTCATGGCTGCCCACTGCTCACCAAGGGTGATGGTTAAAAGCAGAGGACACATTTCGTTTTGTCACCGTGTGTATCACAATGACAATTACTTCACTTTCAGTTAATTAAAAATTCCACAATGCCATTATAATCAGTGTTCAAATACAGTTTCTCTAAAGATGAAATGAAAAATAACTTAAAAAATAAACTAAAGGATTTCATATTCATTAAATCATTTTATAATATAAACATCTTTGCTTGTAAGTTTTTCAGTTATAGTAAAGACCACTCCTGACCTTGTGATGTGACTGTTTAAAAAGCAGTTTTCAAGTGCAGACATGCTGATAACAAAGTGCATCACTTTAAATACTATTCTACCATATTTACATGACAAACAGCTACTTGAACAGCTATTGAATACAGTATGATATTTGAGCCGATCTTGAGGAATGAGAATAGCAGCATGGAATACCAGATTGTAGTCAGCAACAATGTGGTACTAAATGGAATCTAAATCTAAAAATAAATTGAAAAAAAGTTGAAAATATCAACTAAGATCAAACTATCTACTCATTTACTGTAGAGCTGTACAAATTTAAACATTTAAGTTGCATCAAAGAGAAGGATGTGTGGTGGTCCCACTCATATACATACACAGCACATATAGCTCTTTATAACCGACACTTCCTGCAATGTTCTCATGTACACTATTTAATTCCTCCATAACCTTTGCATTTGTCACAATTTTGTCATTAAATCAATAGTCTACAAGGAACTTGTTGAGCTTTAAGGGCAAGAAGTCAGGCCCTCAAACTCCAATGACACTGACCTTTTGTGAAATCACAAAGATATTTTTTTCTTAAAATGAAACTCCCTGAGCAATCATGGCCAAATGTAGGTCTTTTGCAGTAAATATGATGGAGTCTTAGAGCGACACCAACCAGCAAACTCTGAAGAATTGCAGCACTGTGACCCTACTGAGTCCTCCATTCTCAATGGCCTTGTCCAGTCCACAGAAAAGCTTAGCAAGAGACACTAATATGATTAATATTTGATGGAACATGGTGGAACTAACCTTTAAGGCATCAGTCAGCTAAAATACTCCCCACTGACCTTTCAATACATCTTTTCAACAACAGACTAGGTGGCTCATCCACTACTTTGATTTCTTAAAGAGCTAATAGACTCTAATAAATCTTCAAACACCTCTATACAACTGTCCATCAATGCCTAGAAAAGTCAGGACAGATTTTATTCATTCATCATGTCTATTGATACAATAAGTATTTAACTGCTGCAACTACTTACTTAGAGGACAATTGGGTAAACAATCATTTTCTCCCAAACTACAAAATTCTAAATCTAAGTCCCCTGCTTCCTTGTTCAGGTTACTGCCCAATATAAAAAAAATGCATCAGCTGGAAACATGATCTTTGTCAACTTGGTCCCAAATGCACTGCCAATGCAGATAGATTATCAGTGATTTTCATCCTGATTGGTGAACTTTAACATTGCTGAACACATCCGAAAATATACCCCGCAAACATATACCTACTCAACTTGGCTATTTTTCCTCAAGGTCTCCTGTGCCTATTTTAAGCGTCTGTTAGAAATGGGTATTTGCAGCGGCACCCTCAGTTTACAAAAGAAGAGATAATCGGTCCAACATTAAATGCGGTTCATCCTGCCAAGAGGATTAGGTTTAGCACAGTGGATACCCAGAGAAAGTACAGTCGCTTCAAGGCCTTGATTTACCAAAACTTTCAGTGGATTCACTTCAATTCGTCCAAGTTGAAATATTCATGCAATAAAATTTGACACAGTTGTCACCTTAGAAAAATTGATGATGGCCTGTAAGACCCCATGAACTCTTTAAGAAAACAAGGGGAGATGGATTACAAACACCTATGGTGCAGTAGGTACAAGTTGAGACAATGCAAATGAAACACGATTATCAGTGCAAATAAAGATCTCTATTATGTATTTTGATCTAAAAATACCACAAACCGTATTTCAGATAACGACTTCTTGTCAACACCAGCATTGGTGCTGAGATCCTCAAGATAGCGTGGGAGAAAACTGATGGGTATTGTGGTGGCTGATGACCCTGTCATCGATCTTGGCCATCTGATAAGGTGGGGCAGTGACAGGCTGTTAACCTTAAACTATGTTAGGATTAATCGTTTCCATCCTAACATGGCCGCGGCGCTCTGCAGCCTGTCAGGCGGGCCAGGGACATTGTGCTGATACTCATCCTTCCTCTGAGCTGCAGGTGCCAAAATGGCCAGGGGGAGAGCGCACTCACAGCAGAACACAATTATCAAAGCACTTGCAATGGGTTTACTTGAATTACACACCCTCCCCTGGCAATTGACTTGTCTACATGTGTATACATACGCCATGATTCTGCTCCATGTAGTCACGGCATTGATGAAATGTAGTTATTCAGTAAAAAAAGAATCTGTGGTGATGAGCTTCCTGAGCTTTTAAAGGCGATGAGCATCTTTGCTGCAAACATGACAAAAGGTTTCATTCTTTGGGCATTTATTGTGGAAATGCTGAGTAATTTGCTAATTACTGAGCTCACATTTACATAACAGAAACACTCCTGCAGATGAATGAATTCATGAGAAAATGTGAAATAATGAGGCCCCGGAGAATCGTTGGCTTATCCATTAGCTCTTACTTTCTCTTACTTTAATTAAATTTGTGCATGTACCATTACAACATGTATATACAGTAAACAGTACAGTAGGAATAGTTCAAGGACCTCAAAGTTCGAGAAAAACTCTTGCAGGAATGAAATGATCTGATGGGAACGTCTCGGTGCTACATACCACTTGACACCTTCAGAGGTCACGTGGAATCCAAGCCTATGCAATATTAGGCACAAGGTTGTAATGTTTAATGTAATGTAGTGTATGTTTTAATCTTATCAGTTAATGGAAAACTACAGAGAATTTTTTATTAGGTTTCCAACAATACCCTTTTATAACACATTCATCACTGTGTGTACTATGTGGCATTTTCTTTAATTAAGATTGGATCTGCAGGTTTTATTAAAAGCAAATAGACAAGAAAGGTGCACACAATGCTGAAAAAATAAAAAAATGTCCCACCATCAAGATAAGAAAGGGGACAGAGAGAGTTGATGACGCATCAAGCTCTCACTATTTCTGTACCCTCAGCCAGATTTTTTTTTTGTTATCTTCCGGGGTGGCAGAAGACAACTGAATTCCTTAAGACATTTTCCAAGCTTGGTTAAAAGTGTGGGTGAACCTTTCTGCTGCCCGCTGCCTCTAACTATGTTCTTTAACCTTGTTCCTGCAGACAGACATTGCCATCAGTGATATTTTCTCAAGATCTCTGACGACGCCCTGCGAGAAGGTGTTTGGGCTCAAAAAACAGAGCTGAAGGTATTTTTGGGCCAACGAGTGTGAATGTTTTTCAGCTTCGGTTCTTCCTCCTGCTCTCCCTCATGACGCTGCGGGAGCCAATTTGAGTTGTGTTGTCTGTACGTATTTATTTGTGGCACTGAACTGTAGACAAAAAAGGAGTAATGCCCAATTATTGTATGCTAATTGTTTTTTTCCATGTGCACCACCATTCATTCAGTTAATTAACTGATTTGGACATAAGCGATCATGAACAGATTGTAATTGTGTTTAATAATAGCTTTAATAAGATAAGCTATTAATGGAAATAATATGTTTGGGTTAAGTGAAGTGAGACATCCTATCAGCATTTAATGAATGATGAACTTCACTCTGAAAATAAAGCAGAATACAGAAGTGCATGAGGGGAAAAGAGACACTTTTAATATTCTGGACCATCCTTGTGTGTGGGTTCACTAAATGTGCCATTACCAGGTTTCTGGGAAGACTTCTGTCTGTCTTGCTAGTGTGAAGGGATTTTATTGTGTCAAACCAGTTGTACTCATGAGAAATTACTGGAATTAAATAGTGATGGCAAATTACTCTGCAAAAGCAAAAGTTGTTTTTATGGAGAGGGAAGGTTTCTAGGATGATGACTGGCTGGATTGTCTGTAATTTTTACTGCAAACATTGTTGCACAACACTGATTGCATGCATTTGCAATGTGGCAGCTTCCTCTGAAATAACACAGCTATCAACACATTGCTGTTTAATCTGGAGTAACTCTGTAATTACAGTCAACATCAATCATAGGATTAGGGTTAGGCCTAATACATGGCTTTCACACTGCAATCCATGATTTGCATAGGTTTACTGGTTACTGGTAGTTTGCTGGCTGGTTTACTAATTCATGCAGATGCAGATTTATACCAGGAGATTATTATATGGTGGGGTCGTTTCCGGTGACTCTGTAAGGTGTGGGAATATAATCAATCAGACTGGAGGGGATTAGACACCAATGTTAAATATGAAGGGGCTAATGAGCAAGTGATGTACTCCAAGGTCATTTATTTTAGGGCCACAGGAAGGACGGAAGGAAGCATTCAGCAGCCCTTCACATACCCATGAATTTCTTTGTCTAATTCCAGGGAATGCAACACAACCCAGCCCGCACACAGGCTGCACCACTTCATTGGCTGTGGCACTGTGGAATAACACAGAAGGTGACTTTCCCTTTCATTGCGGTGACACGCTGAGAGGGGCCGGCAGAGGTAAGTTGAGCGGAGGAGGTTATTGATTGACTTGAGGCAGCCATTCTTCAACTCCCCCTGTCACTGTTGTCCAGTTGCTTCCTTTTCCTTCAGGAGTGGTGATCATCCCCAGGCCTCTCGGTGGGCCTGCACCGCTCATTTAACTTCATTACTATGGCTGACAGCCAGCAAGTGAACAAACAGCGCCTGACCTGATCCCATCACCCGGAGTCCCCCTTTCTTCCCCTTATCCCTCCTCTCACTCCGTTTGGTTATTCACTGTCTGTCTCCCCTGCAGTCAATTGCTCAATTACATTGATAACAGGCTGACAAGGCACAGCAGAGAGTCCAGCAACAATGTCCCCCTCCATCCGAACGCACCACACTATTTTATGCCGCCAAGGTCACCTCTCCTGCAGACAGCCCTGCTGCCAGGTAAAGAACCAAGGAAATGAAAGGAAAGGAAAGGAAATGATTACTCTCGGTGTTTATACCTGACTTTCCAGATAAAGGAAGGGTATGTAGGACACTGGAGATGGTCTGGTAATGTTTACATGAAAAGCCCTAAAGCAAGTTATATGGTATAAAAAAGGTTTCAGGATCAAGTACTTTATCTGAAACCCTTGCTAAATTATAGAGCTTTGTGGAATTTGATTTCTGTCAATGGTGCCTCTCAAGCACAACAATATACAATATAGTCTAAATATAATATAGTCTTAAACACAGAAAATACAAAGAATACAGAAAAAATTCTTTCAACTCACTGTTCTCTGTGTTCATTACCTCAGGCTCCTAATGTTTTTATTACTGATATGAAATGATTGCCAGGAATATCCACAATAACAATGTAATTTTTATTATATTACAGGACATTTTACAACACGCAATTTTCAGAAGTGTGCCTTTTGGTTGCACTATTTATAAACTGATACTATCAGTGGGGCTAGTGCTAGTGTGGGAAGAAAAGAAACTAACACATTTTTTTTATGTGGTATGTAATTATTTCTGTCACCCAGAACATGATGATGGTGTAAACAGAGTTTAAAATGATTGCCATCTTGCACGCATGTTCGTCCTCATTCTTTCTGGATTCTGATTCACAATGTTCACACAAAATGTGGTGTTTTTTTCTTACGTCTGTATCGGAACTGAAATCAATTGTAACTTGGGTTAATAATAAAAGTAAGGAAGTGAAAGCACCCAGTCCAGCCCTCCGTTTGGTGCAAAAGGGTGATAACAGGAAGTTATGTTCTCAAACGTAAAGTACCTGCTTACTTACACAGCTATAAACTGCATGGTGTAGACAGGCCTATAAATTAGTTCCACATTTCAGTATACAGTGGCACTACATTAACACTACCTTCACTGCCTTCTGCACTAATGATTAAATGTAGAAAACACAATATTCATCCACAGGAAAAAAAAAACAAACAGGAAGGGGAACATATTGTATCTGCCGGACGAATTAAAAAATTTGGTTACTAGGACACAAGGAATCTTGCACTTTCCCCAATGTTATAGCACACAAGTCATTAGAGAGATCGTCAGCACAAGGATTACAGTGCCTTGCCTGCCCCTCTTGCATAATTAAGATGCTTAATTAAGACAGTTTTGATATCTGTTATAGCACATGTTGCATTTCATGTGGTGAATGCAACATTCTCGAGACTAGTGGCAAAATACTTAATGCACAAATAATGTATGTCCTGAATTAATATCATTTACACGCTACAACCATTCACTGTGTCACGACTACGGACTTACGGGGGAAGGAAGCGCAGAGGTTTGACATTCTGGGAAGGGGGTTTTATTAATAAACAATAAATAAATACAAATAAGCAAATGGCGCAGTGGCCAAGAATCGGAAATAAAGAGGAATCAACTTAAACTTGCCCGCAGGCGTGTGGCGATTGCCAGAACTGAACATACACAACCGTGCACTAACGTCCACGAAAATGCCGTCCCTTCTGAAGGGGCGGAAAAGTCCGGCCTTTATGCGCCGTCAGGATTGGCCACCGGTGATAAGCACAGCTGCAGTCAATCCTGACACACTGGGAGTCACTGGAAAGAGGTTTTCTTCATAAACGTTTTAAGTACTTATACAAAACCTAAAAAACAATTAGGAGCCAATGTTGTTTTTGCTGTTTCATTATTATATTAGATTAGATTAGATGCCTAAATTGTTACTATAAGTACAGTTAGATAACCTTTCAGCCAAACCAGCAGATGCACATAAAAGTTCTGTACATAAAAATATAAGTAATATTAAATGAAAGTACAAGTCTAAAAGATTTCCAATATAAAGTAAGCATTCATAATATCATTATCATTGCTATGTAGATATAAAGGAAATTTGAGGATGATAATATTTGTGTCCTTCATCCCTCCATCCATCCATCCAACAACCATCCATAAAATAAAAAGATTTAAGCTTAGTCATGATTTCACTGTTAGAGCATCCAGTAACTGTTAATTACAGTGCATTGTGATTGACATGCAAGGTTTGCATGTAATTAAGGGTATTGTGGCGAACCCATTTTCTCTGAAGAGTGCATTCCAACAGCGCTTTGTGTTCCGCTGGGTAATAAAGAGTAAACATTTTTGTTCATGACATTTTCATAAGCTTCACAACCCGAGTAAGAATAACAAGAAAAAATTAAAGTCAAAAATGCATTAGGGAAATTTTATACGCTCAAAATAGGCAAAGCGGCAAAACTGCTGTCGAGTAAAAATTGAGGAAGGCAAGTCATTTTTTGCTTTTAAAATTTAATTTTGCACTAAAGGCACTATAACACATAATACACTACTCAGTATTAAGTTAATAACCCAGACAGGTACATTACATATTCATCTGTCTTTAACAATAAATAAAGTTCATAAACATAAGGACCTGTTTACCTTAGTGGTTGGCTGAATTAAAATCACTATGATGTATGTAATTGGAACAAGTCACACTGGAAATGGTCCCATTCTGTAGACTTTTGTTATTGAAGATTAAGTTGTGATTTGTACAGAGATTACTTACAATAATTTCAAGCTTTGCAGCTGGTTTTCATCACATAACTGGATGAGCAAGGAATACAGATTAAATAATGGGCATGTTGTGCACAGTTTTATTCCAGTGTTCACAAAATGGCTGGAAAAAGGAAAACGGACCAACGGTTGGAATATCAGAAGACTATTAATGGTCCTAAAACATTTTTTACGCCACTGGCTGTACTGTGATGACATTAGGCCCTAGCAGCATTTCCTATTACACAGGCATTACACTGTGGCATTGGCATTACAGATTTCCTGCTCACCATGACCGCATTTTTTCTGAAGGTGCGTCTACATGCATGCAAAATTTCACATTTTGCACAGTTCTTATATTACTAGGCAAATGCATTATGTTGTTGTTTTGAATATGTGTAATGCACTATGACAAATCTGCTTGCTAATACTTAGAATTTGGGATTTAAAGAAGAACATTATGAGCTGGACTCTCCGTTTCCTGTATAATTGCTTCTATCCAGCTCCAATTCCAACGCTGTCACAGTTCTGTATGTGAGCAGTGGGATAGTGGATAATTTAGAGAGGGGGAAAGTGCTATTCGTCTAGGAGGAAGAATTATGCATTGCACTACATTTTCCATAAATATTCAGAGATATTTAGATGCAGAAATAACTGAGTCTCTCTTTCAATTGTCTGGCAGTGTGTGTGGAGTTTTGTCCTCTGTAAATATGGAAACATCATGTGAAAACTACGAAGCACACACTGTGCCTAGTTCTGCATCATATGCAGAGCAATTCCTGGACATTATGACTCATAATGCAATGACCTTCAATATTTAGCAGTTGGCAGCTGACAGGCATCCTTTGGCATCTGCAAACGTGGATGCTGAAAAAAGGCTGAGAGTTACGTCACCAGACCATGTGAATGTTCCTTCCTCAGACTTCCTTGCTCGCACCTATGGTTATTCAGCTATACATGTCAGCACTGAAGCTCAGCAACACATAAAACCTGACACTTCATGCTGAAATGGTACTGTGAACACTGGTGCTGTAGTTGCCATTTCTGCAGGTTGGGTCTCAACAATACATCCCTCTTCTAGCCAGAATATAAGCCTTGCCTTATTGAAATAAAGAACTTAACTCTCAGCTGTAATGGCTCATTGGTATTCAGCACCACTACATGAAGCTCCTGTGAATGTGAAAACAAGTTGTCAGGTGTGCATGGTAACTAATTATGAGTCTAAAGATTTATATCACCCCGTTGTGGCCTCCAAAACCTATTAATGCATATTACGATAAACAAAAAGGAACAAACTGCGATGTGCAGCTAAATTTAATTCCAACTAATCTTAATATATGAACACATAAAAAATATACTGACAAAACAGCGGAACAATACATTATTGTATAGAGTAATCAATCAATTAATCACACTTTTTTAAATGAATCAATTGTGATGAAAAAACGATACACAAAAGATATTTTCTGAAATAGCTCAAAATGTGTTGCGCTATTGTCTGGGCTTCATTGTAATATCCATTTTGCATCCCTGTCATAGGTCAGACACTACATGGGAACTAAAATACAGCTGCTTTAATTGTGTTATTTTAATGCAAAAACTATTTATAAATGACTTGTTCTGATTAATAAGTTAATTTTGACGGCCATAATATGAATTTTTCATAACACCCCTGCATTTTAACCTTGTCAATAAAATTTTTTGTAAATGACTGTTGTCTTGTAAATGTTGACACACAATGTGCCTTTAGTGCAAATTTAGAGAAAATAAATTCATTGAATTTGGATTACAAAACCATTTCATTTCACATTTCAAATAATGTGGACAAGATGGGCTTTAAATCCTTCAAATATTTGACTCCACATCACACTTACATGAAAAAAAAGATGTTCAACACATACTGTGTTTTGCTTTGTAAGAGTTTTTGCTCCAAAGGCAAAAATGACTTGGTGAGCTGAATTCATTTGAGGTCAGAGCGTCCATCTGCAGATTAGTTCCTTCGGAACTGTGGAGAAAAGGCCTGTGGATTTGATTAGTGAGAACTTGCCCTTCTCAGCACAGTTGCAGGAAAACTCCCATTGTAGTTGCAGGCAAACAAGCTGCGGAGAGCAGCGAAGCACCATCTTCCCGCAGCAACAGTGAATGTATTCAGGGTGCAGCACCCCTGTGTGCCAGAGATGGAACTGAAATGTGGGGGATGGGGTTTGTGTGTGTGTGTGTGTGTGTGTGTGTGTGTGTGTGTGTTTGGGGGGGGGTTAAATGCAGAGGTTCAATTTCAGTTTGTCTGAAATCTCCTCAGCAAACAAAGCTTTGAGCTCAAGTCTCAGCAGCTGCCTTAAAATAAGGAATAAGGGTAAGGAATCCCGTCTGGTCCTGTCAAACGTCTACAGATTCACTGCTAAGTCATGAAAGATATTCTTCCCTGAACCTTGCCAGCATATGGTGGCATGTGTGTCTGTGGGAACGTGTTGGCTCGACACCACACCTGTGCCTCAGCTCATGCACAGATGGCCCAGTTTTCTGCAAAATTCCCGTTAACTGAGAATCATTCAGTGATGCGGTGAAGTATCTCCGATCCATAACACCATCGCCTTTATACTCTTGTTTCAGCGTTCCTTCTGTTGAATAAAATATGGGGATTATGACATTCTGATTCAACACTGCTTTCAGCCTTAAAGCTTTACCACATTTTCAGCCCTTTCAACTTTGTAATCATATTTAATAATATATCGAATGTGACTAGATGTTTTAAGGTTGTGCATTTTTTTATTCCCTCCAGTGACAAGTTAGACCAGAGAAATAATGATTATATAAGGAGGCTTATTAAAAGTGGAAATACGGAAAAGTTTTATGCCATTAACTGTGTGACATGAACATATTCAAATAGAAAATGACAAATCATTGCCACTCTCCATTGTGCTGAGAGCGCTGCTCTCTGATTGTAAATTCCCTGTTGTTTGGCTGTATGTTTTTGCTGTTGTATGGCAAGATTGCAGTAAGATATAATCTAAATGATCAAATGAATTCTTATAGAATTCTGTATTTATTTCTTTAACAACATTCGTGTGTTTCCCACTGTGCCTATGAGTGTTTGTTCTTAATTGAAATTGAGGAATGAGATTGAGGAATGAGAACATTATGATCTAAAAATAATAAAATCCAAGTTCAAACAAAACAGAACAAAGAACGGAAATGTTAAGGAACAATCTTGAATCCAATGTTTGCGAGCTATGGAATGTGCGAATGTGAAGCTGAAATGCATCCCAGGATCCCCCAGTAGACACAGACAACCAGACAACCAATTGTACTTTACAAAGTTCTATGGAAGACTTGATGTCCCTCTCCAAAGACCTCTTCACAAAAACACGCGGCAAAGCTTAAAATTGAAAATGCCAAAAAATTAGGGTTTGTTTAGAGTTCTGTGCTGGTTGAACGCAGCTTTACCACAATACGCATTTTATTCAGTTTGAGATGTACTTGAAGAGCCAATAGGTCCATTTTGACAATGAGTCCAAAGTGTTTTCTAATGAAACGTAGAAATTTAGAATTGTCCAGTTTACCATACATGCAGTTTGCATGTATATTTGTCATGATCCAGACCGGTAGGGGTTACTCCGGATCCGGAGTTCGGACCGGAGTTTCATGTTCGTCTCGTGTAATGTTCCCTGATCGTGTTCACCTGTCCATGTTTCCCCTGGCGATTCCGGAGGCGGGGAGTACCGACGAGTTCATGCGGCCGGACCTCAATGGCCTACGAAAGCTACCGTGGGGTCGAGGAGACCGGTCGCGCAGTTCAGGTGCTCCCAGCGTTAACCGAGACGAGGAGGCCGGCGGATTTTCCAGCGGGGCATGCCGGAGATGGACCAGAGTGACTGGTGCCTGCTGACGCCGGACAGGATGCCGGTCCCCCACGGACAAGCCATGCTTTGGCCCGGGCCTGACGCCACCGGTGCAGGACAGCCACCACTCGTCCATATGCACTTCCTCCCCCCTTTTCATGGACCGTTTTGTGGGGCACCTCCGGAGGTTGTGCCTTTGGGGGGGGTACTGTAATGATCCAGACCAGCAGGGGTTACTCCGGATCCGGAGTTCGGACCGGAGTTTCATGTTAGTCCTGTTTTATGATCCCTGATCGTGTTCACCTGGTGTATATTTATATAATTGTATAAAGCTATCCTGTTCGTGTCTATTCGCCGTCGGGACATTGCGTGTTGATGTTCCCCTGTCTCATGTCATGTATTAAACCCCTGTTGTGTGAAGTTGTGCGTATGCGTCCCCCTTCATCGCCATGTCCAGCCCAATGTGACAATATTCATCTTACACATATTTTATTCACATTTAACAAACATTCTTGTCCAGCGCAACATTTATCAGGGTTTCGATCTACATAACGGATATTCATACTTGAAAAGTTTGGATTTTCTTTTAAATAAATTGCTTATTCCTGCACTGTTTCCGCATATCACAACCTAAAAAGGAATGTTTCAAAATGATTATAAGAAAATAACTGACTGACCCAGCATAAAGAGTTACAGGATTTTGGTTGCCCTAATGGCCCAGAAAACATATTGATGAGAAACAATAAAGTCCATAAATGGTTTTCATTTTGAATAATTTTTTCTCCTTTTCTCATGGGTAATGAATATGAAGGTAATTTGAACAAGGCTCAGAAATATTCCACCTAATACTCTGCTATCAGCTGGAATTTGCTTTGCTGTGAGCGGCGCAGGGATCGATGCATGTGGGGCTGCGAGTAAACAGATTAGGGCGGGCAGGAGCGACTCGCATATAATTGAAGGTTCCCGCGGTGGCAAGCGCATTTCCAATAAATGTCACCTAATGTCCAGAGCCCCTCTGTCCCCTGACCAAGGATTATTCTCTCCTGTTGTGCTCCCCCCACAACCCTGAACTAACCCCCTTCCCTAAATATTTATAACATTTACAGTACATTACCCGATGCCACAGAGCGAGACAGGAAAAATAAAAAAAGTCTCCCAAGGCCTAAGGGCTGTGTGCTCAAATTGTAGCCATGGTGGTGTTCATGTTTATGAATTATGCACTCAGGCCACTCTCAAAACCAGCCCCATTCTGTTTTAATGCTGGAACGAGTCCCCAGTCCGTCATACAGGACAAACACAGTCTGCACATTGTTTTAGAACCAAAGCAAACAGGCAGCATCAGCACAGACACACAACTCTGATCTACATGGTGTTTCCAAATCCTGCTCCAGAAAGTTTTCATTTCTATCCAAACTGTTAAAATCCTCCCAGACTCATCAAGCAAGGTCATTAGGAAGTATCCGAACCTGATTATGGAGGGCCAGAAAGAACATTTTCTTTCTGTGGTGGTCCTGTAGGCACAGGATTGAGAAGCTTTACATCAAAGTGAAAAGTAAAGATCCAACAGTCAGGGTGAAAAAAATCCTTATGCTTCATGTTGGTAATAGGAACAGTGACAGCAGTGCCTCATAATCTGAAAGATTGCTGGACGATGGAATGATGTC
Source organism: Denticeps clupeoides (assembly GCF_900700375.1). NCBI lineage: Eukaryota > Metazoa > Chordata > Actinopteri > Clupeiformes > Denticipitidae > Denticeps > Denticeps clupeoides. The sequence continues at coordinate 29,147,759 of NC_041711.1, read as the reverse complement.
TTCAGGCTGCACTTTAGATCCTGCTGACTTTTGACATCTCTAAGTTCTGTGTGGTCTACTGAGGGAAAAGTAAAGCAGCATGTGGTTCCAAAGTGGCTGGGCAGGTACTGTTACCTGTGCTTTTTTTAAAGCTTACCCTTGGTAATATAGGACTACACAGGCAAGCATCTTCCTGGCTGGGTGCATCTAAAAGTAAGAAATAAATACGAGTGTTTTCTTGATGTCTGAGGGAAGGGCACCTCTGCGGTGTAGCGTAGGGTGATGGATGGCCTATGCATTCAAAGGAGTGTGAGTGTTAAATTAATATGGGGAAAATAGCACTTATGCTCTGAGTGAGAAAACCTGGCATGCCGTTATGGAAGCCAAGCAAAAAAGACATTTATTACTGGGATGTGACACTTTCCAGCTCTTGTCTCTGCTGCGTTTTTCATTAACAAATGCTCATACCATTCATATGTCATCCAGATAAATAAAGGCACAAGAGGGATGAATAATTGAGCGATGAAAAAGTGTGAGACGTTCAAATAAATATTCCTTTTTTTTTTGTCAATGATTAAGTTCAAAGCCGCTAGATGAGTTTTGTACCACCTCATCTGTGGCGCACGAGCAGTCTTCCACTTTCTGCACCTTGTCTCAGATTTAGCAATAAATCAAATTAAAAATATATATCTGCAAAAAAAGTGGCTGGTGTCTTATGCATATTTATTTGTTTGCTGTGCTTTCTGGTTTAAAGTTTAAATGAGATGATTAAAGGGCTGCTGCTTTATTGACTGCCATGCTTGCTTAAGGTAGAGTCGTCCCCAGCGGACACATCCATCATTAATGGACGGAAGGCTGTGGAAAGCTCTGACCCTGACATGACCTACAGCATGCACTGTGTAAGCATGCATAATCATATGACAATGCATCTGTCACCGTCTTCTGTCTCCAAAAACACATAAATAACCAAGACTATGTGCCTTTAAGCAACATGTGCAATATGCCCTGCAAAGTGAGTGGCATCTGGCCAGGTTTTAATGAAATGAGGGACACAGGACAGGAACATGTGACTGCACTGGGTCCTCCACTGTAGTTCTGCTGCACCAGCAGTGCACTCCACATCTCCTGTCTCTTCCCATTGTTCATCTGTCACCTTTCCCCCCTCTGCACCCATAACCATGTTTGCGCATTGATTTGTCACTCTGACACCACCAGCAAGGAAAGGAAGTCCTGTCCTTGCAGTCAAATTGTGCAACAGCACGTTCAGGTGCACTGCACTGAAACCTTTCCTCAGTAGGAAAATATCACTGCTGTGATCGATGATTCAAATACCACAAATCTTTATGCCTTTTCTGTGGGGGCGAGAGAGGTGCTGATGACACAGACTGTCAGAGGCAAGGCTGCTATGGTTTCAGCCGGAATATTATCATCTTAACACCATTACTAAACGCAGGTACATCCATCATATTGATCAGAAAGAAACCACTGACCAAGGGCTTCCAACTGAGTTCCAGAGTTTTTGTTTCATGTATTATATGATATTTTATTACAATTTATATCATATATGAAGATATGATATAAATTGGTATATTTTTAGGGCTGTTAATCAATTAAATTTTGAATGATTGGTAATGCATTAATTAGACTAATGTGACGCATGTTTACAAATATGGGAAAGGGACTGGGTTGTGGAATGATGGGGTGATGATCTGGTCATTGATTAAAATCAAACTGGTTCAAAATTCAGCTGTTATAATTGTGTTAGTTTGTAATTAATTAAATGTTTACAAACAAATCGTTCTGATTAACGCATTAATTTCACCAGCCCTACTATATACTACAGTCTAGTATTATGCATTTAGTGATTAGTACAGGCAGCTCAGGTTCATGCCTCTGGCCTGGCTATGCATCTTAATCGTTAGGAATACGATTGGTTGTTGCTCATGTAAAATGAGCCAATTAACTAAACTTGTTATAGCTAGAGACAGTAGGCCATCCACAGTTCTTCCCTCATTACTGGACAAGTAGGAACACATAGTTATTCTGTATTGATTCTGGACATATCAATAGTGCTGGTAATTGGCTTGTTATGACTGGATGAAAATTGGTACTGTTTGAGACTGAGAACAAAGAAATAGGGGTAACTGATTTGTGAGCAAAACAAAGTTTTCTGGTTCTCATTGTACCTTTTTAGAATGTTCTGTAAAATTGCAGCCTGTTTCACTGTCAGATAGACAAGAAGAAAATATTTATTTTTTGTGTTTATTTACATTTACAGCATTTATCAGACGCCCTTATCCAGAGCGACTTACAAACAGTAGTTACAGGGAGAGTCTAAATGTCTTGCTCAGGAACACAATGGTAGTAAATGGGATTTGAACCTGGGTCTTCTGGTTCATAGGTGAGTGTGTTACCCACTAGGTTACTACCACCACATCAAGTTTATTTCTTGATGACAGGGTGGTTGTGGCCTAGTGAGAAATACACTTAAGTCACAGGTTCAAACCAATCCTTAGTTTCTCCAGTGGGACTGTCCCTGTAAAAACTGATTGTAAGATGCTCTCGATAAGTAAATGCAAAGGCTAATTTATTCAACCCCACAAAATCATTGTCACTAGAAACAGAGATCTTTGGTAAAACTTTTTTCCATAGATCTTTGTACATACAGTAAAAAGTATCCTCGGAGCAGTTACTGGACAGTATAACTTTGTACAAAGCTTTTATGGGTGTTTCTTCATTTTGCTTACATTTACATTTACATTTACAGCATTTGGCAGACGCCCTTATCCAGAGCGACTTACAACGTGCTTTCAAGTTACCATCGATGAAGAGATCAATTCCGGTTCACTAGGACCCCAACCATGAATACATCTATTTAGTTCACTCTGTTGTAGATTCTGTACACAAAGTTCGACAACAAGAAAATTACAATTTAATCTAAGTATTCTTTAAAGAGGAAGGTCTTGAGCTTTCGTTTGAAGGTGCTCAGTGACTGAGCTGTTCTGACCTCGAGGGGAAGTTCATTCCACCACCGAGGGGCCAAGATGGAGAAAAGTCTGGATGAATGTTTTCCTTTTACCTTCAGAGATGGAGGGACCAGGCGAGCAGTACTGGAGGCTCGGAGTATACAAGGTGCAGTGTGAGGTGTAATAAGGGCTGTGAGGTAGGATGGTGCTGCTCCATGTTTGGCTTTGTAGGCCAGCATCAGTATTTTGAACCTGATGCGTGCAGCTACTGGGAGCCAGTGAAGGGAACGTAGCAGAGGGGTGGTATGGGAGAATTTGGGGAGGTTGAAGATCAGTCGTGCTGCTGCATTTTGTATGAGTTGAAGAGGTCTGATGGTACATAGTGGTAGACCAGCTAGAAGGGAGTTACAGTAGTCCAGTCGTGAGATTACTAAGGACTGAACCAGTAGTTGGGTGGCCTGGGTTGACAGATAAGGGCGAATTCGTCTGATATTGTAGAGAAGGAATCTACATGAGCGGGAAAGATTGCTGATGTGAGTTGAGAAGGAGAGTTGGTTGTCTATTGTTACCCCAAGGTTGCGGGCTGTTGCAGAAGGAGAGAGCTGCGAGTTGTCTAGGTAAATAGCAAGATCCTGATGTGGTGAAGAATCTGCTGGAATGAATATTAGTTCAGTTTTGGTGGGATTGAGTTGGAGGTGATGGGCTGCCATCCAAGACGAGATGTCGGTTAGACATGCAGAGATTTTGGAAGCAGCATGAAGATCAGAGGGAGGAAAGGAGAAGAGGAGTTGTGTGTCGTCAGCATAGCAGTGGTAGGATAATCCATGTGAGGAAATGACCTCACCAAGTGATCTCGTGTAGAGGGAGAAAAGGAGAGGACCTAGCACCGAGCCTTGAGGGACACCAGTGGAGAGTCTACGTGAGGTAGAGGTGGATCCTTTCCAAGTCACTTGGTAAGATCGCTCATCAAGGTAGGAAGCAAACCACTGCCATGCTGAGCCCCGAATTCCAAGCCTCTTCAGGATTGCCAAGAGAGTCTTGTGATTAACAGTGTCAAATGCAGCAGATAGGTCAAGGAGAATAAGAACTGCTTTCACTGGGGAAAACTGCATGGTTCACATGTGCATTGAAATAATAACTGTGGTGGTCACACTAAAGACACATGAAGGAGATTCAGTCTGAGGCCATGACAGTGAAATATTGCATTTTGTCAACAAAATCGTCTGATTGAGTGGTGTTTGACATCTGTAGTCACTGTACTCATAAAATATAATAACTGTGCTGTGTTATAAAGAGAAGCTGTCTCTGGTGATGATTCCTAAGGATTAAACCACCTTTTTTTTTTGCTTGGTTCAAGACAGTGAGGTGTTACATACACAATTTGGGTTTAGTTTAATTAGTTTTAATGGATATCATATTAAAAAATATTATACTAATTATACATTAATATGCATGAAATGGACTATGAATTATTAACACCAGGAAACAGGATGTGCTATTGAAAGGTCATCATTTTAGCATCAAACCCAACCCTCAGGTGCACCAGGGATGGCTGAGTGCACATATTTTAAAGAAATATTCCGAGGTGGAAGAGTTCAGGCTCAGGATGGATGGGCACCACTGTTTATGCTGCAAACATAAAGTGCCGATTTCACTAATTAGTGCCTACTGGCTGTAGAATGGTGCTAATGAGCACATCCAGGTGACTGGAACAGACACAAGGGGACAGCTTTCCGAAGCCACACCTTCCACCCCCCCCACCTCGCCCGAATTACTTTATAAAGCACAGAAAGTTAAACGAACACATGCTGCCCTCACTTTGTCCACCACCTTGTCTTTTCTGCCAAGTCCTGAGTGGCTGTTGAAATTAAACACCTTCCGTGAACTCTATCTAGTTATTAGGAGAGTGGTCTGAATTGAAGGACTGTTATTTATCTGACTGTGCTGAGTAAGGGAAAAGAGTAAGAGGTGGTCTGTCGCTGCATGAATAAAGAGGATAAAAAGACTCTGTGGCAAGCGCCCTAATGCATTCTATCACAACAATGAAACTGCGCAAGGGAGAGAAAATGAATGTGCAAAGGTGCATTTTTATTTAATCTTTCTAAAATAAAATTATGACCTGGGGTTTGGCACAGCTTTTTTAAAAAAAGTGCACAGAGTAAGCAGAAATAGACACAATGCTCTTCCTGTCTGTACGGCAAGGATGTGTGGGGTGTCTCCTGCACTTTTTAATTAAGAAGTGAGCGAGAATTGTATGGGTAATGAGTAAAGACTGTTAGACTGTTATTTCCTCTACATTATGCATGCCGGTTTTTATAGATGTTTATGCTGTTAGGGCAAATTTAAAAAGTCCATCTGCCAGAACATGCTGCCTTTTGATTTTACATTAAAGTTCGTACACCTCTGCGCAGATGACAGCTGTGGCTGGAGGCTTGTTTTGTTGTCCAGTCCTCCCATTCTTGTTTAAATTTGACCTGTAAATGAACTCTTTGCAAATTGTTCACAGAGACCTCAAGTTCAGAGAGGACCATTCACTTTGACTAATGGATAAATGGAAGGGTGGTAGTATGAAACGAAGCCACAGGTTCAAACCCCACTTACTACCATTGTGTCCCTGAGCAAGACACTTAACCCTGAGTTGCTCCATGATGTCTGTCCCTGTAACTACTGATTGTAAGTTGCGTCTGATCAACGCTGTAAAAGTAAACTGATTTGAAAATGGTGGTCAAAGGTCAAGGTCTCTGTTGTCAGGGGGAACAGTGAGGTACTAGTAATTCTAGTAATGGGGCAGTGGTGGCCTAGCGGTTAAGGAAGCGGCCCCGTAATCAGAAGGTTGCCGGTTCGAATCCCGATCCGCCAAGGTACCACTGAGGTGCCACTGAGCAAAGCACCGTCCCCACACACTGCTCCCCGGGCGCCGGTCATGGCTGCCCACTGCTCACTCAGGGTGATGGGTTAAATGCAGAGGACAAATTTCACTGTGTGCACCGTGTGCTGTGCTGCAGTGTATCACATGTGAAAATCACTTCACTTAATTCTAATTTTACTTCATCTTAATTTAATTTGTTTATTTATAAAACACCATATAATACTTCATCAGTTATGCTGAACAGGCAATATATTTCTCAAATAATAAAGAAAAACTTAAATATGTGAAAGTATTTTACAGAAAACTGTGTACAATTTGTAAAATAATAAAAAATAAGACTAAAAATAAGTGGGACCCTGCAGGGATTTAATAAAAAAATGAATCTGCACCAAATTATTGTACAGTCCTCATGCAGTCTTTCCACCCCAGACAATGAAAAAGTTAAAAGAAATCAGTATTCAAGTCCATGGTGAGTGTAAAGTTATGTTCTCATCCATGTCATTCCTGTTACCTGTGATGTCACATAAACAAAGCTGCTTATTTTATCCATTTTGTAAATCAGCTACCAGCTTTTTCAGGCTAATATATTTACAGGTTTATATTTGAGCTGCATGTAGAAACACACTCAAACACATGGGGATTACGAAACTCCTCACATATTCACCTGGCCTCAATTCAGAAACGCTACCTCAAATTACTTTATGAGAATTTTTTTAAGGTGTCTATTGAACAGATGCCCCATGATGCTTTGCTGCACTTGAACTTTAAATATGACCCAATTTTCCTCCTGTTTTTCACTTTAACTAGATGATCCTGTCTGGTTTGATGTTTATGTTTTCAAAGGATATGAATCATCTGAACAAGCAATAAAATCAGGCAGAGTACACTGGCACCTCCCAGCTAATTTTCTGATTACAATAGTCTGCAAAAGACATTGCAAACAACATTTCTGCCTCATGTCCGCGCCTCATCATATCGTATTGTCACATAATAAGGTTTTATAAAAGCTTATTGAATAAAACAATTGAAAAACGTGATGCTCATTGGACATTGCACCATACCTGGACTCCTTTAGAATGTAGGTCCTATTAGAAATGCACGCCAGAGGATTTTTCCTTTACAAATTGGTTTGGGACGCAACAATCTGCTGACTTCATCTATCACCGGGTTACGGAGATTGAATATGGATGCTCTGTATGATCTCATTTATCCCCCTGCCTTATGGATGGATGTATGTTCTGAGGAAATGAGCTTTTGTGGAGTAAATGAGAGAAAGAGTGGGAAGAGAGAGAAATATGAGCGAGGGAGGCAGCGGCAAATGTGACAATTTGTTCGGAGAGAAATGATATTCTGTCTTGGTTTATCTCCAAGATTTCCATTGCCATTCCACACCTCTGCTCAGCCCCTCTCCTAGAATTACCCTGCAGGGACTGCTACTAAAATACTGGCCTTCAGAGCTGCTTTGCTGCTAATGGGATATACTCTTCATCTTTAACATCAAGCTCTGCAGCTATGCAGAACATGGTGATACACGACTCATTGTCTTTTGATGGCTACAGTCCCCTCACCTTCAATAAGTCTACAGGTCCTCATTGCTCCATAAAGTTATTTTCTATAACAGGACACATGTGCACAACTACTCACTGGACAGAGGATTTGTACTCACAATACAGGACAGGATACAGCAACAATTGGCCATGCAATGACTCGGAAGCAGACTAGGTACAAGAGGACTACATTTAAATCAGGTGCTCACAGTTAGGGCAATTAGAGAGACAAGGATGCGAATGCGAAACTTCGGTCTGGAACGCCAGACAAGGGCACCCATCCGGAGCCAGCATTGACAGTTTTTAAAACCTGTTTTACTTTAACACTATTGGTGCTTAAGGTGTGATAGGTTAAATGCAGATGACACATTTCATAGTGTGCACCATGTGCTGTGATATGCTGTGTATCACAATGACAAAAAAATGTACAACGACACTTTCTCTCTTCACTTTCATAGCACACTGGACCAAAAAAATTTCACAATGAGGTCAATCTTATACCAATCTTAAACTTTAGCAGCTGTTCAGTGCAACATTTACTTTAGCACATCATGCCATGTTGTAAATCTCTATAATACTTCTGTCTAATACTCCAAAAACAAAATGCAGATCTTGCATGCACAATTTTTAAGGTAGTCATTTAAAAATAGAAAAAGAAACAAACAAGCATTTCTTAATGTGAGAAATGTAAGAGCAAAAGGTAAAAATGAATACCATACTCCCCTCTACTGTTCCACTGCACACATTATGCACCGTTATCCATGTCTGACTTCTTGCTAACCCACACCAGCTTCTTCCGTGTCCTTGTCTCCACATGCTATTTTTAAACTGTCCAGCTACATGACCTTGAACTTTGAAAGAACTGGATTCTGGGTTTTTTTCCTCGCCTCAAAGCCCTGAGATACTGCTGGCTTCACAATGATTATTGAGAAGAGTCATGGTCTCACTGTGTATGGCCAGAGAATCTGAATCAAGTAATGCACAATGAATATGCTTTGTTCCTTACAATTACGGTTATGATATGCACGTGTATGTGTGTGTGTGTGTGTGTGTGTGTGTGTGTGTATGAGAAATAAAGAAAGGCGGAAGGACAGCTGTTAGAAACACACCAAAAAATGCAAATGCATTGGCCTTTAAAAACATCCATCAAACTGATGCCCCCAACATTGTGATGGCTTTATTCCACTGTAGGCCAGTACATCACTCTGACACCTCCGAGATCAGATCCAGGACACGCGGAGCAGGAAAGGCAGCTGTCAGCCGTGAGCAGGTGATCCTTTTGTTTTAATCTCTGCCGGAGTGGAGAGCGACGGTCCCCTCAATGTCGTCTGCAGACATGACAAAGTACTGCAGAGAGACATGATGTGTTGTGTGTAATGAGGAATTGTGGGTCAGGCTGTCTCATCGCCCGCTCTGTTACTGATGGCAAGCCACAGTTTGCTGTCAGCATCCGGCAACAACACACACACACAAATACACTTACACACAATCCCTAGCCTCACTATATGCAGTATGCAGTACATCAGTGTGACTCAGAGCCAGAGTGACAGCAGGGAAATGGCGACAGGGGCATGATGTCATTAATATTTTCAATATTCATTATGCCAATTTGTCACTCCACTGTACAATGAATAAAGGGCAAATAATTGTAATGATAATAGCATGCTGAAGTATAAATGAAGCAGTCGTTAGTCTTCACATTTAATGAGCACACGCAAATGCAGACCAGCAATCTGCTGCTACACATCTGTTTTAATTGTGGTCTTTCAGTAGGTAAATGTCAACGCCGTTTGCCAGCGCGGTCAGATCTGTTTACTGTGTTGATTATGCAGAATATGCAGCAGAAGACAAAAAGAAAACTGACTTTTGTCGGTATGCATTTTGTTTTGTCTCAAGGACAACTTGCCACGACTGATAAATGGACAGTGGCGCCAGACACGAGTAAATATAAATGACACAGTTTTATTTTCTCTTGTCCACAAAGTGGTCACACATAACACAGAGTAAGGACCGTGAAACATCATACCAGTCGTACGGTCAACAACACATCCCACATCCATCAACAGTAAAAACAAAAAAATGATGTAGGGCCTGTCCAGGAGTGAGAAATTACACATGTACATGAAAATGGACTGTCATAGGGACATAAATATGACATGAATATGTAAATTTTATATTGTGACTGCAGAGTGTACGGATTATGCTGCTGGGTAGTTTCTGCTCTCAGTTATCTCAGTTTATCGTGGCCAGTCTGAGGCAAACCTGTCTAATATTCACACGGTCTAATCAGCACCTTGCTATGCCACACTGTGAGGTGGGATGGATTATCTTGGCAAAGGAGAAGTGCTCACTAACACAAATTTAGACAGACTTGTGAACAATGTTTGAGACTAACGGGTCTTTTGTCTATGTAGAAAAGGTTTCAGATCTTTGAGTTCAGCTCATGACAAATGGGAGCAAGTGTTGCATTTATGTTTTTGTTCAGTGTATGTCTGAAAACACAGAAATACACTCACAATGAATGTTGAGAACCTGAATGTTGTAAAATGTTTGCCAGAAATAGTACAGAACGACCTCTACTGCAGCAGCAATCCCTGTCTAATGTACATTCACAGTCAGACATTATTTTTGGTGTACAATGTCATATAAGCACTTGTCCAGTGTGTGAGGCTATGCATCTGCTCCTATTATTGACATGATGATTAGAGAACCATCAAAAGTTTGTTTTTACTGCTGCTATGGCAGAGCAAGGAAAGAGTCCAAACCTTTCTGTCAGGATTGCCTGCAGCTGGGCTCCACACCGGAACTCAATCCTGACGCCCCATAAATGCCGGAAGTTTCCGCCCGTTAGGGGTCGCTGGCATTTTCGTGAACTCGCTGCACGAACTTGACCTAGTTTTGTGTCATGTGTTTTGAGTTCTGGCAATCGCCACACGCCTACGGGTTAGTTTTAGTTTGTCTGTATTTAAGTTAAATCGTTTTCGGCCACCGCGCCCGTCTTTATTTGTGTTTATTGTTTATTTAATAATAAAACCCCCTTCCCAGTATGTCAGACCTCTGCGCTTCCTTCCCTCGTAAGTCCGTAGTCGTGACAGAATGCCAGCGACCCCCCCAAAAGCGCAGAGGTGGAAAGCAGAGGAGAAGAAACGCCGCGAAGGACGCAGCCCGGCGCGGCGAACGCGGACGGCAGGGGAGAGACGCGCCGCCCGTTCTGGTGGAGCGTTTTCTCCCCGAGAAGCCGTGGTACGCGGCGCCGCGTGATGACGTCACCCCCGGGAAACTCCGCGAAACCCGGAAGCGACAACGTCGGCGGGTGAGTGGGCGGAGCGAGGACGTTGGCGTCGGCAGCAGCGAGGAAGTGATGTGGGCAGCGAGCGCAGAAGATGCGACCCCCACGATCTTCGCCATGTCGAGCCAAGAACTCTGCGCTCTGCTGGCCAGGCTCCCCGTGGACTGGGACGACACGGACGACGACGAGAGCACGGGAGACGAGAGTTGGGCTCCGCCCATCGCGCCAGTCTGCGATCGTCGCAAGGTCCGTGGGGACCCACGTCACTTCCAGGGGGGTGAGAAGCGGCAACAACAACGGCGGCGTTCCTCCAGCGAGGAGGTGGGCAGCCTCCAGCCCGAATGGCCAGCGTACTGCCCATGGGAGCTTATCGCGCCATGGGTCCAGGATGTCCGCAGGGTGGACGACCCTTGGAGTCACCGGTGGGAGGACACGGATGACGAAAGCGATGATGACGTGGATTTTCGGTGGGCGGTCGGTGCCGGGATGGCTCCGCCCAGCGTGCGCGTCCGAGATCATCGCGGCGTCCGTGATGACCCATGTGACTTCCGGGGGTACGAGGTTGACACGGACGACGACCAGGATGACGCCGTTTGGGCAGTCGGTGCCGGGATGGCTCCGCCCATCGCGCCCATCCAGGATCGTCACGAGGTCCGTGGAGACCCACGTCCCTCCCAGCAGTGTGAGGAAAGCTGGTGGAAGAGGGCGACGGGAGGTCGCCAGCCAGCAACTGCGCTGCCGGGACTGCCTCGCAGGGAATCCTCCATTCCTGCTCCAGTCGCCGACCCGCCTTCCCTCTGCCCGGACTTTCCCCAGCGAAATGGCAGCGCAGCACCAGCGTCTACACCTGCTGGAGAAGACGTCCACCCCCCTCCACACCACACACCTACCACCATCTCCAGCGACGTGCCCAGCCCCGTGTGGGACAGCCCAATTGTCCCGGGACCCTTCAGTGGGGCAGCAGACACAGACGAGATCACTACCATCCTCAAGTGTCTGACTGGATCAGCATGGGGCTGGAGCACAACCCTCTGGCAGCAGGGAGAGACAGACAGGAGTTTTCGGGACTTCCAACAGAGACTGAGGGCGGAGTTTGATCGGCCTGAGCCAGGGATCGAACTCTGCCCCCCCACCACATCCAGTGCCAGTCAGGATCCGGGGCAAGAAGACCCAGCACTGGTGGGCGACGAGAAGGTCGCTCCTCCCGAGATCCTGGCTGTGCCCCCTGAGGAGGTCCCGGAGAGCCCAGAGAGGGAGCCAGACGACCCTCTCTTCTGTCTGTCTCTGTCTGTGTGTGTCTGTGTGGCATATGTGTCCGTATGTCGCCCCCACTTCCCCTCTTTGTGTCCACCAGATGGCGACCCAGCCGCGGAGCCGAACCCCAGGGAGGAGGTTCCTGACCCGAATGTGCTGGTCCAAGGCGAGGTGGACAAGCCCCAAGGTACCCCTAAGTCCAGCCGGGGGGGGTGCTCCCCCAAAGAATTTTTTGGGGGGGTGCAGTTCGGGTTGGGGACTCCTCCTGAGGGGAGGGGAGGTGGGGAAGCGATGGAGCTGGGTCCTCCGGTAGCCAGTGAGGAGGGCGGGCCAGGCATGGGCCTGCGTCTGCCTCCAGAGGGGTGGAGCGCCATAGAGCCCCCGGGTAGGCATGAGGACCCAGCTGGGACAGGCAGGAAGAGGGCCTGCTTGTCCCAACGGACGCAGAAGGGGCTAGCCGGATGGTCTGGCAATGCCCCCCCCTTGGCACCAGGGCCGTGCAGCGAGAGGGGCTGCATAGTCCCAGAAGGCACCAGCCTGGGGTGCCTGGAACGGTCGCCGGAGGCTCTGGGACAATCTCCCTGCGCGGTGCAGGGGGTGACACAAGACGTGTCAGAGGGGACATGTGGAGACAGGGCTCACACGTACCCAGATGGATCGGCCCTGATTATTGTGTGCAGGTACGGGAGTCCGGGGCCGCCATGCGGGACCACGCCGGGGAGCCAGGCCGAGGGTCCGGGGCCGCCATGCGGGACCACGCCGGGGAGCCAGGCCGAGGGTCCGGGGCCGCCATGCGGGACCACGCCGGGGAGCCAGGCCGAGGGTCCGGGGCCGCCATGCGGGACCACGCCGGGGAGCCAGGCCGAGGGTCCGGGGCCGCCAAGCGGGACCACGCCGGGGAGCCAGGCCGAGGGTCCGGGGCCGCCAAGCGGGACCACGCCGGGGAGCCAGGCCGAGGGTCCGGGGCCGCCAAGCGGGACCACGCCGGGGAGCCAGCCCGAGGGTCCGGGGCCGCCACGCCTGACCACGCCGGGGAGCCAGCCCGAGGCACCGGGGCCGCCACGCCTGACCACGCCGGGGAGCCAGCCCGAGGGACCGGGGCCGCCACGCCTGACCACGCCGGGGAGCCAGCCCGAGGGACCGGGTCCTCCAAGGGGAGGATACAGCAGGGCAGGAGCCCTGTGGTTGCCGCCGTCCGCCCCGCCGCCTCCACTGATGGTACTGTTGGGGCTCCGAGGACGTAGCCCTTGGAGGGGGGGCTCTGTCAGGATTGCCTGCAGCTGGGCTCCACACCGGAACTCAATCCTGACGCCCCATAAATGCCGGAAGTTTCCGCCCGTTCGGGGTCGCTGGCATTTTCGTGAACTCGCTGCACGAACTTGACCTAGTTTTGTGTCATGTGTTTTGAGTTCTGGCAATCTCCACACGCCTACGGGTTAGTTTTAGTTTGTCTGTATTTAAGTTAAATCGTTTTCGGCCACCGCGCCCGTCTTTATTTGTGTTTATTGTTTATTTAATAATAAAAACCCCTTCCCAGTATGTCAGACCTCTGCGCTTCCTTCCCTCGTAAGTCCGTAGTCGTGACACTTTCCCATATAAAGCCAACAGCATTCAATGACCATTGTTTTCATGAACTCTTTGCTCATTCCAGCTTTTTACATGCAAAACAATACAAATTATTTAAGTGCAAACATGTTATTATCAAGCATTTCTCTTGTAAAATATGTAAAATAAATATTTATAAAAGTATAGAGATTAAAAAGTTAGAGGTGTACTAGCCATTGGTGTACATCATTGCAAACAGAAACACATTTTACAAGACTAGCATGTTTTTGTTGTTGTCTGTATTGGTGGATAAACTCAAAATTAAATATGGAATATTGCAACCTTTAAATAAAATGTAATTGGGGGTTAGTGAAGCATGAAGGTAATCTGTTTGCCATCTCCCTTTAAGAGTGCTGTGAGGGAGAACAGAAATGGCAATGCCGTGGTTGCCTTTGGGTTTCTAATAGAATAGATTCAGCAACTCTCATATCTGCTGATAAGATAATTGATAAACCATTCATCTCTGTCTTGTTTTCTGTGTTTCAGTATAATATGTTTCTCTCGTTATGCCATGCATCTTCCGTATTTATCCTAATTAATCCATTGTGTTGACATGAACAGTATGAAACAATGCTGATTTTTGGGGCGAGCAGCATTATTTCGGGTGAATTCCAAATGTTCCAATTACTCCTGTTTCCTGTTTGAAGTGATTAGGTTTGTCAAAATTTTGCAACAATTGAATACCACACATACAAGGAATTCAGCCCCACAAAACAGATGACAACCTTTAAAAAAATGAGGACTCTTATTTTATATATTGCAAGCAATGGATGACAGAGGAGATGTGAGGAGATGTTGGTTCCTCTGCTACTGCTGTTCATTTTTCAGTGTGCTGCGGAAAAAGCGTTCCTGGTGTGTAATGTTGTGTGTGGATTAATGAGGCGCAAGTGTTATACTCAGATGGCTTTAATAATGGACAAACTTAAATCAAGGCGTCAGGGCCAAAAAAGTAAAAGCACAACTGTTGTCACAATGCAAAACAGAGGTAGGTCCTGGCACAGATTAGTTCCTCCAGTGACCAGAGTACAACACAGAAACTAGGACTAAGACTGCGGCAAAGACAAAATTAGTCCCCTCACTCACTTTTTATAACTGCTTAGTCCTGCTCTGGATCAGGGCAGGGACTCAAATACCTGATGTCATTTTAAAGTTGCCTAATTCATGCCTTTAACATTCATGCCTTTGGATGGTGGGAGGAAACTGGAGAACCCAGAGGAAACACACAAGCACTCCACACACACAAGTCGGGACTAAAACTGACAACCTTGGATGTGTGCAGTCATGCCTCTTTTTTAAAGCCTCAGATGAATCCTGTAGGTGGCCAGTTGCTGGGATCCTGGTGTCAGTCGCTCTCCAGCTGAAAAGTGGTCAAAACTGCTCATCATCAGCCTGAGTGTGTCTAATCAGGACTGTCCACATCACTGATTTTCCTGCTGAATTTCACAGCGCAATGCAATCAGCTGGTTAATCAAATTCAACATTAGCGCCATGGCAATGGAAACAGGAAAAACTTTGTGTTTTGTCACTATAAGACCACAAGTATATCTATATTGTTAAAAATAAAATAAATAACATAAGTTTGAATGGACAGTTGAACTCCCAGTCCTTTATAATAGTGATGGTAAAAGCGCATTATGCCATGAGAACCCAAATTATTGGGAATAATTACTTGTTTGTGAGGGTCATCATAAAAAAGGTTTAAAATTGATATGTTCCAGAGTGATGGACATATCAGGCTACGAAGGGAAGAACAGGCTAGAAGGCAATGTTTTGCACCCATTCTGCATTTTCCCTTCTTTTCAAGCCCAGGGAGGCAGTGTTAGTATCTGGGTGTCATGATCATGGGCTGAGTGAGGAATGAAGCGCAGGCAAAGGACATAGTGGTACAAGAAAAAGGGCATTTATCCAAAAACAGGGGAAACAAAGGAAAATTGAAAATAACCCAAAGGCATGTGGTGATTGCCACGAAACCGAAAACCACGTAAAGGCAAGGACAGGTCAACGTCGCCACATCCTACAGTGGCGTCTCTTCTGTATATAACAGGGCCTAATCGTTCCCACTCAACGAGCTTCGGATGAGAACGATTAGGCCCTATTAACTCAGCCATGTGCACGGCAGATGTGTGAGCCCAGACCCTGGGCATCACACTGGGATTGCTTCAGTTCTTCCTTCGGACCAGGTCTAGGTTCAGCAAAACATTTAGAGGCAACATAATAAAGTCACCCGAGTACCTGAATATACAGAATGACCATACAAATTTAATTAATTACCATTATATTACCATTTATGTCTATGCTTTATACATGTTGCAAGCCATTTGTTGAACAGCTTCTATCTGTTCTTCATGTACTTGAATAGATGCAGCAAGTTGCAGTGAACAATGTGTTTATTAATTACCTGACATGGCCATTGTTCACGATTGCATAAAAACCCATAAAAAATGCTCCAAGCATTTTCACCAAGCAGACATTGGTTATAGATAGATCCTAAAATCTTCCAGCAACTTCACTGTACTCTGGCCCATGAACACATCCTTTATTCTGCCCTTGAAGAATGACACATCACACTCGCTTTACCACCCTACCCCCTTCTACCACACGCAAGTGTGCAGTGTGCCTCCCCCTCACCCTCACTGAAGCAGTCAGGCTTGCTCAGCCGGTGGCTTTTAGTCACGCACTGTCTGTCAGGTGTCTTGGTTCCTCTGAGAGGCGTTGCAGCCCAGCCCCTCCGACTGTCAGCACCGTCCACCAGAGGAATGTGTCATCAGAACAGAGCAGGCAGCGCCTCACACAGCCAATGTGCTACGCTTGTACTGTTTTGGGGATTGAACCACACGAGTGGGAGGCTATGAGCAGCAAAATGGAAAGATTTGTGGTTTAGACACCTTCAGGGATTCAGCAGAGCGTGGTCACGAGTGGTCACTGTGCAAAACTTAAATAACTTTCACAGTGCCATCTAATCAAGTTTATAGGTCACCTGCCCATCAATGAGCTCAATCATGTGCACCACTTTCACAGTCCAGATTATTTTCGATCTAATGAGTACAGACTCCAAATGCATTCATGACAGTCTCACAACAGAAGCTGCTAGGATGGATGACAAAAACAATGACAATGTTCAATAATCGGTCAATGTAAGTTAAAAGCCCATGATGAAATCTCTTTCTTGACCAACAAATATAATGAATGCTTGAAAAACCCTGTCATGTTACACCATTGCTCTATCAAATATATATTCCTAATATTAAAATGTGTGGGAAAATGTGGATATAACACACATTTTTCCACCTTCTATGTTGATTCCATTGCAGTTTACTTGCCCCAAAACAGCATAAACAGCTGTATTTTCACACTGCAACCCATTGAATTTTATATTATGTATGCTTAAGTTCTTGATTTAAAAAGGACTGATATAGAATTTTGAATATATTTATCATCATTATTTTATTGATATTTTCCTCAGATTTGTGATTTGTTGTTTTTAATTTTGGGTGGTGGAGTGGTTACCTCTTGGATTGGAATCTTGGTCCTGGCTTCGTGTGTATGGAGTTTGCCTGCTCTGTCCATGTCGCTGTGGGTTCCCACCATGCAAAGGCATGCATGCTAAGTGAATTGGCCACAGGAAACAGTATGTGCGCCCTTTGGTGGGCTGTGCCTTGTCCAGGGTGGCTATCTGCCCTGCGCCCAATTTTCCATGATGGGCTTTGGCACCATTGATCCTACTGTGCATTAAGAGATAATTGAAAGTGAGTGAGGGTTGTAAGGAGCATTTTTTTTCACTGTTTTAGGCTCTACGTCACAGTCATGAATGCTTCAGGTTGGGTTACACTTTTCATCCTTCAATTTCCAAACAACGATCAGGTTTGTGATTAAGCCTAAATCCTCATATGACTCATACCACTTCATATGTCTAAATATATTTTTATATATATAATTTTTATATATTCTGTTTTTATATATATAATATAATACATATTTTTTACTTTTCTGCAATGCTAAAAAACCTGAAGCATGTTTGACTTATTTGGTAGGGAATGTGTGGAAGGCCTAACCATGTATAAGAGATGTAGCCACACTTTTATTCCTGCTCCAATTCATTATTATTAAGCTAACACCATCCATTGCCCTGAATGACAGAACATCCAGTCAGCGTTTAATTAAGAATTTGCCAACCACATATTTAGCAGCACTCCAGCCTGACATTTTGCATGCATCATGTGCATTAAAGCATTAAGCTTCTGAGTTTGACAGAAATGGTGAACAAATATTTACCTGAAGGCTGACATACAGGTTTCAGTACTGCAGGTGAGGCAGTGGAGGACCTATACAGAAACTACATTAAAAGTAAATTTATCATACAGCTCCTCTGGGGCTAAGGTGCCAGAAGGCTATTGGAAACAGTGATTTGTAAGTTAATGGGGTCTAAATGTTTAATTAAATGTTCATCGAACATTTCAAAGGAACACGGCCACAATATTAACTTACACTCATAGGAAATTTGTTAGATTCACTCATAGGAATACCGGCATCGTGTTTTTCAAACAATGAAAAGAGTGACCAAAAATTTTAACTTTACACAACACAAGTTAACTTTACACAACACAACATAAAAAGTGGAACCTTATAATGCCTTAAAACAGTTCAGCCAAAATATATCTATATAGTATATTGGGATGCCTGCCTTTACACACATATGAACTTTAGGGAATTGCTTTTCATGACACTGCACACAGCTCTAACATCATAGCTATAAACAAAAAGTCTGCAGAAGGAAAGTCTGAATTGGATTAAATTTAACTACATTTAAAGCCCCAATTTTCAGTCCACTTAACACACAAGCATCAAAGGGATGTTGATTGCTTATCAGACTGCATGAAAGTGCATCATGTTTGCTTCTTTCCTTGTGTAAGACCTGTAAATGAGGGATAAAACTAGAGGAGCCTGTAGCAGCACAGAGATGCTGAATCCAGGTTGACGGGACAGAAGCGTAACGGCAGATTCCAAAAACATGTGCAGCACATTTGCAGCACACTGATCATGATTTAAAAGCAAATCTGTTCTGGAATAAAGTCTTGTCACATTTAGAAGACCTCCCTTGTTCCAAATATTTAAGATAGGCTGCAAAAATAAGCAAATGGCAAATTTGTGCTAATCACTGTGTTAACATTGTATTGTGTATAAAACAAATTATAATTATTATATACTTGTCATTTAGTCATTAATGTTTTTACTAATAAAAAAGGTTAAAAAAAGGTCATTTGCCCATCCTAAAGTGCTTTATTTATTATGTTTTTAGGACAATCAAGGGTTTAATTTTTCTGCACGTTATGTGGCCTTATCATCTAGTCTCAAAATGATAGAAAATTATTATCACAACAGGGAGTCTAAATTTACTTTAATCCAAAATAGATGTCTCATTTAATTCTACATTTGAAAGCATCACGTTTTATCCGTGCATGCCATTGATTTCCCTTTATTTACCTCACCGGTGGTGATTCATGGTCCAACTGCACATAATAGGTTTGCTGGAATGAGTCAGAACTCATCCTAGCAATGCAAACTGCTGGTGTGATGCCACTGGGAGGGTGGTATCACCGTGACTCACTTACCCAACCTTTAAACATTTCACCTGAAAAACATCTTCTCGCTGTTTGACCCTTGATCCCGGGAGATGACGGCAGTGACTCATGCATCAGGCTCAGTTAGACACCCCATGCACCGGATATGTTTGCATACAGAACTCTGGAAGCCGTCGTGTTGGACTTTGAAAAATGCTGTGTGTGTTTGCCAGGCATTGAATTGCCTGGCACATGTCATGAACGTCTAGAACAGTGGTTCCCAACCTTTTTTCCCTGATGCCCCCCTGCCTTTGTCCAAGATAAGCCAGGAGACATTTATATTTACATTTTACATTTACAGCATTTATCAGACGCCCTTATCCAGCGTGACTTACAATCAGTAGTTACAGGGACAGTCCCCCCCTGGAGCAACTTAGGGTTAAGTGTCTTGCTCAGGGACACAATGGTAGTAAGTGGGATTTGAACCTGGGTCTTCTGGTTCATAGGCGAGTGTGTTAGGCTACCAGGAGACCCCCCCAACCCCCCTAAAACCAACTACTTCCTGCATACACACCAAAAGAATAAAGCGATTAATTACAAAAAATAAACAGCAGTTGCATGTTATGGTTGTTATTCTCCATGTTTTAATCTGTGAAGGTTCTCAGTCATCCAGGTCATGGTGATCTTAAAAGAGGTTATTTCATTGGCAACTGGACTTGTTATAACACGTATAATAACAAGTCCAGTTGCCAGTTAAATAACCTCTTTTGAGTTCTCCTTGTTTTACACTGCAGGGGATATAGAGTCTATATCAGAGCTGTAGGTAGAGCCGATCGGGCCCGAGTCTGACAGAATTTGGCCTGACCCAACTCAGCTATTATGCAGTGTGGTGCATTTAAATAAATGACAGTCACACAGTAAGTGCTTTTACTGGGCCATTTCCACACAGCCATGATCCCGTGAACTCTTGCAATGTTCAGCTTTTTAAAAGCCTGGCTACGAGTGATAGACAAAGCGGAAAAAGAAAATGTGTGGGTTTAAAATATAATCACCCGACACTTGTCTCCATTTCAAGTCCTCAGCATCTCTCTCAAGTTAATTAAAACGCATCACCTGACGACGGTGGCTGAGAATTGCAAATCATATTAACATTTCATTAAAAAACTTACATTTTGTAAAACTACTTTACATCATCTGAAACACTTTTACCAATTACAAAACAAATTTACAAGCAGCAAATCGTACGGAGAGGATAGGTACTATAGACCAGAGGGGTTTTTTTTTGCCCACCGCTTATTAACCACGCGAGCTGGACACGACCAGACCCCACCCTGACTAAACTGAACTGAGTAAGAAACTGACCTGAACTAGGCCAAGATTTGCAGCTCTAGTCTAAATGGGCATTCAGGAGAATGCAGAGTTTGGGTGAGTTATTGGGATTTTATACAGTTCATGTTTACTAATATTATTTTGGTAACATCATGGCAGACACAATTCTGCGTGGGTTCCCAGGTCGGGAACCACTGGTCTAGAACTGTGTTGGAGATTAGCACATGGTGAGTTTGTGCTACCCTCCCATTATTCCACAAAAACATGAAATATGTTTGGCATATATTCTTTTTTTTATTACTAGTTACCTCATTTTCAATGCTGCCATCACATTACAGCCAATGCTAGTAAATATAATATACTTTAGCATAATGTTCTATCTATCAGCTTTTATCAGTTTGTCAGGACACACATAAGACAATTAAATAAATAGCTGTAACTTTTGTGCAATAAGTCTGCTCCCTTTGTTATCTGTTGAACAGATGAATGCACAGACGAGATGGATGTTTTCCAGGAGCAGTCTCAGGGGGAGGACTGTCATATCTGACTGGCTATAAGTATTCGACTCTCACTACTTTTTAAGAGCTTTCGCAAAGACGCTGAGCATCTCAAAATTGAACAGTGCAGTGCCTGTGGGAAATGAGAATGTCATTTATCTTCCGCCACTTCTACTGCTTCATGTGTGTGATAGTATTTAGCAGTAAGGTAGCAGGTATTGATTGCAGTGTGCCATTTAGTGTAGAGTTTAGCATGGGTGGCATTTGCTATGTTAGCACATTTGGACAGTAATGTATTGCTTGGCTGTAATCACTTTCGCGTTGGGATTGTTGGGGAATTTAGAATTTGGGGCTCATATCAGTTGCTTTATCAATACAAAATGCACAGGTTAAACAATAGATAGAGTTGTACATTGTCAAAAAATGCTTATTACATAACTTTACTAATGTATCTAGTGGCTCACGTTAAATGGTATTAAAGAAACTGCAAGAAGCGGTCTGGATGAATACAAAGAAAAATCTAATTCAAATTAGAAATATTATTATGAATGGTAGCATAAGCAACATTGAAGCACTGTTATTTTACATGATTAACCCGCCATTGTTTTAAGCACTCTTTTTGGTGGCAAAATTAATTTGGACATGTCGGCAGGCAGCCAGCAAGCAAAGATTATTCCTGAAGCAATAAAGCCGATCTGTTCAATGCAAACTAGATTACAAGACCCGGAAAAATACCGCACCATAGTTTATCACTGCAAACATTGTACAGATCACAGCAATTGATTTTAATTCCATGTCGCTTGGAGAGGCTCAAGTAGAGCAAGGCAGACATCGATATCAGCAAGGGGAAGTAATTAAAATGGGTAATCCCTGATGAGATGGTGTAATGATGCTGGTCCACCACCTGTGTCGAGGCCTGACTTGAGTGCTCTATATTTAGATTTAGATTTCTTCACACCACTGTGCTGCCGCCTTTGTTCTGCAGCAAGTATGGAACAAGTTATGTGTTACCTTCCTGTGATGTCTTGATGATTAAGCATAACACAAAAGTGTCATTAAGTGCATAGTTTTATTAATTTTAAGGCAAGTAATAGCGTCCTGCTCCTGCGCCACATACCTGTGGCCATTCCTTCCTTTTTACAAAACCTGCTTATCCAGGTCAGGGTTATTGGAGCCTTTCTCAGCAAGGCTCAAATAAGAATTTCTGGACAGGGGTATGGCCATACCAGGGTAAATTTAGCATGGCCAATTGACCTAAAATACATGCATTTGGACTGCTGGGTGCTCCAATCTCCTCAGCAGTAGTGAGCAGCAATGCCACCATGTTTCTCTCAAAATTGTCTGGTGATGATAAGAACCTAATGTGTGCCAAATGAATGACATTAAACATTGTATTGATTTTGTTGTCTTTTGTACTAGGTTTTCACATTCACAAATTACCAAAATATAATGTTTTATAATTATTTATCATAATTGTTCAGAGTGCATTTTAACCAACTGATGCTGTTTACTGTAAGCACCAATATTTCAAGGTCTCATACATGTCATATATAAAAGACGCACCATCATTTTCACGAGTGGACATTTTATCAGAATTCATATGGTGAAGTTTTGTGAAGATGTTCTGTGCAGTGTCACAGTAGTTCAGCATTAATTCTAAATGAGAAATATTTCAGGAGATGACTAAAAAAGATGGCTTAAGGCAATTCAGACTAGATCTCATTACATTTTTATTTATTTGACTCAATCTCAGGTACAGAAATGACCAGAACTTTAAACTGCTTTCTATTACTTATTATCTGTTGTGATATGAAAACCAAACAGTAGTTGAATTTGAAGCATTTGACTTACTCTGTAAACAGTGGGTACAACAAGTATTCAGATCCCCTTAAAATTTTCACTGTGTTACATTGTAGCCATTTGCTAAAATTATGTTTTCCTCATTAATGTACACACAGCACCCCATATTGACAGAAAAACAGAATTGTTGAATTTTTTTTCAGATTTATTAACAAACAAAAACAGAAATATCACACGTATTCAGACCCTTTGCTCAATAGTTACTACAAGTGCCCTGTATCTAATAAAGGCATGAGTATTTTGGGGAATGTTTTTCACACCTGGAATTGTGGATCCTCTGCCATTCCTGCTTGCAGATCCTCTCCAGTTCTGACAGGTTGGATGGTAAATGTTGGTGGACAGCCATTTTTAGGTCTCTCCAGAAATGCTTTAAATGGTTTAAGTCAGGACTTTGGCTGGACCATTCCAGAAAAGTCACAGAGTTGTTGTGAAGCCATTATTTTAGTTCTGTGCTTAGGGTCATTGTCTTGTTGGAAAGTGAAAGTGAAAGTCATTGTGATAAACAGCACAGCACACACGAAATGTGTCCTCTGCTTTTAACCCATCACCCTTGGTGAGCAGTGGGCAACCATGACAGGCGCCCGGGTAGCAGTGTGTGGGGACAGCGCTTTGCTCAGTGGCACCTCAGTGGCACCTTGGCAGATCTGAATTTGAACCGGCAACATTCTGATTTCTGGGGCAGCCACCACTGCCCCAGAAGGTGAGTACTCTGGAGAAGGTTTTAGTCCGGATATCCCTGTGCTTGGCCGCATTCATCTTTACCTCAATTGCTACATAACACAGACCGCATCTCTTGAGCTCAGCCTCAGTGACCTTTTGGTTCTTCTTTACGTCTCTCACCAAGGCTCCTCTCCCCCGATAGCTCAGTTTGGCCAGACGGGCAGCTCTAAGAAGGGTTCTGGTCATCTCAAATATGCTCTTAGGAACCTTAAGTGCAGTAGAATTTTTGTAACCTTGGCCAGATCTGTGCATTGCCACTCTCTGAGCTCTTCAGGCAGCTACTTTAACCTCATAATTTTCATTTGCTCTGACGTGCATTGTGAGCAGTAAGGTCTTATATAGACAGGTGTGTAGCTTTCCTAATCAAGTGCAATCAGTGTAATATATATAAAAAGAGTGAAAAATTTAAGGGGGTCTTTCCATACCCACTGTATATTCTGTACACTTCAGCTCAGAACATTTGCTACAGTGTAACTGCACTACTTAAATAGGCATTGTTAACAAAAGTATTGTGTAACATTGTGTAAATCTTCTGTATCCAACATTGCCACTTACAGAATTGAAACAATTGAACTGAATAAAAATCAGGCTTATTTTTTATTAATGCAAACATACATTTTAGATTAGTTTTTCATTTCATGTGTGTTATTGCAAAGTTTATAACTTTAATGTCTACACTCTATATGTAATGTATGATGCATAATTGGCAAACACATGCTCTGCTGAACACATTGCCGCAATGTCACCTTAATAAAGCAGTCATTTCTCACCCTCTTGGCACTGGTGAATTATGACTTAATAACTTCTTTGTACCTATAATATATAACGGCATACATTATCAAACTCTCATAAGGAAACTGGACTTACCTTGAGCACAGATGGCTGACAAATCTTTCATTATCTCTCCTGACAAAAATAAAAAATGAATAGAAGCCCAACACAATTACAGAGAAACCAATTAGTGCCACGCTGTCAACATTATGGAACGGAGGGCTGTAATTATGGTGATGAAATCTGTGATGACTTTGATAGGAGCAGCCTGAATGTAACACCACAGTCCCTCCTGACTCTTACACATACATAGTGTGTGTTGCTGCTAAGCAACATGCCAAGTTGCTACTACTGAAACAAACAAAATGGATGTATGAAGATGTATTTTCGTAATAAGACTCTTTCAGGATACTGGCCAACTGCTTATCCAGAAACTCACAGGACCATCTGTTTTAGACACATTTACACTTTCAGACAGAAGTTCAGATTTGTCCACCACTCAGTAAGATCAAAGAGAAAAATACTTTTCCACACTTTTTTAACATGCTTTTGTTCAATTTTTGCCAATGGTTAAATTTGCCTCTTGCTAAACATGGTTAAGATAGCTTAACGGATGTTTTTATGCCTGTAGTGACCACCTAAGAACAGCTAAACCAGTAAGGGAAGCCACTACATGCTAATTTTAAATATTGCCTAAGATACTACAAAAGTAAAAATGTTTTCTAATATTCAGATTTTCAACAGTAATTGTCTAACTGTGATCATAATAAATTGACACAGGGACTAATTCATGCTTTACTACATGCTTTATTCTAAGATGCAAGTGGAAAGAGGAATTGTTTCTAGGAAGATCTTTTGGATTGTCTAAAGAATTTTTGATACTCCTCGAGAGCGCTTTCTCTCTCAACTCATAAATGATTCTGACATCCCGCATCCTCCAGTCACTGATCCATCCACCCAGACCCTTAACTGGGCTTTGGATGTGTCCCGGTCATCTGCCCAGATTACCCTGCCTTTCCAGTACATACGTGCCACCTTTTCCGGTTGTGTCTCTGTGTCAGTCTGCTGGCCTTTGTACTTTTTGCTACACCTGTCAGAATTTGGCTTTTTTATGAACTTTGGGTACTGTATTTGAGTACTGCTCTGTAATAAATGTATGAGTATGAGGACAGTGTGTTGTTCATGTTAGGACACTCACCAATACTGTAGACATACAGTATATGGGTGTTTAAAGCTGGGCCTTTAGCACCATCACGAAACAGACACAGATCCAATTGCAGATAAAAGATTTATTTAATTTAAACAAAACCAGAGGGAGGCAAACAGGGGAATTTCTGAAACAGACAACCACTAGCCTATATAGACAGCGAACACGATGTCTAACATGACAAGATGAGAGTACAACAAAGACAAGCCATTAAGCTCTTTAAAAAAACCTGAGGTAGAGTTGTCTCATTGTCAAGAACAGACAATGAGTTGTGAAACAGGAAGCCAGACATACGACAATTAACATATTTGCACAATAATTTTACCCTCTGTACAATATACGATCAATAATTCCAAAAATCCCATAATTTATGATCATTTAATATAGATCTTTTATAAGGAGATATGAAGCACTGATAACATACAATCTACATATCCCATAATGCAGTGCTTCAGTTGCCTTGCGGAAAACATGTTATGAAAGTTGTCACGTACCTGTCTAGGGGTTAGGAGACGCGACAACAAACGAGGGGAATGGGTACAGTGGGAAGACACAGATACCAAGCCCAAGTGAAATATTGTGCTTTTATTTACAGTGAGCAGTGAACAACCACCCAACAAACCAAACCAAAGTGCTATATACAACAACACAATTCACAGGACAACACACCATGAAAGGAGAGACAAAACAACTACACAACAAAGCCACAACTAACCACACTAATCACTAACACACAACAACTCTTATCCAACTCTAACACAATCCAAACTCCAACTCCAAAACTCTCCTCTCGCTTCCTCCTACTCCAGCTCCACAACAATGAGCCTTGAATGGTGGCTGGAATGGTCCTTATGTCCTGTGCGTTGATTGGCTGCCAGTTGACGAGGGAATTGGTGGGTGGAGCTGTAATCCAAATCTCCTCCCCCCAGCAGCCAGCCTAAAAGAGAACACGCACAAAACAAAGCACCCACCCCAAGCCATTCTACGGCCTAAAGGACATAACAAAGTAACAATGATGAGTGGTTAAAGCAAGTTGCAGTTATGGAAGATGCATGCACAACATTGCAATCAGACTTACAGAAATAAATGAGAGAAAGACCAGTTTTTAGGTAGCAGCACTGTTCTGCTTAGAGGTGGTTTTTACACTATAATATGCACAGTCTTAGATATGTGTTATTGAAGCAGATTGTTTGAGCAACGTTTTAAAGCAAATTGTGTGCCAATTAAAGTTGTTTAACTCATGTTTAACTCTGGCAATGAAATTTGTTTAACTCATGGCTAGTGCAACAAAATAAATAATGAATTTTGAAGGCATTATGAAGGCTTATCAGTGGTCACCTAAAGTGGTCTAAATAAATAAATTCTGATATCAAGAAATTGTTCCACAATTTGATATATTTCTATTTATTTATAACCAATTGTTGTTTTTATAATCGATATTCATTTAGTGCATGGCAATTACATTACTGACTGCCTGGTGCTGTGTCTTTTAGACAAATAATGGCTTTTTTTAGTGACTTGATTTAAATATCCTTAACAGTAACAGTAATATCCTCACTTGCTGCAGGTTTTATTGCAGTTTCAACAGTTGATGATAATGAATAATGAAAAATAAAAAAGGATTAAATCTGCCTTCTTTGTAAGATAGGTAAATAGACCTATGGTACTGTTTTAAAATGCCAGTCATAATCAAAAAATGTATGACAAAGAAATGTTCTTCTTGTTGCAGTCAAGACACAATTTGCTGTTCATTTATTATACATTTGTCTGACTGATGTCAAGAGAAAAATCGCTGAGCTGGCGTGTGATAGAAAGCAGAAATGTTATATTTTGAAGATAACAAGTGTGATTAAATGACATAGCCTGCAGCTAAAAATTCTTTCATTTCTCCCTTCACAGACCATTTCCATGGCCCATGCTCCATGGCCCATGCACCATTTCCTAATTGTATTCAGACCCCAAATTAAATTGCTTCCGGATAGAATAACAAAATAAGGTCTTTTTATGATACCACGATAGATAAACATGAACACTTTCATAACTATATATATATATATATATATATATGTGTGTGTGTGTGTGTGTGTGTGTGTGTGTGTGTGTGTGTGTGTGTGTGTGTATATATATATATGTGTGTGTGTGTGTGTATACGTATATATATATATATATATATGTATACGTGTGTGTGTGTGTGTGTGTGTGTGTATATATATATATATATACACACACACACAATTAACTTGAATACTCAATGTTTTGTTTTGATACTGAAATGCCCTGAATTGTTTGTCTGTCTTTATCATTATTTTAGACACAGAAGATGGTTTTCTCACACATTCTCTCTAGTTGCCTCATGGTTTTGTTAGACCATTGACAGCCGAAGGGCCCTTTCTGTCACCATCATCAGAGAAGATGGAGCGTCACTCTGTCATCAAAGCCTCCCATGGCATCAGAGATATCACACTCTAGTCTGACAACTGAATCTGTGAAAAAAAGACTGTCTGCTGGGATTTAATGTTGATTCACTGGCCAGCCAGATCTCCTGAGACCATTTACATTAAATTCATTAAGGAGGTTCTGTTTATTCGCTCTTCGTCATCATCCATTTACTATTGAAAAATTACTGCATATATTATGGTAATGAAAAAAACATGTGAATAAATTACATTTATGTCTTCAATAGTCAGTGGCAAAATATCCTTTTACATATACAATCACAGCCTCCCGTCTGTGGCTGTCCAACCAAAGCATGAGTGCTCCGTGTAACATCCTTCAACAGGTCCACCAAATCTTGCATCCAAAAATGAGATTACGAAGGAAAATTCTGTTGTATGTGGGGACATTTAAATTCATGGGACTATGTAAGACGTAGCACACAGAGCGTGTCTTCAGGATGTACAGAGATAGGACAGCTGTGTCTTTGATTAGAGAAACTAACTACCCACTCATTATTTTAAAGTGTGTATTATTTCCTGAAATGCTGTTAATGATTTACAGCCCTCTGTTTGATGGATTTTTTATTTGCCAGGTAGCCAGATCTTACACATTGCACCTTCAAGACCTGTTAATTTCATAGCTCATGATGAAGAAATTACAATAAAGCATACACTTCATCATAATAATCCATAATTTCCTGAATAATCATTATGCTTACAAAAGTGTCTTTTATCCTTCAGTTACACTGCTCACGCTGGGAGATCATTTTGCACAGCAAAAGTGGAGGATTAAAACATAGCTTGCCACACTCATTTGCCCCCATTTCTCAGCATGAAAGCCCAAATCAGTGTTTGTTGTCCTGCGGTCTTATGGTGGTGCATAACATCTATTTATCTAAAAATGTATCGCCGCAGTGTTGCTACTTTGGATTTTGGGGTTTGATGGGGAGCTTGCATCTCATTTATTCAGATGACGATGATCATACTGTGAGTGTCTGCCTGTTGACAAGACATGAGTGAAAGACACTAACTGAAGCCTGAAACTCAGAATCAGCTGTATACAGCCTTTAATATTCTGGGAGGAAGTCGTTTTCAATTTTACTTCACATTGGTCGGAGCCTTATGACGAACAAAAATGACAGAGAATCATTCAAAGCAGAATCATTGTAAGGATTAATATTCCAAGATGTAGTGCATCTTGTACATCAGTCCACCCTTTAATGGCAGGCCAGATTTATTTGCCTCATTTTGCTATGAGCCAGTAGGTTGAAAAGACCCGAACCAGAACCAATTTAGCACCAATTCACCAAACCCAGAGAAAACTCTGGTTCTTAAACCAGGTATCCATGCGATGGAATATTTCACATTTAATTTCCTGGGTTTATATTCACTTTTGCATCTTCATGAATTCATCATTTTTACAAAGAAAGGTTTGTTATAATTACTTACAGTCATGTTTATTGAGTGCTGCAGTGCTGTGCTCTTGGGACAGACAGGGGAAAATTAGTTTTCCAATGCTTCTATTGCTGATTGAACAAAGCCCTCTGAATGGAACGGAGAAAGGTTAATAATCATTGTTCTTCGTTGCTATAAAGCGAATTTTGCAAATCTAGCTTGACAGTAGCCAGCTGTCCTGGGTGGATCATGTTGTGTGGATCCCATGGGATGTGTGCATTTGTGCAAAGGTTAATGTCTTGGTTTTTGTGTAAATTGTTTAATTAGCTCACCAATCATTTTCACCTCAGGAAGAGTGAATCAACAATTAAAGCCATCAGAATCCTCTGTGTTCTACACTCTGTAACTACGTCACAGACAAGTTTCCATTGCAACCCAGTCATTCAGGATAAGCAGGATACAAAATTAAGTATAAGCACATATATATTTATGTGTGTATGTATCAATATTTTTTTTTGTTTAAGATTAGGTTTGTCAGATGTGACCCTTGGAAAGCCACCAGTATTGTAGCTATTGTGGGACATTATACAGTATGTGATAAGTTGTCTTTTCTGAGGACAATGCAGCTTTGTGCTACTTACCATATACGAATGATCAGGTACTCGAGGATGAAGACTATCACAGGGATATGAGGTATTTTAAGGGCGAGACAGTCATGCATTCAGCCCAAACAAGAACAAATTCATTTTTCCTGATATTGGACCATCTCTCTGAAAAGCCTAATGGGAAAGCATAAAGGATGGCATGCTGATGAGCCAATCCACTTTATTAGCCTGGAGCCAATAGCCTTTATTATCCTGTTCATCTCGCCCAGCCCTTCTGCCACTCAGTTATCCAGTGCATTCACAATGTTCTATTATAAATAAACCCAGAAAGATAGAAAAAAAGGCTTAATGTAATTCAATTTCATGTGTTGTAGCAAGAACTGAAAGTTTCATTTCCCACTACAAGTTGTAATATTTTGTGTGTTTATTTGCAGACAATAATCATGTTAATTTACTGTGTCATAAAGACTTAACAGTAGCACCAAGAATAGCAGTGCTGAATTCTCTGAGCAGAGAGGGATTGTTCTCCAGGAGACGATTGTCCTCGACTTTGCCCCAGTGCACAATGATCCGATTCATCCCCCTGCCCCATTATACCAGGCAAACAATCCTACTTCAGTCTGCCAGCAATGGACAGTCTGCTTCCCCTTTGGCTCTATGGGCGATTCATGGCTAATTGACCTCAATGGCCACGTGTTTGTTAGAACAGTTTGGGGAAAAGGTGGAGATAAAGCTGCACCACATGGGGAGATCAGTCTTTTCGAGGAGCCCTGCTGTCATTTGTCAGGGCAAGGGTGGGCGGATGGGTGGGTTCTCAATGCGTTTGTGCACCGACGGGTTTGGTCTCTGGGGTAACAGAGTGGAGAGAAGTGCCATTGCCCAATACTCTACCGTCACAGCGGGATGCCCTTGACAACCTTCCTTGATGCTTGGATATAAGAGAGGATGCTAAATTAGCTGTCTGTCTGCTCTACCATGATCCCTGTGAGGGAGGCTCTGTAGAAACTCAAATGTCCCTCATTTTCTCCACTTCTCTGCTTTTGCATGGCATTATCACCCTAACAACGACACGACTCAGTCCCATTACACAACTGCTAAGCACGTTTTTAGCTAGCTGAGAAAAATTCACAGACAACATGCACTAAAGCAATGCTCAGATGTCCACGGCATAATATGATCGTGATATAAAGCATAAACACTCAGTGGAATCTGTTTCAGTGGGTGAAGAGGAGGCTCTAAAAATCAGCATGGTGCCACTTACACACAGCTAATGTCTGACCCTGCAATAATGCGTGTTATGCTGGAGCATTAGCGCTTTGTGCATTTATGAAACTAGTGTAATTTGTGGTGAGGTGACATTTAAGTTGACCTTGTTAGTTTGCATATTGTTCATCTAATGATATGTGCAAAACCCATTTAAAAGGAAACTGATAGGTTTCTCAATAATGGGTCTTTTTCAGACAGCCACTGGCAACAAACTCATAGTCATTACTTTTATTGACTGCAGTCTATTCAAGGTTGTTATGTTTAGGGCATAAATTGCTCTTTTGGGTCCGAAATGGGTTAGAGACAGTTGATTTGGTTCATCCATTTTCTTCTATAATGAGTCGATATTGCAGGAAACCATTACCAATTAAACACATAATCCCCCACCCAGAAGCACACATGGCTAGAGTGGGTTTTTAAATGGCTCTACACTAATCAAGAGTTAATGCTTGCAGAGGCCCGTAGATATGATATAAAAGCACTGATTCCCGGCCTGCGGGGTACTTTCATACAGTTCTCTGAGGATTATTATCTCATCAGCCTCACCGCGGAAGGAATTTTAAATAAAACAAGTTTAAAGTTTGATTTGATTGGATCTGGACTGGTGTTGCCGTCGCTACCCACACACTTAAAGGTTAAGCAGCAATGTAATCTTTTTTTTTTTTTTTTTTGCATAAACAAAGATTTGGCTGTTCATCCTAAATTTCACATTGTGCTCATCCATGGTGAGATCTGGCGACAGAAGCATACAGTTTACATAATTCATACTCACCTTCACTGTGGGAGACACCACCACCATTAAGTTTCAGAATGTCCTCAGATTTATTTTTTTTTCACTTCCGTCTGTCATATTTATGATGTTTAATCCTCAGAATCATAAAAATTGCAAATACTTCTCTTTTTTCAAGCTCTTTTCTTTCCTCTATCCTTTACCATGCAATCCACCATGGATGGTAAATCCTGCCTGGGGAGTTTCCTGGTTCGGCGTGATCACATGACATGGCTGACCTCCATGGACGGTCCTACTTGGCCCTCTGCTGACCCCATCTGATAGTCACCTGCTGGCACTCTAACACACTACATCATTATACAGAAGTGGACTGCAATTACCTTCATATCCCATAATTGTCTGTAATCTAGGAGTACAGGTTCCTCTTGGTGAGTCTAGGTTCCTCTTAATGTTTTCTTCCTGTTTGATGGAATTTTTTCTTTTGCCTCTGGCTTGGAAGTAAAGTGATTGTCACTTGTGATACACAGCAGCACAGCACGCGGCGCGAAGTGAAATTTGTCCTCTGCATTTAACCCATGACAGGCGCCCGGGGAGCAGTGTTGGGACAGAGCTTTGCTCAGTGGCACCTCAGTGGCACCTTGTCGGATTGGGGATTCGAACCGGGGCCATTTCCTTAACCGCTACCACTGCCCCTTGCTCACCTGGGGCTTTGAGCACTGTTCTGTTTTTTAGCCGCTTTGTGACAATGTACATTGTAAAAAGCACCATTTAATTAAGGATTGATTGATTGTGTGATTGATGTGTGTATATATACTGCATTTGTGCATTGTGGTTTCTTTTGCCTGTGCTCTGTTTTGTTGCTCTGTTCTTCCATGCATTTCTCCATTTGCTCATTTGTCATCATTACTCTTGAAATCTGCCTTCTTTTTTTCCCCCTCCTATTCGCTCCGTCACTCTCATCCCTCCTATTCATTTTCCTATCCTGTCAAGATTTGTTCCTTCTTTCTTTTCTCTTCCTTCTCCTTCTCTTGCCCTTTTCGAGGGTCTTCGTTCTTATGCACAGCTGCTAATTTTATTTTGGCTGTACATTTAAACGTTCATTGTTTTTATATTCATCTTTTTTTAAATTTATCATTCATCAAGATTTCCTGCACTCTCCAGACTGTTCAGACTCAGAGCTTTAATTTTAACTGTTAAAATTATTCATATTTGTGCTGAGACATTTTTATGCCGCAGTCAAATCTTGCACTGGTATTGCACTGAAATGCTAAGATACAGTAATCAGAATCATCGACAATTTACTGTGAACACTTGACTATGACACAGGAAAGCTTATAAGTGTTGTTGGTTAACACAACCAAATATCAACGCAAGACATTGCAAGGCAGCTAGTATAATTTACTAATCCAACATCGAGAAGATCGTCTTAGAATCTGTTTTTGCAGACATGTGTGCCCTTTATTCCGGCCCACTCTCTTTCCTAGTCACCCTCTCTTTTTCAGGAAACAGCTGGTGAGGCTGAGGGAAGTCTCAGTCAGCACTAGGACGTTCTAGTGATGTGTGCTCTTCTCACTGTTCTTCCCCCTCTCTATTAAGCCTGAACAGAGAGGCAGCATTAGCTCATGAAGTTTGATGACAACAACAGCCTGATGAGCCTGTCAGTCTGATCCAAGATTGTGACAATTCTGCAGTCTGGCTGTGGTTCTGTGGTGTAGAAAGGAGATCCTGAAGCCGAATGATCTAAAGAACTCTTTGGCAATGCAGCTATGCAGCCTTGTGTAGGTCTCACATAGGAATTCTTCAATGCAGTGACGCATCAACTGGGACAAATCCTGGAGCGTTTGTAAAGAAAATACATAATAAAACCCTAATAAGAGGACGAAATGCATGAATATTAGGCATGGGATGGATGGACTTTTCATCTATTGACAAGTGTGACAATTGAAATATCACCATAAACACATTTTACTAATGCTAATGTTACTGTTTGTTTATAATATTTTGCATTCTCAATTGTACAATATTCATGGTACATTTTAGTTTAGATTTATCCTACTTATTTGTTATTGTTTGTAGTTTATGTTCACCAAGCATTCGGATTACTTATTCGGATGATGTCTTGTACAGTGATAATAAAAGCATATTTTTGTATATTGCCCTCTTGTGGTGTTGTAAAGCTTTAGTTCAAGGCAATTGTCTCTTCTCAAAGCTCATCCTGGAATGGCGACTATCTAATTTTATCAAAACATAACTCGGCCTTTCAGCTTCTCAGAACATGAAATGTTATGCATAAAGAGCATATACATTTTTCCCACTTATTAGACGGTTATACAAAGTGACTTACAATCAGTAGTTACAGGGACAGTCCCACTGGAGACACTCAGGGTTAAATGGCTTTTTCAGGGACACAATGGTAATAAGTGGGGTTTGAACCTATGACTTTGTGGTCTTCTGGTTTCGTAGGCCAGTGTCTAACCTACTAGGCTATTATCACCCTGCGAGTCTATGCCTATGTACGATTTTACTAGTTTCAACCCACTGCCTGCTAAAACTGCCGATGAGTTAAGAACCCATAAGCACTTTTCAGAAATGCTTTGTCTCTTCTTTGTGATTCGATGAGCCTAGACCAATACATTATGTAGGATTTGTAGAATTTATTAGAGCAAATGCAAAATGTCTAGACAGAAAAATGAATAAATCTCAAGCGACCCCATGATTGTTGCTTAATACTAATTTTAAGGCGCTTGTCACTACATCTTAAGTGTTAAACATAATGGAGCCTTATGGAGTGTGGCATGCATCACTGTGTCCACCTTGGATAATGTTGCTACCCTTGTGAATTTTTATGTGTGCATTGCATTTACTGTGATATCATTCACAGGATCTAATGTACCAGAGAGCTGCTGTAGATGGAAAGGTTGACAGTGTGCCTCCCACGCCATGACAATTAATGTTCAGGAACATTAATGTTCCTTATACCCAACTGCGGCACCTGTGTTGTTACTACGCTGCTGTATCATCTGATAACAGGGGTGATGCTGTACTGTTGCATGATTTGTGAAAAGGGATGGAATTACATAAACCTCCTCAGTAGCCAGAGTCAGGGCTCTTCTGTGGCATGAACTGCATAAAACATGCATAAACATATAAACACACACACACACACACACACACACACACACACACACACAGAGCACTGCCGCAGCCACGGCATGATTCTCTAAATGAATGTGTCTGGTTGATTATTTGGCATGACAGGCTGTTGTCACCTCTGTCTGACTTTTATCAGCTTCTGTAGATTAAACAGCAGTCACTCGGCTGACAGCGTTTCGGCTCCTCTCTGGCCAGGATGCGATTTGTTTCCTTATGTACTCTCTGCCTATTGCCAGTCCTCCAGCAGCAGTCCAGTTATCCCTGCAAACTGTTTTTCCTACCGAAAAATGAGAGGGGGGAATGACGTTTTGTCCTTCCGTCACACACAAAAAGACTTTATTGTGTATGCATAGAAAATGGCCGGTGGCTGCGATAGGCCACCAAGGGAGATGGAGACAGGCAGATCTGATTAAGCTGTCAGGGAACCAGCAGGCAAAGCCCATCTTTGCGCCTTTTAACGAATGCTGTAAATGTCTTCCGGTGTAGCATAATTTTACGCAAGGTTAGATGATGAAACGTTGTGTAACATAAATCATACAATTTAAATTTTTATGTCTGATTTCTTGTATGATTCATACTCTTTCTGTATATAGCTTCATTTATTAATACATTTACTTTACATTTACATAATTAAAAAATTAAAACCAGCATTTTTACTAAGATAGATCACCTTCTAACTAGAAAATTAAGCGTTAACGTTAACTGCAAACTCTAACACACTGACTTTGGTTTATTTATTGATGACTGGACCGGTAATATTCATTGTGTTTATATATTTATTTTTATGTTTATTTACGTTTATAAAACATAACCTGGGACAAAAACTGTGTTCTGTGAAGTGTTGTAGAGTTGGAACAGTGCTGTGGCATTTTCTTAAATATTTGTTTCTCTACTGACAGAGAGATTGCGCCCTGGTAAGATCCCAATCTTATGCTGTTCACTTGTCGGTACCTTATTCACACGTTTGGGTTTCAAGTTCCTCACATTGCCTTCAAAGGTCCAATCGCCAGGGATAGGCACCCTAGCCGGTGTAACCAGTGTCAGTGGCGGCTTGTTGTGTGTCCCTGTCTGCAGATCCGTCCTCCAACAGGCAAGTTGAGGATGCCCGTGCTTCTGTGCTTCTCTGTGTGTGTTACTCAAGTGAGCTGTTCTGTGAGTCTGTCTGCATCATGCAGGTTCCTTGGCTTTACGTGGGCTCGTGCACCAGACAAGGCACTAAGCTTGAGGAGGCGGAAGAGGCCAGCAGCCCTGACTCTCATCACCTTACAGAGGCACATAGTTCAGCGCAAGGCGTGGTGGCTTATTTCTTCAATACCTGTAAACACGCAA
This sequence comes from Denticeps clupeoides, assembly GCF_900700375.1. NCBI lineage: Eukaryota > Metazoa > Chordata > Actinopteri > Clupeiformes > Denticipitidae > Denticeps > Denticeps clupeoides. The sequence goes on along the minus strand of NC_041711.1, from coordinate 29,111,395 downwards.
TACGACCTCTGGTGTCCATCGTTCCCTTCCATCCTTGACCTCCATGACTATATTTTCTCAAAAAAACATTTTTTTGCATATACTAGATCTGTTCAGCGTGTGTGTGTGTGTGTGCCATTTCAGTGTGACTAAATTTGTGCATTTATGCTGCTTTTTAACCAAAGCCATGGCTGGCTATTTTGAATAATGGGGTAATCTGAGTACTTGGCCAATGCCAACTTCTTAATTCAAGTTGGTGTCGGCAGCAATTTACTTTGCTACAGCAAATTGTAATGATGATGACCGTAGAGTCTTAAGCAGAGTTGGTACTTAAAGTTACTGTCAGGCTGATTTGTTGGTCCCCCTTTCACCTTGCTAGTAAAGAGATTGCCTCTGCACCAAATTCACCGTCAGTGAAAACAACCCTGATGTTGCAAAAGTGGAAGTGCTATTTCAGACCCATCGTTCCATGATACATATCTTTCTGTGGACATAATGGCCATCTGGAACGTACTGAGATTGTATGCGCGTGGACATTATGGAGCATGTCCATAATGTAGCTGTGCCATTTATGCAGTCGTACCTGAAACGCACGTTCACACACACACACACACACACACACACACACACACACACACACACACACACACACACACACACACACACACACACACAGGATCAGCGATGTGGCATTGGGATGCCAGTCACTGATGGAAATATGAATGCCTGAGAAGGAGAATACCTGAAGTCGATTACTTCTGCTGCAGCCGGGGAGGTGCTGATGCGTACGTTTGTCAGCGGTTCGGTCCGGTATGGCTGATAAGCAAACAGCAGCAGTCCCATCTGATTAGAGCCCACCTGCCTCCAGACAGGAATCCTACAGGCAGCCCATCTGCTTGCAGCGCCATGCACAGGTGTGCCACCTGAGTGGGGCATTATGCCCGCCGGCGCCAAAGAGCCGTGCCATCCAGAGCCCACCTGATTTATGCTTTGCCTAATGGAAACCAGCACTGTCTCCAGGAAGCATTTACACTCTGATGCCACCTCCAGCTCATTTCCAATCGAGACGCGAGGAGGGGAGGCGCACCCCATGTGCGCGACTCCGGGCTTGGTGTAATGAAGACAGAGACGGGTGTCTGGGAGTCAGGACAATCCATGCATGAATTTATTACAGGAGATCAAGGAGAGTTTGGTTTGTTGTGTTTCAGCATATTTGAAGTCTTTCTTAGACTTTGCACTGATTTAGAATGCACACCAATATTTTCTCTCTGTGGGGTACAGCCAGTTTGGAGCAGGACACACAGACATAGAAGCCCTAGCTTGCTCTGGTCAACGCTTCTTGTCTCCAAACATCAACAAAAAATCTGTCAGGTTGTAGTAGACCCGTGGGTTAGACACTCGACTTTGAACAAGAAGACCACAGAGTCACAGCTTCAACCCCCACTTTCTACCATTGTTTCCCTGAGCAAAACATTTAACCCTGAGTGCCTCCAGGGGGGGACTGTCCCTGTAACTACTGATTGTAATTCACTCTGGATAAGGGCGTCTGGTAAATGCTGTGAATGTAAATGTAGTCAAAAACAGCTAACCAGAAAATCTATTTAAAAACTGAAGGTAAAATGTTAACTGTAAACTCACTGATTTATTTATTGATGACTGGATCAGTAATCTTGATTGTGTTTATATATTCACCATAATGCATACCCTGGGACAGAAACTGTGTTCTGTGTGTTGTAGAGTTGTAGAGTTGGAACAGTGCTGTAGCATTTTCTTAAATATGTTGTTTTTGTTTATTGACAGAAAGATGGCGCTCCGTTTTCACTCTGCTGTGAAGCAAGGATAATTAGCAAAGCTACAAGTGATGTAAGATTTTGGTAAATGTTCTCTTAGAACATCTTTGCAAATGTTAGATCTGTTCAGTGTGTGTCAGTATCTATGCTACTTTTTTAACTAAAGCTCTGCCACACAGAATTGGAGGGTTGGCACCACATTTCTTTGCTTATATTAACCACTCGACTTGAATGTGCATTAAACATGAGACTGTGACCCAAAGGACAGACCATCACTGTGTTGATCTTCTGAAATTTAATTGGGGTCAGTATGGGCTAGTCATTTCAAGTGGTGTGATGTCTGATCATATCACTGTGGGATATGTTGTGGATTTTGACAGGAGTTGAATGAGCTTCACATATGTCTCTCGAGCCAATGTCAAGGGGCAACCGCCTTGATGAAAATGCATCTTTTTCGATCTCTGTAATGGCTTTGATCCCACAATCTTAAGTAATCCACAGATGTACCCATATGTCCTGAGTAAGATAATGCACAATGAAAAGCACTGCATTTACACCAGGTTTGCTCAAGGGCACTTCAGATTTCTCAAGCTTGCTGACAATTTACTCTTTCAGTTTTTTGTCATGCGCATTTAGTGAACTTGGTGGCAAGAACATTCTCATTATACTCCTGACTACCTCAAGAGCCAATAAGGTGTCTTGCCTGAGACAACGAAGTCATTCTTCTACAAGATTCTAACCTACTGTAGGTCATGTTTGAGGTACAGCATGAGTCCTTGCATTCAATAGTAAACTCGCCTGTCAAATCTTTCCCAAATTTTGGGGTAAATTGTTGAGAATCAGATGTTAGGCTTATTGATTTCATGAGTTGTCCAATTCATTCTGTCTAACAGACCATATATGGCCATGTATGCCATGGCAAACACTTGCAGGTAAGGAAGCGGACTCATAATCTTAAGGTTGTGGGTTTGAATCCAGAACCTGCAAGGTGCCACAGAGCAAAGTACCGTCCCCACACACTGGTCCCCGGGTGCCTTACGTGGCTGCCCACTGCTCACCAAGGTTGATGGGTAAAAGCAGTGAACACATTTTGTTGTGCGCACTGTGCTGCAGTGTTTCACAATGAGTATCCTATCACCTTATTTAACAAATTGAATTATGCACCATCAACAGTCTCTTCATGGGTTTCAGACTCTAGCCTTAGAGTGACATGTCATGTATAGCTGTCTGCTTTCCACAAACAAATAGAGATCAGTGAAGACAAGTGGGAAGCTAAAGTTCTCACTAGCGCTTTTATTGTCAAATCTAAAGGTGATAAAAAGCATGATCCTCATAGGAGGTCAGCTTCTAGCTTCATTTTAAAAAGCTGTCAGATGCTTTTAACCGGCGGAGACAGTAATCGAGCTCTCAGACTGAACCTACTGAAATATAAATCAAGAACTGACAGACAGGGAGTGTGTGTTCTGACAGCGGTACAAAGTATGACGCTGTGGTAAGTGTGGTGATACACACAAACTTTTAAGTGTAAGAGGAGGTTGTGTTCAAAGACCTGTTTAGTGAGCATCATGTGCACAGCAGCAGCATCTCCATCTCCAACCTCCGAACCTTTCTTTCATTTAGACAAGCCTGTTCAGGTGTCAGTCCTCTTTCACTCACAATCACTGACATTGACAGAAATTACAGGATGGTGAAGAGTCAGTGGGTCAGTGGGCTGAAGCAAATTGCACAGTTTTTTACCACCTCCTTGCATGTATGCAGTGATGCAGTGGGCTCAAAACGTGGAGTAGGTGGAGTTTAATGAAGCATTATACACTACAAACACTACAAAAACCATTGTGTCCCTGAGTAAGACACTTAACTTTGAGTCTCCAGGGGGACTGTCCCTCTAACTACTGATTGTATGTCGCCCCTGGTAAGAATATCTGATAAATGCCATAAATGTAAATGTAAATGTAGTTACTACTTTCAAATAGTAATAGTTATAGCATTTTAAAAGTAACTAGTTACCAGGAAAAGTCATTTCCTCCTTTCCTCCTTCAATTTTTTATTTCCTCACCTAGATTTGAGCTGCTATGAGATTCCATGATTTTGGCCACAAGCTTTTGATGAAGCGTGAGACGACGCGAGGAGCTTAATCACAGTCAAATTGCTTGTTAACCCCCTGTTTCGTGACGTTGTCCGTATACGTCCTGCTTCCTCGCCATGCCCAGCCAGTAATGCTAATGGTGTTGTAATGATGAAAACAGTAGTTGGTTAGATTACCCATGTTTTTTTCAGTAACCGGTAACACTGTTATTGTAACTCTGTTATTCTCATCACTGGTGAATAGACAATAACATTAGGAGCAAATATTTCTGGACGGTTGCAATGCACTGTACTCAAGAAAAGTAATAGGCTGAGGGTCATTTGTAACAAGGCGCCACATTAGGGATGTCACATTCTGTTATCTCCATCTACTTAACTGTTGTTTTCTTCTTTTCTCTGTGTCAGGTTGGGCCTGAGGCTCAGAGACGAGCCAGCTACGCCCGAGCTTCTTGCTACGTCCTGGAACATGTTGCTATTACCGCTACATCCCTCAGGAATTAATTGCTGTCACTAAAGAGGACGGTCCTCTTTTTTTTAAAGTCCTCTGTCTAATTATTTTATTTATTTATCTATTTATATTTCTGATTGTCATTGTGATACACAGCACATCACACACAATGAAATGTGTCCTCTGCTTTTAACCATCACCCTTGGTGAGCAGTGGGCAGCCATGACAGGCGCCCGGGGAGCAGTGTGTCGGGGCGGTGCTTTGCTCAGTGGCACCTTTGCGTATCGAGATTTGAACTGGCAGCCTTCTGATTACGGGGCCACTTCCTAAACCGCTAGGCCACCACTGCCTTGATGACCATTTGATGACATAGTTGCCTTTTGCCTGGGGCAGTGGTGGCCTAGCGGGTAAGGAAGCGGACCCATAATTGGAAGGTTCGAATCCCGAGACGCCAAGGTGCCTTTGAGGTGCCACTGGGCAAAGTAGCGTCCCCACACCCTGCTCCCCGGGCATCTTTCATGGCTGCCTACTGCTCACTAAGTGTGACTGGTTGATTGCAGAGGACAAGTTTCTTTGTGTGCACCATGTGCTGTGCTTCACAATGACAATCACTTCACTTTTAACATTAAATACAAAGGTATAAATACAATTTTAAAACACAATATATAATTTTAAAAACACAATGTACAAATAAGCGCACATGGTGGAGAGTGCAAAAACCATGTAGTGCAACAGAGGTAAGTTTAAAAGTGAGAAAGTGACAAGTGAGGTAGTAGGCAGACCTAAGCTGCACAGAGTGACTGGTGCAAGGTCAGTTTGTGTGTGTGTGTGTTAGGGTTCAGAAAGTTTGTGGAGCAGAAGAAGAGGGGAGTGAGGGGAGTGGTGTTTCCTTGGTGTTTCCAAGATGGCGGCGCGTGCACACGCAGCGGCTTCTCTCTCTCCCAACCTAACAATCAGGATTATAGTTGTACAGGTTAATCTAGGTTTATCAAGAGGTGTCCAAACTGTCCCTGGTACAGAGCTGAACCCTGCCCTAGTGGTTAGTGCTAAACCCAAAAGTTGGGGGCTTGGGTCCTGGTGTGGACTTCTGCCAACATAAGGCATGATTGTCATTGTGAAATACCGCACAGCACATGGTTCAAACAATGAAATGTGTCCTCTGCTTTTAACATATCACCCTTAGTGAGCAGTGGGCAGCCATGAAAGGTGCCCAGGGAGCAGATACTTATGGCTCAGTTTCCTTACCCACTGGACCAACCACTGCTCCAACAAAATTGCCCATAGATGTGGGTGTGTCAGTGAATGGTGCGAGATCCCTGCGGTAGGCTAGTGCCCTACCCAGGGTAGGTTCATTAAAAGATAATAACCCATGTAAAAAGCTCTCTGATTGGTGGTCACGGACGCAGTTTGCCTCCATTGCCTCCATTGCCTACTTCAAGAAGATTTATTTTCCATGCAAAGATTTTTATGTGTTAGCCTGATGTCACTGTGTTCAGTTACTCCCTTTAGAATGTTGTTATGAATTATAGTGTAGCAAACAAGAGAGGGGTTATTAAGGGGTGGTACGCAGCCCACCATGTGCTCGCCAGAGGTAGCCTGAAGAGATGAGATCCTCAGACCACTTGCTGGTCTGAGAGACCATATGCTGGCGCGGTTGGCCCTGGGTTCCTCCTAATGCAAGACGATGCTAGACTTCACGTGGCTGGAGTGGGTCAGCATGAAGGCATTGATGCTACAGGCTGACCGGACCGTTCCCCAGACCTGAATCCAATTGAGCACATCTGTCTCACTCCATCAACCAACACCATGCTGCACCACAGACTGTCCGGGTGTTGGTGGATGCTTTTGCCTTTTTTCTTTATTCCAGGTCTGGGAGAAGATCCCTCAGGACACCATCCGCCACCCCACCAGGAGCATGTTCTGGCATTGTAGGGAGGTCATACAGCCACATGGAGGCCACACACACTACTGAGCAAATCATTTTGATTTGTTGCAAAGACGTTACATCAAAGGATCAGCCTGTAGTGTGTTTTTTTACTTTAATTTTGAGAGTGAGTCTAAATCCAGACCTCCATGGGTTAATAAAATTGATTTCCATTGATAATTTTTTTTGTGGTTTTGTTGTCAGCACATTCAACTTTGTAAAGTGTTTAATTCATTCAGATCTAGGATGTCTTATTTTTGTGTTCCCTTTATTTTTTAGCAGTGTATTTCAAGCCACCTACACAGTCACACATTCATTACTGAGTGGGCCTGGTGTTATTAACTGGTGTTCTGAACATCAGACCTTTCATCTGGAGGTGCGGGGTCTGAGACATGGAATTGAAATAGACTCCAAACACAAGGGCCACCTCGACTGAGAAAGGGCAACCAGTGTTAGGTTCTGCCACGCCAGCCCGGCACTGGTGATCCATGACCCCACAGGCAGAGTAGCAGGATGTCAGGGCCGGGGCTGAACTGACCTACCCTGCTCTACTCTAAAAAAACACTTTCTTATGATTATTTATCTGCCCCAAGGACACAGTGTAGGCAAGCCTTTACATCTTCTGAGGTGCTGAGGAGCAACGGCCAAAAACATAAATGTTTTCTCATGAATGTAAACCTTGTGTTTTCATATTCAGTGTGTTTTCCCTTGCATGAAGTGCTGTTGCTATGACACTAGCTCTAACAGCAATATTTGAAAATGAGTGAACATGTAAATGTAATGTGATCCATTTCCTATATGTATTGTTTATTTTACATAAATATTACTGTTTATATGAAAACCCGTTAAACATTCATAAATAAAGGTTTTTGTTTGAAATAACAAAACACAGAATCTCTACATTCCTTCATTTTTGTTTGGTCTACTTCCATACTGAGTGTTTCTTGAGCTTTGCCACTCTGAATGAGAAAAGGGCTGGGCACATCCATTGCCGGAAAACCCATGTGATGGTCTGGAAAAAATGTTTTTTTGAGTTACCTATAGCTGAAAATTGGTTTCACAATTACAAACCTTTTGCAAGGCAAAATAGGAAGTTAACATGAAAAAACACTGTGCATCTACATACAGGCAAATAAATGCACTAAAAGAGGATTATTTTAGTCATATGCCATGTAAGATATGGTAGATCATGTTATCACTAATCTATATTGCTGGTTTTATGTGTAAAGCAATAGAATAACGAAGGATTGTTCACCAACCTGCCTGTCCGAAATACATTCTGCTCACCATTTTATCAGTCTGGGTTTGTGTATGTTTGTATGCCTGCATGCATCATTGTGCATTGAAACCATGAGTCTAGGTCTTGTGACAGACTATGGCAGTTAAAGACATCATGTGTTGATTATTGGCTGAGCGAATAATGGAGACATTCAGGGGACCTTTGCACTGCACACTTTATTCCATGTGAACTCTATTCACCAGCCACAGACACAGCCTCTGGTTAAGGATGTTTTGATCAAGAACCACAGGCAATGTCTAGTGTACTTCTTCAGGTTACAGCAATTTAGTACCAGCTTATCATCATGTAGGTTTGGAAAATGAAACTGCCCTGAAACAGGGCACCTCACAAAATATCTAATGGAATGAAGGCAGCTGCATCATGTAAAATCTTTGCAAATCTGGCTAAACCATTTTGTGAACAAAAGTGAAAAATCTGACGGACGACAATGGAAAATTATGGAAATTCTGTATTATTAAAACTTTTTCTAACTTTGTGAAAACTTATTTTATTCAAACCAACTTATTTATTCAAACCAATGTTTTTATGAATGATTGTTTAACTATTGATTCCATTGATCTTTCTTTTCTTTACTTGTACAGAAATGTGCACCACAGACAGCATGCTGTGGACATCCTCCCGGCAGTCACTCTTACCAAAACATGTCTTACTCTGTATCTATAGACTGTGGGAGGAAAGCGGAAACCCCTCAGGAAAGGAGGCGTTCCATGAAGACAGCATGATGACTCCACCCAGAGATGAGTGAAAACAACCACGAAAACTGTTTTTATTCCATGTCCTCAATCAAAAAATTAAGATATGTCATTTTACAAAGTTTTAGAATTGTTCTAAACTTTAGTTTCTAGGTTATAAAAGTTAGCTAAATTACACATGCCACATCTCACAGACATTGATGCTTGGGGTTAAAACTAAATTCTGGCTGTCACATAACTGATTATGATTTGTTATAATTAACACTTCTATATTCAGATGTATTGTTTTTTTTAAAGTTCCTTCCTGAATTAACGTCTCATTACAGTGGCTTGTAGGAATGTAATTGTCACTGATTAGCATATGCACTGTTTCTATTTTCTGTCGAGAGAAAGGAGTACTTTGCAGGAGCATGATGATGATGCCACAGCTGGGTTTGGAATCTGTTCTGGAAAATTTTCTGCTTATTGCCTCATTATGTCATTGTGAGCAAAATTAGAGCCTTAAAACTTCTTTCCACTGGTCTGCATATATGCATTCAGCATCAGTACTGCAATATGCCACATTTTCATTTTGATTCCTTAATAATTTATACAGTTATTTGAATAAGTTATGTTTTCTTGAGAATGTGGAGTTGTAAAGTTGACATAGCCCAGGTATCCTTTCTTGAGAATGTGGAAATTAATCATGACACCAAAATAAAGTTTCTCATCCATTGTTTTATTTTCCATTAAATAAAAAAACCCTTTGCCCTGCAGTAGCCTGGTGCCCCGTCCTGCACCCAGTGTCATGGGATGCACTCTGATAAATGCACTTTTTATTTACGATTATCCTATAAAAAGAAAGCATTACCAGCATTATTGTCCTAAAATAATGAAAAATGCTAACAGTGGTATACATTTCTTGTTCCGGCCATTACACATTCAGCCATTAAAAGTAAAACACATTTACCCAGCCACTTAACTGTGTGGGTCTTTTGTTCATGGTCTTCCTGCACCTTCTTCCCACTCCTTTCCCAGATCTGGATAGTCATTTATTTAGCATGCTGAGCACCAGGGCCCTGCTAACACATTTGTTCTTCAAGGTCAGTTTTTTAAATATTTACACTTTGCATTCTGGCTGGGTTCAGTCATTTTTTTTAAATTATGCCATCAGTATAGACTTGGTTTTACTACACTTTGCACTCAATAGCAGATACAGGAAATGCAATCAAAATAATGTCCTCTCTCCTAAACAATCAACAGTTTTGCCATCATGCATAATGGGAATTTAAGGAAAAAACACGAACTGTTGTAGTAATAGATTGTGTAAAAAATTCATTATTAACAGAACTCGCTCTCTGATATGCAGTATCAGATATTTGGGTGCTATAGCACCATGAATAAAATTAGTTTTTGTACTAATAGTTTTTGTACTAATTTGTATATACTAAAGATCAGAAATAAGACTGTTCCTACATGCATGGACTAACCCTAACCCTAACCCATAGACCACTGCAAACCAATGACATGTTTCAAAAGCTGCAGTTCCAGAGATGTTAAGACCCAGCCATTTAGAATCCTTCTGGCCATTGTCAGAGTCTCTAAAGTTGCATTCTGTTTTTTCTGCGTCCAACATATCAACTTCAGCAACAAAATATTCACTTTCTGCCTAAAATGTCCCACCCTCCACAAAGTGTCACTGTAACAAGATGATCACCATTATACACTGGTGCTGAGTAAATAATGTTACTTTACATATTACCAAAAGTTTGTCTAAATGTTTGTTTAATTCACCATCCTCAACTGCTCATTTGTGTTAATTGCAGCTGCCCTCACACCATTCACTTACACACTCAAACTTTCCTTTAATATAGAGTCGTCATGGATTGTAAAAGCTAATAAAAAAAAAACGTAGCTAATTTGTGACATGAAGTGAAGTCATACACTGCAGCACAGCACATGGTACAAAATGAAACATGTGCTCTGCATTTAACCCATAACCCTTAGTAAGCACTGGGCAGCCATGAAAGGTCCCCAGGGACCAGAGTGTGGAGATTACACTTGGCACCTCAGTGACACATTGGCAGAGTTTAACCTGCAACCTTCTGATGACGAGTCCACTTTCTTACCTGCTAGGCCACCACTGTCCCTGGCCCCATTATTAACCATGACTTTTTAAACCAGTGGTTGCCAAAGATAAATAAATAAACTAATGTAAACGTATTATTCTATCAAAATAAACGAATATCGGTCTAGAAGCAGGATTTGGTTCCGGACCCGAATCTCATTCCTATCCATAATCCCAGTGACTTTTCTTTCATCTGCATGATAATGTCTATATTATGAATAGGTTACAGTGTTAACAATCAGACCCTCGCACGGTCCACAAAGAAGAAAACTCTCAAACAAGGTCCGGGCCCGTGTGACGCGCTCTGATTGGACGAACGCGCTGCCAATGCAAATGAGCGGGGCGTGTCCAGGCGGGCGCGCGCCCGCCGAAGTGTGTTTTTCACGCAGTCGCGCCTGTTCCGTGGCGCTGCGTGCATCAGCGTAGTAAACGGCGGCGCGCCCCGGCGCCGCGACTGGTGGCCGCGGACGTCTTTAGAGAAGATTAAAACTCTCTCTCCCCCCCCCCGCCACACACACACGCACACACACACACACACACACACACACCTCTCCGCGCCGCAATTCGGAGTTCGCGTCATCCCGGGATCCGACGACGGCCGGAGGACGACACGACAGCGAGGTACGCGCACGGCACGAAGTTTTCTGCTTCTTTTGTTGAAGCGCTGCCTCGCCGGGAAGATACGCTTCAGACGCGAGAACAGTGCTGCGTTGTTAAGTGACTTCATCTGTTCTACGAAAAATAGAAAGCAAAAAAAAAAAAAAAAACCCGCAGAGGCGAGAGGCCGTGCGTTTTAATTTTTTTTAATTTTTTAAAATCGGAATAACCGGACCGTGCAGGAATGAGCACACCGCACGCGTTGCGTCTTCCCTGCGACAAAACAACCCGCCTTGCTGTTCAGATGTGGTGCGAGGGGGGCATTTAAGTTGCGTTTTCTGCGCTGGCTGCAGTTTCGCGTGGAATTATGAGGCGATACGGCAGGCGGTGCTGGGAGCGACACGCGTCCCTTGTTGTCTGGCCGCGCTGGCTGCTCGGATTGAATCAGTTTGTCTGGTGGAAAAAAAAAAATACATTGTGACCGTGACACCGTACAGGCGAGACGATTCCCCCCCGATTTTGGTTGACGTCTCTCGATCTTAGCCAGCTTCTGCATGAAAGTTGAAATCGATCATCTAGTTTAGTTAATAATATAATAGTAACGATATAATAATAGTAACGATAATAACAATCACCCCTCTTGCTAATTTCTTGCTTTTTTTCCCACGCCCCTTGTGACAGAAAATAACCAGTTTTGTTTTGCAGTCTTTTTTTTTTTTTTTTAATCACATGACAATCAAGCGCATCCCATCTGCCCTCGCTGCCTTCTCGGGGCATGTGAAATTGATTAAGATGATTTCTTTACCCATCAGTGTTAATAATAGCCCCATATTAGGGTTTTATTGCCTTGTAAACAGCACTTGATTGAACTCCAGCCATGCCTTGACTGTCTGCTTTGTGGAACTGACACTGAGCGCTGTAGTGAAATACAGCGTAGTGCAGTGAAATAAAAGATGTGAAAGGGACCTCCCCATCGTCCTGTAAAATGAAGAGACGTTGCTATAAACGTATTTGATAGCGTTCTTGGAGACAATCAGTTTGATTGGAGGCTTTCCCTGCCTATTGGATACCATGTCAGAGCCAGTTCAAGTTGTTTGGAAGTTCCTAATGTTCTGCTTTTGAACGTGACTATGACCTTGTTTTATAGCTTTTTTTATTATTTATTCATTCATCCCGCCACTGTCTGTGTCTGTGAACTCTTTTGTGTTAATGGTCTCTTGTGCAAAGTGCTATCAAACGGTTCATTTCTGTGCTGCAGGGCTCCAGGTTCAATCTAGCCCGACATACCTGCTTCCTCCCCGGAACGGGTAATGGCGCGTTTAGCCGGGCCTGTAATTTTATTTCCAATTTCCCGTGCTGTAGTTTTGTCATCAGTGGTGTGGTGGTGGTGCAGGGTTGCAGATGACTGTGTCTTTCCTAATGGTTCTCAGGGTAATGAGAGCTGAAATAGCCTCGAGTGGCACATATACCCCATCATTCAGCGAGAGGAGACCCTGTGCTACTACTTCTGTTTTTCTTCTGTTGCATTGGTTTGGTGCCTCTGATTATTTTCGATGGTTTTTCGAGTTGTATACAGTTGGGTGCAGCCATGATGCATTCGCCATCATCCATTGCAGCATCTTTTGCAGAGTGCTTTGTGTGCCAGGGCCGACGTCTCTGATTGGAATTCGTTTGTGCAGTCACACATGGCTCTCCCCGCTTATTTCATTATGTCCGTGGCTGCAACCCGTGACTGTGCAGCCAGTCCAGATCCAGCACCTGGAAAGGGAGGTTAATAAGGAGGAGCATGCTGGTGTCTCCTCCTGCCTGGATGCCCATATCCAGCAAAGGTCCCGTACCCTGGGGAGTGAATTATTACCTGTCAGAGCCACAGCATCCCCATCATCCATAAAGCTCCTCTGACACGTCACAGCCCCTTCAGGGCAGGTGTTGTGACCAGCAGCCCGGGGCCCTCCCTCTGTGGGTGATAAATACATATTAACATGCTCAACGTGGAACTTTTATAAAAGCTTGTCTGTCGGTTCTCAGGTGTTAGGGTGCTATTTCTGCCATTTTCAGAACATTATGGAGAACATTGTTGTTTTTAATATATTGTGGTTTAATATATTTTCTATTAAAAGTGATGCTTTGTTCTTGTTGAAAATTTGAGCATTGTTTGTCTCTAAAATGTGTCACATTACAATACAGTAATGAAACGTAACCAATTAAAAAAATCGATGAAAGTGAACCGTAATTTCAGCCCCAGAACACACTTGGATCTCTTGGATTTTTTTCGTTGGTATTGTTCCATCAAAGGATTTAGATTAGATTAGATTCAACTTTATTGTCATTACACATATACAAGTACAGGGCAACGAAATGCAGTTTAGGTCTAACCAGAAGTGCAATAAGCAGCAAGTGCAGGATAAAGGTCAAATAAGTTATGTGTATACATAAGGTGATATGTTACGTATTCACGTAAGGTGTTACGTAAGGTGATATTTACGTATTCACTACAGTGTTTTTAGAAATTCCTCAACAGTCTGCAAGCAGCCTTAGCAATTCAGTCATGCTGAACACTGTCGTGCTGATGATCTCTGTAGACTGTAGGCTTCTTTTCTCTCACACGGCATATTAGTGCCTATCAAAAGTGTGCACCAGGTGAACATTTCTGAAGTAAAAGTGATTAGTTGTCACCCAGTGCACACATTAAAATGTGGTCTGTGCATTTAACCCGTCCACCGAGGCGCCCGGGGAGCAGCGTGTGGGGACGGTGCTTTGCTCAGTGGCACCTTGGCGGATCGGGATTCGAACCGGCAACCGATCCGACTACGGGTCTGTTTCCTTACCCGCTGGGCCAACCACTGCCGCCTCTCACACTATTCTCTCCATGCTTGGAAGAATTACATGGGTGACCCTAGGCTCTTGACGGTCAAATAAAGCATGTTGGCAGAAACTGAGAAAGACAGAGAAAACTGAACTGTGGAAGAACAAAGGGCCCCAGCCTTCGTTTTCATTTTGCCCCTTGTCAGACTGGCTGTCTTCCAGTGGCTCCGTGTGCTGTTTAGCTGAAACTTTAACCCCTTGTCAAACATCAGCTGTGGCTGTTTGACCAAACCACTGCCGCCACAGATGTGGAACAATTGCTAACATGCTGTTTTGGGCTGGAAAGTGGACATGGACTCTCTCCAGCTGCTACTAATGATGAGTAGCATTTCAGCATGATGGGTCCGATATCCTTTTTTGCCCTTTTGACCCAGCAGCAGCGAGCCAATTTCCTCAGTTATTGTTAAGTGGAGATATGGTACAGTAGCCTGCATTAATATAGCCGCTTCAAGACATATGGCATATGTTGCTTCCCATTAAGTGAAGTGGTTGTCATTGAGACCAAACCATTAGGGGTGCAACAGTATATCGCGCTTACGGGACGCGCTTACGGGACGCGGAATTTAGGTTTTGCTATTCATTTTGAAAATGGTCCAGAAAATTGTCCAGTGATTGGACATTAACTCACAGGGAGGGTTGTCACCCATTGGCACTGACAATTTAACAGTTGCCTGTTTAACAATAGCGGCAAAACCCCGTCCTGCGAGTTAATGTCCAATCACTGTTGAGCCTCCACCCACTTAGCCCCTCTCACACTGTGATAACTGGAGCTGAGCTTGAAGTGAAACCTGCACACCAATAAAAAGAAGGAAACAAACAGGCATGGTCAGTGCTAGCGGAGGAGCTGCGGGACAAAAGTTCGAAGAAGCACATTTGAGCGACTCCAAAAGGTAACCTGCGGTGGTGGAGATGGCTGTCTTTAGGATTGTCAGATTTTGTCGGTCATACGCCTTCCGAGAGGCCGAACGCCCCCTGGATCTGTGTGTCACGTGTGCCATAAATTAAACCTTACTATGCCCTATATGTTCAGACAGTAAGAAACAATACAGTGTTCTTTACTGTTAATATTCTGTTTAAAAGTGAAAGAAAAATACAAGCGGAGCTCATTACAAGCCGTGCATCCCTGTGTGGCATATAACTCAACTAGAGTAAATCACACAAGTGCAGACTGATAGCTCAGCCCCACCACATAACACAGTGTCATGATGGCTGGACATGGCGAGGAAGGGGGACGCATACGCACGCTGTCAGGTGATTTAATACAATAACACATCACCAAACAACGTCCCGACGGCGAACAGACACAAACAGGGCAGCTTTATACAGGCAGACAGAAGAAAACAATCAGGAAACGTAATAACACAGGACCTACATGAAACTCCGCAACCGGAGTAGCCCCTTGTGAACTGGATCCCAGTGCATTTCACAAACAACAGCAAAATGATAACTGTTTATTGAAAATGCTTTTGAACAGACCTATTGTGGCACATAAAACAAAAGAAAAAGGCAGAAAATGACATGTATAGAAAACCGTGGCCCAAAAACCAAGGTACAGACTGGGAACATGGGAAATCTGTATCGTTGTACCCCTACTTCCCATATAGTTTGGTTGTGGGCTTCTGCTTCTTATTATTATATATGAAGTGATATCTTGAAAATGAAGTGCCTGTATTGAAAACAGCTTGTGCCAATAAGCATGTTATATTGTTATTGGTTATTTGTTTTTATTAAAAGGCCAAATCAGCTTTTACTAATTGATTAATATTCAGTCAATATGTATTTTAAAGGACATCAATCAAGCTATTTTCATGCCAAATAACACATACTTAGATATCTGATTGCAGTAGATAGAGACAAACATCAAGGGGAAAGGTCACAAGGAAATTATTTAATTTACTAACCATTTCATTCTGGTTCATTGCTGAAACTTTAATATTTTTTCAAATTTATTTCAAATCCCTCAACTTATCACACGCACAAGCCCAGCAGAGTTCCAACCCAAATGTTTACACACACGTGTAAACACACACACACACAGACGCCCACACACATATACATAAAGCTTTATTAGTGTGACAGGAAGATTGGACTTTCTCTCCCAAGGGCGGGCCTTGCAGAGACTGTTAAGGGAGGCGAGTGGAGGGAAATAAATCGCATTTGCATGAAACCACCAGCTTTGTGAAGAAAAGCTGGTCATGGTGGAATGTCGTTATTTTGTTTTTTTTTTTACTTTTTATTTTTCCCCCTTGGCTCTCACCACAGTGGATTACGGAGTGATGACTTAGTGCATTTCATACCAATTCAGCCGTCACCTGCATCACCAGCTCCGAGCTGCGGTGTACAAGAAGGCTTTTGTAACCCTCGCATTGGTATTCCAGCATTAGGGGCTGAACCTGCCGTCTGTAGGCAAGTGTTTCCAAAGGCGCCACAACTGCCACGTTCACCGCCGTCCATTTAGGAATGCAAAATGGTGCCCAAAGGATCCCCTGCCCCAGCCCCCCGCTTAAATTGCTGTTGGCCATACTTTCGCGTTATTGATCTCTCGCAGTCCGGGTGGGTTTAAAGGTTCCATGGTCTGTGCTCCAAATGATCTCTTAATCACTTTATAATGGAACGAGTCTTCCTTCCACATTGATTAGCCGTTTGCGCTGAAGTTGTCCCAAAACGTCAACTTTCTAATCTCGTTCAAACTCTCTGGGCTCTTTCCAGATTATTATTTGTGAGCAGACATGGAAGTGGAGGACTTATCTTCAGCCCTTTTTGAGATAAAGCATTTTCTCAGTAAACCATTTATCTGGATTTTTTTAGACCGGTGCTTGCATCAACATGGTTTATTTATCGGTTTTATTTTTGGGAATATTTATGGAGGTTTTTTCATAAGTGATAAGTTGCATCATGATCTGGAGATCTTGTCTCTGCCGTAGCTCCGAGTCTTTTCTACGTCAGAATACACTGCACTGTTCTTCTTGGAAATTGCACTTGTAAGTGTACAAAGTGATCCATTGAGCATAGCAGTACTTACTAAGACAAAGAGGAAGAAGAGCACATGTAGACCTCGTGGCCTCAAAATACTTAATCAGATGATTATTTGCGATATATATCATGCACACATTTGCCATGGGCGTGTGCCTGCAGTTTTTAATGCTAAGAATAACGATTAAAGTGCCTTAGTACATTTTTAAATGAATGGTTTTGGCCTTAAAATGTGAAATGAAGCAGGAAATTAAAAAGTGAAGATAAGATTCCCCGCCTCCCCCTCTTTTCGCTTAAATCTGCTGCTTCATAGACTTATGCTTCTTCATAACCAGTTAAAATTCCAACGCTGCATACTCCACACATGGGCGATGGTCTAAATAAATAAATAAGTACATGGCCTTACACCGGATTTAGATTTTTGTTAAATGATATCAAACGCACATCAAGCGCCGCGGCAATTCGTCACGATTCTACTGGTAAATCCATGGCACTTTCAGCTCGCCGTAAATAGCAGTTTTGTTTGACCTTGATTCGGAAAATCTTGGCAGGGCTTGGCGCGTGCATGTATGCGATCTGTGGAGGAAAATGACTCATCTCCAAACCTTGGGCACGACTCAAACCTGACAAAAGGCTCCACATCTGATTCTGCAGGAGAGTGCGTGGGGGAACGGCCCGCGGGGGCGGGGTTTAGGGTCGGCCCCAGGAACGGACCCATCGCTCCGCTGCTGCGATTTCTTCAAACTCCAAACACGCTTACCAGAACTGGGGCTATATTTAGACTCGTCTGCGAGTGAGAGTGGGGCAGGGGGTTAGACGGGGCTTGGGGGGCTGGTATCTGCCCTTGGCGCCCGTCCAGAGAGAACCCCCCCCCCCCACACACACACACACCACCACACCCCAGCCTTCACACGTCTCACGTTAACCATGTGATGACTGATTGGTGTTTTGTGCTGTCAAACTTGTGTGTGGGAGTGAGAGTGTGTGCTGTCATTTGCACAGTCAGAAACAAACATCAGGCCAAGGCACACACACTCACACACACACACACACACACACACCAACACACACGGCGTCTTTGGTTTAGTGCATCCGAGGCGGCTTCATTTGATCCTCCTTTATTGCTTTCCCACATTATCTCTCCAGCTCAACAATCTTTCCCCTCCGGAGCAATCATCGCCGACTGACTGTATGAAAAACAAGTCCAGGTAAACAAATCTCAGAAGCACAGAGGCCGATATTACTTTTAATGCCTCCTCCCGGCCGCAGGGGCTCAGAACTCCCCGGTGGACGTAATCCAGGTAGACACGAATGACCCTGGGGCGAAAATGGCCGTGGGGGTCACACTCCGGATGTTGTACCTGGTTCGTGCTCGACCAGCACGCTCCCTTTCATTTTCTTCTTTGCTCCTTTCTTTTGTTTAGCTTAATTCGAGCTGCGGATGAGTCTCACAGAGCATCTTCTTTAGTAATAAAGACTGATCAGCCTGAACTATGGAATGGGAGGAGATGACAGGAAGAAAAAAGGGTGGGTGGTAGTAGCCTAGTGGGTAACACACTCGCCTATGAACCAGAAGACCCGGGTTCGAATCCCACTAACTACCATTGTGTCCCTGAGCAAGACACTTAACCCTGAAACTGTCCCTGTAACTACTGAGTGTAAGTCGCTCTGGATAAGGGCGTCTGATAAATGCTGTAAATGCCCAGCAAAAAAATAATTTAATTCTGAATGCAGGGTCAGGGAACTCACTATGTAGGAGCGCCCTGTTCCTCCATTTGGAAAATTAAATAAAACGAAAGACTTTGTTGCAAAGATGCACCTTTTGGTTGAAAAAAAAAACTGTTCATTCAGATGACCTTTTCATTGTGATCTCTTTAATTAACCATCGCTCTTAATGTCTTGTGTCCATTTTGTGCCATTCTGGTGGGACGTATAGCAGGATTCTGTTAACTAGGCTTCTGTCTATTATGCATTCAGTTTTTATCCAGATTAGCATTATAATATCCTTTACAGGAAGGGGATCTGCTAATCAGATTCTCTCTGTGTAACGGCTGGTTATTATAGCGGTGAATGCGCCGTCAGTTGAACTAACTGCCTGATTTCATCCATAAATCTCTGATATTGCAGATCGGCCGACAGTGGCAGAGGGAACGAACCCGTCAAATTGTGTCTCTTTCCCTGGCGCTGGTGATATTGTAATGTCTTAACAGGGTAATTTCCTGTGCAATTATTCCATGTTAATAGCATCCCTCCGGACAGGCAGCCATGATGCCATTGGGTGACGCCACCTTGCAAAACGAGGTTTTAAATGAGAGAAGATGTGAGGTTTACAAGCATAAAACTTGTTTGAAGAGTCATGAAATGACAATGACTGGAAAAGGAGTGACATTTTTAGACCGATGTAGCACAAGGCCCAGGCAGCCATCCTATAAAACCAGGCAAGAGTCAAACTGTTCGACAGAGAACAGACTGATGCCACAAAGACACATTTTTGTCCTCCTCTCTGCAGACTCCATCAAGGTCACAGGGTTCAAAAGTTAAGCAGAAAGAGCGTATGTGACCTGAATTGAGAATAAATTGGTTCTCGCTGCAGGTTTCGGGGAGTGTCTGAAGTGGGATAATTAGTTTTTTGAAGGTACACAGAGGAAAAGAGATGGGAGTGGATGCCTGAGAGATGCAGAAAATGAAGAACGTCTCTGCCTAGACATGTCTTGTCTAGGCATTGCCTGACCTTACCTTATGTGTTTTTAACAGAAAATGGGAGCTAATTACGTGTTCTGGGCGTTTCTATGCATGTATGGGGAGCAGCAGAGAGAAAACTCCATTCAGAACTCCATCTGCTGTCTGGCTTGGACACCATAGAGCAGAAGTATTATAGCCATTTACAAACAAGAGCAATGTGGCATTTTGCTTTGAAATGGATTTCATTTTTGTGTGCCCTTGTGTGCCCTTGTGCCCTTAACTTACACAGTGGAATTCAGTGATCCAGTAAATAGGGTCTTATTTTGCAGTCTAATACAGCTTTACACATTTTTCAATTTCAAATGGTGTCATCAGCATAATAAAAATACACAGATTGTTTATAAATGACAGATTATATTAGTTTTAGTTATGATGGAGGTTGGAAAGTGTGGACAGGTGTCTTTTATACAAATATTGAGTTGCCATTAATACAGGTAACACGTGAAGGGTAGAAGAGCTCCTTAAAGAAGTAACAGCTCTGTGAGAGCTTGATGTACGTGCTAAATTCTTATTTTCTGCACCATTATACAAATAAACTCTTTAAAAATAATATATGATTTTCCTGGCCTTTTTTTTTACATTCTGTCTCTTACAGTTGAAGTGTACCTATGATGAAAAGTTCAGACCCCGCTCATCTTTTTAAGTGGGTCAACTTGCCCACTTGGTGGCTTCCAAATACTTTTTGCCCCACTGTATAGGCCTATTATAGGCCTGAGTGAGAGAAGAACAAAATGAACAAGCAGAAAGTCATATCACGTTAATTGTATTCCTCACCCCCCCAGTCCCTGCTCACTTATCTGTTGGATCCCATAGCATGAGTGAAAGTGACTAGATGTGTAAGATAGTATGTATGAGAGATGCCCATGACTTGATGACTGTTTAGCTCAATAATCAGGATAATTCCAAAACCTGACTGGATGCAACTTCTGGGTCTTAAAAAGAGGACATGTCCGGGGAAAATAGACACCCTTAATATGACTTGTCTTTTTTGTGCTGGCCATTATTTACCGGTGTAAAGGTGACTGTGTTGTCGTGCATGGGAAATACTGCCACCAGCAGGAGTTGTAATACAGTTGTGAGTTTACATGAGTATTTGGGTAATTTAGGCGAAAAATATACAATAGGATGGGAAATATGCAGCTTTGTGGAAACATTTGGTAAATTGCTGATTTTGCTGTATTTGATGATGCAGTGATTTGATGTTATGTAATATCTGAATGTCTGACACTGTACAGTCGTGGCCAAATTTTTTGAGAACTACACAAATACTGGTTTTCACAAAGTTTGCTGCTTCCGTTTTTTATTATGGCAATTACATATACTTCTGAATATTATAAGTGATCAAATGAATTGCAAAGTCCCTCTTTGCCATGAAAATGAACTTAATCCCAAAGAAAAAATTTCCACCATATTTCAGCCCTGCCACATAATGACCTGCTGAGATCATTTCAGTGATCCTCTCATTAACAGGTTTAAGTGTTGACAAGCACAAGGCTGGAAGTCAATCTGTCATGGGCGATTCTAAACAAAATTCTGTAATATTTGAACCTTTACTTTTACTTGTCCTAGTATTTAAGATGGGTACTCAGATAATGTGGAACATCATTCCATGTATTTAATGAAACTGAATGTTTTGCAGACATTTGAAACATGGTTACCTCTCATGGTATAAAATTTTTACAAATTCAAGGCAAATTATAATCATAACCCAGCCATTCAAAGTTTAGTTTATATATGTTATATTGAATAGAATTGAATATTCATACAATGCACCACATTTGAACTTTTAGTACTGGCTATTATATGTTAAAAATAACAGCACTTGTGTAGCTTTTAGACCCGTGACATTGTTGTCCTGTGCATCACACCATCTTGGTCATTTTAGTTGCATAAATTGGTATTGCATAAAGTGTTGCACAGTTTTGACACTTGTTATACATTGAAATATTTGGTGCAAGAGTTTTGTCTGAATGCTTCACAGAATTGTATTGTGGAAGTTCATTTTAACAAGTGAGACTATTTTTCTGTTTCCTATGCATCACATGCCAAGTTTTCAAACTGCTTGTTTGCCTTTTGTCATAACTTTATATTGAACTACACAGTAGTAAGGCTAGTTCTTGTGTTACCAGTACTAACTTGTGATGTCCCATACATCACATTGAGAATCGTCCTCATGCTGATTGAGTTAGAATAGCAGACTGGATGCTTTAAAAGGAGGGTGATGCTTGAAATCATTGTTCTTCCTCTGTGTACCATGGTTACTTGCAAGAACAATATTGCATTGCATAAAAAGGGCTTGTCAGGCAAGGATATTGCTGCTAATAAGATTGCACCTAAATCCACCTTAATCATCAAGAACTTTAAGGAGAGAGGTTCAAATGTTGTGAAGAAGGCTTCGGGTTCTCAAGAAAGTCAAGCAAGTGCCAGAACTGTCTCGTAAAGATGATTTAGCTGCAGGATCAAATGGCAGTGGCAGTTGTGAGTGCATCTTCATGTACAGTGAAGCGAAGACTTTTGGAGGATGGCCTGGTGTCAAGAAGGGCAACAAAGAAGCCACTTCTCTCAAAGAAAAACATCAAGGACAACTGATATTCTGCAAATGGTACAGGGATTGGACTGCTGAGGACTGGGGTAAAGTCATTTTCTCTGATGAAGCCCCTTTCCATTTGTTTGGGGCATCTGGGAAAATGATTGTTTCGAGGAGAAAAGTTGAGCGCTACCATCAGTCCTGTCTCATGCCAACAGTAAAGCATCCTGAGACCATTCATGTGTGTGGCTGCTTCTCATCCAAGGGAGAGGGCTCATTCACAATTTTGAATAAGAACACAGCCATTAATAAGTGATTGTGAAGTGATTGTCACTTGTGATACACAGCAGCACAGCACACGGTGCACACAGTGAAATTTGTCCTCTGCATTTAACCCATCACCCTGAGTGAGCAGTGGGCAGCCATGGCAGGTGCCCGGGGAGCAGTGTATGGGGACGGTGCTTTGCTCAGTGGCACCTCAGTGGCACCTTGGTGGCTGCTTCCTTAACCGCCCCTATAGGCCACCACTTCCCCTATAGGCCACCACTGCCCCTATAAAAATGGGACCAAAACATCCTCCGACAGCAACTTCTCCCAACCATCCAAGAACAGTTTGGTGAAGAACAATGCCTCTTCCGGCATGATGGAGCACCATGCCACAAAGGCAAAGTTGAAATTTTGGGTCCATGGCCAGTAAACTCCCGGGACCTTAATCCAATATAGAACTTGTGGTGGACAAACAAAAACCTACAAATTCTGACAAAGTCCAAGCACTAATTATGAAGGAATGAGTTGCCATCAGTCAGGATTGGCCAAAAGGTGCTAGGGCGCATTGCAGAGGTCTTGAAAAAAACGGCCAATGCTGCAAATATTGACTCTTTGCATAAACTTGATGTAATTGTCAATAAAAGTCTTGAAACTTATAAAATGCTTGTAATTATACTTCAATACACCACAAACGAAAACATCTAAAAACAATGAAGCAGCAAACTTTGTGAAAACCAGTATTATGTGTAATTCTCAAAAGTTTTGGCCATGACTGTACTAACAAGGTCAGTGCCCACATCGAACAGATTAACAATTAATATCTACTGTATACTATCAGATTTTTGTGTTATCATGAATCATCTTCTTGAAGTTATTAAAGACCAGGGGGGCCGAGGTCCGTCGCAGCATTGCAGGACAGTGGGCGCTGAGTGGGCGGATGGGCTTGGTTATCTAGTACCCTTAAAGCTCCCCTCTGATCCTGTTCCCCTGAGCTTGAGCCTGGATGATGAGTGGTCCTTCAGCCTCGGGATCTGTGATTAATCAAAGAGCAGGAGCCCCAGCCTCGTACCAGGAATCTCCTCCTCCCCTTCCTCTGGTCATCCTTGGACATGTCGCAGGCCCATCACCAGAGTTTCCTTACGTTCACTAGATCATATTTCCCTCCTGGCTAGAATAACTATTCCGAACTTTATGTTCGCTTGGCTCTGAAATAATGCACTTAAAGTACAGCGGCCACTCTTAACTGGATGCTGTTTGCTCGAGCGGGCAGGCGCGGTCATAAATAAAGCATGTGCCGGGTTTTGCAGTGTGGTTTGCCGGCGAACATGTTGTTAAGAAGTGGAGGTGAGCTTTAGTCATGATGTAATGCAGTCGTCTCACTGGTGGGGGAATCGCCGCTCTCTTTAATGCTTCCTTCCTTCCTGGGGCAGTGGTGGCCTAGCGGTTAAGGAAGCGGCCCCGTAATCAGAAGGTTGCCGGTTCGAATCCCGATCCGCCAAGGTGCCACTGAGGTGCCACCGAGCAAAGCACCGTCCCCGGGCGCCTGTCATGGCTGCCCACTGCTCACTCAGGGTGATGGGTTAAATGCAGAGGACAAATTTCACTGTGTGTGCTGTGCTGCTGTGTATCACATGTGACAATCATCTCACTTTAATTAAAACAATTTTAATCCTTTGTCTAATCGGAGCAGATTAAGCCAGAGCTCTTAACACAAAGTTGCGTCTGTTTTTTTTTCCTAGGGCTTCCAGCTGTTTTCACTTGTTCCCCCTTTATAATGTGTTCCCTGTCCTCGGACGGAGGCTTTGCTAAAATGCTTTGCAAATTTGTAACGTGATCCTTCTTTACTTTCTTTTAAGAGCAACAAGATAAACTTTGAAAGACTTGCCTCGATTGTGGAACCCCGCCTATGCATGTGCGATTTGTTAGCCCGGCTTTAAATGACGTGAATCCTTTGCCGGCCCCTCCAGGCGTTCCTCCGATCCAGGCAAAATAACGGAAGAAAAACGGCCCTTTTCAGGTCTGCCAATCAAATGACTGCTAGATGCCAAACAGGTGGTTTATTGATCTGTTGTCCTCATTAAGTGCCCCGGGAAATGGCTCTCTTCAGTGGAGATATGAACCATTTGGTAATAATTGAAACCCTCTGATATTTTGGCACCATTAAGATAATATCACAGCAAGTGGAATTTGGCTTCCTCTGAGCACACATAACTGTTTAATTGGACGCCATTTTATTTTTCTACAGAGGGCGCGGGAATTCACAACTGGACCCTCAAACTTTGCCTAAAACTGCAGGCATGTGGTATTATTGACTGAAACAAAGGTACAGAACCAAATTGGGCTAAAACCCAATAAAAGCCTGGCTGGCCGCCCGTGGCTATCACAGCGGCTTAGCAGAGAGCGTTATTGATACTCCAGGGCTTTTTTTTTTGTGTGTGTTATTTTCTCTTTGCGCTGGACGCTATTTTTAGTGTCGAGCTTGTAATTTAAGGAGCGTGAGTGAGGATGGAGGAATTCTCCAGCACTGAGCGCTGAGCTCGGTCGCCCCACGGACCTGGGCCTCCTTAACCTCACCTGAACCGGTGGCGAGCATGTGGTGGCCAGCTGGTCGCTGGGCCAGTCCAAGGTCTGCCTCCGAAGGCCCCTTAGACAAATGTTAACTCCGCTCCCGCCGACTGTGGCCGCGGCAGCGGCCTTCTGCTCGGCCGCGTGCTCGCCGATGGCAGGCTGTGTTCCCGGCGCTCCCTCAGGATGAACTCGTCCGATATTGCATTGGCTGGGACACTTCATCCGAGCCAGCAGAGCACTGGAAATCAATTACCATCCTGTTAGTACTGGATTTTTCATCAGCATAAGTGTTACTGCATATTATTCTTTGTCTCATTGCTTATGGATACGGCGTTCGTATGTGTAGGTGGTTTTAGAAGTTTTATTATAAAAATCTTGTGATATAACCACACATATTGATTGGATGCAAACTTTTTTTAAAAGTCTATATATTTGCATGCTATTCCTTATTCCAATTCCATGAATCCATGATCATAATCAGGAATAATCTTATGTTGCCATAATCAGACTGCTTGTACTGAAAGTTGCTGGTTTCCTAGTGATATTTTTAGCGACCAGTTCTGGTGTCCAGGCTCACCTAGTACCAGCAACCTCGCTTGTACCCCATCTTGAAAGGCAGTTATGAAGAAGCTTTAATATGATTTGAGCTCACCATAGGCTGTGCTTATCAGCCTCATGCCGTCAGTTGGCGTGGAGAGGCCTGATTTGGATTGAACAGATTGAAAGAACAGCTTGTCTTCTGAGATGCTCAGAGATTTGGGCGGCTCTGTGCTGGGATTTGTAAAGATTTTGTTTGAAATTGCTTTGTTATGTGTGATAACTGCACAGTTCGTGTGTTACCTTTGGGCTGCATTTTTTTTCCCAAGCTACATCAGTGTTCTGTTGTATTGGAAATGTTACATTTTTAAAGGCATCTTACCTTCACAAGAAAACATTTCGTTGACTGGGGCGGCCCATCCACATTTCAAAATTGCCTACCTGCACTGTAGTCAGAATGATTCATGTTTGTACAGAGTAGATCCCCTGGAGATCAAGCAGTTTTCAAGTTCGCAAAGGAAAGTATTCAAAAGCCAATGCCCTAATGCCTGTGCACCCTAAATCCAGTTAATTTATACTTTCATTAGTACAGCAATCAAATAGTTGCACAGGTAAGTATAGATAACGACCTGGATATGATGACCAGGAATGTTTGAGAACCAAATTTAGACCATATAGCATTTCTCTGGACATAATTGGCTGCCATTGTAGGGTTGAGTATGAGCCCTTGAGTGCCATTTTAATGAGCCTGTCCTGTTTGGTGATGCAGACTGCAGGTGTGGTACCCCAGAGGCAGGGGTTCAAGAGACATTTGTAACCATGTAATTGCTCAAAAGATTCAAACCGATGACCGTTTATGTTAATTTTACGAGATTGCTTTGTAATGCCTTGTCCACTGATTATGTTAGGATTAAAAATGTTTAACACTCATCAGTGTTTCCTATTATTTACAGGAATGCATTGATCCTGTTGAATGAAGCCACCTACTCTGTCTGTATCTTACATCTGCCTGCCGGCTGACTAGCCTTCCACAGCCACAAGGGACAAAGCTCTGGTGAGGACTTTGTGATGGCTTCACTTTTTCCAATTTCTCTTCATGTATGAATAATTTTGTCCTGATTTTCTATTTGCATTCTTGACATTTTAATCACTTAATATCCTTATGATCATCACTATATACAAGCCCAGTGCATGATTCAGGAACTACACTTAATTCAGGCAGCTACACAGACCCACTGACAGTCCTGTATGCTTCAACAGATGAACTTCTCCTTATTTGTTCTACGCTGTTTTCTTTGAAAGGTGTTCATGGTCACGGACATTAGATTGTCCACGCTTCATGTTCATAGGGACACCTTGACGAATCCCCTGGGTCTCATCTTACCAAGTGTTTAGTAGATTCCGGTCCGTTTTGACAGCCCTTGGCGACCGGCACAGCCAGAATGTGGGACTCAAAAAGGACAAGACTAAGGTGCAACTGTCAGAGTGCATCTCTGGGGGTCGAAACAGATGGTTGGCCAGATGCAGTTTTTCTTGTGACTTTGGAGACATCACGGATCGGTTCAACGTCAGTGTCCTCAAACACATTTCCATCTGAAAAAAATAAAATGCTCTTCTCCTCCTCCTCTCCGTTTTAGGCTCAGCATGTGATGGACTGAGTGACATTATTACATTTACCCCAGTAAGTGACTTATCACCAGGCTAATTGCGATGAATATGCAAGCCGGGGACAATTCTTGAGCCTCATGTGCAAATAGCGACAAAGGGAATGAGTGTCATTGGCCTGGCGCTCTACAATGCTGTAATCTGATTGTGAACCATGGTGGCGAAACAAAGAGGGAAGAGATGGGTGTCAGGCATATAATTGGGGTGAGCAGATCCCTGGGGTAGATACAGTGAAGCATTATTAAGTCTGTTGAACTGGGATGTGCTAGGCCACCTCGCTTTTCCGACATTCACACCCGCCTCAGCCTCCTTCTCTGCCAGTGCTTTGTTGAAACAGCGAGAGTGCCATGTTGGAGAGGAGAGGAAAAACATTTGCACAGCGTCAGTGTCTCATGAGGGCCTCGTCTGAAAGTGAGAGAACCGTGTCATTAAAACCATCCGGTGTTACTGTACAATTCTTTGCCATTTTTTATGCGTATTTGTCAAGACGTTTCTGGGTTGCAGTGTTTGTCTTTGGATTATTATTCTTACCTGTGGCTGACAAATGACTGATGCAAAGGTGAATTTACGCTTAAAAGTGTAATTTGCAGTATAATTCTGCAGAAAAACTGCTGTGCATCGTTCCTTCTGTACCATCTAGCTGTGCCTGTGTTACAGTATTAAGCTGTTGAATAATCCATTTCACTATGCCATTTCACTTGATGGTGTGATGGGTAGTTTGCCCCATCACAAAGTGAAAAAGGGTTGCCATAACTCAGAGGTAATAAAATAGCCAGAATGGCATGTGGCCTCACTGTTAAAATGCAGGGAGTTCAAGTTATATGGCAAGATACATTGTTATTATGATGTTCTGTTTATCGGGTAAATCAAATAATTTTTCAGTTAAGGACATGGACGTGCATTGAGAACAACATCACTGTTCCACCTAATTACAACAGTAAATCACTTTCAATCACTCTGGACTCTTTGCACAAAATCACTTTGCACAAAATCTTTACGCTTTTTTCACTTTGCACAATCTCTGCTCTTTTTACATTTTTTTTATCTTATACATTGTCTTTCACTCATTTGCTCACCTTCACCCTACCTGTTACACATATTTTATGTTAAAGACGTAAAAGTGTAATATTTGGTTATGTTTGCAATATTTGCATATTGGTCTTCATTGTATACTTGCAACATTTGCAATACTGTGGTCTGTAGCAGTCGCAAAAAGCATTTCACTGCATATCATACCATGTATGACTATGTATGTGGCAAATAAAATTTGAATTTGAATTTGAATATGTGGGCAGTGGTGGCCTAAGAACTTGGATCTGTAATCTGAAGGTTGCCGGCTCAAATCCCGAACCGCCAAGGTGCCACAGAGGACACATTTTCTTGTGTGTGCTGTGCTGTGTTTCACAATGTCAATTACTTTACTTTCACTTTTTTTCACTTTCAAAAATGTAGACTTAAGAGTTTTTCATCAGGCTAACTTAACTTTTCTTGTCACATTTGTTTTAATACACAGCAAAAAAAAAAGATAAAATTCTGATCGGAGGCTAGTCTGTATCACTAAAAATAATTTTATAAATGTGATTTTTGTTTTTCACAGGAACAGGCAGTAAGTGTATTTCAGCCACACTCACTTTTATTGTGTTGTAAAGTTGCCAGGTCATCATTTTTCATCTGAATTAATGTCAGCAGGCTGCATTACCTTCCTTCACTCCTCTGTTTGCCCGAAGCTGTGCACAGGCGCTGGTCCGAGTTCCCCCCACTGGCCAGACTCATCTGTGCATCAGGACAATTTAGCAATCAAAAAAGGGGGATTATAAAACCCTCCGAGAAGAATAGGTCATTATTGCATTGTGCGGTTCACTGTACCCTGACAATGAGTGTTAATTTAGGAGCAATAATAAATATCATGGTCATAATTATGCCCTGATGCCATTAACCTTCATGGATGGTTGTTTTTCAACTGGCAGGCAAAGATGTACTAAAGACACGGCTCTCTGAGGCCTTTACTTTTTTTTCTCGTGTTCCTGTGAGCTGCACAACAAAAGAAACTCGCGACAGGAGGAGGTCACAGGCAGAATTAGAAGCCTCCCTTGGTCCTCCTCCACAAATTGGTTTCTGAGGAAGGAGGAGAGAGAGGCTGACTCCGTGTGTTCTTTGCTGCCTGAGTCGTCTGCTAATCCCCAGCCCTGGCCAGGGGGGGAAATGTATGTGTGCGCGACGCAAAAAACCCAAGACCTCCTGCCTTTTACTGATTCCTGCGAGGCTTGCTAATCCTGAGAATGGTCATGGTAGTGAGACGGGGAGGCGGGGAAAGAAAGCCTCCCTCTTAGCGGGGGAACTTCAAAGTGACAGGAAGGAGGCTAAAATAGAGGGGAGCTAAGGTCCTTTGCAATTGCAAAGTCGGTGGGTCACCCCAATCTTTTACCTGCAGATGTCCATGGAGATGTGGAAAGGTTTGTGGCCTGCAGGAGCAGGGCCATCGACTTTTTACTGCATTTGGCAGATGGTGAGAGGAGACTCGCTGTCTGGCAGTGGATTAGATTAGACCCCTTGTTTGCATTCTAAACCCCACCTCAGAGCGAGCATGTGGAGGCATTTTTGCTTAAATGCGGCACTGACAACACAAAAATGCACAATATGTGAAGGTCTGGGATCAGGGAATCGCCCTAGAAGGTCTTGTCTTGAGGCCTTAATTTTTTTACATTTACATTTACATTTACAGCATTTATCAGACGCCCTTATCCAGAGCGACTTACAATCAGTATTACAGGGACAGTCTCCCTGGAGCAATTTAGGGTTAAGTGTCTTGCTCAGGGACACAATGGTAGTAAGTGGGATTCGAACCCGGGTCTTCTGGTTCATAGGCGAGTGTGTTACCCACTAGGCTACTACCACTCCTATTTTTTTGCTACAAGCCCTCTGTTATTCTGTGGAAATTTCCATTATTTGAGACATGTGTCCATAGC
Organism: Denticeps clupeoides; assembly: GCF_900700375.1. Classification (NCBI taxonomy): domain Eukaryota; kingdom Metazoa; phylum Chordata; class Actinopteri; order Clupeiformes; family Denticipitidae; genus Denticeps; species Denticeps clupeoides. The sequence goes on along the minus strand of NC_041711.1, from coordinate 29,081,363 downwards.
AATAACTGATCCCTGTACTAGTGAACAATTCTGAAGGTTAATCTGTTAGTACAGTATAAGAGACTCTAATGGAGAAGTTACAGGATGAAATGTGAGCCAATTATCACTTCCTACTCAGCGATTAAGGAAATGCAGTGAGACACTGGAGTTGTCCTGTGAATACAATCTGTAAACCCATACTTTGTGTCCACCAATGTCGAGTAGGCAGCTTCTCTTGCGGTCAACATTTAAGCAAATACTGGATTTCACCATAACATACTCTCCTGAGTCTGAGATGAGAAATGGTTTGTGGGATAAACTGGCCATTTAAACTACAATCTTGGCAAGAAAGACTACAGTAGACTGCATTACATGCTATAGGGGGTGTGGAAGCTAGAGGAAGATCATACAAAAATAAATATTTCCCAACTCGACAGACATTTTGAAATACTAGTAAAATAAGTTACAAATACTTGGTATGCTATTCCTCAGCCAACAAGAAATAAAAAAATAAAAAAAAAAACAAACAAAAAAAAAAAACGTACACACACACACACACACATATATATATATATATATATATATATATATATATATATACACACACACACACACAATTTTTTTTCTTGTTGGCTGAAAACAGTTCTTCCAGCCAAGTTCTGTATTGAACTTGGAGGGCGGCTAATGCAAACCCTTGATTACAGCTGAGGAATGATTACAATAAAGGAGCGTTTTTACCCCTGATGTGATGAAACCGGGGCTTTCATTTGTTTAAGGCGAGCGGAGTGCCCACACAACCTGGCAATTATCTTAAGTGGACTCCCCAGGTGCTGGATTATTCCCCCTTTTTCTCCTCAGTGACAAAAAGGCTCTTACTGAGACAGTTGACAGAAAGTGTGACAGGCCCCATACTTGTGGTTTCACCACAATATCATGCTTTTAACAAATTATGTTGGATTTGTGTAACATTCTGATTTCTCAAAAAGCAACAATTACGTTTTATTATAATGTACATTCTTCTCCAAAATTCAAGCTGCTTAGTGAAGAAACCTGTCTTGCATGGAGTTTTCACCGGTCAGTCTGTATTGAAATGCATTTTATTGAAATGCATGTTCCAAAGAATTTTCATCTCATTCTAGAAAAGCTCACCATTGTGGATACGGAGAGGAAAAGCAGTGCTTAAGGTTTCACTTATTTGATTTGACCACTTAAGAGGCCAATGTTGTTTGAGTTTGGTTTTGCAATTAGCTGGGAGATCAGGAATGTTCAGAAGCTCTTTTTCTCTCAGGTGTTGACCTGAAGACTGGGTTGACCACTCGTCCATTTGGGGGAAATTAGGAATCTTTTCATCGTTGTTACCCCAGTGGAACCCAGAACTGATTTCAGCATAATAATTTCCTTAGTTGACCCATTGAGGATCAATAATAAAAGGATCTGTTTTTAAATCCTCAATGCAAGTGGCTCCCTTGAGAAGCTTATCAGTGAATAGTGTTCTGTTAAGAAGAGGTTGCAGTCTTAGCTCTGCTGAAAAGAACATCACCTGGAACAGTAAAACCAGCTGCTGTAGAGAATATTCCTTCCTTTATGTAGAATGAATGTGAAAAAGTGAAAGTGAAGTGATTATGAAAGTGAAGTCATTATGATACACTGCAGCACAGCACACTGTGCACACAACAAAATGTGTCCTCTGCTTTTAATCCATCACCCTTGGTGAGCAGTGGGCAGCCATTACAGACAGCTGGGGAGCAGTGTGTGGGGACGGTGCTTTGCTCAGTGGCACCTTGGCGGCTCGGGATTGATTACGGGGCCACTTCCTAAACCGCTAGGCCACCAATGCCCCTCACCACTGTGAGGAAGACCAACTCATCTGATGCTCTCCTCCATAATACGGGTCCTGCATTCAGTTTCATTTTTTCAAAGGTAGCCATGATTTCCTCCGATGAAGTAGATGATTGTTTGGGGGGAAAACTGAATTATTAAACTGTATCCAGATAGACAATTTAGTCAAGTCATAGAGAAATGCTTTATAGTTTTATGTTTCATTAAGAATTGTGTGCTTGTATTTAAACAGCCTTTTTAAAGCAAATTCATAAATGCTAATGTGGCCAAGAAAAAAACGGTTTACAGAGCGTAGGTGCATGGGTGTTCTTCTTCTTCTTGTTTCTTTTGTTCCATGTTGTACTTTCTCTCCCAAAGGTGTGGACTTTTTCAAACAATATAATAAGCTTGTAGTCAATGTCCACCATGTTATAAAAAATAAACAGGAGTTTCTAGTTGTCTGCTGCCCTTATCCGGACATTCATTCCATAGTTAATATGTTATCTAAATCCGAAAATGACTTTGATTTTTGCTTCTTGACTTAGTTTTCAAAGCCATAAAGGAATTTTTGTTGATTGCACTGTGTCTCTTTAACTTTCTCACTCGAGTTAATTTGCATGCAGAGATTCCCATGGGACCGCTTCATGGGCATTGCTGTATTAATTTCTTTTTATTGCAGTCGAGAGCAAACTATGTTTGAATTGAATTCTGACCGCCCTGTGATGATGTGAAAAAATAAACTCATCTTCTACCTTATGGGGTTCATTAAGCAGGAGCCCTTAATAAAAAACTTGTCCCTGAAATTACAGAGCCAGCACACCTAATGATCACCAGCTCCATTCATATGCCTCTGAATTAGCATTTCTGGACTGGCGATGCGACTCAAGGACATGGACGACTTCCAGAAGGGCATCGGTTCCTTCACCATTTCTTCTCTGGGTTTTGATCAGCGTTGGATTTACAGAATCAATGTACCTGCCAGCATGGCAGCGTTTTGTATGTAATGAGAGGTCACATGCTGAGGCCACCCCTGGTGCAGCCCTTGTTCTTGCTGATGAACGACTGCTCTCCTAAAGTTGACGCAGAGAGATATGGCCACCAAATTGCTTGCCCTGGAGAACCCCTCGATCTCCCTGAGCTTGGGAAAATTGACTGGCTAGTGCTAGGGGTTTGGTGCACAAGTGTGGGTGACTGTTGTCGTCTTCATTTGTCTTCATTGAGGGCTCTCGTCCCACACTCACAATCCCATTTTGAGCCGACCATGTTCATTTCAGCCACTGTTACCTGCCCACTGCTCTCACATGCTGTCGTCACCTCAGCTAGGTTTGTGTGTGTGTGTGTGTGTGTGTGTGTATCTTTTCCCTCATTGTAATGGACTCCCCTGTCGATGGATGGCTATTGTTAAGATTTTTCTACGCTGCTAATTGGTTTCTTTCATTATTAATCTCTTTTTGGTTTAAATGTGTTCTTTAATTGTTCTTTTTGCTATAACCTAGAGTAAATCAGGAAGTGTAAATCTTCAGAAGAATAAAAGGAAAACCGGGTGGTGTTGTGACAATGATTTTAATAATTTAACAGGCTTTATGTCTGGTGCTGCTGTGAAGGGTGTTAAGTTTGAGTTTGGGTTCAAGCTGCTAAAACATTTTTGTGTGTCATGTATTTACCCTTGTTGGAAAAATTGTTGGATATTGTTTTTTTCTTCATTGAATATGCCTTAAGCATACTATTTGTGCTGTTACTCCAAGGGTAAGTATTTCTGTAATCCGTATCATTTTGCAAACAGTAGTGCCAATGCATTTAAAAACCCAGTGCTCCTTCTCTGTTGGTTCTGTCTTAAGTCTGATTCTGTTTTTGGTTCAGCGGTATCAAGTACTGTTAACTTGTACTGAAAAACATGGATTTTCACTTATTTAGATCCAGTCCCAATTTAGAACTGGTACCCTTCTGTACAAGTGTCATCATGTTACCTTTGCTAATACCTTCCAAGCCTGCCTCCATAACTTTTGCAGCATAATTTGGAGTAATGTCTGTCATTGGCACGCTCCCCGCCCAGATGTGTCTTATCTTGTTTACCATTGTTAGTGTGCCAGGATGTTCTGTAACCTACTTGCTGCCAGCTTGACGGTTGACTTGTTGATGATTCTCAAGAAGTTCCATCTTATCAGAGTTCATGCCTACTCCTACATGCATTGCCGGCTGCGGAGGCTTACATCAGTCTAAGCTTGTAATGATCATGGATAGACGATGAAGCTGATGGATAGATGCGTGTAAGTGGGATTGACGGGAAATTGCTTTCAGCAGCGCTCGCCAACTTCTTTGGCCAAAAGTGGAACAGCTCACATCTAAAGACCACTGTCTGTGTTTCCATGGTGACTATAGGTGCTGTTCCCAAAGCGGAGTGCTCCAATTCTATTATACTCTAATTGCCCTGTCAAACATGTTGGTGTGGAGGTGCCCATTGTCGGCCATTCTGCAACCTTTTCGGGACATGTGTGCTATCGTTTTTTTTTCTGCTGTCATAAAGAGCGTCTTTAAAGAGAGTGCACAGGCATTATGTTCTATTATGATGGACCAGTTCTATTGTCTTAGTTTGTGATAAAATGCTAGAAAAGGGTTGTTGGTAAAACAAAACTAAGAGTAGGCCTGATCCAGATAAAGTCTGATTAATCTACTTGAGGAAAAGGATCTTGGAAAAATATTTTTCCCTTTTAATGGACATGGTTTTCAGTGTAAAGGTCATAGCTTGATTTGTGAAGGCCATAGCATCATTTTATATAATTTTTATTCTCGTTGACATCAAAATGGCATTCTGCTCTGTGTATCGGGACATGATCTGGTTGGTCACCTCCCATGAGATTATAAATATTCCATTGTAACTTAAGTGCATCAATCTACATAATTTTGTATTGCTTTGCAGTGGACCCAGCTTAGTTTTCCATATTTATTCAGTCAGTTATTTTCTTTCATTTGTGTCTGTTATGCAGATATCTTAGACAGGGTTGTCTGTTCCCCAGGCCTGTTTTATGATTCCTCAAGGATTTTGTTTCCTTATTTATAAATCTTTTATGAAACTTTTTTTACGCCATGTTTTTGGGGCTATTTGAAAACCACCTTGAATTATTTGTCTGTGGGATCAGCACCAGCACATTTTATGTGGTCTCCTGAGATGGCTAACACCATTTGGTCTTTGGCTTTCATATTCTTCCATTATGCATTATTGTGGCAGAAAATAGCTGCGCGAGTTTAGTATCAGTCCCATGGGTGCACTGGTGTGTGGGTGATGCTTGTGGCCTGAGCAGGCGAGCTCCACCGGCTTAAGAATAAATTCTTCTAAAGAAATTAGGCAGAACGAAATGCATTTTTCGTGCCTAGAGGCACCTGCCTGCAGGCGGGAACAGCCTCTTCCGAGGGCCGTGTGAATTTATATCATTACTCTTTCTCCCTCTCCCTTCCTCTCTCTCTTTCTCTCTCCGGTGTTCTTTTCCGGCTGCCTTTGTTCCATTGCCCACTGCCCTTGACACCTTGCCATGGTGCACACACAGACTGAAGGTGAAGAAGGAGTAATCGATAGCGTTCATTTAACTTCCAGTGCAGGCTGTTCACACGTCTGCCCGAAACTGCTTCCTATCCCTGTGTATGGCTGAAGGGGAGGTAGCAAAGTGTCACCTGTAGTGTTTGCTGCACCCTGCAAATGAATGTGAAAGAGCCTGTTCTGCCAGGGAGTCGTGAAAGCACACACCTTTTGTTTTCCATTTAGATCCCATAATATTCTGATAGCATTATTTGGTTATGGCCTTTATGGTCTCTCGGCCATCACAATGTCAAATAACCTAATACATTCATCAATACAATAAAGAGTTCAAGATACAATGATGATCTTATTTACAGACATGAGAATAGACTAAAGCAGTTTTGTATATGTGGCTGTCATAGCAGTCAGGCAAAAAAAAAAAAAAGATTGTGGCAGTGGTAATAGCATCAGTTGTTTATGAGGGTGATTTCATGAAGGGGATTGTCTGGCTCTAGTGCACAGACTTCTGCATTTTCTGCCAGAGAAGGTCTCCAAAAACATTGTTTCCGGGGTGGGAGTAACATGGAGGCAGGCTCCACCTGAACCTTGAGGTTCACAGATTCTGCAGGTTTATGGTTAACCAGTGGTAGGTCGATGTCTCTGGTGCTGGTTTGGGCCTGGGGGCAATTTTATCCTGCAGTCTCTTCAAGTGTTGAGCTAAAAAAACTGATGATGTAGAAGAGCTGGATTTCTTGGAAAGTTCTCGATTGTTGACATGAAAGTCTATCAGCTCTGAAGCCAAGTTCAACATGTCTGTCCCTTCTCACCCAACTCACTTTTTCCCTCTCTTTCCCTCTCTTTCCCTTCCATCCAGCTTTCATCCAGAGTATTCTGATAGGCTCTAGCCCCCTCTTTCAAATGGTAATCTGGCGTGAGCATGTCATAATGTGCTTGAAATCACCGTTTGGTTAAAACATTTTCATCAAAGTGCTGGTCTTACCGGGAATGACAAATGAGTTTTTCCGGCTAAATTTCAAAGTCCTGAGCACAGCCTTTGACCTTTCACTCGGCCATAGCAAAAATAAAGATGGCTGCCGTCTCTAACCAGAATAAATGATCTGAGGCAGTAAACATGGGGCTACTTTAGGCGCCTAAACAGATGGAAATCTATTTTTGCCCACTCATTAAGCTAAAGATTTGGCTAATTTCCACAGCTCTTGGATCTTGGGAACATTGCTAAGAGTAAACAGTCAGCCCAAAGGTTTGGGAACGCAGGCTTGCATGCTACCGCGTTGTGTTGCCTTGGTGCCCTATGAACTGCCAGAAATGAAGAGTAATGATTGGAAGGGAATGTGTTGTCAGCGTCTCGCCTGCAGGCTGCTGCTGTTTTGTTTCACTTTACTTTAGTTTGGAGTGGCATTGGCTACACCTGCCACACAAACACACAGTGGTTAAGGAAGCGGCCCCATAATCAGAAGGTTGCTGGTTCGAATCCCGAGACGCCAAGGTGCCACTGAGGTGCCACTTAGCAAAGCGCCGTCCCCACACACTGCTCCCCGGGTGCCTGTCATGGCTGCCCACTGCTCACTAAGGGCGATGGGTTAAATGCAGAGGACACATTTCACTGTGTGCACCGTGTGCTGTGCTGCTGTGTAAGACAATCACTTCACTTTATTAAAAACCTCAGCAGTCAACTGAAGTAATGGAAGAACGTTGGCTTACCTCTCTATCATCTCCTAACAAAAGCTTTTAAACTTTTTTCAACTACTAAATTAGCTTTTAATTATTAATGCCCTGGATTAAAGGAGCAACTGTTTGGGGTTCCTTTTTCCACTCAGGGACCCTCTGGGATAATGGATTTGGGTTTTTCCTGTGGGCTGTTGTAGCTAATGTGGAGGATGATTTGTGCTGCATATGTTCCTGAACTTGTATTTTTCTCCCATGGTGGCTGGGGCGCAGTGGTGGGTGTCAGTGGCACTGTATTTCAGCACCGTAACGCCAGTCCCCCGTGGCACAAGACTGTGATCAAAAACTCGGCTCTGACTAGACGATGCTTTACTCCTCTCCCTCTCTGGCTCTCTGGCTTTACTCTTTTTTTATATTCAACATTCATTATGGAGGCATTAATAAGTAATGTGGGATCAATGCAGAAGAACTGGGCCAGGGCGGCTGCTCAGGGACTGTATAATGGACCCATTTGAATACTGGGCTTTGTTTTAGGGAGCCCTTCGAAAAAAATGCTCTTCCATAACCGCTCTGCACTTGAATGACATGTGATGCAAATTGGTCATTATTTATGGATAGTTTATGATTGGATTCTTCTTCTTCACGTCCACGGCGCCAGGAACCTCAGCTCCCGGTGGCGTTGTGATTATCATACGTTCAGTATTTTGTATAGGTGAACACTTTGGCAGGTTCCCAGGTGACATCGGAGCCGACAGCGCCACTCGGGGCCCTGCCAACAGGCCACTCCACTTGCTCTCTCTCCTCACCTTGGCATCTGTCTCTTTCTGGCCTCTGAAGTTCTAATTGACTTTTCAACACGACGTGCCGTAATTGGGTTTTAATCACCATTTTACATTCTGTTTTGATATTCAAATCAGCCATGTCGTCGCAGGGAAAGCTTTTCAAAGGGCTGTTGCCATGCAGCGTCAGCAGCGTGTGACTACGTGTTCTACATTTACGGCAATTCATGAGTGAGCACAGGAAGCATGGAAATGAGAAATATCAAATTATAAATATCAATTATAACGTTGTACTCAGTATCAGTTAATCTGTAAAGTCTGTCAACAGTAAAATGCATGATGCATGATTATAGTTTTAACAAATTAAATTAAACACTTTGTGATTCGAAAGGCACATGGGGTGGGAAGGACTATAGGCATATTGTACAATTTGTAGCTCTTGTGGAAGGGAAGAGCCATTTACATCTTGGCTGTGCTACATGGAGGTCACACAGATTTGTGGTGGGGGCTTTTCGCTTCAATAATTCAGGGTCAGCTTTGCCACCTTTTTGCCTGCACGAGAAACATTCCCACGCTCTTCAGTGCCCACGGAGTCAAGTTGGCGATAAAGAAAGCTTTAGCAAATCATCGCACCACAGAACAGTTGGGTTCATTATAAAGGACCAGTTGCAAATGCACTTTATCCCTAGAGACGGCCCACCTTTAACACTGCACCAAAGGCATCTCTGTATCTCCAGCATCTCCTCAGATTATAATCAGCAGGCCAGGAGTCTTGGATTATGATTCATGAGCCTTCCTCCTGGCAGCTCGGGGATGGAGTGCAGTGTTTAGCAGACATTTGTAGGCTTTTTTTTTGTAGAAAAACTGTTTTTTGCATGTCCATGCATAGCTCAAAACAAATTCTGACACTGAGATGAAACACGGGATGGCAGCCAGCTTGTAAACTATTCAGTTCCCTGGAGTTCAGACAGTTTTTCATGCGTTCACTCTGCTTTAAAAAAAAACTCCCTCTGGCTTTTTTGGTTTAAAAATGTGAATGCATTTCTCTTCTTCTGAGTTTGCCACTTGGTGGTGGAAAGCGAGCATGTTAGCAGCTGGGGGAAGAGAGACTGCTCCCTTAGTAATTGCTGTGACAGAGCCCTTTGGTGCTAACAGTGCCTCTCCTGCTCTTCCTGGGCTCAGACATCCTGTGCTGAATTTCCCGTCTTAATACAGCTGAGAAGAGGCGAGGCAGGGGCTTCTCTCCCGTTCCTCTTCTTCATTGCAGCTTCCATCATCACTTTGTTGTTCAGTGACTACCCTTCATTATTACTGTGGAGACCGCAGATGACTTCTCAAGGGCATACAAGCCAAATTCGGCCCAATCCTTATTTGCACTTCCATACAGCTCATCCGTCTCCCTGGCACGGATTTGCCCATGCTTCGTGATGAAAGCTGTCCAGAGGTATTGTGTCACCAGGCAAAGGGAGGTTTGGCACTGTTGCTCAGTTGCTTTGCAGTTCTGTTGTTAACATGCCCGTGCTGGTTGTGCTGCAGGGAGGTTCGCCATTGCCGACGGCACCGGTGCAGTGAAAACGCGTTCGGCCTCGTATGTCAGCTCTCAGTGCTTCCCGCCATTAATGATATTTCCTTTATCCCCGGCTCTGCCCTTTTGAAGGAATGAAGACAGGCCGATAATGAGGCCTGCCATTTAAAAGGCCAGCATACATCCGTCTACATTCAGATTGCTGGTTTTCATAACAAATGTTTTTTTCCACTGTGTACTTTAATATGGCTATCAAGACGAACTTGTTAATTGTTTTGATTAATTTATGTAGTGCTTTAAAATACATGAGCACATGTTTTTTACTTCTCGTTGAGGGTCTGACCTATGACCCACAGTCAGTGACAAGTAAAGATGGACAGTGAAGGACTTTTAGGGCTGATTCAAATGGAGGCTTTTTTCCCCTGGTGGAAATTCAGCTGCGACCAGATGAAAATATTTAAACGCTTGTATCATGTGACACACTGCCAGAGTCCGCAGAGAGTTTTATGTAAAAGAAATCTACCAAGCTTCAGTCTTAAAAGTTATTTATTTTAATCTATGTAAATTAATTTAAATTGTGTAGTTGATTTTTACTTTGTTTTAACCGTTTTCTAGAGTTAAGCTTCCATTCCCTGTGTTCTGGTGTAATACACTGAGGTGCCCGTGCATGATAGAGTGGTTGATTGAAATTATTTATTTATTTTGGAGAAAATTGAGGGTCTTTGGTTGTGCTAAAGAAAAAAAAACCCAAGAATAGGGAAAATTATTTTTTCATTGTCAGTTCCCCTTATTTGCTGCCTTTTTAAAATGATATCAATCGTGTTTCCGCACAATTGAACAGATTGTAATCGTATTTTGGCAAAAAAACAGCCTGCCTGAAATGAAGTCGTACATCACAGAGTGCACAGCACAACAGAAGAGGGGAGCTCGTGCAGGGGGACAAAGGGAAAGAGCGATTGAATCACTGAAGGGTGGGTAAAGAAGTGCCCACATCAATCAGCTGGCTGGCTACCTTACACGTCTGCCTTTCTTCTTTAGGATGTGACATTTTAACGGAGAACAAGGGTGCTTTTCAGGCGTAATTAACACTATGGTTGGAGCAAGCAGCTTCATTTCATCTTGCATTAGGAACCCCAATATTACTCTCAGTGCTAACTCTGGCACATCCTGAATAGAACCAGAAGAGCCACAGCCATGGCACTGCAGTCCATTGTGTGTGTTTGGACCCCAAATGTGTTTGGCAGTGGCCTCACATGTGCCCCATTGTGGTGAGCCTCTGTGAAAACTGTTCGTTTGGCAGCATGGGGAAGCGGCCGTATCCATGGAGACTGTGTTCCTAATGGCCAGTGTCAGAACCCCTGGGGACGGGAGAGCGGGCCTTACAGAATGTGTCCAGCAGGGTCCAGTTGTCTAGAGGCTCGGCAGAGGGTCACATTGATTCTGGAAATGAGAAAAGAATTCTGAGAAGCAGCGTCACGGGGGAAATGTTTGAGGGTGCTTGCATTAGAGTGATCCTGAATGGATTTTCAGCATCATAAAACTTAGACGTTTAAGGCATACAGATGCATGAGGGTCTTTAAATAAAACAGCTGGCTGCCTTGTGGTAGCCTAATGGCATACAGACAGTGTCACTTTAAGTGACAATTCATTTAAAGACATTTTAAATGTCAATTAAAGTTGAATTGCGCCAGAGAGTTACCATTAAATGCTAACAGAAACATAATCACTCACATTTTTTTCCCAACTTGTGTTAGAGCTGGGCCATTGTTAAACTGTCTCTCCATTTTGACTGTCATTGCTTTCGTTACCTTTTAATAGTCTAATAATTTATGGTCCCGCTTTCATTTGCGTGATCATACAGCTATGTTTTGAGCTACAATTAACCATAAGGTAAGAATTGGCATAATTCAGTATTGAATTATGCCAATAATTCCAGATGTGTGATGTCCATTTCATTTAACTCAGCTAAACTGAGGTTGAGTAGGCCTGTCTCACCCCTGATGCCCACTTAGGACAGAATTAGAATGGTGACAGGTACAGATTTGGGGTCATGACACGTAGTGTCCTGAGACATGTTAATGAATGGGGAATGCCAGCCCTCTCAAATGAACCCAGATTAAAGAACCTTGGTGGATTGCTGTGAACAAATAAGCCAGATCTGTGTGAATATGTAAGATGTCCTCTGCCTCCTTGGGGTTTTTTTTTGGGTGTCTTATCATCAAAGCAGCTGGGCTACAAAGATGACAGAATCACCCGGTGCAAATTCACAGCAGAACAATGGGCAGGGAAATGAGCTACTCTGGGGGTGGGCATTGGCATCACCTTCAGTGAAAGATGGATATCACAAATAGTCACAAAGAAAGTAGGACACCTCTCAGAAGAATGCTGGGCTGGTGCAAGGGTGTGGCCCACTGTATTAAATGAGGGGCACAGACTCCAAGTCACTGTGATCTTATGCATGTGATCTTATATAATCGTATGCGGTCCAGATGAGAGGTGAAAGCCTTCTGACAGCCATTTTATGGTTAATGGTTAAAACAACTAAAATACACCAAAAGACATGCAAAACATGCCCAAAACATTCTCATGATTGTTTAACTGGCGTGACTACTTAACACATTTATCCTTGTGACACCTTAGGACCGTGTCCGCTACCATACCATACATGCCGATTGATTATCTGCTGATTTATTCAGCCAATTCATTGCCAACATCATATACAGTGCCCCACCCTCTCAAAGCCAGCTGAATAGTGGAATTGTATATTATTCCCACCCACGTGTTGTTGAGCCTGAATTCCACCTCCACACCTTGTTCTGTTCCTGCAGCCTGTACCTATAAACCACAGTGGAAATTGATCACCTTGTTGTTGGAATGGTGGTCCTAAATATAGCATGTGTGTGTGGACAGTTCTCTGATCATTCTCATTGGCCCATCTGCCAGACACACTCTGGGGGCCGAGCTGTCTGAGAGAGCATACACACTCGCTCCCGCGGCTGGAGTTTTCATTAAATTAATTCATCCTCCTTTTTTCCCTCCCCTTCTGTTCTCCGTGAGATTGGGCAAGGTTAATGAGCAGATTCGATCAGTTAGATTCCCTGCCCACCCCCACAGAGCCCCCATGCGGTTTTACTTCAAGGTAGCGTCCGCTGCAGGCATGCCATCGACCCCCCCCCCATTACATCTCCTGGTATTTTGTTGTGTGTCGCTGTACCCGCAGTTCATTTTCAGGGTGTTGTAACGCGGGGAGTCGCTGGGCAGGGCAGGTTGTTTTCTTCCTGTAGTACTTGGCATTGATTTATTGCATTGGTGGAGCACCACGGGGTTCCACTTCCACATGAGCCAATCAAATGGGGATGATGAAGCTGTTCAATTTTGAGGGCCAGGCTCAAGACCCAACCTGTTGTTGTAACGCCGCCGATAATGTTCCTGATTTACTCTGTGAAAGTGCTCAAGCACATGCTGAGACTTGCACAATTATGGGATGCCAGTGCATTGCAATGCACCCACCCACATCATTAGAATGGATCGTGGGAATGCTGCATGATGTGCTGAAGATCTGCTAAATGCAGCGTTTTCTTCCTTCCATTTCTGTCCAGATTGTGACAGTGAGTATATTTATCACGTTAGCATCTTTTCATTGTGTTAGTAATGTATTGCTCATTTCTTAAAAAAAAAAGACTGGAGAATCATTTGTATTCAGATTGAACTTTCAGCTTTATTGGAACGATCTGGTAGAAGCTGACTTATTCTGATAAACAGAGAACATCAGTCATGCGATTGATGTTCAGTCCGATCCAAGGTAGTGACTATTTGCTAGACAAGCTTTGGCAGAATACGTTTGATCGGAAAAAGTTCACGGAATCAAATGGCTCTAGCAGAAGACATTAGACTCTTTGAGTAAACAGGTCGATCAGTGGAATGAGTTGGAATTAATTTTGCTGGTAATTAATTGAAATCCGATTTTCTCCATGATATAAATAAAATAATTATTCACACTCGCCTGAGAGGATGCACGTCTAGTCATGCTTTTTGCATTAAGATGAGTTAAATTCACACATTTTAGTTTTGTTGAATTTTTACTCGCCAAAGTAGAAGAGGTAAGTCACAGAGAAACAATGGTCATACAGGTTACCAAATCAAGCAAACCTGCCTCCTCGCCAAGCTTGTGTGGGGGCGAAAAAGGGGCGGAGTGAAAAGCACAGGCTTGCTTATAGGCCCTGGCCTGCATTATGATGAATGGAGCCATCATATTGTCAGATGATGAATTGTAGGCTGCAGCAATGCCTCTCCTTTATGTAAAAGAGACGCTTGGAGACGTGGCGCTTTCATAAATCAGACCAAGCCACTCTAATTTCATTACAATGGCAGATGGAGGAGCTGCCGCACCGTTTGAGCCGACACTGACCAAGCCTGCAGTTTCATTTCTCTTTTTTTTTTTTTTTTGTCAGTCATGAGTGAGTGCGTTTCAAGATACAAGGCGTCTCCTCATACCTTAAAATGCCTCCCCGTGGTGGCCGGGAAACAGTTTTGCTCTGAACATTGATATTGTGTTGAAATAAATACATGTATTGATTTTTTTTTCTTCCAGAACAGACTCTTTGCAATGATTTAATCTCCTTCTATTTTCTCATACTCTGAGGGATAAGTTAATTTTCCTCTTCTGGGAAATTACGTGAAACGCTGTTTGTTTGCACGAGTCCCCAGCATCCACAGGGCCATGAGGCAGGTGGAATAACAATGAATGGCACTAGGGTTTAAAACACATTATCATGTCATCCTACGGTGCAAATCCCATTGCAGCGCCTCAACTTACTTAGTGGATTGCAAACCTCTGGCTCGTGTTAGGTGCAGATCCCTCACTTAATGCAGGTCCAGTGTCCTGCAGCTGCTGGAGCATGTGTCTCCCTGTTGAGCCAATGGGATCAGATCTCTGATGTCACTGCAACATTCTCACGCATAATACATTCCATAATTAGCTGAACACTGTCTGAAACTGTCAGTTCTTTAGATTTTAGATCCTAGCACATGGCACCACAAACTCCCAGTCTACAGATACGTTGTCAAATATCATGAAACATATAAGAGAAAACTAGTGTCCCATAGGATTTCATTCAAACAGCATTCTCATGGGAAGATCCTGGGAAGAATAACGTCTGTGGTGGAGATGGGGAGTTGGCTGCATACCCATAGCAGCCAATACAAGGGCTGTATTGGGCAGGGGAAGGGAGTGGGAGGAGGTAATGAATGATCCCTCCCCTCTCTTTCTCCCTCCCTGGGTGAGATCAGCGTGGCACGGTGTGATCACGGTGGGAGGTGGTGAGCGCTCCAGCTGTTTTGGCAGATAAGCCTCCGCGGCGGCCCGCCCGGGTTCCTGCGGCTCGTCAGCAGAACAGAGCTCTCTCTGTCACCGCTATTCAGACAGCACCGGCAGCTTTTTTTTTTTTTTTTTTTTTAACCTCCCCTTCTTTCTCTTTTCAAAGCGACAGACTCGTTGTCAGCTCCAAGAACGAAAAAAAACACGTCTTCTGCGAATCGCGACATTGACAGTGATGATAATTGAAGTAATGAACACCAAAAAAGCGACGGCTTCCCTGACATCCCCTAACAGTGATGTGATCAGGAAGGACTGGTCACGGTTTCCATACAGCGTTTACCTGTAAAACATGGACGCCTGTAATGGCTTTTACATAGGAGCAGCTCCACAGTGTGTGCAGTTCTGGGAGAATCGCACATCTGGTCTGGAGCGACGACCTCACTTCCTGTCTGAACTGGGAAAATGTGCAGTGATATTGCCTAAGGGGGGTCAAAAAAAAAAAAGAAAAGAGAAAACGGCCTAACTTATGTCCTGCTCTCACACTTAACAAGCAGCGTGAGAAGAGGGTGAGATGACACATGTGTTGGATTTTCAACCTCTGTTTCTACCATCGCGAACACACCGCCCCGAGCAAGCAGGACTAATAGAAACAATCCTGCTGAGTAATGGGAAAGAAAAGAGGGTTGGGGGGGGTGCTGAATGCACAGGACGGTAGCCGGTGCCGCCGTTACGTTTCTATACCTAGTGCTGGGAACTGATCGCTTGATGAGGTCAATATCCAGCCGACCCGCTCGTTGTGTGTAAGATTGAAAAGGAAATTGTTTTCCTGTGCTGGGAGTCACGGTGTGCGTGCCGCCCGGTGCCCATTTTCCCAGCTGGGGGTTTCTTTTGGCAGCGAGCCGTCCAGCTGACCTGTCAGTGTTAGTCAGTCCGTGGGGATGTGAAGTGTCCCACAACAGGGTGGTTTCGCCTTTCCTTTCTGGTTCAAAAAAAAAAAAAAGGCCTCTGGTTCCAGATCCTTCTAATCACTTTATACAAACATTGAATGCATTCCAAAAAAATAAACCGGATTCGCTCATCCGAGGATTACCAAAGCGGAGTGTGTTTCTCACATTGCTTTGGAAGAGCTGAGGCCAGCAGGTGCCCTCAGCCTCCGGGTCGCCTCGGAGTGGCCTGAAGTGTGCCCTTGTCCTGATTGCCGTTGGCTTGGAGGCCGCTGTGTTTTTCCTCCAGCGGTGGAGATGGAAGGAGACAGGAGCCTCTTGGCCGGGACATCAGACAGGCCGGCCCTGGCGGCCCGAAACCAGAGCCCATTAGCGGACCGGAGTGGCTTGTAGTTTGGCTGCCTGGCAGCGCATGACCCGCCATTTTTTTCCGGCCGCGTTGCCAGGCCATGACAGGGCTGTGGGCTGCCTCACTCAGTACTCCCATTCATTTCACTTCAGTGTTTGGATAACCCGGTCGCGTTAACGAGAACCTTTCCTGCATAGGAGCAACTACAGTACCAGTTGCTGTTTATTTAAATGCGGTGGTCAACTTTTTCCAGCACTTTGTTGTCAGAATCGGCCAAAAGTTCTGGGAAACGAATGCTGTGATCCTGTCTGTTTACTTTAAATTCCGTCTGTGTTTGTTTCCTCATCGATATAAAATTTCACGCAAGCAAAACATACAAGAAAGAAAGCAGAAAGAGTCAGCTTTCACAACCACCGCTGGTAGATTTATTGCAGCCCAGGCTGTATTGATATTTTTTCACACTTGATCTCTGGGTTACCTCTGCTGCTCATTTTTCACCTGCGAGCACTCACTGGAACATAAGACGCTTATAATGGATTTCGGCTGGGATGTCCTGAGACCGAAGAAGCCTTTGTGGGTGTGCCGGGGAGACGTCTGGCCAAATGCCCCCACTTTTCAAAGCCCTTTGACTTATATACAGGCCTATATACAGCAATCAGCCACAACATTAAAACCATTTATATGCACGGTTTGTCATGTCAAAGATCATTTCAAAGCTCTTACATCTCACCTTAGTCTCTCCGCTGCCATTCAGCAGAGTTGACGCTCAAGTGGCGAATAAGCTCCGCTGCCTGGGTTCACCCCCACCGGTGACCTCTGACCCCAAACGTGCTGTGGTACAGGAGTCAACAAACGTGAGAGGCCAGCCGCGATAGAAAAAATGTGAGAAAGCTGGCCACGCCCCCAATAACTTGCCAGCACAGCTCAACTGGCCTCGCCGTTTGTGTCCTGACTCGCAGTCGGCGTTTATTTCCACCGCTTCCTGTTTTCCTTTTCTGACGAAATAAACTTCCAGGCTCAACACTCGTAGCCTCATGCCTGGACTCTCAAATTCTTCAGTACATGAAAATGAAGAAAGTCACGGATTTGACTGAATTAAATGTTTCACAGTAAGTTTCATTTGTTATGTCTCCAACATGAAAGTTGGTGATGGTGATGGTGATGGTGATGGTCAGTGTTCCTTTTTGCAAGATTTGGATTTGATCTTAACACCAGGCTGTGTTGTTGTTTCAGAATAAGATATTTTTTTGAGGTGAGAGGTTCCCTTTCGGGCCTCATTTAATTGAATCCAGTAAAGAGGACAGGATTTTAATTGTGCTTTATGCGCCGTTTTTTTCCCCCTCTTTTTTTAAGCAGCTGCTTTTGTGATGAGAGAACAGACTTTTTTTACTTTTTTAAAACGAGTCAGTTGGGGGGGAAAGTGAAAATCTTTCAGTGCTAACGAACTGTTCAGCAAACAGGGTTTTAATAAAACGAGTTCATGAGCCGAGGAGCAGCCGCCATACCCTGGGTTCCTCCATTTGAGATGTTTGGCCTAAGGGGAGCTGACTTTTTGACCTTTTTTCCTCTGAAGTCCCTGTAATAAAATGTGATTTTTATTTTTTAAAATAAAATGCTTGCTTCCTTATTTTCTTCAGTGCCATGAATGCAAACAAACCCATGTTTCTCTCCACTGAATGCTGAAGGACATTGTGTTCTTCATTATCACTGCTGAAGTGCAAAATACCTCATGCAATAACCCATTGTTCACGCGTGTAGAGTGAGTGAGGTCAGCGACAAGGTGTCTGTGACGGTGCGTCATTTCTTCGTGCTTTGCCTGTCATCTTTGTTTGTGATGCACGTCATAGGAAAAAGAAAGAAGCTGTAGGCGTGGATTGTTTTTTAACAGCAGCATGTGAGGAGGAGCGTGTTGCTGGATTGGTTGTGAGAGAGTTGAGGAAGGGTTCGGGGAGGGGGGGTGTAACGAAGGTGGTCTGCCTGGATTCGAGCTCATCTGTGGACGTATATGAACAAACAAAGTTGCCACACCAGACAACCATATGACTGCATAACATCTCAAGCTGGGCAAGCCAGGGACTGCATGCTGCCTGCTGCCAGTTCTCAAATTTGGGGGATTTCAGGGGCTCTAGAATTTCCTCTTTCTCTCTGAGGCGTGTTTACCGAAGGCTGCTGAGATGGGAGACTCCGCCAAAACAGAGCGGCAGAGAAGGGGACGGATTAGCACCCGACTGCAGGAAAAGTGTTGTTGACTAAGAGACCACATCTCATTATCTTCACATCTATGCACGGGCACGCATGGCGCGGGGCTTAGATGGGAGAAGAGATCCCCTCAGTATAGGGGTCCCAGATACAAATGTACCACCTCTATTCCTAGATTACCTGCCTGCTTCTCTCTTCGTGGCTGTCACCGGAGATAACGTGAGCTGGCTGGACCCGCCATCTCCCAACGCCTCGGCATCTGCTATGTGGCTTAGAGGCCTTCCAGCTCTCCGTCCAGATTTCTGCGAGGGCCATTCTGGAAGGATGTTTGGTATTTACACAGGTGATGGTGGGCGTCTAGTCAGGGAAGACGTCAAGGAGGTGATAAATATCCTCAGCGCCAGGCTGTGAGAGTCTCTGGGGTTACTGCTCTCTCGCTGTCTCTTTCTCCGCTTTAGATTGTTTTTGCAGTGGAAGGTCTGACGTCTGCAGTGCTCAGATTGAGAGATGTCGTAAAACAAGCGAGGGAGCTGATTCAGAGACCGAAGCGGTTTATGTTGTGTTTGTGACTATCCGTTGTGTTTGGTGTGGTAAAAATGTATTGAGATTAAAAATGAAGTGCAGTGCTCTTATTGGAACCGAGTCACATGACATGGCCAAAAATGGTTGCTCTGAATGCGAGCTTGTGTCTTGCAACCTATTGAATTTTTGCAAATACACAGCAGCTGTAATGCTCACATATAGTGAAAGTGAAGTGATTGTCACACACAGTGCACACAACGAAATGTGTCCTCTGCTTTTAACCATCACCCTTGGTGAGCAGTGGGCAGCCATGACAGGCACACGTGGAGCAGTGTGTGGGGACGGTGCTTTTCTCAGTGGCACCTTGGTGGCACCTTGGCAGCTCGGGATTCGAACTGGCAACCTTCTGATTACGGGGCCGCTTCCTTAACCGTTAGGCAACCACTGCACCAAAAATGTAAACTCAAAAGTTTATGTAAAAAATGGTAATCAAAAAATTTAATATTTAATGAATTTAGTGCTAAAATGTGCACAAGATTCATATTTCGAATCATCAAATTTCTTTGGCCTCTGTTCTGAGAGTACTTATTCATGTACACTTGAGCATTTAATTGATGTTGTTTTCTGGCTGCTTGGATTTTTTTCTGTTGCAAGGTGATTACATGTTGCCCATCTAGCAAGTTGTTGCCCCTGCCCCACTCTTTAAAATGCTCTTTTCACATGCAGACTGTGCAATGTTAATAATTCATTTTGCTCTCCTATTGCCTAACCTGGATGCAATAAACCAGAATGAAATGGTGGCCATGTCGGCGGTCATATTTTTAGAACAGAAGGGAATAGGGGCCTGTGCCGTATATTTAATGTGTTTTTTTAATAAAGGCCAGAGCTCCTGTGTTGTCAATCATCGCCACATGCTACCTTCAGAGTGATTTATGGTCAGCAAGGCTAGAAGATTATGTTCTGCAGCCCTGAACCATGGTGTGTCCACAGACCCACATGGAGAAAATGAAATCCGACTTTTCACTTTATTCTGACATTTTCAAAATTCAGCCAACGGAATACTTACAGATTTTAAGGCAATTAAATGAGGGTTTTTTTAAGCCTGTCACCTCTGTGATATTCTCAGTATGTTACTTATTAATTCTAAACAATTGAAAAAGGTAATCTGTAGGTATCCCCACTCATTATTCTTGGTAATTAAGTATTGCAGCCTGCAGTAGCCTCACTGTGAGCACCGATATAGGATACCTCCATGCTGCCAGACACAAATTGCAACTTCGCTGTGGCAACGCAGGGAGAACACCAAGGAAGGAGAAGGCAGGCAGAGATGTGGGAGGGCTGGAGCTTCAGAGCTGGGGCCTTTGCTGAAAGGCCACTTGTCAACTGGCAGAGGGAGGTAGTGGTGGGGGAACCGAAACAATGGGGCTTCTCCGGCGTGCCTGGGAAAAGGACGAGTCAGGGTCGCTTTCAATTAGCTCAGCGTGCCTTCAGCGGAGCTGGCCGCAGGGCCGGCGGGGGGCCAGCAAGAGCAGGTGCAAAGTTGAGCGAGGAACGACAGAGAGCGAGGCTTTTCTGCAGGAGGAGAGAGGCTCTTTAGCATGCCCGGGGATGCCATGTCCATTCTGTACCAAGAAAAAGATGCAGCCAAGCTTCTGAAGGCATGTGGGATGCTGTGGGAAACGCATTTGAAATCAGTTGAATTACCACATTATGGTTGCAACATTGTTTGAATATTTTAAGCACCTAGTTCTTTTAATCTAGTTCTACACTCTAGCACTACAGCTCTTGTAGTGTTAACACGTTTTCAGATTCAGACTTTGATGAAAGATGGAATACAGTGATCAGTTTGGATATTTGAATTATCATGATTACCCACCCCATCATGCAGGGAAATATTGACATCATTGCAGTGGCCACATAACATGGTCAGTTCATTTCTGTGGTTCATTTCTATTGTTGTTATGGAATGTCACTTTGGAACAGGTGTCTAATCAAACTGGGAAAATATGTGATTTGCCTGTCTTTTTTTGACTGAAATATCCTTTCAAAATGTTTGGAGCCCTCGGAGCATTACACACAGTTTCACATTCACATAACATTTAAAAAGTGCCCGATTTTTTTGTTTACTGACCACTAGGCTACTACCCACATAAAGGAACTTGTTGCATTTTTTAGAATTTTTGTATGCAAAACCGCCACTGAATGGAATATGCATTCAGTCTATGTCATCCAGAACTCCAGGAAATCTGCAAATATTTATAATCTGTCTTTCTGTTGCAGGTGAATGAAAAAATAAACTTTTGTTAGAAAGGATGCCTTGGCATTTATTGATGAATCAACCATCAATCTTTATTTATATGGTGCTTTTTACAATGTACATTGTCACAAAGCACCTAACAATAGAACAGTTCTCAAAGCCCCAGATGAGCAAGCCAGAGGCATCAGTGGCAATGAAAAACCTCCCTCTAATAGGAAGAAAACCTTCAGAGGAACCTAGACTCAGCAAGGGGATCCTGTCCTCCTCTGATCAGCACTGGATTACAATACAATTAATCCAGAACATTATAGCATATGTAGATTATTGCAGTCCACTTGTGTATAATGATGTAGCATCCTGGTAGTGTGTTAAGAGTCCCAGCAGGTGACTTTCAGATGGGGTCCGCAGTGGGCCAAGTAGGACAGTCCATGGAGATTGGCCGTGTCACGTGATCACTCCAAACCAGGAAACTCCCCAGGCAGGATATGCAATTCACAGTGGAGTGGATGGTGAAGGCTAGAGAAAAGAGAAGAGGGAGTTAGTGATGAATTAGCAACAAATGACAGTAACTGACCAGAGAACTTGACGTTTCCGGCGGCACCAACTATGACAGCGTTATTAATGGTGAGGGAGTGTTGTTAAAGGTTAGACTGAATAAGAACATTTAGACTCCCATACATTTACATTTATAGCATTTATCAGACGCCCTTATCCAGAGCAACTTACAATCAGTAGTTACAGGGACAGTCCCCCCTGGAGCAATAAAGTGTCTTGCTCATGGGCCCAATGGTACTAAGTGGGATTTGAACGTGGGTCTTCTGGTTCATAGGTGAGTGTGTTATCCACTAGCCTACTACCACCCTACCACACTCCTTGGAAGATTGTTCCAAAGATTTGGGGCTCTATTATCAAATGCTTTACTTTCAGCCATGACTATGCGTGCACAGGGGACAGTAGACCGTCGCAGTCACTGGGCCAGCTGTGGTTGCCTAGCGGGGCAGTGGTGGCCTAGTGGGTAAGGAAGCAGACACGTAATCAGAGGACACATTATGTTGTGTGCACGGTGTGTTTCACAATGACAATCACTACACTTTCACTTTTCACTTCTTTAGCAGGTATCTAAGATAAACTTAAGCAAGGCCATGCAAAGCTTTATAGGTGATAAGCAGAATCTTGAAGTCAATTGGGGCAGTGGTGGCCTAGCGGTTAAGGAAGGTTGCTGGTTCGATTCACGATCCGCCAAGGTGCTACTGAGGTGCCACTGAGCAAAGCACCATCCCCACACACTGCTCCCCGGGCGCCTGTCATGGCTGCCCGCTGCTCACCAAGGATGATTCTTAGAGACCATATAAGTTTTTCATATGAATGACTGGAAATGGACAAAATTAGGAATATCTTTTTTTGTGATTCAAAATAAGTTTTTGCACATTTAAAACGCCAGGGACAAATTAGATCTCTAATTGTCTGTCCAGTTGAGCACTCAGTTGACAACTTGTCCAGTTGTCCAAGTTGAGTGGAGCATGTCAACTGTTTTTTGTTAGATGTGTTCACTTCTTTGAATAATTTTTTCAAGCTGGATATACATCACACAGTGTGTACTAAAAAGTCGGCTTTTCCCTTTTTTTCATTCGTTCTATCCGCTAGTGTGAGACGTTTAGTACTGTCCACTTCCAAATGCTTCTTTGTGCTAAGACTCCTTTTTTTCGAGACTGTGTCTTTTAGTTTTAATGGCCTTGAGGCTGCATTATTGAAGATGCTGTAGTCTGAATGATAAGAGAAACATCTCCCCTTAGTTTGCTAGAGAGAAATTTTGGCTATTCCTCACTGGAGCTCTGTAATAGCCATGCAATGGATACGTAATAAGCTGCCCTTGGGATGGGACTGACTCTGAAGATAGCATCAGGTACTTCAGATAAAGAGACACTTTGCGTAAGTAATTCCCAGAAAGAAGACTCAATCGAAATTCTTGAGAGAGACCATCTCTCAGAAGTGGTATAAGTGCCATTGCAGAATTTCAAATACCCTAATACAAGACCTCATGGCGTGTGCCACTGGCGGTGGTGGCGGACTGTTCAATTGTAAATAAGTGCTTTTGTTCTTATCCCCATCCACATTATAGATTTCGTTAATGGATAATGGATGTGGAGTCAAATAAAGCAAAAGTTCTTTTATTGAGCTAATGAGTTCCCACTTTGATTAGCAGTTCGAAAATCACATTACCTTCTTTGTCACTAGGCTTCTTTTGGTTCCCCAATAATTGAAAAGGGCTAAAATGGTACAGCACATCTAAAAGTACAACACATCTTCTGCTTTTTCTTCTACTGAGTCAGTGTTATTCAAATATCATGCCTGGATTATGAGATGTAAAATTGACACATCCGTTAAACATTAATTTAGGGTTTTTGGTAATAGCATATTTAGTTGTTGCTATAATTTTTAATCAATTGAGGTTGGATGTTTTGGGTGTTTATCTAATTGCAGCATGATATAAGTTATAAACCAATGATTCCACTCCTGAAGCCTTAGCTGGGATTATTTTGAACTGAAACCATTATGGAGATTCTCATTAATTTTTTTGTGATGAATCATTTATGCCCTAACGATTCAGTAAATCTTCCCTCATTTCAGAGGATGCTTGGCTAAATAATGGCAGGCACACAACTGAGTCAGTATGCTGCCTTGGTGTACAGAACGCCATGCTGTTCTCTCGCTGCCTTACGCATAGGATGGGGTAAGGAAAGTTGAGGAGATCAGTGAGTTTAGATTGAGTTGAGTGATTTTCTGAGGCTCTGTCTCTAAGCCTCAGTGCCCAGCTGGGCCTTTTTTTGAAGTATGTGAGATTCAAGGGGGGGGGTGTGGGGTTTCCTCCAGAGGACAAATGAGATGGATCGATAATTCCCTTTCACTATAGATGCTCACTGGCCATTTGATAAGCAGTGACATTAAGATCATTAGATTTTAAACTTTCTTCATGAATGTTGTTGTGCATTAGTATATTTTAGTATTTACTATATATACATTTTTGTCTACTTTTACTGTGGATAAATTAACTTAACTTCCCCCATGTATTCTACGTGTTTTCCACATGTCAAGGCATGCCTTGTCTGTCCAGTCGGTATGCCAAGCAGACGGAGAGATGAGTGTGGTGCACAGAAGTGTGACATTATGAAATAAGGCTGTTTTTAATGAAAACAGAACACTGCACAACAGCCAGAAATTTAGAGGAATAAGTAGCACTGACTTTCTTTGTGTTGTGTCGCGCCTCTGCACCTGCTAGACATTGCATGTGGGCTGTTGATGATGAGCTCTGATGATGAGGGTTGACGTTGCCCTAGGCCTACTGGAAGATTGTCCACGGTCAAGTGGGGCATGGTTCATCCTAGGAGTAGTGGGCGGCTGCCAACCCTTGTATGTTTTAGAGGGACAGGTTAGCCAGCCTAATTACAGAAGTCTTGGGGGTTATGTTAGGGAAAGATGTGTTCTTCCCTTACAGCACCGCCCTGGGTCCTCGTCTTGGTGGTTTTCCATGATATTGGTATCACAGTAAATAATTGTCACTATGATAAATGATTTTCGCTTTTCTCTAAACTTGAGTTTTAGTTTGCCCTCGTCCTCGTATTGCCCCACCACTCACACCCTTTCTCCCCTGACCTAGACCAATGGGAGGGTAACACTTTGAATCTGTGGAATGCCTCTAATGTTTAATTGCTCCTTAACCCTGTTCAATGTCACTCCTTAACATATTTGATTGGTGCATTCACATTAGTCTAAAGTGCAGGGCCGATGTCTAAATGAATTACAATGAGGTTTTTTTTCTGCCACTTGTTTCCTTTGGTCCTTCAGGGATTGTAACCAATGAATAAAAGTCTTTGACTGTTTTTGCACAAACACATAGAAACTGCTCAGTGTTTTTTTCCTTCTTTAAACCTCTAGTGCAGAGCTGCCCTGTTTTGATGTTGTGTGTAGAGCTCAACTTAATAGAGAAAGCATTATCTAGTGTTTCTCTCAGAGTAGAGTACATTAGGCTCTGTGACGTGATGATTCAGTCCATTTCATTTTCCTCCCCAAAAGATGGCAATTAATCCAATTAGTAATCAATCAGTGCAGCGGGCTTGGCTTTCTCTTCTCCTAATGGCCGCTATGACAGCGGACCCCTGCATTATTAATAATTCCATTTCAGGAGCCGAAGGGCCGCGAGTGGGAACATCCGGGGGCCATTGATCACTGCAGTGGAGCGGCTAGCACATCGCCTACAGGGCCTTTTACAAGAAATTACCAGTTAGATGGAGTGGGGAGGGTGTGTTAGCAAGCAACCAGACAATTGACTGCCCACACCGAGAGAGGGGGCAGGATAGATGGATTGGAGGGACCATGCGATGGATGCAAATGGAGGCAGTTAAAGAGAGCCGCAAAGAGAAGAGAGGAGGGTTGCAGGGTGCCAAAAGAGTGCTCGATCACTCAGGCACTTATACAAATCTGTGTGGCCCTTTAATCAATTAAACAAGAATTAGGAAATGGACATCATGGGACCCACTAACTAGGACAAAAGCCCCATCTTTCTGATAGATTCTTTGTGCTGCAGATTTCCCTTCTCCCTTTTGGATGTTGGGGCTCCAGGCTCCAACCCTTTAGAACCCTTTAGGGCCACTAAAAACATTTAGAATACCGTTGACTGGTATGTTAAAAACTCCACTTTATGTCTGCATGACCTAATTTCATTGTTTTTGAATGTTGCACCCAGTGCTGAGAAGTCCTACATGACGCTCCACAGGAGTACAGTGAAAACATTGTGCCTGTGGCATATTAAGATGACCTTAATTTCCGAATGACTCCAAAACAGAAGATGAGGATCTCACTGAATGAGAAACATTTTGTTGTTTCCCAAGTGCGTCAGGAACCAGCAGAATTCAATTCCTTCCCAATTCCTGAGCCCCTGGTGAAATTGAATTCACTTCAGCTTTGTCCTTTAAAAAATGTTTGCTGCAGAGCTGGCTGTGCTGAAAGCACAGGTGAAAAAGTCTTTTGTGGGAGAGAAAGGGTTGCTGGGAAGGTGGGTGTAATTTAGTCCTGATGGCCTGTTAGTGACATCACTCTCTGCCTAGCTTTCCCATGACCGCAAAACCGGTGTCTCTTGGCCTTGACCGCTGAAGGCCCACTCGTCCACAGACTCGCGAAAGCAGCCCTCGGCACTGCAACAGCTGCTGCAGGCATCTCGGTTTCCAGGCCGCTTCTCCTGTCCCTGTGCTCTGCTCTGACTGGACCTTCTCAGCTGATTGGCTGAAGATCCAAAGTCATGACCCCTTGCCGGCAGGGGATGAGGTGAGTGGGAGTGTTTGCAGATGCCTCGACCAGATGCCGTTAGTCACTGGTCCTTCGTGAAGAAACTGCTTGCCTTGCATAAACAGCCTTGGAAATGTTCATCTGTCGCTGCTCCCCGAAGAAAAGAGTCTGGTGCTTCTTGAGAAAGACAGGAGCAGCGACAACTTGCCCAGTGACAAATACAGTTCTAGAAATTTTCCGTTCCGACAGACTTGACTGTTGGAGGGTAATGAGTTCGCGTATGTATCTGTACCGCCCCCGTTGAACCGCTAACATCTGGCCGCGTTTCCAGTTGCGCTGCTTGAGTTTGCCCTGTGTGTTTTGACAGGAAAATAACGGGCAGGGTTACGCTGCGAGGACGTTTGCCCACACCGCTCCTTTCCCCACCTCGCTGCGCCCTACGTGTCTTTTGTCAGTCATGGGTCGGCAGCCAGATCAAGAATCCTGCTGTGGCTGCCCTTGTTATGCAGGGTTATTAAACCTACATGTATTTGCAATGCAGCTGGATTGTCTTGCATGTTTAAAAGCCTTTTTTTTTTTCAACAGGGCCTTGGCGACGGAGTGCAGGATTCTGGTCAAGATTGTGGGGCTCGAGCCCCCCGCCTTCCCTTCCCACTCCTCATCTGCTGCTGCGCACTCAGCAACACCGCCACCGCAGGCCCCATTCTTGCAGCAGCGAGTGTTGGAGGGTCAGAGCGCGGCGTCCTCTGACACAGACCGTGAGTTCCACGTCTCTGTCACTGTTGCCAAATAGTTTAGAGACCTCTGCAGCTGTAACCATAAAATGGTTTCCGTCAGTCTATTTGGCTCGCACAGTAATGAATGCAACCTCGAAACTCGAAACAAGTTCAATGAAAGAACGTTTTCAGCTCCAAGACTTTTTTTCCGGTTGTGTGGGGATGTATTCCAGGAATCAATGGCCTTCACAGCCTAACTTAGCTACTGCTAGTGAATATCTGACTGCTCTGACTGATGGTGTGGGTCAAAACAAAATGCAACTGATCCCAGCATCGGTGCAACTCTGTGGGCATAAAATAAAAATGACTTATATCAGTGACCTTTTTCAAGTGTCGCCTGACTACTTTATAATTACAAATGACTGCGTTTGTGTCCAAAATGTCAGAGGATAGAAATGGCATTCACCATCATTTCTTTCCCCCTGTCCTCCTTCCAAAAGGCCATTGACAGCTGTTCTTTACCCCTCAGTGCTCCACGCTGGTCCACTGCTAGACAAAGGTGCACACCATATTAAGGTTTTGGGTAATGACCATATCTGGGAAGGAGCAAAGGTGTTCAGTTGAATCGATCAGCAGAGTGTCATGTCCATGAGGGACCACCATGGGAATACAAAAATCTGTGAAAGAGCATTGCTTAAATGGGCAGATAAGCATGAAATATCATCCAACTGTTCACTGAAAGGCCGATTGTCACTCCGAATGGCATGCGTCTGAGAGAGGCATATTCTTCTAGACCTCCGTCAGTATCCTACTCCTGAAAGAATGCAGCCTCCATTCTTCCCCCACTTCTCTATTTAATGCTTAATGGAATGTGTGAAATTCTCTTTGTTGTTCTGAAGCATCTGTAATATCCTACTCTGCATTTCGGGCATTCAGAGAAAAAAAAAGATGGTTTCAGCTGAGCTTTGCAGGTTGACCCCTGCCCACTGATCACTGGCCAAAGGGCACTTGAGTTCAGCACTTGTTGTAGGTGGGGAGGAATGTAAAAGTGTGTCTCAGGACCAACTGCCTTCAGCCCACCATTATTTCCTGAGGCTGCCCAGTGTTTTCTTTTTCCTTTCTTGTCCCGCCTCAATATCTCCCCATCCCCAAATGTTAAACGAGGGCATCGCCACACTTCAGTGTGCTGTGACAAATTGGCACGGGGAAGTGCCAGATGGTGGCTGGGAGGGGACTGGTTGTCACAGAGCTACGGCGTTGACATGAATTGATCTTCCAGAGTCACACACGCTCTGCTTGTGTAATCCGGTCTGCTCCTCCTCCCTCCATGCCCATTACAATCAATGATGTGAGCCTTTGCCACACACACACAGTCACAGATGTTGGCTTGTAGCCCCAGAGCCCCGGAAAAGGAGAGGAAATGTCATGAGAGTCTTTCAGAAGGTATTGCACAGACCATAGGCTGGCTTTTCTGAGGACCAGGGGGGGGCTTTACTGTTAGACGAGCAACTCCTTCATTGAAAGGAGAGGAAGAGAATCTGATAACCCAGCTGCATAACAGAGAGCTGCAGCGTACAGGAGACACATTTCCAGAATGTAAAGATTGTTGCGATATGAAGGACCGGATTTAGTGTAACATTGGGAAGAATTTTTCAGCAGGGAGAATATTTAATGGTTTCTTTAAATCTAATTGTTTGATCAAAATGTTGTGAGCCATTTTTTCTGTCATTGGTTTTTAACTTTTACTCCGTTGTCCATTTACTCCAAATGTCTATGGAGTATTATATGGAGTATTTAAAGAATTAAAGGAATTTTAGTTATTGTGCCAGGTTAGAGAGGGGACATGCTGATTGAGACCAGGGTGCAACACAGATCCCTTTGTTTCATCACCTGACAGCTTTGTTAAACTTCCCATGACATGAAAATGTCACTTTGTGAGATCATTTTACATTAATACGAGTTCCCCTAGCCTGTCCTGCTGTGGCTAGAAATGGTCGATAGGGTTAAAGAGTGCTTTGGCCATTCTGTTTCGCCGCTCAGACTCTTTGTCCCCTTATGTCGTCATAAGGTGAAAGAGAATTCCAGAGAATTTCAGAGAATCCGCCCCTAAAAAAGTAACTCCACCGACTGCCATGGCTTGAAAACATATGAAGCATTGCAGTTGATCTGTGACTGGATGTAACGAAATTATGTATATGACGACATTTCCACGAATGCCGGCTCATTACTATAGGCCCGCCTCTCTCCTCCTTATTAGCATTTATTGAGGAGGGAATGTTCTGAAAGTGGCTATAATTCTGCACCAAGGCTGAATTTTGGAAAGAGACATCAGATACAGTATTAGGGGACGACTAAGGCCTATATAAAAGAAAAAAAAATAGGACCTAGCAGAAGTATGAGAATATGAAAAAACAGGTTGTGGCCAGGTTGATTTACGGCTACAGATAATGTTTGTTTTATTTGGTGATTAAAAAGATTTTGGTGGAAACTGTTTCACTGAGGCTGTGAATGTCTTTAAAGCACATTTTGATGGTCACATTGTTCAGAATTGAACAAGTCTGTCTGAAACAGTTCTCTGAATTATGAACTTTGTGGAAGTGGGCCATGCTAATGATCAGAAAACTGAATTTAAAGTTTTTAATGTGCAGCTCCTTTTACATTTTGAATATTTTTGTGAATGGAAAGAGAAAGGTTATTAAACTCCTCCAGGATACATGAAATAGAACATTTAAGCTTGAAAACAGTGGAGAAAGATAGAAAAGATCTCATTTATCAATGCTGTGATTAAACAAATAGAGGATGGCGGACGCTGATGAGCCCTGCTGAGTGCTGTGGGTGTCGGTGATCATTGTGGGCTTTGGCTGGCGTACAGCGGATGGAGAGATTTCCCACGGCAGATTTATATGCAGAGAAAGAGGCTGTGTTAAGCTTCGGATTGATCCACAGATGTGAGGAACCCAGTGGGACACTCCAAAGCCTCCCTGAGATCTCAGCCTGAGACTCATCAGACTCTGCTGGAGGACATGCCACGGCAATTCAAATTTCTTCTGCCCAGGGATGTTAGGATGTGCTAGAGGAACCCCGTCTTCCTGGGCAATTGCCTTTCAGTATGATGCATTTAAAGAAATTAAAATGAATAAATGATTGAAACATTTTTGAGTCCATTTTCCTCTTAGATGGAATGATTCCGTCACAAGCTCTCAGCTCATTTGAGAACCAATTGAAGATTTTTGGACCATTTTTGGAAGATTTTTGGACCAACATCAACGTATGAGATCATATTTTTTAAGTGAAAGTGAAGTGATTGTCATTGTGATACACTGCAGCACAGCACAGAAATGTGTCCTCTGCTTTTAACCATCACCCTTGGTGAGCAGTGGGCAGCCATGACAGGCGCCCGGGGAGCAGTGTGTGGGGACAGTGCTTTTTTCTCAGTGCTTTTTTCTCTTTTGCTCGGGATTCGAACCGGCAACCTTCTGATTAAGGGCCGCTTCCTGAACCGCTAGGCCACCGCTGTTTTGCAGTTAATTTCTAAAAAAATAATTATGTTTATCAATTCAGTAGCGGAAACTATCACCAAGGAAACTATTCTGGCATCCTTTATATTGTTCTTTTTTAAATATTCCAAAAAAGCTGTCTGTGAAGTTGTGTGTCCTCACGCAGGTGTGTCTTCACGAGGCAGTCAGGTTCTTAGCAGAGATTCAGTACTATCAGCCAGATCTGGACAGCATAGGCAGCTGCCCCTCTGCTGAGAAAAAAATCCTTTCATTCTGAAGATATAGAAAAAGAGCTTTCCTTAAAGTGTGTTTGTAAGAAAGTCTCCAAGATGGCTTTTTTCAAGCAGCTCTTTTAAACGCTTCTGAAGAAAAGCTGCAACTGATAGGCATCAGTCCTGCTGTAATGCAGCACAGAATGGTTGGAAAACTGAAAAATAAGAACCTTGCTATCAACACAGGAGTGGGTTATTTACGGCAAGATACCTCCATCTCCAGACTCTCCATGCAGTCGCACTGAATACTGGCTGAATACCAGTGTTAGGGGAGGCCTGCTGTCACAACCGAGATTAATGCCTTCTGGGTATTCCAGCACGTAGGGTCCTGCTCCACCTCCCAAGGTGATTTGATGCTTGCTGCCCAACCTTTGCTAGTGCTAAATGTTCCAGAAACTGAGACGGATGTCTTCCGCTCTGGACACATAGGCCTAGGTGGCCCTCAAAGATAGCAAATGGCTGAAAGAGTTGTAAAAGTGACACATATGCCATATCAGCCTGTAGCAGATAGATATTGCAAACATATGGACAGGACTGATAGAACTGCTTCAATTACGGATGTCTGAAGAGTTGAATTACAAAGCCTAAAAATACATTCACACCACATCTTATTTGTATAATGCATGGAAAAGATTTCATTTCAGTCAAATTAACAACTAAGGAGATATACATAAGCACACACAAGTTCTGGTGTCGAAGTGCAACATGGGTTCTTAAGACAGCCTAGATATCATATCTGTAGATGTCCTACAGCAGGATTTCATATAGACATATAAATCAGAATAACTTGTAATTTCATTTTATTAATAATAATGTTTGGTTTTGTAAGGCTCAGTTGATCGCTCCTTTCACATCTTGTGTTCATATACATGAGAAGAAAAGTGCAGTAGAGTGTCACATTGAATGCCTTGTTATATGTGAAATTATGAATGAGTCTGGTGTGCCCTTTTGGTTGCACTACTTCCTCACATTTCTATGAGAAGAGTTGAATACTCACTGACACTCGCACTCTATCTATGATTGCTTAATCCGAGCTTGGTCACTGCTTGCAGAGCCCATCCCAGCAAATTGGTCACAGGGCAGTGAGTCATCCATGGTGCAAGTAGAATATCACTGATTTAAATATATAAGCGTCAGTGATTTGTAGACACCAGTTTATCTACAACGTGTCTATTAATAACATTCTTTAGTAATTCTTTACAAACAGAGTGTGTGTGTGCGCACACACACACACACACACACACACACACACACACACACACACACACACACACACACACACATATATATATATATATATATATATATATATATATATATATATATATATATAACCTTTTCATCAAAGGAGAGAGATAGAGATAGAGAGCGGGGATTTTATTGCCTTCACAATGCTTTCAGGAGCAACAAAAGCCACATCGTTGGGGAGAACAGAGTGTTCAAGACAAGCCTCTTTATTACTGAGGAGACTGATGGTGCTTCATCTCTGCATGCAGCAGACAGTATGGCAGTGGCATATGGCAGAAAAGATTTGACACTCAGACAAGGCATGATGAGCACTATGTAGGAGACAAGGATTAAAGAGGGATTCCTGCTCAGAAGAAGCAGAATATAAAAAAAAAACACCTACTGCCTCAGTGCCTCCTCATTGAAGATCATCTTAAAAGTGTTTGGCTATAATTGAAGCCAAGTCATCCAAGCAAATGTTTTAATAGACAGCCTATTTGGCAACGAAGAAGGAAATGAAGTAGCCTTGTTTTAGATCAGTTGTTAAATTGATATGCTGTGCACAGTTAAAATTCTATAATTAAGTGGCAGAACATTAAACTATTTTTTATTTATCTGTAATTCAAGCTCAGACGGGTTATGCTTTGCATTTCTTATTTGGTTGTACTGTAAATGCTTTTTGCCAGAGCTTCATACAGTATGTAGATTATTTTAAAATGTCTTATCCCATATCCTCTTACAGCCATGGGGTTGGTGTATCCGACCTATGATGGGTTATTATGGATTCTTTTTGGTGATTTATTGGTGATTATTGCACATACAGTACATTATCAATAATATATAATTAACTTACTGCTGTCTTGGCAACCTAGGAGATGTTATTCTTTTAAAAAGGTATTTAATCTGCGGTCTATTTTTCCTCTCAATGTATCTTTGAACTGAGTAAACTTAAATTACACTTAATAATGTCTTTATTTAGAGTAGCCTACTGTTTTATACTTATTCCTTTTCTGTTTAAACATCCGCTGCCATCTTGTGTGACCCCATTAACTCGCCCTTGCCGCTTTTAAATACATAGCTTTGTGTTGATTAGAGCAGCAGATAGATGCCGTGACATCAGTAAAAGAGCAGCCCGGTCCAACCACTGGATTTAGCTGCGGAAGCAGCCCACACTTTTAATGACTTTCTCTGTGCATCTCTCTAAAGGTATTAAAACCAATGGTATCAACGAAGAACCCCGGAATGCCCATCCATGCTAATCCAATAGAGGCATCTAATTCAAGCCTGAACATAGAATCTTATCCGTCGTCCCCCACACCCATTTCATTATTGATCTGTTGTTTGTTTGGGTCTGCATATTGTTACATCCATGCATCCCATGAGTGTTTCACAAATGCCGTAGAAGCCCAAACATTTTTGTTAAGACACGTGCATCATTGTCAGGAACGGTGTTGCATTTTTCAGCATTGCACAAACCAGAAATGCCACTTCAGTAACACACCAAACTGCACACATAGGAGACACTACATTTGAAATCTCTGCTGCAGGAGAACATTCGTGCTACTAAATTGCGAAGAGGGCTGGAAATAATGGCTTATCATTTTGGGCAAATTAAACTGCCAAATGCGTGTTTGTAGTAATTCTCACTTTTCCTTTATGTGATACTCTGGCTGCGGTTGGTTGTTTAAAATAGAAACGTTTGCAAATGGAGGCTGGTTGCTGTAATGTGCAAGTGTGATTGCAGGGCAACTTGAGACCTGACCAGACAGAATCCTGGATTATTGATTTTAGCAGGAGTCCAGACGACTGTGTTTAGCCAGGTTCCATGTTTCTACAGGACTGCATTCACGTGGGGGTGTATATCTAACACACACACGTCAGGCCCACCGTAAAAGGCTCCTCATTCCCTCCTGCACAAAGACTAATGAGAATCTCAAATCTGACAAGTCGAGTGCATTTATCACACACTCACACTTGATGACACACACCGCTGGCTGGACTTTATAGATGGGGCTGTTTGTGTCCTCAGCTTTCTGTTATAAGTGCGGATTTAAGTATTGAGAGGGGTGCGAGACCATTTTGGGTTTGTCTGTGTGTGTGTGGGTGTTCAAAAGTCTTTCCCCATTAGGTTGGGTTTCCTTTGTGTGCAGCTGCACATTTTTGGTTTTTGCCCATGATCAAATGCAGACAAGTGTCGTTCTAAATTTCCACTTGGCCATTTGAGACTTTCTGAAAGATTTAATATACCACATTCTGGACTATAGAGTGCACCTTTATATACCTACAAATGTTTTAAATAAAAAAGAAATTGTACATAAATAAGCCACATTGGTCCTGCCACACACACAGGTGTCCCCATTGAAACATGAGATATTAATGGAGCAAGATGTCACTGGAAAGATTTTTTAAACTTTTATTAAATAAATGCCAGGAATATCCACAACTACATACACTTTGTCAGAACAGTGCTTTTAACAGTACCACCGTTGTCTTCTTCAGCATCGGAATTGAACAGCCTGAACAAATGCAGTTACTTCGTCACACACTTTCTCTGCAAAAATACAGGAAAATTGATCATTGACCACCATCACCATCGTCCTCCTGTGCACTCAAGCTTCCATGCAGCAGCTCTATTTTCTTTTTGGACTGATCGTTTTTAACTTGAAAGTCGCATCATATGCATTTCTTTGTGCCTTTTCAATGATGAGGGTCATTGTGCACGAAGCACAAAATGGCTTATATGTAGAATTAAGTGTAAGTGAGTTTGCTGAGTAATTTTATTGGTCTGCTATAACAAGGTTAAATATGTTGGAGGCAGGAAGCTAGTTAGCCTATAAAAAATCATCAATTAAAAAAAAATCATCATTGTTGTAAAAATTGCATTTTTTTGTGTGAAAAATTATGTGAAAAAATTAGTGGCTTATATCCATAACTGTTGATGTGGGGAAAAAATTGCATTAGCACCACCAATTGCTCAATGAGAAAGGAGGGACCCCAGAATGGAAGACACCAACACTAATTAGAGTAGCAGCATTGGAAGCCTTGATCAGTGTTGGGATTTAGTTGAGATAAGAGCTTATCTTG
Organism: Denticeps clupeoides; assembly: GCF_900700375.1. Lineage (NCBI taxonomy): Eukaryota > Metazoa > Chordata > Actinopteri > Clupeiformes > Denticipitidae > Denticeps > Denticeps clupeoides. Next base: position 29,046,401 of record NC_041711.1, on the reverse strand, counting down.
CCAAAAGTCGGTGAGATATCTGTTATCTTTTTCAGAGATCCTGGCCTCGGTTTAACAAATCAATGTGCCTCAGACAGCTGCCTTGCTGCCCCCCCCCATCAACACGGAGGTGTGCAGATGGAGGGCTTAGCGCCCCCTGCTGCCTCCTCTCTCGGTGCCGTTTGTTATAGAGCTTTGATCTTAGGTGAGCTCTGTCTCTATTGAGATGCCAGTTGTCATGGTTTTGAATTTTGAACAGCGGCTTTAAAGTGCACATGCAGCTCCTGTCTTTTTAATTGGATAGGCTCACCGCTACTTGGGCAGATTTAATAACATTTATTCCATTTAGAATTTGGCCTTATCCGGAGCATCTTACAGTCAGTAGTTACAGAGACAGTCCCACTGGAGACACTCAGGGTTAAGTGTCTTGCTCAGGGACACAATTGTAGTAAGTGGGGTTTGAACCTGTGACTTTGTGGTCTTCTGGTTCATAGGTGAGTGTCTTAGCCACTAGGCTACTACTACCCACAATAATAATAAAATACGTCACGTTTGTGAGTGATCAAACTGCCTACTTTATTGATGTATGTGTGTACAGATGTGGATATGAGTTACAAATTAAAAGAACAATGAAAATTGTTCTGTTTATTTTATATTCATTGTCCATATTTGGCTCAGAACTTGATTGGGTGAGTGATGGCAAGGTTATTCCATTTGAATGCATTGCATTTATCTCAGTATTACAAGTATAAATCAATAATTGTGACTTTTTCTTTACTGATATGCTTTAATGTGTCTAGATATGTGTGTGGGTGTGTGTGGATTTATTTATCAACAATTTTCCTGTGCTGCTATTTCTGATTATCGTGTTTAATGTTTAATCACACCAGTAGTTATATAATTTGGTCAAATGATGTGACACGCAGACACAATTTAGCTGCAAGCAGAGTAAAGGGAACGTTTAGTCATTACAATCATTTTTGGACAAGAAATAACTGAGATTAATGGAGCAGGTAGCAGATCCAGGTCATGTAAAATGCTTCATTGATGTCATCAGTGTGAGACAGCCTTGGGGTGGGAGAGGGCCAAGGGGCATATCTAAGGGTGACTGACACCTTAATGAATGCATGTCACCATGCCTCACTCCTTTCTCTCTGTTTCACAGAGAAGCCTGTGTGAAAAATATGAGATATGAGTGTTTTCTCATCATGCAGCCCTATTGGACACAATGACGAAGCATTTCATCTCAGAGGCTGAGCAGAGGGAGCAAGCAGGCACGATGATTCCATCCACCCCCACACCCATGCTTTGCATGGCTTTCCTTTCACATTGACGTATATTTCCTTTCATCAGGCCAGACTGCCCAGATTGGAAAATCATTCACTTAAAAAATGAGGGCACTCACCGTATTTGGCATCTGCCTCAGAATAGGGCTTGTGTCCCTTTCCCCTTTTGGCATTTTCTGGTTTTAGGGAATATGACACAGATTGATTGGCTGTGTAACACTGATCTGATTGTATTCACTACCTGGGAAAGCTGAAAATGGAAGGCTGGGCGTTATGCTCTATCTTTCCTAATCAGTGCAAGCGTCCTGTATTTAAGATGCCCTAGTGTCCTTGGCTTGTTCCAGAATGTCTTGGCACACTTTTCAGAATGTAGGTGGAGTTTTGTATTGTCTTGCAGCTCGACCTTTTCTTTAGTGACTTCTGTTGTGTCGTATTTGCCCTTTCAAAATGAGTGTGTTGGTGAGCATACAGATATGTTTGAGGCAATGCATATGTGCTTATAGGTCCTCCTGCACCTGTGCATGTGTCTTCATGATCCATATGCCATAGTACATAGTAGTAGTGTTATCTACTCTGGGAAAATTATCTATGAACTAATTACTCACTCACTCACTTATTATCCATTGCACTCATATATTATCATGTCATGTGTGGTAAAATAATGACTTAGATAAGTTTGACAAAATGACCCAGTGAAAGCTATCAGTCATACCTGGGCTCCTCCCATTTTAAAACTTTCTCTAATGGCTGTCAGAATCAATACTCTCCAACAAGAAGGGAGAGGTGGGGAGTTTCTTCCCTCCAATATAACGGTAACCAAAAAGCAAGCTAAAATCTGTAAAAACCAGGCCCTATACATTTTATCTTTTCAAAGGCATTTTTAAAGCAATGCCAATTGGTGTCAGTTGGTGTCAGTTCACTAAACCTGTCATGTTCCTAAATGTGTCCCTCTACATGTAGACATACAAAGAGCTTGAATGTTCTGCCTCAATCACCTCCAAAAAAAATACAGTAATACAATATTTACAATACAGTAATACATGCATGTCAAAGATGGAAATCTTTTCTATACAAAAGAATTACAGACCAAAAAGTAAGAACTGCAAGTCATTAGCATTTGTTTTTTGATTGAGTGCGAAGATTGATTTGGATGAACACAAACTTCTCTCTCTCATTTAAAAATTTCATAATGATCTCTCTGGTGAGACAATTATTTTCAGAATGTTCAACCCTCCATTATTATTCTTTATACAAGGCTTCTGAAGCCCTGTTCACCCTCAGGTCACTTGTGTCCTGTGTTCCCACTGATACATAATTGACTGGCCTGTGTTCATAATGGGTCTGGATCACAACAATGCATGAGAGATAGACATAGTTACAATTTTTGTATATAGCGTAAATAATAGCAAGGGGGAAAAAATGGTCTCTGTGAAGACAAATGTGGAAGCAGCAAAACCAATTTGTGCCTTGGGAGGTTCTGCTTTTCAAGCTCTCAAAAGATCAAAGAGCCTTCTGGCAAATACAGACATCTTGAATTGCTGCTTGTAACTTCCACTGCAGACACAAAGTGAGAGGCACAGCCTGAACGTCACCACTTCTTGATCTTAGTAGCTACTCGCCTCTCCTGTCTGACACACCTACAGGGCGTTTAAACGTGTTCTCAAATAGTGATGTTAGAATTTTTGGTCCCACAGCCGTGAGGAAGAATTAAATGCTCTGCGTGAGCTGAGTTATCAATGAAGCTGTGATTATTCGGCGGAAGCAGAAGAGCAGCTAATCGTTCATATATTACAACGGTGTTTCTTCCGTGTGTGTCATCAACGGCAATATTCTTCACCGCTCTACCAGCGACGCCTGTGGGAATACTGTTTACTGGGAACGTAATAAAGGAGCTCTGATCATAATGTTATTTCTAACGCTTTTTCGAGACGGTTGTGTGCTGTAGTACTCCGCAGCGCTGAGACTAAATCAGCCGGGAGATCAGGGGCCCACTGGTGCATTCCACTGAAACACATCGCCTGTCCAGAGACATATGAGACACGAAAACACATCATTCCAAAACCCACACTGCTGAAAGACACTGCATTTTCCAAGATTTTGTTGATGGGTTTGTTTATTTCTGTGTGTGTGTGTGTGTTTCGTGGTGGGATGGGGCTTTAGTTCTGCTGTCTCTGAAGCTTGGCAGGGCTAGTGCAGCACGCAGCCTAATCATGGAAGCACGAAAAGGGAATCTGTGGAGGAACACAATAAAGCAAAGGGGGGGCTGAACTCCATGTGCCGACTACCCTAAGCTGGTTTCACCACCCGGGGCCTACTGTGAAGGAGGCAGCCCAGCTCCTCAACCTCCCATTGATACTCCCCATTGGGTATTCATGGGGGTCCAGACAAGTGATCCAGGTGGGCTGTGAGTTTTTTTTTTTTTTGATCCTGTAAATAAAGACACACTGTAGTATAAGGAACAATCAACAGCCAGATGAGAGCTGACAGATGAGCTTCTTCCTTTCCCCCACCCGTGCTGGCTTCATTCTCACACTCTTTTTCTGTCTGCCTGTGCGGCACGTCTCATCTACCCAGCAGGAGTTCCTTGGATATCATTTTCATCTGGCTGCACTTGCTTTTCCCCAGGGGGGAACTGCGAATTCTTGGAAAATAATGATGGGCCGCGGATATTACATTCTATTAAATGAGGCACTTGAGATATCTTCAGTGCTTCTGCATCTTGTTGCCACAGAAAAGATTGTTGAACTGAGAGTATAATATGGATTACTTTGTCTTGTTGCAGCATTGTAAGATGCATTTGCCGATAGCACACGTACGGCTTGATGCATACAATTACAGTACATCAATTTCACAAACAGTTCATTTTTTACAGTGTTTGTTTGTCTGTCTGAGACCTTCCCAATTCATATATGTGTTCAATACAACAATTTATAATGACTTTGTACACATTGTGCAGACACAAGATGTATTATGGGGTCTGTGAATGGTGTCTGCCAGCCCCCCAAAATACAAATGTTAGCTATTGATCTGTCATAGGAGGTCAAATGCTTCCTATCTGCAATTTTGAAAGCTCCTCAGCCGATGTGTTTATACTTGGTGGCGGATATTGTTTCTGTCTGTCTGGGAGATCACAGCGCTCCTCGGCTCTCTCTCCTTAATGTGAGTCTTCACTTGGGTGGTTGCTCTGCTGGCTGCTTATCACAGTGCTGTTGCTGTCTGACTGAGATCAGGCTAAGCAGTGCCATGCAGGTTCTCGACAAGCCACACTGCAGCACTTTGATAAAGGGCCTTTAACCATCCGCAACCACAGCCCCACGCAGACTTTTTCCTTGATGTGAGCTAACCGAACTCACATCTACCCACGTAGATGCATCATCTCTGAGAGGAGCCATATGCTGTGCATGATTACTAGAGTTGGGTCTACTGGTCTGAAATGTTGGAATAGATGGGGGGCAAACTAGGCTCCTGTTTTCAGTGGATACATTGCAGACACATGAGTGTTTGGGCTTTTGTCATTGTAATTATTATTCCTAAATTGTTACTGATAATAAATTGCATCATAATTTGAAAGAAATAGTGCACATTGGTTCAGCTAAGGTGCTGAGACTGAAGGGAGAAAGAAATGTGTTTGGGGGGTGTGGGCATTGATGATTTCCAAATGAAATGCATGCCCTCTCCCAGGAGCCACGGACATAAATAAAAGCTTGCAAATTAAGGGAAGGACATTAGTGTAACAGTGATGTCATGGCTGTATTCTTTTTTTTCTTCAGTAAATGCACAGGCATTGCCTGGATACTCTGTGGGTTTAATATTGATCTGTTCCAATGTCTGCAGTCTACTATAGATCTTTTTCTGAAGTCTGTCCAACATCATCATAAGATGCTTTTAGAGACAGAAAAACAGCTTAAACGAGTCCCATGCTTCTTTCTTCTGCGTATTCCACTGACCTGCCTCTGGTTGTGTCTCATGTTGTTTCTAGTGTAACACTATAGTGAAGATACCATTACACAATGGCAGAGTTATGGGCTTATATTGCCCATTTTGTAACCGACAATAAAAGAATTCCATAGTCCTGACTAACTTCAATTTCTTTCCACAAATACGATGGCAGTGCCATGCTAGCAATAGAAACTGTAGTGTCTTTGCCAAAGTAATAAAGATATAAAGAGGTAAAACCTGTCTTTCAGAAACAACCTTTCTGGAAAGACCTAGTTGAAATACAGTTTTAGAATGCTGCATGACTTCATATGGACTTCATATTTTTTGTGAAGAAGAAATTCCCTGATGAAAGACTGCAAGTGCCTGATGTAGACTGGCAGACAACGCCCTTTCTCATGGAACGACCCTGTCAGTTTGTCTGAACTGTGTTGACATGAAGAATATCCTTATTCCCAGTGGGCAGAGTAGACTGGCATTGATAGGGAAGAGGTCATGACTCTAATGACAGACCCACCCCGCTTGTGCCACTGCTTGACAGCAGTGCCAATGAGAGGAAGATATGCTATGATACTGACACCATCAATTTCCATGCTAACCCCAAATGAGTTGAAGATGACTTATTGCCACATTTGATGTTTTACCTTTTTCTAACAGAAAAATGCATAATCAATCTTTGGGTTTCCAGCATACAAATGGACCCGGTCAGTGAGGTCCCAATGAATCTGTTTTGATGCTGACATTTTATATATTATGAAATTATGAAATAATGTGACATTTGTATTCACCATGAAACACTGAGTCGGTGTGATGAAACTGTTCATCAGATGTAGAAACTTTGTCTTGGCTGCTTGTGTTGGACCCTCTCCCACTTTTGGGTGTTGGTAAGAGCCCATATGACCAACAGTGAGGTGGAAGAGGCACAAATCATAATAACTGTTGCCCTCATAACCATGTCCATTCTTGTCCATTCTTATCCTGCCTTTAGATTAGATAACACAAGACAATCTGAAAGCCCATATCGTATTCTAAAACAATAAGGCCCGCCTCTAATTGGCCGTGGTCCAGATACTCCTGTATGTTTGAAAGTGTGCGTGCTGCAGTCAGACAGAGATAAGGTGAGTAGCCTGAACCTGTTTAGAGGATTAGAGCTTTAATTAGACCTGAGCCTGACAAGTACAGCTTTTTAAAAGCACGAACCCAACATTATTGTGCCAGAGGATGTTGGCCAACATGACTGTACCAACATGTTTTGCACATTATTAGCATTTTTAACATTGTTTTTAAGTCAACATTGCATATATGCACATTAATTTAAAAAGAAAAATGTAACCTGTAAAATAGCATTTTTAAATGCGATACCTAATACAAATTTGGGGCACCAAACTTTTGTGGGAAGAACAAGCAGTGTAATGCTATACATTTACAGCATTTATCAGACGCCCTTATCCAGAGCGACTTACAATCAGTAGTTACAGGGACAGTCTCCCTGGAGCAATTTTAGGGTTAAGTGTCTTGCTCAGGGACACAATGGTAGTAAGTAGGATTCGAACCCGGGTCTTCTGGTTCATAGGCGAGTGTGTTACCCACTAGGCTACTACCACCCCTTTTGTGCTAGTGCAACCTGTCCAAAAAGTAATTCTAGAGCTCTGTAGCTAAAATTGCCCAAAAGTGGGATTGTAGGGATGTATGTTATGATTGAAAACTGGATCCAGCTTGTTTATTGTCTCTTGCGTGGGTGATGGGTGTTCTTATAGTATAGTCACTGAAAAAAGGGGTTTTTTAAAGGGGTTTTTAAGTTAACTTAAATGAACCTTATGAAGGCCAAACAAAATGCATCACATTTAAAAGAAAATTTGAGTGTTTGATCATGTGGGATTCAAATTCAAACAGAAATAATTTGTCGCTTAAAAAAAATCAATCTGAAAGAATTTAATATTTTAGCGTATAGATCTCTATATAGTCACAAATGCATATGAGCAGCTAAGTACTAGTTCAGCTACCTGAGCATGAACTTTTCCTCTCCGATAACAGTTTTACTGTTTCTACAAAAAGTCTGTTTTAAGTGTCGCCGTGCTGTTCTCCAAATAATCGTCCAATTGTCTCATTTCCATGGCCGATGGGCAGTCTGTGACTCTGCTATAGATCTGTTTACCGATGTGTTTTTGCTGGGGAAGAAGGTTTGGATAAGGGGCATTGTCATCTGTGTCGAAGCAGTGTCTGTGGATAAGCTGCAGCCTTGTGAGGCAAATCATGAGACCATTTTCAGATATTGGCAGGCGCACCACAAACTGGCCAGGGCTAATGCAGCCAGCGCCAACAATATGGCCTTTTGTACTGAGGGGTACATGCCTTGTTTTTGTTTTTCCCTGGATCACTTATAGAGCCAATTATGGGCTTGTTTTCTGCCCTCAATTGAAGGACAGGAGTATCACACGTGGTTTTCAACGTTAAACAAGAGTCCTGATTTCCCAGAGAGATTACTGATTCTTCAGTTTTTTTCTATTTCCTTTTCATATTTATAGGGATGATTCACATTGACCAAAGCACATGTTCAGACACTCCAAATTGCATGAAAATCCTTTAAGACGGGTTACTCAGCATGTATTGTTCCTGCTAATGGCTTTTTCCTTATATAGTCAGAATCAGCTAATCTTACTACAGTGCATTTATTCCAGAAAATGCCCAGTAGATGTAAAATGAAAATGAGTGCTCTAATTTTACTATCAGTGTCGGTCAGGTAAGTTGAGGTGTAGGTGCTGTAGATGCTGTAGTCACTGGCCTAACAAGCTATCTACTACTTCCAGGCCTCTTTCATTCACAGCTGGAGGTAAAGCACAAATGGAGGGAGGACAGCTTTTCTGGTCCCTGCTCCTGCTCAGTGCCACGGCTATTTGATAGTCCCTGCTGGAGCCCTGGGTGGGTAATGGTCCGTAGAGAGCAGTGGCTAATGTGCCTAATCGGGTTTAAAATGAGTCCAGGGACACGAGGCCTCATTATGTAGGGCATTGTATATGTGGAGGGGTGGTTTGGGACCCTGTAGGTGGAATGGGCTTTTTGTTGTTGTTGTTTCTGGGGCTGTAAGCTAATGGGAGTCCCAATGCGGACATGGTTGAAGGTGTTCATTGCACCCTGGCCATCACAAGTGATCCTCTAAGCCAGTGGCATTCGACCCATGAAGCTGCTTTTATCTCAATGGAACAAAGCCACTTTTTTCTCTTTGCCCTTCGCCTGGCAGAGATGATCTATTGCTGACACGTACATAAAATTCTACATTGAATTTAAAATTCCTTTTAATATACATAATAAAGTTTTTTTTTTAATGGAACTGTGCACTCATGTCAGCAATGATTGGAAAGTGCTGCTCAAGTTGTTAAATGTAGTTATGTCTAAGTGGAAATTAAATAGTTATGAAATTTAATGGCCTCGACAGTCCATCATAAAGTTAGTGATTATATCATAAAAACCCTTGGCACAACAGTTCAAAAAACCCAAAGTGGAACAAACATGATGGGTGGGGGGCTATTTATTTTTTTAAATGCAAATGAGTCATATAATTAATCAAGAACGCCACTCCTTAACAAGAGGCTCATATGTCTAATTCCACATGGCAGTCCTGTTCATTAAAAAAAAAATCCCTCAGTACCAACACCACCAAAAAACCCTCCTTAAATGCCTAAAGAGATGAGGATAAGCAGTGGCTTATTTACCATCGACAGCTGTCAGTTCTCTGCATTCCTTCCTCTTCCCTCTGCGTCTGTGTAAATTCTGATTGATTAAATGTGAGGAATCGGAGAGCCCTGCTTTCGCCTCAGCAGGAGAAACCTGATTATACTGGGCAGCGTGAGTACACAGAGGAGGCCAGTGGTCGTAGGACTTGGCGAGCTGGAATGGAGCGTGGCAGTTGCTCCTGGTCAGTTTTGGGTTTCACTTCATGTTGCTGTCAATCATCAGCTGGTCCTGTAGAGACAAATGAGATCTTCATTGGTATTGGTCATATGTAGACTGTCATATGTCATGTGCTGCTCCAAGCACAGTAGAAACCACTCAGAAGTGAAAGTGGGAAGGAGGACACCAGCCATACACACATAACAGACCAACTGGCTGCAGCAATGTGAATTAATTTCACACTGTAATTGAGAGGCTAATCAAGGGCAGATCCAAAAAGTTCATTTTGATGACGTTTTAGTCCAGATTCTATATTTCAAGTAACATTATGTAAAAAAAAAGAAAAACCCCGAATAGCTCAACAGTTGTTGCCACCTTTAAGACCAGTTATACTTTATGCTTGTAAATGGTGGCCCTGCACTGTACTTACAGATGTGTTTAAAAATCACTGTTGTCACAGTCTTCTGACCAAAGGCAGCCTGTCATTCCTTTTTAACAGTGCCAGATCTTTAGTGTGACCATGGCACAGCATGTGTGCTCCTACGCCTGACTGGCCAATAACAATGCAACATGAAATGCAAATATCAGAAAGGTCAGGTGATGGAATATGGTATGCAGGGAGCAGTAAAGAGGAAACACTTCAAGAGTTTGTTACATTTACAGCATTTATCAGACACCATTAACCACAGAGACTTACAATCAGTAGTTATGGGGACCCCCAGGGTTAGGTGTCTTGTTCAGGGACACAATGGTAGTAAGTGGGATTTGAACCTGTGACTTTGTGGCCACCTGGTGCATAAGTCACTTGGGTACTCTGCGAACTTAAACAGCAAGATTGCCGGAGTGTCGTCATCATACTGTCAACATACCGTCATACACGTTTAGTGGATCCATGTTTCACAGTGTGGTTTGTAACGATCTTGTTAGATTGCTGAAATCACAGTCTACAGAAGGCTTTAGAGGCTGGAGGGCACCTGTCTGGCTTTTTTGGGGTTTACCCTCATTTAACACACCTGACTCAACTTCTCAGTGAATTACAACCCAAGTTCCGAGCAAAATCAGATGTGAAGGAACAGCGAAAGAACCAGGATATGCAGGGCTCATGCTGTCCAGGCTCATGGAGGTGAATGATCACCACTGATGGACGTGGTGTCTTCGAGGATAAACTCCTGTGGGAGACTTTGGTCTGACATCTTAGACAGTGTCACCACCTTCACCATCACAACACTTAATGATGGAATACCTTTTGGAAGAAGAGAACGGCGTTTTCTGGCACACATTTCACCTTCCCTTTTCCTTTAATTTGTCGCATGTCTATATATCATATAATATTTTTTTTTTCCAGTGTCCCATTAGTTGCTTTTCAGATCTGAACACATTCCAGCTAATCAATAGCACTCACTGCCTGATTTTCTGCCTGGGTGAAAACCAGGGCCAAATTTGGTTCAAGAACCAGATTCCAGTAGCAATAGAGCAGCCATCTGCCAGTGCTGAAATTGGCCATTAAATGGGTACTACAAGTGAGCCCAATGCATGTACTTTAAGCAGGGCACATGCTGAATATAACAGTACACAGTTCAGATCCCAGCGATCTGTTTGCTGTAAAGAAGTGTTTGTGTGTGTGTGTGTGTGTGTGTGTGTGTGTGTGTGTGTGTGTGTGTCTGTGTCGTGCGAAGCAGAGCTGTCGTCATGTCTCACACTCTGTCTGGCTCTGGCAATCTTGCAACATCTGCAGCAAACAATCAATTAAGACTCTTGAGTTGTTCACAAAAGAGCTCCGAGCTGGTGATGCGCCGCATCTGGTGGTCTTGCATAAGCTCTTCTGTAAACCACATCTCAGTTGTTTATTACAGCCCAGCCCAGATGCCACCTCAGTTTGTTTGTTAAACCAGAACTGTGGAATGAATATCTTACATTTCCGCATACCTTGGCAACAGATATGCTAGAGAATCCTGTTTTCCTAGATCTGTTGTGAACATGATCAGAGTTTGAAACCAAGACAAACAGTGTAACTCCTTGTAAAAAACACACACCTGACTCCAGTGAAAAATACATCTTTATATAATGGTGATTAAACAAATTTAAAGCATTTTGACATGTGTTGCGCTGCATGTCTCTCTCTGGTAAAAGCCAGCACACAGTTGGAGACTAATCCATCAGGCATAGCAGTCCCCATATATCCCCCTGACAGGACACGCAGGAGGCAGTAATTCATGAGGTAAATAGGAGCAGACACCCCTCTTTTCAATTTATGGCTCTGCGATCATCGCTTGACCCCACCACTAAACGTGGCCGTTGCTGCTGAATGCGAATGAGCGTATCTACGTATTAATATTGATGCCAGTTCATTTTCTGTTTCTCATGCCATTTTTATATGAATGCATCATTAAAATACAGGGAGATTCAGAGGTTTCCTCTAAAATAAGTAAATTAACAGTCCATTGGCTGTAAGCTATGTTGAGGAGGAATAAAAATCAGGATTTGAAGCCTTTCCATGCCTTTCTTGGTGTCACAGAGGGAGAACCATGTGTCCCTCTGGGGCTGCTGTTAATTGGGTGAATTCACCTGTGAAAAACTCTGGACCGGGTGCAAACGAGCCAAGTGTCTTTGCCAACGGCCTTATATATAGCTAGAGAGCACCCAGTGCCTATCTGTCTACGTGAGGAACAACCTGTGAGCGGTTTTCTTTCGAGCAACATTTCCTCCACCATCATCAAAACATGAAAAAGAGAGAGTAATGAGGAAGAATGGTGTCAAAAAGAGAGTGGAGAATATTTTCTTAGAGGCTCTTCTGGTGGCTTAAAGTTCATTTGTGTTGTCGATGTTGAAGACAGACACGTCGAGGAGTACCATTGGATATCGTGGGAGCAGCATAACCAATAGTTCAAGCTATACAAGATGGTGAAAATGTTCAAGCTTTGCTTTAGCACACACTACTAAATAAATACCTCCTCTGTTGTCACCATGTTACTTTTGGCTGGTCAGAAACACTGGACTTGAAAAAGGAAGCATAAACCAGACCTTTCTGAAAGCCTTTATACTGTGTTCATGGCACCCTCGCTGTGTCTATGTGTGCCCCCTCTTTTCAAGTGACCGCAGGTCATCATTAAGTTGGTTTTAGCTTCAGCTGTTTTGACTGTAAAACTTGTGGCTCATAGTGTTTTGAAGAGAGGGCACTTTAAATTGCATGAGCCTCGACCGATTCAGGATAACAGTGCTCTTCTCGTAAAGCAATAACTCTTTGATCTTTTTGATCAATGAAGCATTGAGTTCAGATCAAAACAACTTTTTTATAAAAAAAAAAAAAGAGCATTTATTCTCCTTGTGGGCAGCAGCATCTCCACATTCATGTTTGTGCCCATCAAACATATTCAGGGAACATAAAAACCGCAGCTGGAAGTGATGTCATGTTTACAGGAAGCATACTCCTTTTTCTGGATATCAGATTTAATAGGCTCTGTCTCCCCCTCTGTCTCAGGTGGTGGTCAATCTGCTGTCGGTCATGCTGTCTGACTGAGAAGCTGGAAAACTGTGCTGAAATGAGGCTCTTGCTGGGGGGCCAGCCCCTCCTGGCCCTGGCTACGGCCTTCACCGCCTGCCTGATACAGCTGTCCAGCGGGGCCATGCCCTTCCCCCAGGACCTGGAGCCAATCGGCGTTGTTGGGAGAGAGTGTAAGTATGGCCGCTGGCACTGCAACGAAGAGAGCTCAAGTAGAAACAGATGCTGTGTGGCACCATGAAATTGCTGGGCACCTGTACCAAGTGTGTTACATGTCAACCAAATAAGACATTTTGGGACAAATGTACCACACGGCAATGCAAGAAGTTAGTAGTAATATAGCAATATGCAAATGTCCTGTTCACATGCTCTCAGTCATGATATATAAATAAAGAAATAGTTTCATACAGTTGATGTTCATATTCTATTGTACTGAATATAGAAGAAATTGTTAATTTCCCGAGTAACATTTTTTTATTATGACTTCATTTTGGCTGCCAGCAAAAAAAAACATTTTAATAAAAATGGTGCTGAAAGTTTATTCTTACAGCTAATCAGCAGTTTCTCTACTGCAGAGGAGGGAATTTAGTATTTTACCTCTGTACGTTTTTTATTTAAGAGGTGAGCGGAGCAACGCCTGGCCGTCTAATGGATGTATCCCATGCCCCGTTGTCAGAAATAGCCAAGCTAATAGTCTTCTATAAGGACTCCGTATGAGACATAATGAGGGCCATTTGTCAGCCATTTCTTCAGGTGACTCAGCGTCAGGGCACCTCACTGCTCCACAGGATGTCCATTACGTATGGTAATGGGCTGACCTGGCCAGGAAATGCTCTCCTTCTTCTTCTTCTTTTTTAATTGGAGGAACTGGGTTATACATTTTTTCGGCCCTTCAGTTAAAGCTAGGAGGTAGAGCAGTTGGATAATTAAGGAACTTGTGAGGATGGACGGCACTTTCTCCTCCTGCTTCTCTTCCAGCAGCCGCAAGGACGATCCCAGCAGGTCAGTCTCTGCAGGGTTGGTTTGTTAAAGCGCTTCAGATGCTCCTCCCTGCAGTCATGGCGATGGATGGAGGCCTCCTGTGTGGCTGGCAGGAGAAGATAGCAGCCTGTCTGGATACTGAGATATGTTAAAATCAGTCAGCGGCTCACAGTGGCAGCAAAAAGGGCCCGGGGCTCTCTGCTCACTCGTCTGGCCTACAGGTTGAGGAACCCCCCTGATCTGGCCCATGCATCAAACAGACTCTCCTCATTTCATTTTTCCCCGCCCCTTCTCATGTTACATAATTAGTGCAGGGTCCCGTGGTGGTGCGGCAGTGAGAAGTCATGGGATGCACCGCCTGATGCTTTAATAAAGTGCTCCCAATGACCTGAGAGGATGAGGACAAAACTCTGGGTATATACTGTCCTCATGAAAACATATTTATTTAGCTCTGTGTTTAAACCAGGAGCCCCTGGGAGTGAGAAGTGTAGATCCCATTAAATTAGGCTTATTTGAAGGTTAACCTTCACAGAGTAAGTGACTATGTGTATGCATTTGCACTGATGAAACCTTTTTCTTGTGAGACAGTACTGAACTCACAAATAACAAATCTCTAACAAATGATCTTTTGACCTCCCCGCATCCCCGGTAAGTTTCTCTGCTAACTCACCAAGTGTGAACATGCACTAGCCCTGCAAACGGCATGTGTACAGTCCCGTCCAGTCAATACCTGCCTAAAGAGCACTTGAGTAAATGAATTCATCGCTCACAGAAATGACGGGATGGTGATGTATTGCGCTGCAGCCATGCTGCCAATTTTGAAGAGCGGACACTGGGCCCCAGGATTACATCAGCCTTGATGTATATTTCTGATGGCGCATCCTCACTAATTGGGTTTTGTGAACAAGATGGATTGGATTGTAAGAGGAGACCTTTTTTTTTTTCTTTGCAGCCTCCTACCAATACCCAAGCTTCCAGGGGCTCATGGAGGACAACGACACAGCAAGGCTAGGTCTGGATTTCCAGAGAATGCTCCGCATCAATCATATCCTCTACATTGCTGCCAGGTTTGTCATCAATTGTTACATTCAGGTCTTTAGAGATCTGTTGTGTGATCTTGTGTGAGCACTTGTGATCACTTGTGTGATCCAGTCCATTCACTGTTGCTGCAGCCAGTCCATTCACTTTTTATTACGTGGTGGAATAAAGACTAAAAGTTGCAGCAATCAGCTGTAGGAAAATGAATACTGTGAAGGTCCTATATATAAGAAAAATATTGTGGGAATTAACACCAATAACACACAAATTGACACACATGGAAATGGGAGTGGCTGAAAACTGTAGTGCAGCCAGTCAACAAGGGTGCAAGACCTTTTGAAATGATAGATGTCCATATCTGCACTGTCAACATTTCTGGCACTCTCACACAAATAGGGGCAATTAACTTGATTAATTTGTTTAATTAGATCATTTTAATTAGTCTAGTGAGGGTAATAAGGAATTGGTGGCAATGTTACCCAGACTTCAGCTTTTTTACGCCCCGAAGAGGCTTTTGTTTGACTCTTGGAATACTCTTCCTTGGAACCATGCCTCTGACTGAACTCCTCAAAGGTATATTGAAACGAGGCGTATTAAATAGTAAATGCAATAAGCCTTCGACTATGAAATATAACCCTCATGGGCAGTACGGTGTCTGTCTGCAGAACTCATTGGGTCTGATGGTTTGAAGAAATGTGACTCTCTGCTACATTAAAGATGCATGCTGTTATTAAGCTGATAAAAGGGCTCTTTGAAGGCTGGTTTTGCTGGTGTTTTTTTCCGCTTTGTGATCACTCCAGCCCTCCCTTCGGCTGGAAGTTGATAGCAGCTTTTATTTTCAAGGCACACCGCATATAACACCTTCCTTATTAACCATATTAAATGCCTTAATTGCCACTGATTAAGTACGGAAACAGAGTGGGATGTCACTCACGTTTTGGTCATTAGAGCTGTGGGCACAGCCGTAAAGTCACAGACCAATAGAGAAGGAGGAATGGTATGACATTTCAGGTGCAGTTTCAGCCCTGTCATGTAGTTTGTCAGTTTACTCATACAAATACTTTTCCTTTAATGTGTTTGACCTACCAAAACTAACCATGCATAATTTTTTGCACAATACATTGACAAACTTGTACAAACTATTTCTGAAACATTTTCCTTTGTTTGGTCGAGCGTCTACACAGGTAAATTGCACTGACTACTGCTCTTGACTCTTTTGATACATCGCCACCATTGCACTGCCGCAGAGATTTGTATTACTTGTTTGCTGATAAGTTTAGTGTCTTCTTAGGTTGCATCTTTCAGACAGAAGGATTGTTTAGGCTTTGCCAAGTTTGTGATTAACGTGACCCATGCCACTGAACTCACACTGCACAGCGATATCCCCCTGTTGAGTCAGCACGGCTGCACGAGGCGTGCAGTTTGATTCTGTTTCCACATATCTGGGATAGGGAACAGCAGAATGTTCCATACTGACAAGGCAGGACCTATTAAGCATTCTCTAGAACTCTTCTTGTTATCGATTAATTAAAGATCATTAAAGAGCTGCCTTACATGATAAGCGTAGGACTTGATTTGCTAGTTCAAGGTCAAGGGTTCTTGGCATTTATTTAAATTAATAAATGTTTGTGTATTTGAAGCAGTGTGCCTCTCCCATTTTGTTAAAGATCGTGTTATTGATGAAAAAATTACACACCAACAAAAAGTTGCTTTCTCATCGAAGATTCGGATATCTACCAAGTGGTTCTTTCTTGGTTTTTCTACATCTTTGGCCTTCAACAAGAAAACATTGCTTGGTCCTCTTTGAAAATAGGTTCATTGACAAAAAATCCATCATGAATATCAGCTGTTTAATCACAGCAATGGTCAATACAGTAATTTCAGGAAATAATACATCAGGAGGTGGGGAGCAGGGTACATAAAATGATACAGATTTATCACTTACATTTAGATGACATTTATGGCATTTATCAGACGCCCTTATCCAGAGCGACTTACAATCAGTAGTTACAGGGACAGTCTCCCTGGAGCAACTTAGGGTTAAGTGTCTAGCTCACTGACACAATGGTAGTAAATGGGATTTGAACCTGGGTCTTCTGGTTCATAGGCGAGTGTGTTACCCACTAAGCTACTACCACCCATTAAAATCACTTATACTCATCAACAATTAGTTAATGGAGTTGATTGCAACACGTTTGTCACCTTTTGAGTATAAGAAGATGAATGAATTCACATCTGTGCTTTGCTGTGTTTGTGTTACATGATTAAAACATCAATCCGAATCTTTCTTATATTTTTATAATGGTGAACAATGTTATGCTCAATTTGAAGGAACTAAAAACAAATGGATTGTCTCATCTGAGTGAATAATGCATACAAGTCTACAATCTGTGGCCCTAGATATTCCAAGAGACGGGAAACATATTGAGCTGTGGTCTTGACAGGCTTTTGTTTGGTTTTTGAAGTGTCCACATCCTTTACGGCAATGTTGAGAGTGAATAATGTCTCTGTCAGATCTTTAATTTTATCGCACCGCCATTCATAGCAGCTGACTGCTGGCATCCCCCCAGTGTTGATTTCAGATTTGGTTGGTCAGATCTTGTCAGCCCATTGTTGTTTTGTTCATTTCGTGTTCGACAGCAAGCGGTGCAGAAGAAATTCATCTTGTCTCTGTCCAGGCAGATATTGAGGCAGATTTTTATTTGACAACCTTCTTGCAAATTCTCTCTCTCTCTCTCTCTCTCTCTCTCTCTTTCTCTGCCCTTGCCTCCCTGTCTAGCCCATAATTGCTTGGAGGTCACAATCAGTCCGTAATTACATTATTACTCAGGTGACTGTGCCAATTCAATGGCTATAAAGACCCCTCAAGGTTATTGATTGTAATACATGTTTAAATGCATGCAGGGCTGGAGGAGGAGGAATTTGTCTTGACCCTGGTGATGAGTGCTGTCTGATTGGCCTAATCAATCTCATTTAAGATGAAGCAGCAGACAAGGGGGAACTCGGTTCATGCCGTAAACTTTCAAACAGACAGGGCACGGTTCAAATGAGGAGGAGTGCTCTCTCTAAGCCCCGCCTATTTGTTTGTCTGTTGCAGGGATCACGTGTTTGCCATCAATCTCAGCTCATCGACCAGTCAGATTGTCATGCAACAGGTGAGTACAAACATACAGATGTGATGAGATTGTTCAAGTGGTGTCTTATCCAGACATTCCTGATGTCATGAACATGATGTCATACAATAATTCGGCCTCGGGATCATGAACTTTGCTTCTGTATAATTAAAAAAAACATTCATCCATTAGTGTTTAAACCTGGTTGTCCAGTATCACAGGTATTTTTTCCATTCCATCCCAGGTTGAATCCCTATACACACGTCAGGGCCAATTCACCATGGTAGTCTCCCCATTTGAGATAACCTTCAATATATATATATATATTCGGAGTGGACACCACTGGTGTTCACCTGGTTCACCAGTCACTTTGGTTGTGTTTTGTACATGGAGACTGAAACGTCAGAGATTTACCTTTGTTTAAAGCTCATTTGTATTTATTACAAGAATTAGCATGCTAATTGGGATTTTTTTAGGCTAGCAATTTCTCCATTAAGGCAGGAATCATCCAATTAGGGAGATGTTATATTCTAGTGGTTTAAGGCATAATGCATTGGACTAAATGAATAACATTTGACTTTTAAAAGCACACAAGGGGGTGGTGCTGTAAAATAGGCATGCATCTGCCCGTCCTGAAGCTATTTCAATTTTATATGCCTTCAGTCGTTCTATCTTAATAGCATCACTCCACCCTACTGATACACACAATTGGAATTAAATGGATGGGGTAGTGCGTTTAGCAGCTCCATCAAAAGCCTAGCTGTATGACACAATGGCCCAGGAGATCTAAGGCATGCTGTAGTCCGCGGCTCTTTGTAAGACAAGCTGCGTCTCTCCTCTTTTATCCTTTGTTCTTTCAGCAGCTGTGTCAGATACGTCTTAACAGCGCCACAGACAAGCTACTGATTAGCCTGTTGGAGATGAGAAAAAGGGATGTTTTTTTGTTGTTGTTGGCTGGGGAGGCAGGAGTGAGAAGAGAGTTTGCTCCTCCCCCTGCTCTTCACCTCTCCTATTCCATTGCTGATGAGCGTGCCGCTTCCTGTAGGGTAGACAGGAAGGGTCAGTAAATCACCCTCTTGCACGCCGGGACTCCTCTAATGCAGCCACCAACCAGCCTCTGTCGCCACCACCGGCAAGCGCTGCTATATCTGGACACTCAGGAGCTGCAGCTTGTTAACTAGCTGATGGATCTCACCCTGCCGCCGCCAGCCACCGCCGCCGCCGCCACGCCACCCTGCTGTCTGAGATCCAGGAGAGGCTGATTGTCCCTGGAGATAATGGGAAAGTGGAGGGCGATGGTTGAGGGGGGTGGGGGATGTATGCGAGTGTGCCACCCACAGCCCAGCAGCCTAAATCTGCGGAATGGCTGCGATGGTGACGCATCAGTGCTGTCTCTTTTTCACAGTTATAGGCCCGCCTGGTCACTGCTCTTTGAGGGATGAGGGATTAGTTTGTTTTCAAATGGGTTTTAAATGAGTTCATCATCAACATGGCTAAAATTAAATTGCTGACTGTGTTATTTGTGCATGTGTGTGTGTGATTGGCAGAAACTGACGTGGAAGACAAAGGACGTGGAGAAATGCACAGTGAGGGGCAAAAACAGCGTGAGTAGAGCTTCCTACCTCGACCTGTGCTGCTTTTTGGTAGGAGGTGGGAAGAGGGCAGCCACTGTGTGTATCAGCTTTCGCTGTGCAGGTGTGTTTACAGGCGGATATGGGCATCTGTTTCGACAACACAAGACAGAGTGCCTATGAGCACATAAAACTATCGGGATCAGCAAAAGGGATTATGGTAATAGCAACTGTGCATGCATGAGAGACAGAGAGTGGGGAAAGACTCTAAGATCCAGCCTCATCGGGTCCGATGATAGTGAATTAGTCATCTGCCACTTTCCCTAAAAGCCTTGGGCTCTTTTTCTTTGACAGGATGAGTGCTACAACTACATCAAAGTGCTTGTGCCACGGAATGACGAAACTCTTTTTGCTTGTGGCACAAATGCCTTCAACCCAACCTGCAGAAATTACAAGGTACAGTAAGCGGTTAACACAAACCTTAACACTGCTACCTTCTAATCCACTCCTTATATGACAGATTACAGTCCAATAATCCATAACATTATTTACCAGTTACAGGGTAACCAGGTCACACAGTAGTTTTAATATGCTAAAATGGCCACAGATAAGGCGCAACACGGTTTCAAAATGACTCAAAGCAAAATGTGTTTTCTAGGTTCTGAGAAATAAAGAAGAATACAAAAGGTTATGCAAAAACAGCAAAAGGACATGCTAACTAGTAAGAACTAAATTGGATGTAGCCAGACAACATTATGTAAGGTGTGGTAAGGCACTAGAGCTAAACTGCGTTTGTCTAAATTATACATTTAGATTATGACTTATTTCTGAATGTTTTAATTAGATTTTTTTTTTTACACAAACAATTATGACAAATTCGTTGGACCATATTATGGGATTTTTTTACTAATCATACTGGCTAAAGTAATCTGAAGCCAAACCATTCAGAAACCAGCGACCAGTCTCCAACAAGTACTGGCGACCAGCATATGTATGTTTTTTTTTGGTTTGGGAGATTATTAGCCCCTAGGATAATAATTTAATTTTAATGGGTTTTTTTCTATTACTATATATGTTATGTTCTTTAAATATTGGCTCATGGTTAGGATATTCAGTATAAACTGTTTTGCTGAAATGATTTGTGCTGTAGTGAAAGTTTACTCAATCCCTGTAGTATCATCTCCTCACACTGAGAACCAATTCAGCCCCAGAGCATGGATTCATCTATAATTCATGGTAGTGTGTGTACAAAAGGCGTCATCATTGCTGCTATAGAAGGCTCCAGCTTGGCTCAGGTGTTGATACAGAAACAAGTGTAGCTAAAAGAAACCAGCTATCTGTTTACTGAACACAGATTCCTATTGATCCTGGTCAGAGCAGGACTGCAATGAGATCAGTGTCAATAACACTATAAATATCTGACCAGCAATTCAGTGCATGGTACCATTTGTTGTACTGTAGCAATCTGGCAAAACACAGGCCCTGTCCAAATATTTGTGGTATGACTTACAGTTGGCCAAAAGAAACGGTGTGTGTCTACATGCACCACCTCTATTAAAAATAGAGGGAGGCTGTGTTGAAAAGAAGGCGTTAAAGGGCTGTTCTTGGTTACGTCAATCTGTGGGTCATGATGAGGAATGTTTAGAATAAGGAGAGAACGTCTGTGAATGTAAAAAGAAGAGGGAAAGTCAACAAGGAACTGTCAATTCATGAATGAACGCAGGGGTCTCGTCTTTTTCGCAGTAGACATCTCTGAGGACAAGCAGATGTATGCCTTTTTCTCTTACAAAATGTACCCCCCCCCCTCTGATAAAGCGGACCCAGGGAGGAAATGAGAAACACATCAAGTACAAATAATACAAACACAAGATGCATTCCCCATGGAAGGCAGGTACAATAAACTAAACACAGTCTTTTGAATGGTAACATGAGGTGGCAGGCTTAAAAAAAATACTTACTGTTAGATTATTCACAATGCCAGGCTTGGAGTTCGCAGCACATTTTTGTAAAGTAAATTGTCCCACACTATCAGCCGGTAGTGTGATGACTCCTACTGGGGGGGCGCTGCTGCTATTTGGGGGTCACATTTTTGTGCAGTCTAACAGACAGTTAACCTGTTGTTGTGCTGAGAAATCCTATGACAGGAAACATACACTTCTTGCTTCTTCCAGATGTCCACACTAATGCAGGATGGAGAAGAAGTGATTGGACAAGCACGCTGCCCCTTTGAGTCTCGCCAGTCCAATGTTGGTCTCTTTGCTGGTGAGTTGATAGCAAGAGAGAAACACAATACCTGCCGGTATCTTGCCAGTATTTCTGTGACATTTGCACAAAGTTCAGCTGCTCTTATTGGGATGCCGTTTTACATGAAAGGTCAGGCGCTGCTTGGACTATAATGAAAATGCTCAAGGATCAGGGACTGAGATTTGTCGGATTTGTGTAGAAATAGTTGGGGTAAGAATCGTTCTGACTGGTTGCATTTCTAGGTGGCGATTTCTATTCGGCCACTATGACAGACTTTCTGGCCAGCGATGCAGTGATCTACCGCAGCCTGGGAGACAGCGTTCCAGTTCTGCGTACTGTGAAGTATGACTCAAAATGGCTGAGAGGTAAGCAAGATGACACAGGGCATATGGAGGGGTGACAAATTCTGAACTTAGCAGTTGAAAAACCCATTTGTGGACACACTTATGGGAGATTTTGTACCAATCTTTTCCCAGACCTCTTCCCCCTCTAATCCCATCTTCACTTTACTTTTACCTGCTTTTTCATTGCATTTACTAAGGTGCACCCAGACTTTTTCTATACAACATAGTGGTCAAAAAGAGCATGGAATATAAAGCTACACAGCTACGCAACATATGCCCACGGTGTACCAGCAGTATATGCATCATTAGGGGAAGGCTAAGAATTAGAAAAGGCTACTATATAAGAATTAATAGTGGCACATGCTTACTATGACACTTGTCCCCTTTTCATTGTTTTGTCACCAATCTGGCATCAGCTTTGACAATAAAATACTGTTGTAGAAATCAGAGTTTGCTTTTGAATAAGTACTAAATTTGCCATTTTGTGCTTCTAGAACCCCATTTTCTCCATGCAATCGAGTATGGAAACTATGTGTACTTTTTCTTCAGTGAGATCTCTGTGGAGTACACTACTCTTGGAAAGGTAGGCAAGGTTAAAACTTACCTCGAGGTTCATGTCTAGACTACAACCCATCCATTCTTTAACTCAATAGCGGGCTATCTCTAATCAAACATTCCATATGCCCTGTGGCAGGTGGTGTTCTCCAGAGTGGCTCGGGTCTGTAAGAATGACAACGGCGGCTCTCCAAGGGTGCTTGAGCGCTACTGGACTTCTTTCCTTAAGGCCAGACTCAATTGCTCAGTACCAGGAGACTCCTTCTTCTACTTTGATGTGCTCCAGTCATTGACCAATGTTATGCAGATCAACCAGAGGCCAGCAGTGCTTGGTGTATTCACTACCCAGGCAAACAGGTCAGGACAACCTTGCGATGGAGCTGAACTGAGGAAATTGATTCCTCTAGGAGAACTTATTCCATCAGGAGTGAAATTTAAAGGACAATGTTGCATCATATTGCTGAAATAGCTCTTGATTAAACTAAATAAGTGGAATAAATAATGAAAAAGACTTGAATGATTGCCCATACTGGCAGCGGACAAGGGGAGAGGGTATTCGTCTTTAAACATTGTGCAGTCTAATTACATTATGCAAGCAAGGCCACGCTCTCTATTACACAGTGCATCTTTTTTCATTATGATTAGTTATGAGTAAACAAGAATGAGAAACAGCCTTTCACTCTGCAAGGCCTTCAATGGGAAATGAAATTGGATCTGGGTTTATGCTCACCAACTGCCTTTTTATGTCCTCTTCAGCATTACAGGCTCTGCAGTGTGTGCATTCTACATGGACGATATTGAGAGGGCATTTAACGGCAAGTTCAAAGAGCAAAGGAACAGCGAGTCGGCATGGACACCCGTCCCTGAAGAGCAGACCCCCAAGCCCAGGTGAGAAGAGAGGAGACGCAGTGATTCTCAGTTAATTTATTCTCCTTGCATCTTGAGTTCACTCAGGGGCCTGTCAACTGAATTTCAGTTGATTATGAGAGCAGAGAGAGAGCAGAGCTCTGATTTAATGGTGGCAGATAGACTTTAGTTAATAGAAACTGTACATGGATGAGTGGTGGGAGCCAGTGGGTCTCCCTACAGTGGATTTCTCCAGAGTATGCAGGGATGGATGGTGCTGACTTTGCTTTTCCCTTTATTTCTTTTCCTCTCTCTCAGGCCGGGCTCATGTGCCGGTGACGGCCCCGCTGCAGGGTACAAGTCCTCCACCACTTTCCCTGATGAGACCCTGACCTTCATCAAGTCCTACCCGCTGATGGACGAAGCCGTGCCCTCGGTTAACGACCGCCCCTGCTTCACCCGCACC
Source organism: Denticeps clupeoides (assembly GCF_900700375.1). Taxonomy (NCBI): domain Eukaryota; kingdom Metazoa; phylum Chordata; class Actinopteri; order Clupeiformes; family Denticipitidae; genus Denticeps; species Denticeps clupeoides. Next base: position 29,022,655 of record NC_041711.1, on the reverse strand, counting down.
ACCAGCCGGTACAGTATCTCCCCCACAGCCTGTGCCAATCAACCCCCCTTTCACCAGCTGTTCTGCCTGCTGAGCCCCCCAGCATGCACCACAGCATCTCTTGACAGCACAGGAGGGACGTTTTGGTGTGTGTTTATGCTCTCTCTCCTTCGTCTCCACATCTGCTCCCGTCCCCTTCCATAGATAGACAGATAACCCAAAACCTGCAAAGGGTAACGTCCTCGAATGCTTTCAGACTCTGATTTTTTTTACTTTACAGGTTTAAGCTGACCCAAATTGCTGTGGACACCTCTGCTGGACCGCACAAAAACTACACAGTGCTTTTCCTTGGGTCAGAGGATGGCCGGGTTTTAAAAATCCTGGCTAGCACCCACCCCAATGCCTCATTCAGCAGCCAGCTCCTCGAGGACATTGATGTTTACAACCCGACCAAGTGAGTGGCATTCAGCCATAGCTAATTTAATTCTGGTAAACAAAACTGGATATTTGTGCTTCTAAGCATAATTTTCCATTAAATTACACAGCGCTGTGCAGCAGTATGAAATATACTGTTCATATCCGCTCTCTACAGACCGTAGCGGTTCATATCAGATGATATGAAATTGTTTTTTCAAAGGTGTAACGTCCGTGGCGAGGACAGACGAGTCCTTGCACTGGAGCTGGACAAAGACCATCACTCTCTGTTCGTGGCCTTCACCAGCTGTGTTATCCGCGTACCTCTGAGCCGCTGTGCAAAGTATGGAGGCTGTAAAAAGTGAGTGAGGACCTGTCCTCAATATTTTATGTACAACCTATTTACAGGGTATTGAGCATATGGACTTTCTTTTATTCTGTAAATCAACCCAACGAACACTTTTTAAACTGTAAATCCTTAGGACACCTTTGACCTTACACAAGTGGACTGCTTTCAAAACTAGCGTGAGGTGCTGGGTTCCACTAGCCACTTGATGAGATGTAATGCACAATGACACTGACTATTCAGTTCTCCTCTATTTGAAGGACATCATTCTTCCAAATGATAACTCCTCATCTAGTGTTGTGATGTTGCTGAGTAAGACACAATTTTCATCTTTGTGTAACTGCTCTGTCAAATGATTAAACAAGATTTGTCCACATATGGAAAATTCTGTAACTGAAATGGACATTCTGGTGATGCGTCCAACCTTCATGCATACTTATTACTACACATTAACAAAACATGCCTGAGTAAGCCATCAGATTTAATCTTAGGTTTTTTATTTGCAGTCTTTGGCTATGAATTGCTCTACTTTACCAGCAGTGATAAGATAATATGATTTGGGACGTATATATGTCCCATAGCATGACTAGCTCTCGCCTTCATGGTTTGGAGGAGCACCAGCACTACTTTCACTTAAATTGAACACATGTGATTGGCTCAGGGCCACTTTTCAGTTTTGACTCTGTTGAGCTCAATTTAATGTAGTCTATGAAGACTTTGCACGTCCAATGTTTGCAACAGTGTCAGTATTTGTTCCTAATAAGATGATCTTCCATCTTTACACATATTTCCATAAAAACATAAAACAAAATTTCCTAATATTTTCCTCTTTTTTTCTCCTTTGTACCTCCCTCCTTCTGTTCTGTCACCATTTCATCTTTTTATCCTTAGATAATTTTTATAAAATTTAACTCATGTTCCAGTGGAAACTCAATCTAATCATTGCTCCATACAGTACAGCAGGACCAGGGCTCAGAATGGCCCCTGGTGGTGTTTTGTAACCTAGAGAAATGGGTGGTAATTGAGAGTATAGAAAAATCTCACTGATACCAAACCAGTGGCTTACAGTGGATCTAAAAATTGTGTACACCGTTTTTTGTGTAAACAATTCAATCACAATACACAATACACACAAAAAAAAATGAAAAACAAATAAATCGATTAAGAAAAATACACAAACAATCTTGTGAGCTGTGTATTTTTCACTTTTTTCACCTCTTTTATTCTGTGTTGCCCAAGTTGAATACCACTTGGATAGCGCTCCACTTTGAAAAACAGCACAGCTTCTATGTTTGCTATTGAAAGACAGCAACCAGCCAGCTTTCTTCTTTTCTAGGCAGTGTTACATCTGTAGGAGAATACTGGTGATAGATCACTGTGGGGAAAGCGGGTGGGGGGCAGAGAGGGAAAGATGGAAAGAGAGAGAGAGAGAGTGTGTAAAGTTCTTAAGCACATCTGTTGAGAGTTTACATGGCTGTCTCCTTTTCTGCTATCTCCAGAAGCTGCCTGTCCTCCCGCGACCCCTACTGCATCTGGCTGAGGACGGGGATCTGCGCCACGGTGGCGCCTGGAAGCAAGTGAGTTCCTCGCTGCCGCTGAGCGCGGTTCAATACAGGCAGCGATGACTGCTATCAAACCAGCCGACCTCCATATATACAGCACTGTGCTGTGATGGATGCTTCAAGACAGTCATAAATAACACTGTACTTTCAAAAAAGTTACTTGCTGCATTCAAATGTTATCGTTTGTATGCATAGTAAAGTGTGTAGTAAAGCAAAAGAAAGCTTCTGAAGGAACAAAGTGTATAAAGCCTTGTTGGGGAAAAGGACGCTGCACCAGTTATTAGTCTTTTTAGAATCCTGCGTTGACACATGGCTCTATAATCACCATACAAGAGAACAATGGGCCTGACAGCAGTTTAAAGAGTAAGTATACTAATGATTTTGGCTCAAATCAGGGGGACACAATAAGCTACAAATGATCACATACAAAACCCTCATTTAATTAAACACTAGCAAGGAAGGTCACATCTTTGTTTTAAGACCTTGTTAAGAATTCAATGCAAATACAAAGAGAGAATAACTCTAAATTCCAATAGCTCTAATTCCAAAGCTCATGCCTTATGTCTGGCTGCTTTATTTGCACAAGACAAAGACATGTCTCAAAGTTTGTCACAGTTAGTGATGATTTGATCTAGGGCAGTGGTGGCCTAGCGGTTAAGGAAGCAGCCCCATAATCAGAAGGTTCAAATCCCGATCTGCCACTGAGGTGCCACTGAGCAAAGCACCGTCCCCACACACTGCTCCCCGGGCGCCTGTCATGGCTGCCCACTGCTCACTCAGAGTGATGGGTTAAATGCAGAGGACAAATTTCACTGTGTGCACCGTGTGCTGTGCTGCTGTGTAATGTGACAATCACTACACTTTTTAAGACAGGGTTCTTCAACTTATGGTCCTCAAGATACTAGTTGGGTATGAAGTTGATGTGACTTTAATCATTAATTACCATGGAGAAATTAAAACATGGTAGGGATTTGGAAGCCAAAACCGACCAAACGCTATCACGTGATTTGAGAACAATGAATTTGGGGTTCATTTTTTAATGCACGCCACCTCCTGTGTTGTCTTGTTATTCGCCTTCAGCATGGGTGCATCAGAATAGTATTTTCAAGATATAACACTACATCTTTAAGATGTATGTTTGCCAAAAGTGGTGTCAGGGGAAAAGGGAACTGGAGAACCCAGAAAACCCAGATTGTGACACTTTGTTTAAATTCATTAGTTTGGTGTTATTTTATGCAATAAAGGGCTGAATTCAGTATTTATACAGTGATTTTAGAGGAAATGTCAAGGTATCAAGATACCACTCGGCAGCTTGGCACACTCTTTACCCAACCTCACTCCTTATTTCCCCCTTTTCCTGCTTTGATACATGGAATCAGGAGTGATGATTAGCTTCATGGTTCTCTGTTGGGATTTTTTTTTTAGCACATTTTCTTTTTATTTTACACTACCATGCATGCAGCTTTAAATACAGCCCAGCCATTTAGTGGGGACATTATAGACATCTGCTGTAGACCTTCCTGTGACCATTGTGATGATGTTCAGACTTTAGGAGTTGGGTATCCAAACAGCTGTATCGATTGCTGCATAGCAGTTGTGATGAATTACCACGTACCCTTCACTTGACCACCCATGTGTTGGAAAATGCTTCTGCCGTCTCCTACAGTGCCTGATTGAATTGCTGGAGTGGTGGGCAGGATGTTGATTTAGAGACGCACCGATGCACAGATCCTTGATTTTCATGTCGCTCTTTTTTCCCATTCCTTCTTTTTCACAAATCCTGTCAGCACTATGAATCAGTCGAGTGGACTAGACTGGTGAAGTGGACAAATAATTAGAACCGGTTTCCATCGCTACCCATGAGAAGGGAAATAGAGTGAAAAATCCAGAACATGTGCGGAAGGGCCGGCTGATACAGAGACCTTATAAAGGCCATAATGGGGTGCAGGACTGCACAGCTGAGGCCGAGCCATCACCCCGCCAAGGTGGTACGGCTGGTCGCCCGGGGGATGTACATATGAACCACTTCCACTTCTCGCCTTTCTCTTCTCTGTGTCACTGAGCTGGAGGTGGCTGGCCGATGGGGCTCTTGTTCTGTGTGAGATGGAATATTGCGAGAGTGGGTTGGTAGAGAATGAGCAGTGTGTGTGTGTCAGATACCACACACACACTGCCAACATTGTCACTACCAAGTGCTTGATAAGGTCTAGCTATTCTCTTTCAACCAGCTGTCAGAGTGGATGAGGAAAAAAGGCTTTCTGGGATGCTCAATGTCTTTCTTTAACTTTTTTTTTTTTAACTTAAAGTTCTACATTTTTTTATTTGAAGTTCTACATTATCTAGTTCTGCAACTTTTCTTAGCAACATAATGAAAGCACATTTCGCTGTCTTGATTGTTGTTGTTTTTTTTATAAATATAATTATTATCATATGCTAATTAAATATAATTTAAATCTTTTGACCACAACACCAAATTCTTACTTTCCTGGCTATTCAAGCAAATTAGGTAATTGCTATCTGCTTCAAAGTGACTTACTGTTTTGCATATTTACTACAGCATAATGTCAGTATTTTTGTTATTTGTAATGATCTGAAAATAACCCAACACATTTATTCATAATGCAAAATGCTGCAAAGCCTTAAAGGACATTATTTTTCTGTGTCCATCTAAAAGGAGCTAGAGTGAAAATGGTGTACTTTGAGGAGCAGAAATGGCCAAGTCGAGAGCTCCTATGTAATAAGCAGAACTATGCTTGTGGCCCACATGAGTCTACGGCTTTTTCTCTGCTCCAGTTAATGGAAATGGCCAGTCTCAATCATTTCAAAGAAAAACGGCTGAATGGCAAAGAAATTGGCTACACTGGACTGTTAAAACAGAATAAGCTACATTTGAGTCAGGAGTGAATGAATTAAGTGCATGTCTGCCCCTTTTTTCTTGCATTGTGAGGTGCTTTTATGTCTCCTTACATTTTTGAAAAGTGTTATACTTCATTGCCATGCTTGCTGTGTATATTGAAGTATATTGTGTATATAATAACACTAAACATAAAAGCATTATGTAACATTTTATGTAAATATTTTTAATATTTGTAATATTCTGGAGTAATGACAGATTTAATGAATCAATAATGAATAATGAAGACTTTATTGAGCATTACATGGCATCATGACAATAACTGGTTCATTTTCTTTTATATTTAAGTTTCCAATGAAGTGACAAGTAATTTATTATGAAAATGTCTTACATTTGTCTAGATGAAAGCATAATGTGTGTAAATGGTGTCAAATGTGATATTTTGTTAAGCGATATTAAGAAGGGTTTTAATTATGCTTATACTTATTCGATCCAATATGGTAACATGATGGATTTTAATCAGATAATCAGTGGTTATATTACACACTACACATGTAATTCCCCCCTGACAATTTAGTTAACTATGAAGACAATTATTTCGGCTCTGCAGGTTCAGATCCTGCCATCCTGAGCAGTGAAATTCACTCACAGTTTTACTGAATTATTTATGTTTGTTGGGTCTGTAGCATGCAGTAATGGTGACTTTAGTTCAGGACACTTTTCCTCTACCTTGCATTACAGGTGTATTAAATTTCACTACAATTCACTTGCCTTTGACCTTTTTTTGCTGCTCTGTGCCACATGCTTATGTTCACTGGAATCTGTACATTTGGAAACAGGGCTGCTGTAGTCTGTTTGATGCCAGAGACTCACTTTTCATTCCATAAAGAATCACAAACCCACTTCAGAGGAGAGCAACCATGGATAGACAAAACAAATCTAGACCTTTGTGTTTTGGTTTTATTTCTGGCAGTAGTCAACAGGATTTTTGAAGGCTTGTCAGCATATCATCTTAAAGTGCAGGAGGTTAGGAGACATACAGAAGTGACAGAATTTTTTGTTTATTCTGTTGTGTTTTCCGTTTCAGGCTGGGGTTTGAACAGGATGTTGAGAGTGGATACCCACAGTACCCAGTCAGCTGCCATGGTGAGTTCACAAATCGGCATTCATTATTAAATATATTGCTAAACATTCAGATCTAATGAACTGCATATTTGTGCTCAAATAACTTAACTGATAATGAGATGCATTAATTAATTAATTCATCAGTTAATGAATTGACTGACTTTCAGTATGTGAAATCAGTAGATATATTCTGTAGACGTCCTGGGAAAGTTATTTGCTTTAACTTGCCACTTGAACTGCTTAGAAAAGGAACTTATCTACAGAAACAATAAGAGGATATGGGTAATGTTAAAAGGCATGAAATGACTACTTACAGAGGTACAGATCGCAGTTACATCCTGAGCAAATGAACCTGCATTAATCGGGAAGGTTGAGAGTGGACAAAATAATAAATGCTAACATAGAAAGAACACAATAAGTAAAATACTGTAACATATAACACCATCATCATATCCCTGCAAAGCTGAGAAAATGATTTAATATGCAGCCGTTCCCTGCATATTACATTTCACATTTTCATAAGCCTGAGATGTGGGATGAATAACAAAAAAGAACTAGCTTACAGTGAGTTCAGCTCCTAAAGTGGGCACGCTCTATTTCTCTGGAATGATTTAGTATCTAACTGATTAACATGTAGCTTCATGGCCAGAACAGGCTCACCTTAAACCCAGTGTCATTCATCAAAAGTATTTTTCACAAATATTCAAATATGCTATTCATAACATTTAGTAAGATATGGGCAAATTGACATTGATTCACAGCTATTGCATCCTTTTGGTCTCACCCTTTGTTTCTGCTTCCCCATGTGTAGATGTTCTGGCTACCACACGGAAACAGAACACTGCTGTGGACTCAGCTTATGGTTAGTAAATTATTTCTTCTTCTGTTCAGTTTCATCTTTATTTACTGCCGTCCCTTTTAATGCAACAGGGCCAAAACAGTTGTGGTGACATTTTCCAGTGAATCTGTTTCAGTCCTGTAGCATTATCTTTTTTTCATCTATAGACACATATTGCTGTTGTATTTCAGGATTTCATTGCCAAGCTCATGAGGTAAATTGCATGAACAGTATTTTATGTATTTTACTATATTGCTCTTACAGGAAGGAAATCTTTCCCGCATTCATATTGTAGCGGGTAATTCAATATTCTCCACTCTTGCCTTAAAAATTTCCTTGTTTGTATGCTGCTGCAGATGCTGAATATCAGCACCAGCTATAAATATGAAGACGAAGATGTGAAAACTATTTTGGTTCAATTTTGTGAGCTGTTCTTCACATGTTATGAAATATTATATTTCTTTCTGCATCTGTGTGTATAAATACACATACAGATTGATTATTGAAGTGTAGCTGCAGATCTCGATTTAAGGCTACTATTGTACAATACTGTTTATCACTTGATGCGTCTCATGGAAAAATAGAATCAAATGATGCACAGTGTGTGTATCCAGACATTAGCCACAATATATGCATATTGACTTTTGTGACACAGTGGTCCAGCGGCGTAAAAGTGGTTTGCATTTTCAACCCTCCTGCCTTCAAAGCACCGTGCAAAATTTTTAAGACTCCTTCTCCACATATACTTTGTAAATAAATATGCACAGCATTCGTTACTCAGCTGTGAAAAAGCAATTGGAGTAGCTTGTGAGATTCAATTATTCTTCACACCACCTTTAGCAGTAATGCCCATAACAAAATGCTTCCTCTTGTTATTGATCTCTTTAAGCTCCGAGAGGAACCTCTGGTCCTTTTCTCCATGTAGAATAGTGTTCATTTAATATTAGAGGCTGTCTGAGCATTAAATTGCTGAGTTCTGGTTCTCCCTGCCGGGGTTTACGACTCATCCATGCAAAGTCAGTTTCAATGGACTGTAGTCCGTGTTTTATTAATCTTTATTAATTCATTCACTCTGCTACATCACCCGGCTCTGTCTCAGCTTCAGCCTTTCATCATTCCTTGGCGAAAAGTCTTCAAAGGCCTGTTGTTGCTGAGTCAATAAATGCACACAAGCACGCTTGACCACTGGTGTAATATTCTTTTACTGTTGAACACAGCATTTTTGTCAGACCCAATAATTCCCCCCTTGCCTCTTCAGTAGAACTGTGTTCCACTCATGAGGATCGTCCAAGATCTTCTTAGTCAGCAGTGGTTTTGTGCCTGGAGTCCCAGATTTTTGTTTATCTGCTGAACACTTGGGAACATTGACCCTGGTCGTGGCAACGGAGGCCTGTGGATTTTGGAATGTTGTTTGAAGGGTTTTTGCTACTCCTCTGAGAGAGCTTAGCCAAACCACTACCCTCCGAGTGTGGTTCTGATGGTGGTTCACCATGAGACCCGGAACCTTGGAGATGGTGTTCCAGCCTATCCCAGTCTGATTGTTAACAGTAGCAGTGGATTTTATTGCTTCAGAAAATGATATATACAAGTAAAAGGAACTGTACAGACATCACAGCCTAGCCCACATGAGCAGGGCCTTGTAGCAGAAGGAATCCCTTAAACCAATCTGAACTGAAATGGACATCTTTGCTGTAGTTGTTCTGTGTGCTTATTGTAAGATGTGAATTTTAATGTGATCTGATTCATCTAGTACACAAACAGCAGGATTCTAGTTTTTTTTTTTTGTGACCCCTCTTCTCACAAATGTGCAAATGTGATGTGTCTGAGCTAAATGCAGCCAAATAGTGGTCAGCCTCATCACTGTGTGTAAATATCTGCCTTGCATTGTTCAATTTTTGCCTCATTCGCACATTTCACACTGCCAGTACAGAAGGTCAGGCACGTTCAGCCATTGTCCAGCCCAGCAGCACCACCGCTTTCTGTCAGACCGGTGGCATTCCGGGCACCAGGCGTAATTCCTCTCGCCCCGATGGCTCCCCGGGTCACTCAGGTTTAATGACTCATTGGCTTATGCAGCACATGAGTGTAATGTCTCCATTTTTCAGATCGGCAGGAGCGGCCACAGTACGCTGCAGCGATTATCTCCTCAAACTGCAAACATCCGGCACACTGTGGAGCCCAATCTCATTTCAATTTAAAAGAGGAGGAGCGCACTGCTTTATTTCTAGCCAACATTACCGCCGAGATGTGGCGCGCAAGTACGAACATGGCCGCCACTGGGCTGGAGCCACGCCATTCATTTCTGCACGACCATCTCCATCTCAGCTGACGGAGAGCAAGGCGTATCTGCGGGCGACTTGGCGTCGCACCTGCCAGCGTTTTTCATGTCTCTGCTGTGTTGTCTGGGGGGAGAGTTTCAGCTCAGTGGGACGTGGGACTTGATGAGCATCCCCAGTGATTAATTCACTCTCACGGCTCCATACCTCCTCGCAGCACAAAGCTGTTTTAACTCTCTCTCTTTTCGTCATCTTCTTCACAGTAAGACAAAGCCATGCGATGTCTTCAAACCGTAGAGCAATTATTTCCTCTCTTAAGGAAATAAAACACACCCACATGTGAACCAACTGCATTAATAGTCACAGTGCGCAGTTCCAAATGCAGACAGCATGAAGATCTCAACTCATCTTGCATCTCCCATCCCCCCACGCAAAAATGAAATTTTCTCCCTTTTTTCCACCAATGGGGCTTGAAGGAGCGATTCATATTTATAAATGGAGCTAATAACATAGGCCTGGAGCAAAGTGTCCAGTGTGCCAGCTATGAGCTCCCGTTGTGGGTGGCTTTCATTTGCCTGGCACAGATGGTGTTGACAAGACTCCAGAACTTCTCAACTCCAAAAAAAAAGAAGAAAATGAAGAAAGAGCTTTCAGCTTTGTGTTGTCTGGAGCTTTTGTAACACAGTGTCCATTTCAAGTGGATAAGGCACGAGGACGAACGTAGTGGAGTGTGGAATCTATGAGAGTCAATCAGCCAGGGGAGAAAGTGTCAAGTTCAATTGCTGTTCTTTAACTGTGTCTCTCATGCTTATCAATTGTTCACCAAACCTGAGATGCACCACTTCAGCCTACCCTTTAAAACTCAGCACATTACTCAGCTGATGGCTGGGTGGATCAGAGCAGATGGCAGAAAGCATTTGATATAGGCTTCGCCAGTTGGCCAGGTGTTTAACAAATTGGGGATTTCTCCAGAACGTGCCAGAAAGCATGAAGCGGGATGATGAAAATGTATTATTTACCACAGCGCCAGGACACAACTGAGAAGCATGGATACATTCACCAATAACTTCACCAATTCAAAATAACAACAACTCATTTTGCCAGTTAGGACTACATTCATGGCACTAAATGTTTTACAATGAAAGTTGTGCAGGGGGTACACATTGGACAACAAGTCAAATATGCAAAAGGCCTTAATGAGATGAGTCTGAAAAGAAAAAATACAAAATGAAAAATTTGAAATAATTTAAATAATAATAGTTAAACCCAAATTTGATGTTGCACTAGGTACTCAGGTGCTCAAAGTTGTATTGCTTCCTTAATCAGTGTAACTGTTTTCAGCTCTATTAAGATAATTAATAAGAGTTTTCTAATAATCAATGAACCTTTTAAAGTGGCAGACTTACATTAGGGAACTAATTGTCCCTGATAATGGACCTCTCTACATCCATGCAGATATTCCATGCTTTAACAGCCATTTTCAGCTACCATAGTCATTTACAACATTAACAATGTCTGTACAGGATTTTGAATCAATCTGATGTTGTTTTAATGGACAAAATGAAGGCCTTTCTTAATGACCATAAATTCCTGAACAGTAGTGTAGCTGCTACTGCAATTGGATGAGAAAGTAGAACAGAGGGTCTACAGTGTGTATTTAATGTGATGCTGTAGGGCATGACCCTTGTTCTAAGACTCCACACAGCCATTGATAATTCACTGTACTTCTCCACTTGTTTCCTACTGTTATCTGTGTGTGCATTTATTTCCCTGAGCTTTGTTTACTGCTTTGAAATCAAAAGGTTTGGCACTATTAAACAATTTGATACTGTTAAAGACCTGAGGAATAGTCTGAATATTGAAAACACCGTTAAACGTGGGACCTTCATTTTCCTCAAACTCTTTGGTTTCTGTCGGCTAACAGCAAGGTCAATATTAATCATGATTCATCCTATAAAACGCATGAATTCTGAAACATTCATGAAGAAATGCTGCCCCTACGTGTCTACATCTACTAAAACTGATTAAATTGTGACTTCAAGTGACAGCAGCCTTACAGTAATGAGGAAAATGTAGCCATTATTTAACAGAGTATCTCCATTACTTCGTAACCCCTCAGTGTGAATCTACCTTCTTAAGCTGTGCTGCGCTGTTCTTCATACGATGGATTTTACTGACTGGTCACTCTTGCCCCTTCCAATACAACCACAGGAAAGACCTCACCCACAAGTGCCAGCACTACCAATCAGGTGGCAGTCCTTCCAAAGGTCCCAGGTGACACCCAGAAAGGTACAGGTCCCGAGGGGCGCCCTCCTGTGGGGAACCAGGGCTCCCCTGATTCAGAGGCCGTCAGTGTGGAGGGTAAGGAGGCGGGTAGAGGAGGTGGGGCCTTAATGTCTGTCTCTAGATTCCTAGTCAATCTTCTCCCTCTATTTATTTTGTAGTGGATCGCACTGTGGAGCCCAGAGCTGTACTGCCCACATTTCACACACTGACCTAAAGCTAAGGCTTGTGCCCTTTATTTACCTCTCTCTTTACTGTATCTTCACGAGGAGAGGCTTTTCACATTGATATTACTTCATCGAAACTTTACTGTGACCGTTCATCCTGATTCTTTCCCTGATAAAACCCTCAAACACGCTTCCCAGATGTTTATCCCATGTGTTCTGTCCCTAAATGACCACTTGAGGACTTTAAATATTCGCTTTCCTTGAGTATTTTCTGCTTTCCTCCACTTGTCTGTTGAGAGCCCATAAATCTTGGGCTGGTTTGGCTGTAACTCGCCAAGCAGAACTCTCCATGACCATGATGAGCCAGTCCGTTTCAAATTCGAAAAGTCCAAACACCCAAATAAATATCAGCAGGGCCGACAGGTCACATGGGGGAACATGTGACTGCGACTTCAGCCACGTAGTTTGTTTTGGTCAAATGTGGCTTTCAGAATCAAGCCACTCAGCTCCTGAAGTGGACCTCCTGCATGCCGAGGACAGGAAAACCCATCAGATGGCAAAAAAAACAAATCCAAAAGCAACCACAGCAGAATCCTCCTCGACTGAGGGCCATTAGCGTGTATTATTTATCACGCACTGCATGTCAGAACTAGACCTGTGAACTTACTGATTTCCAAATGAAAGCCTTTTCAAACCGTGTGGTTGTTTATGCAGTTTTTGTGCTTTTGGAACCGGGGGACAAATTAATGCACACAAATACTTGGTTGCATAAACGTAGCCAGACCCACTCAGGTAGACAATGGGCTGCGATGTGCAATTTTTATAAATGCACAGTCAAGGTCAGGCAATACATTTCCATTAGGACTTTTCATCCACTTGAGTGTAGTGCCAATGAGTTAAAAACCTACACATTTTATACAGCAGGTGTTGCAAAAGGATAAAACGCATTTCGGATTTTTGCCTTAGTTACAGTAACAGTACATGATTCCCTGCCCCCCAGGGTATTTTCTACAAACCCCCCTCTCAGGTCATTTACAAATTCAAGTTGGGTGGTGAGGAGGTCACATGAGCAGAGGTAGATGACTCAATAACAGAGGCAAGTCAGCTGGGTCCTAAAACTCATTAAAGGACTGCATTAAAGGGCCATGAAATGAACTCTGGTTGAACTTTTCCTATTGCATTTCTGCAGGGACTTGCTGTATTGCCGTGGTTATTAATACCTCAGCAGAAGAAGAAAGTGCCGTCTTCCTATTGCGATATTGCATCACTAAAGGGTCATTCTGCATAGCAGCAGCTCTGAAGGATTAAATCACCTTTACACTCGCATATTAGTTTCACACGTAAGACCGGGCTCATCATTATTGGATGACATCTGATGATTGGTTGGCTTGGGATCAGTGCCTTTTTTTAAAGTATATACGTCCCAGCATATTTACAAATTACATCATGTTTTAATCCCCTTTTTCCCCTGCACCAGTTGAGAACCCCACCCTGCTGGCATCTCTCTCACACAGCACCACAGAGGCCTGCCCACATTCACACAGTACAGAGTTCCTCCCTCTGCTGAGTTTGGGCTCCCAGTGCTGTGATCCACATCCCCAGCTCTCCCTCCCACTCCTCCCAGTCTCTCTCCCCTCCTCTCTGCTGCTTGTGATGCCTTTGGGCTCAGGGGACTCTCTGTTTTAAGCTGCCTGCGTTAGTTTGGACTAATACTCCTGCCTCCTTTTGTTTAAACTCTCCCTTACCCCGTTTTCCACGACATGTTTTTCCCCCCTCTTTTTTTTCTACTTTTTTTTTCAATGGGCCTAATGAGTGTTCTGCACGCACGCAGAGTTTCCTCATAGATGTCTTGAAACCGGGTTCCTAGGGTGCCAGACTTTTTCTGCTGGAACCGGAACCCGGTTTACTGCGGGGGGGGGGGTGATGAATTCTTGCATGATATTGCCAGTGGTGTAACAAATGGATTCATTTAAACAGGTCGTGCATCTGGACTTCCTTTGCGTCAAAAACCTTTGAATTTCTTTGTTAACTCAAGTTTTATATGTGTGTGTGTATTTGTGTGTGTGTTTGCAACAACCAATGCATTGATTGTATGTCTGAAAAGCAAAGCTAAAGCAGTGATAGTGCAAATTTTATGAATACGTGAAAAACATGGAACTTACTTCAAAACACACACTTTTGTTTAGTTAATGAGACAACCGGCAATATCCTCTTCTCAATTAAAACACCATGAAACGTGTATTTGGGCTGGAACCACATCACAGCATGTGACTACTGTACCCTTTTAATGGGCACAGCGCGAACTGAATTCAATTGACGATGCACTGATGTGGAAAGAAATATGTAGATTGGGTTTAAAAAGAATACATGATTAAATTCATTTGCTCCATTCACACATTCAGACACAGTCAATTATTTAGCGCTGCTGGTTATTACAGCGACCGTGGTTATTTGAGTTGTCAAATTATTTTCTCGGGATTGACATTTTAAGGTGAAGCAGCTCACTCTCATGAGTAATGAGTGCGGGCGCGGGCGCGTGCACGTCGGGGAGGGATGAGGTGGGCTACGCACCAGCGTGCCGCTCAGAGGATTCGGGACACCGCTCGCCAAGCGCTGGAGTTAATTTGTTGTTATTTTTTCCCCACAGCTCAAAATAAATTCCAGGCATTAGTTGGGAGTTTAGTTTGCCTCCAGCGCCTCCAGCTATTGTGACTCACAGCTGCCATGCAATTGAATGAAGTACCGCTTAATGGAAGCCGCGCCGTATACTCGTTTCAAGACAGAGGAAAGGCAACTAATTATCAAGAAGGGTCTTCATGAACCAATTCCCCCTAAAATATTACTTCAGGATGGATGCAGCTTTATCTGTTGAAACTTTTCACTTTTTTTCACTGTGAGGTTTCTATTTATTACTATTTAAGTAGTTTAACAGATAATAAATAAATTCTTTAGTGTAATATATGCACAGAATTGAAAGGAAGAGTAAATATAAAAATGTGACAGTATTTATGTCGCGTTATGAGCTGTTTAGTTTCATCTTATCTGAATATTTTTCCCTTGGAGAAAGGGAAAAACAAACCGAGAAATAAATTGGTTTTAATGCCCTGTCATTAGCACCTTCAGACCTGTGCGAGGTTTATGTGAAGAATAATTCCTTGTTTCTCTAGCATCAGGGAATGTAAGTAGACAGTTTCACTCACTGAGGTGTCGGTTTATGTTCCTTGTCCCCAATTCTGTCACTCAGTTTCCTGTCCATCGTCATGCAGTGCGCCAGTTGAACTGTGAGACATTTCCATGCAAAGACACACACAGTAAAAATATCTTTTTCTTTTTGGTGCTGTGTAAACAGGAAAATAAAAATTTCACACTATCACAAGTAGTTTTAGGGAGAAAATGTGTTCACAACTTATCCTCTTTCCCAGACTTCTGTGCATTACCCTCTAATTAGTCAGGCATGGAGGCAGACTCCATTTTTTTTTCTGCAGCCTTTCCCGGGTTATATAACATAGAGTGGCGTCTATTTTTAACGTCACGGCTCCGCTATCAGCCATTCAGCTTGGAAGACGGAGTTGCTAAAGCATTGCAGAGAAACTGCGGAGCTCGGCAGCATCACAGCCTCTGAGCGGCAGGTTTCGAGCTTGGCCCGCTGACAGTCTGTCAGTCAGCACAAACAATCTGCTGCACACCACACATCTCCTTCCCTCACCACGAGTGAGCCATCCCCGCTGCTTCCGTCGCGATTTTCTATTTCTTTTTTATAGCCTTCTTCGCTCCGCTCGTCTCCCCCTCACAGACCATCTGTTTGTTTACCTTTTGGCGGACCCCTATGTGTCCAAATATGTTTGTCCCCGTTATACTCACACATTCTGACTATATTAAGAAATGCTGTGGACCGTGCTTAAACAGCACGTCATGGAGTTATGACAAACTTTTTATTTTTATTTATTTTTTAATGTATAAAGTCTTAATGTATAAAATTATTACCCATCTGGACATTGTAGTTTTTTTTAATCAGATATGGCCACGAATGAACCTTTTAATTATCATATCAGGCAACATGTTGCCGACTCTTTAATTGCATCAAACAGGCCAGTCTCTCGCTTTGTAAACAGGAAGACTCTTTGTTTGCTCCAGTCAGTTTCTGTGTGAGCGAGGCACCATATGTCACCATATGTCATCCATATGAGGCCGTTAAGCCATTTAAGAAGAGCCCCAAACATATTTTGACAGACAGCGCCAGCGTGGGGACAGTGGAGATTTGTGGGCCTCCTGTGCGCTCACCACAGTGGCGCTTTGACTCATCCCATGTGTGAGACTTCACTGAGCCCCCAGGGCCTGTGGCTGCGGTGTGGGAGCCGTGGCTGCCCTGTGGAGCTGGCCGATGAGTCAGCCCTCTCTGGGCATCCTGACATGGGGGGAGGGTCACAAACAGCCCCCTTCTATTATTCATGAGAGGCCCACGTGACAAGTTATCAGGTCTGTCCCGCTGCCTCCAGGAGTGAAAACGTATGGTACTTAAGGGCCAGAAAATGTACAGGCCGTGCCGGTGGTAGGCCGTTGCCTGGTAAGCACTTTAATTTGCTCATTAGTTCTTCCACCCATTTGCAAATTAGCACCAGACGTAAGTTATACATGACATCAGCATGATCTCCTCTGGTCCACTGTCATTATGTATTGTAATGAGAGTCTGGTGAAAACTGAGACACCTTGCTGTGCATGTGAGTCACATTATACAATGTCAAAATGAACATTGTGCATTCTGTTTAATTAGTACTGTACATAGTTGTTTGTTTCTTTTTTTAGATTTAAGCCATCATGTAAACGCTATCTGGATCCTATTCCTGTGTAATATACACTGCAGTCATGTCTTTATTGAGGGTTTGAATAACCAACAAACAGCCTCAGTCAAGGCCATTTACATTATTAGCCTGTGGGTTGTAAATGTGCACTGCAGCAAAAGCCATACAGCACTGAACAGTAGGTGTTCTCTCAGTGTGGCCTGAAAGTGTCCAGCCAACAGCCCGTAAGCAGGTTAATGTGCTCAGCTTTAGAAAGTACAAAAGAACAACTTCAGGAGCAACACAGTGTTACGCCGTGGTCTCATTTCCATTACAGCACAGAATGGATTGTAGAAAGATGGAAAGCCTTTTATTGCATGCAAATACACTGCTCCCACTGGTGCAGTGAAGTGCTGTGGGAGCACCTCTTTCTAGCAACGTGACCCACATAAACCTCTCTGTCAAATTGCTAGACATTTGTTGTTAAATTTAGAGAAAAGGGAGATGAGTTTAGTGTTAATTTTGCACTTCCCCAGGTTACTTATATAAAC
The DNA here is from genome assembly GCF_900700375.1 of Denticeps clupeoides. Lineage (NCBI taxonomy): Eukaryota > Metazoa > Chordata > Actinopteri > Clupeiformes > Denticipitidae > Denticeps > Denticeps clupeoides. Next base: position 29,005,482 of record NC_041711.1, on the reverse strand, counting down.
AACTAAAGGGAAAAATATGAATATAATGCAATAGAAGTGAGTAGCATCCTACTCGGAAAGTTCATAATGAGCCAGGCGCTCTGCAGCTAATGTGTTTATATTGATGCCTGGAGATAGATTATTCCTGTGTTTTGCTCATAGACTTATTATGGATTCATAATTGTCTCAGCTTGAAGCCGTATTGAACCAAAAAAGAACCTATATTTTGCCTTCTCTCTCTCTCTCTCTTCTTTGCTCTACCACTTCTTCTTTCTCAGCCCACAGTGTTCCACCTACACAGTGTTCAGTTTGTTCTTCATACCTGTTCCCAATGGGTAAATATACCCACAGGCTAGGCTGCCCACCGGTTATAATATGATTCTATGCCGTAGTCAAGAATGTCCATAGTCCCTTTCCACGTTTATAGGAATATATATCACTCCTACCCTTACTTGGAGCTTCTTTGCAGTTTAATTCATATATTTAATCAATTTAAATAATTGATGGATTTTTCAGAAGAAAAGTTATTTTTCTTGCATATTATTTTTGTTTTAATCAGTAAAGCTCTATAAAGGTTAATTTATGTTTTTTTTGTCTTTCCTTAGGCATCAACATAAATTAACGTATATTCTAGTCACATTTTTATAGATTGTATAACTAACCCTGAGCTTGCAGGATCATTGCTTCAAAACTTCAAGAAGGAGAAAAAGTCCCATCTGGAATACTTTCAATTTACCCACCTTCACTCACTAATCTGTTTCACAAAGATTGTCACATGGAAGGGTAGAGAGAGACCCGAGACTACAGATGGCAGGAACACTTGCAAATTAGCTCTGATTGCGAGAGGTGCCAAGTATCATTTCTCCCCTCAGTCTTTGGATACCATTAGGCAAATAAGGTCCCAAACCTGCAAAATTTGCATGGCTTAAAAATGTGTAGGTATTGGAGAGATTGGGGCAAATTTGGCATTGTTCTTTGTTCTTTGCTAGATTGTTTGCGCTGTGCCATGGGTTGTGTCACCTCTGGATGGACACTAGATATACATTAGTGTTAATGTTAACTTGTAAACTATGGAATCAATTAGATGTTTACTACTGACTTGGGAGCTCTTATTGTCCATCACACTTAGCAAGGCAGATGCTTAGCACTTGGGAAATGGATTTATTAAGATGAGGAGTTAATTGACCACTTATGACAGCTCAGCCATTTCAACAGCCTGTATTGTTTGTGCATGGTTCCGCACATCAGCACCAAACTATTTGCCGAATTCCGAGTAGCGCCTACATCAAGCTTTGCCTACAAGTGAAGTAAAGTGACTGAACTTAAATGTCCTTAATAACACTCTTCTCTCTTGTCATTTTTTTATTATCCAGGTGTCCGACGGCTTCCTGAGGTGGACAAATCCAACCACAGCGTGCATTACACCCTGCTCATTGCTTGTGTTCTGGTGGCGTTTGTTTTGGGTGCTTTTCTCTCCGCCTTTCTGGTCTCCTGTTACTGTAACCACAATGTTAACAAGAAGAAGAGACTGGCGAAAGACCCAGAGGGACCCATCCCTCATGCTCTGTCCCTTCGCAGTCTTGCCAAGCTGAATGGATTGCTGGAGAGTCAAAGCAAAGAGGAAAAACTTGATGTTTCTACTCCTAAGCTGTACAACTCATATTTTCCTAATGGAAAAGAGCATTCTTCCAGAAGACATGTACAGCATGGGGTTATGGGTGACCTCATCCATCCCCATCACCATCATACCTCAGAGTTGTCTGGTCTGCCAACTCCTGATTCAACACCTGAGCTGCCTATCAAAAGCATGAAGGCCTTCAAGAACCAATGGGAGAAGAATCAGAACTGCAACAATGCTAAGGATCCTAAACCTCAAAGCATGGCCGGAAACCGGCCCAGTTCTGGGATGCACCAGCAGGTCTTCCCATTCTCTCATGGTTTGGCAAATGGGCAGTCTCTGACTAACGCCATGCACATGGAGGAGCGAAAGATCCACAACCCAGAACGTATGATTTCCCATCCCAACTATTGCTATCCTCAGAAGGTTGTGGATGTCACGTCACTTGATGAACTGCTGAAGCACATTCATGAAATCAATGTGGCCACAGGCAAGAGCCCCACAGTCCTCACTTCCTCCATTTCTGCTAATGCCGGCCAAATGGCTTTTGCCAACCGAATACAGCCTCACATCCCTGAAACGGAGTCTGCTCCATACTACAGCTCCTCTACCCTACCCAGGGACAGCTTGATGCGCCGTATGGATGTTCCTCCTGACATGCCACCACCACAGTCTACACTGGAGCGGCTATCACGCCATCCTTCCCAAAGGCAGTCACTGATCACTGTCCCCAAGATGCCCAATGGAGGAATGGTCCCACGTCAACATAGCTTCAACCACCGCAGTAGTCACCAGCCTCCACCAATGTTGTCCAGGATGAATTCTACAGGGAGCAGTAGTGAAGTTTGCCATCCTCTCATCGCCAATGGATATCTGACACGCCAGCATAGCTACAGCGAGCAGCCTGACATCCACCGAGGGGCAATTGTCCGCAGGACAGCGTCCCTCAAGCCCGATGTCCCACCCAAACCTCTCTTCATCCCTGCCACCTCACCAGTAAATAAGCAGGGAAAGTTCAACTACTGAAGGATGTAAGGACCTAATCTTATACCATACTAGACTGTTAACCAGCATCTACAGAACTTTGATGACTGGAAAAAACATTGATCAAAAAAAAAAATGCAAAACTCTATGCGACGGACGTTGTTGCTACTCTTGAACTGTACTTTTCCTTCTCTGTCCATTGAGTATTTTGTACCATATTGGTATTGCTTGGCTATTTGCTTATAGAAGGTGAAGAACTGGGAAAAAGAACCAGACTGAGATTACCTTGACTTAGGCTGCCACTGTCTTCAGTGTGGCTTTAAAAATCAGGCCTGCACATGATGTCTGGACTGGATAGGCCTGGCCCTCCTTGGCAACATTCACACTGCAGGTGAAAGTGGCTCAAATCTGTGTATATGTTAAAACATATTTTTGTTTTCATCCCAAATCAGTGAGAACAAATCATATGGAATATGATCTTTAACATTTTAATTTGGGCCATGTGTGTCCCTAAATCACATACAGGTCTAATTTTTGTAATGCATCCTCAGTAAAGACAGTAAAAATGACTGTCACATTTTGGAGTCATGTGGCAAAAGCATACGTCAAAAAAAAAACTGTACACTACCAGTCAAAAGTTTGGATTCACCTACTCTGCGGCGGTTATGTAGTTGGAGAGTTTTGAAGAAATTCTTGCATTTTGAAGAGTCCAATGCGACAATACAAAACATATTTATTTATTTTTTTTTGTAGCAGGAGAAAGTTTTTTTTTCATTATTGTGATCATCAAAGGTCAGTTAATGAAATGCTGATTAACATGAGTGAATGATAAGAAAGTATTCAGCATAAATCTTCAGGATTGTTGGAAAACCATCCCCATTGTCTAACTTAAGAAGTCAAGAGTGTAAAATGCTGCAACCACAGCAGATTTGGAGAGACTCTATTTTTTTTGCTTGTTTGCTAATTATTTATTACATAACCTGTAATATTGTCCTGTGTAATCAGATTTGTTCTTTAATGTAAAAATGCAAGACACATAAATGAGTAGGTACATCCAAACCTTTGACCCAAAAGCAGCTTTTGATAACCTGAAATTGTGGTTCAAATCTGTTTTATTGAAGCAGTTCACATCATGCTCCCACCACATTTGGCTCCAACTGCACATGCATATACATCTCTATAGAGAAGCAGCAGACAGCCATTGCTGCACAAAGAGCTCTAATTCAAATTTTGGCTTTTTTTTACCTTGTGCTTGTTATCAACTGTTAACAAATTCACTGGTTTCTATTGAAAGTCCAGCTGAAGTCAGTGGCTTCCACGTTTACTTCCTGCATGTAACATCTTTGTTGTAATAATTTTTTTTTTATTTTTTGGCAAATGCAGGACCATGACCAATGCAAACTGGAATCTGATCCGCATTTAAAGATAATAGCCAAAAATAAACCTGTACAGAGCACCAAAGCTTGCAGTGTGAAAGTAGCCCACATTGCTTTCGCTTACATTTTTCTTTTAAATACTGCTGTTTCCAATAATAACATGTATATATGCATGTGTGTGTGTGTATATATGTGTGTTCATATCTACATAGTATATGTATACATATACACACATTAACCTGTGGTTTTAAACTTGGCATAGCCACAAATTCTTTCTTTGCCTTATTTTGAAAGTAGATAGTAGTAGTTATACTCTTAACCTTTCTTACATGTTGCCCATCCACAGAGGTCCCCAAAGGAAATGTACAAGCAATAATTGCCAATGTGTCTCTTTTAATGAAATTAAGGGACACAATGTGACAACAGTAGGATTAAAGCATCAGGTAGATCCTTGAAGCAAAGGTGTAAAATTCTAATTCTGCAAAACAGCTGTTCTGCACTCCCATATCTAATTCTATTATATTAATATCTCCAAGAAAATGTATGCTTGATGTAAGTGTTTTTAAGATGAGGGCTCTGCGAGTTTGTAATGTAAAAAATAAAAAAAATGAAAAAAAAAATCAGTTGAGATGATGCCCTCAGACATACTATTATCTTATTCCATCGTAGTGTGGGACTGCATCATAATTATCTCTGTTGTGACTGGTTGTAAATATAGGAAAAATAATTAGCAAAATTTAATTGTTTGTGTAAATTGTGCCTTATTTAATATTGTATGTGCTTTGGGAGAGGGAGATGAACAAAATGTAAAGATACTACATTGAGTGTTTTCGTTTTCTTTGATGTCAGTATATATCATATCGATCATAGGTTTATATTTCTATCTAAACCTTTTTGATATCCCCAGACTGTATGAACTCGTTGCTTAAGACTATAGAATCTTCTGCTGCACTTCAGTGATTTCTTTTCTGTAACCTTTGCACATGTCCAGATTGTGTAACTATACCCATTTAGATGCCAGGTTGGGTGATGTTTTTTATACACAAACACAGTTTCTCACATTTATTCAACATAAAGACCAGATGTGCTTAGATAGCCGTCAGTCTTTTTCATTTCACTTTACAGGCATAAATCAATGGTATTTTTTTACACTTGGCGGGGATAGTGTTGGATTTCGTTTTTCAGCACTTGTTGAGCCTGAACCTGTTCTGTCATTAGAGAGACGGCCTAATCTCTTCATAGATGCTTCACTTGATGCTCTTCTAATGTAATGCTTCACTCTGGCACTTTTAAACTGCTTCTTCTCAAGTGTTCAGCACAGTGTTTACTTTTGCAAACGTTCTCAAGACTGTCCTGAAATGTAAAGCTGGTGTGTACTCTCCAAGGTTCGGATTGAAGTCTAAACTTGAACTCACTTCAAGCTGACTGCCATTGACTTAACCACAACTCTAGGCTTTTAACTGGCCAGTGCAACCATTCTGTTTAAATGCAAAAGAAATGAGTAAAACCCACCATTGTCACTTTACTATGACAGTTAGAGTAATGGGTCGGCTTTCTGTTGGTGACTTGGTGAAATAGAGATTATGAAGGAAAGGGAATGGTCTTTGTCCACTTTAATTGCTATAACCTTTGAGGTTCTTGTTATTGCACATTGTAAATAAAGAAAATGTCTTTTGGAGCTCTTCTCTAGCATGTTATTATTTTTTCCTATCATGAGCAAATCCCCGGTACAGTTGATGATTTAGTCTGTTAGATTCAAGCATTTTGTAATTCGATGTAATACATTTCACACCCAGTATGCCACCTATTGGCCTATGATACACAACAAAACCCTTTACTTAAATTTTGCTATAAAAAGTGCTGTACATCTCCAAATATCCATCAATAGGAATAGAAGGTCCAGTCAAAACATAATCAAAATGAATTCAGGCCGCTCTTTTGAAAATAGAAGATTTATAAGAATTAGGTGATTAGGTGAACACATCCAAGAAATTATTACAGATTGCTGAGAGAATACATGTGTACATAAAGTGCAATTGTGATATGTGCAACAGTTCAGTTGTTTAGGAGGGTGACGACGAGGGGAAAATAAACTGTTCCTGTGTTGGCTGGTCCTTATCTACAGGACTCTGTATCGTCTGCCAGAATGCAGCAGATCAAAAGGTCTGTGTCCAGGCTGTGAGGGATCTGTGATGATCTTCCCCGCCCTTTTTCCTGCTTCTTGAGAGGAACCGGTGCTGGATGGAGGGCAGGGGGCTCCACTGATCTTTTCTGCTGTTCATACAGTCCGTTGCAGTCTGTTTCTGTCTTGTTTAGTGCCTGCAAAAAGGAGTTTAACAGTTAAGTTCTTGGAGGTGCAGTCTTATGTATAAAATATTAGAAGAGGAATCCCAGTTATACAGGTTTTCTTTTTCCATAATTCTCAACGTTTTATTCTCTCCATCGTTCATGCACATGTTATTTATTACTGAAGGGAGGCCATAGCTGTTTAGTTCTTGCCATAATGAGCTTAATATATATAATTATAATTTTCCAGAACTGGAAAAACATTTCTTTGTGCACACTGGAATCACTTTGGGGTTTTAATACTTTTCAGGACTAGCTTGCCAAGATATCAACCCCAAAACCTTGAGGTTTTGTGCAAATGGTACATGCTTTGCTTTTAAAGCCAGTGATGAGCTCTACTGTGATATAGGGCCTGACATGACCATCTAACAAATTTAACTTCTATTTAAATGTAAGTGTAAATGTATTGTGTAGTTTATCAGAGTATCAGAAAACATTGTTGATGGGGTATTGATAGTTTTTTACATAACTTGCCATCAGTTGCCTCAAAAACTGTAGTTGTAGTATGGACTGTCCTCTACATATGAGATAGGAGAACACTAACTGTACATGGTTTGTATAAGTGTGTTATACAATGCCCAAAGATTTGTTGGGTTAAATTCAGGATTAGTCCTACTTTTTACCATAAAACAGATCATGGATAAAGAGGTCCGTTCCGTCTTGATTGACAGGGAATACATTTCCCAATTACTTTGTTTGCGCTAGCATCTCCCATAATCCTTTATACCAGGCCTTGGGCTTCATGCATCTGCTCCCTAAATAGCTTTATATTCTGCCAGCGACTTCTCCGCCACCTGATCCCAGCTCAAATCTCGCTCTGCCGAAATCAGGGGACCTACCTCAAAATGACTTTCCATTTTTGTCACCTCCGAAGTAGCGACAATGTACTGACAGCTGGCATCAGAATCTATTATGCCTGGACGGAGAAAATTGGGAAGTTGGGAGGAGCAGTGGGAATTTTTTTTTCTTTGACGCGGCCTGTCAGGGGACAAGTTTATTTGTGGCCAGAGGTCTAGTTGCACCCACACAATTCCAGAGTTGGTGGTTTTGCGTAATCCCATTTGTTCTTATTTTTACACACTTTTGCCTTGCGCCTTCTCAAATGCTTCCTTCCTCTCGAGACGCCTCAAGACAGGAAATGCAGGCCCTGGCCGCGCTGTACTGCAGCACACACGTCAGGAGGCAGGGGAGCAGCGGTTTATAAATACTGCAGACGCCGTGGGATGCTGTGCAGCAGTAATACATTTGAATTTCTGAATGCTGTTCATCACACAAGCTGAAACCCTGCTGAGACGACGCCAACGGCTTCTTGCAATTTTGCTGACAGTCGTGTGGCTGTGTGATTTTTTGGTGACACATGACTGCTTTCAAAGAACAGAAACAAGGTTACAATTTACAATTTCTCACAGGCTCATCTATCATTTCAAATGTTTTATTTTATTTTGTTTTTGTTTGTTGAATTAAAAGAATATATCTGAAAAATCACACAAAAAAGCAATCGGGGTTTCATTTTTTCCTTTTTTAAAAATATAACATTCATTGACATTTACAGCATTTATCAGACGCCCTTATCCAGAGCGACTTACAATCAGTATTTTACAGGGACAGTCTCCCTGGAGCAACTCAGGGTTAAGTGTCTTGCTCAGGGACACAATGGTAGTAAGCGGGATTCGAACCCGGATCTTCTGGTTCATAGGCGAGTGTGTTACCCACTAGGCTACTACCACCCTGGGGTACATCCCCGTTCATAACTGGGGATGTTATGACACTGACCAGGGCCAAATTGGTCCAGAGCAGGACTTGTGGGGTAACTTTAAGAAGTATTGGAACAAGAATAAAATCCACCTTTAAAAAAGACATTTATAATTTAATTATAATATTTATAATTTAAATTGTTCAATTCAGAAAGTCACTCAAATTCAGCACATGCTTCAGCACACCTTAATATGGAACATATGAATGAAATGTGTATCTTTGATAATAAGTACACTAATAAAGTTTCATATACAGGACAAGTGGTGGCCTAGCGGTTAAGGAAGCGGCCCCGTAATCAGAAGGTTGCCGGTTCGAATCCCGATCCGCCAAGGTGCCACTGAGGTGCCACTGAGCAAAGCACCGTCCCCACACACTGCTCCCCGGGCACCTGTCATGGCTGCCCACTGCTCACTCAGGGTGATGGGTTAAATGCAGAGGACAAATTTCACTGTGTGCACCGTGTGCTGTGCTGCTGTGTATCACATGTGACAATCACTTCACTTCAATATTGTGTGTCACGACTGGGAGACGCGAAGGGAAGCTTGGCACTAAACAAAAAAGGCCTGATGGCAAAACGGAAACAAAAGGAAACTTAAACACAGGTACAGTCAAATCAACAAGAACTGGAACAACTCAAGAATAAGGTCAGTCTAAGGTACCACGTTAATACAGCAGCCCTGTTCCGCTGCCATTTCCTTCCTTCTAACAGGGCCCTAATCATGGACGCCTCATCAGCAGCAGTATGGAGGTCAGGCTGATTGGTGTCGGCTGGGTGCCCAGCAGAACCCAGCTGTGACATTGTGAAACAAAGACAGATAGAAACAAAGATTAGAGCCAATGATATAGCCATGCTAATTATATGTTACTCAGTATTATGTAATACTGAGTAATTTGATTTTGAATATGAACAGAAATTGTATTTTGTTTAGTTGAAGGGGAAGCATGGAACAGAGCGTTGTTCCACCCCAAGAAAAATGAATCAGCCTTTTAATGGTTGATGTAGTGATTATTTATTGATCATGAGTAAAGATTGGATGGGGTATTTGGTATGTGTAATGAAACCGAAGCTTTGAACTGAACGCCAACTCCCTCTTGAAATGAACGTGTTATGGTACCTCTACTTTGAGCATGCAGCCTTAAATAATCTATATTTCTATATTTGCCTGCCATTAAGCTGTTGCCAGTGATTTGCAGACTCGTAAAACATTTGAAGAGATATCCGCAATTGACTTGCCAAGCAGGGCTCGAGATAAATCTACAACACAACTGAGCTGGAGAATCATGGCTTTGGAAACATGCACTTACAGTCGCCGTTGTTGGACACTCTCCCAAGAAGAACATTCTACGGCCTGTAGACCACAAACCACACTGCATTTTGATGCTTTTAAATGGTCCATAAACCACAAAGGAAGCACATGGCTCCACTAACATATCAAGAAGCGAGAGGCCTGCTGCTTCACCCCTGCTTCTGCTGTACGTGAAATATTGCACTAAAACCGTACAGCAGCATAGACTCAGCATAGACGTCCACTCAGCGATAATTTTTTTTTTGCCTGGACTCCCTTAAATCTGTCATCTGGACCTTTGTTTAATATTTGTCTGTCCTTAATGTGCTGCCCACATTAGATGATCTTAAGTGTTCTTGGAATAAACGAATCCATACAGCATATTCATTATCTCTTTTTACTGTTCGGGGAATCTTGCTACCTTGTTTTTACCCTCTTAAAATTAAGATAAAGACCTCTACTACATCTCAATTACTTTCGCCATCACAAGGCAGCTCTACAGTCCGGCTGAGTGTCGGGCCGGTGCAGTTCCAGGTCACACGATGGACTGTGTGTCAGGATCTACATTTAATACGATCTAATTATAATTACTACTGGAGCCATGCCCTGTAATAGTTTGTGTCCAACTGAAGGCTCATAGGTCAGCAGAGAGCTATGGAGAGCAGTTGGTATGCCCAAAATGCCTGGAACCTCGGGCTCGTGGCAGACCATTTATTTAGGGCGGGGCTTAGGAAGGGAAAAGGAGTGGACTCTGTCGGTCCAGGCCGGTTCTTTCTGGTGCTGCCGAGTGTTTTACTCAGCACTTTTGACACTTTCACCCGGAGACAAGGAGACACCTGTCTCTGCCCATCTCACACATGTGCTGCACCCAAACACCCTGCTCCCAGTTGGCAGCGCATGCCACGGCCTGCCCCAGCCTGCATCTGTCTTGGCCAGTGCTGGTCCATACACCACCCCAATTAACCTGCCAACCACAGCTCGCCTCTTGCCAGAACAATGTCAGCCATTTGGATTCTCTTCAGCATCAGACTGGATCAAACTGCTTCAGGCTGGTCCTCAAGGATACAAGTCAAACGAACCATAAAGGAGAGCTGGCTTCAGTTTTGCAGATATATTTAGGATGTCCCTGTTGGCACACCCAGATTTTCTTGAGCAAACAACCAGGCTAATGTCAATTGATTATGTCCTGGTGAAAAATGTTCAGCTAAAATCATTGGTTGGATTGTGATTGTTCATAAAATCAGTAGACAGAAGCATTTCTTTTTGACAGTTGATGGCCAAGTAGAAGGCAATGAGCCACCAGAACACGGAAACTCCCCTTTAAAAGCATATATGGTAAGTATAGAGGACTTGTACTTTTTGACACTTTTGGTCATTTGTTTTTAATTGTCCAAAGCCAAACTTTCTTCACCCAACTGCACATACATTGGTACTTGTTTGTTTGCTGAGTGATGTTGCTCATCGAGAGTCTGAGATGGCCTTCAATCAACCAGAATTCCAGTTAAACAAAAATGCATTTGCCTGTGTGTGCAGCGTGCAGAAAAAATGGGAAATGTAATCATTTTGCTCTCTTATGGAGTCATAATGTCTGCAGAAATATCACTCTCACAAATGTTCACTTGAATTTTCCCTTTTTCCCTTTATGCAACAAGTGGATTTCTATGAACTGCTCTCCACTGAATTTGTGGAGCAGAAACAATCTTGCCAGCGATATCATGACCGTGTATTGGGAGTGTACAGGCAGTGTATTGGGCTTATAAAAGTTAGTATTAGTGTGTAGTAAAATAGGGAAAGTTTAGGTGATAGATCAGTTTTAGGTGGCCTCATTTGCATTAGTAGCCTGTCCCAATTTGAAATACTTTTCGTCCCACTTAGGGTCTGTTCATATCTGGTCGGAATATAATCCGCAGGGCAGCAATACTTCTTCATTCTCCTTGACAGGACTGAGGAGAGACTTACCATTGTTAGTATGAAGTAATATTACAAGTGGGCCGCTGCTAGCTGAATAGCATGCCAACTTAAGTAAGTATCTCTGCAACCCATCTAGTTTAACTAATATGAGACTAAAATTAGACTAAAATGAGACTAATATGGGACTAAAATAATTTGTATATCAGGTAGATTTCGTTTTTGAACATTTCCTCACACTGGCAAGAATGGAAGTGTCAGATCTTTCAAGTAATCAGCGCCCTTACATTTCAGTTGAGCCCAAAAATGTCTGTGTTTTACATTTCATCTCTCTGCATACCTCTCTGAAGCGCCTTTAGTTAGCACAAATCTTCATTTCATTTACTATATAATCTTCTTTTTCATTTTTCCACTTTCTAGTACAAATAAGTAATTGAATTACTGATGAAAGTGTTTTTGGTAGAACACATTGCGCAGATGATTGTTGTTTCACATCATTATGCTACATAGGATTCTCTGCACTCTATTTTAATAAAGGATCAAGAGTTCTCTCAGTCCAGTTGTCGTTTTTGCATTTCCATCCAGTTTAGTCATGTATCGAAATGGCCAAGCTCTGTCTGAAACAGGATGAGGCTGGGGAGCAGAATCTGGACACGTCTCATTCTCTCCCTCTCTGTAGGATTAGCTCCATGGAAGACGCTCCCATGCAAGGCAGATTGTCGACTGCCTCGAGGGAGAAAAATGCTGCGTGTGGACAGCCATTTTCTTGCTAGTAAAACTGCTGGATGTAAATGACGCGAACGTTATGTCTGCAGGGAGAGTTCCTCTATTATTTCCTCACGTTAATTCTGTTTTGCTGCGTCCTAAATGGGCTTTTAAAAAGGCCGCTGTGAAAATGGACAATATCACAAGTTTGTTGCACACATTCAGACGTCTTAATTGAGCCACTTAACTCAACTGCCTGTGTGCTTAACCCCACAGAGGCTTCCCTTGCAATTTCATAGGCCCGCAGCCTCTAGCGACACCCACCTAGCCAGCTCAGCCCTTATTAAAGTGCGCTGATTACTGCTATCGTGATGTCGCTGCTTCATTTTACAAAACTTCAGACGTTCAGCCACCCACCTGATCCTGCTGATGCAGTGGTTTGAAATCGTGGACGATGCCTCACGTTGACATTCAATTAGTCCTCTAACAGACGCACTACCCTGTACCTAATGATTCAGAACCTCTTTTGCTGGGAAATAATTTCTTTCTTTTCTGCTCTACCTTTTCTCCTCTCACCCAAATTGCTCATCTCAATAACAGCAGCCTCAGAGCCCAAGGATCATTACTGACTGCTTGGCTGTGTGGCAATAACAGGTTTTTTTGTGCCTTTCTTTTTTGGAAAATTGCCTTTCTCTCTCAGTGAGCCGTTTTATTTAAATGCTGGGGCTTTCATAGGGACACTAATAGGTGAGTGAAGTCCCTTGCAGCCATGGGAACCAAGAGTGTTACAATTATGTACTCTGGTAGAACTTGAGATTAATATCATACTTTGTCTTTTGGAGAGATCTCTATTACATGCGAACCTCAGCATGCATTATTTCCCCAATTATACTGAGGAAAAAGAAAATCATATCCATTAAGTTGTAGGTCAGACTGACACACTCATTTAAAATACAGACAAACAAACCAAGAGTCAAGTGGAAAAATAAAAAGCAACATTATTGTAATGAAAGAAACACCACATTTAAGCAAAATATTCAGATACAGCTTTCTCTTGGGCAATGGAAAATGGCATAAAGTTTTTATAAAACTACAGTTAGTGCAGTACTTTTTTGTACTGTCTTCGCTGTTATCGCTTTCACCCCTCTTTAAAAATGAATCAAAATGACCTACAATCATTGTGTGAAGAATCTGTACAGACGATCCAGCAAGCTCCAGACGATCCAGATTTTTATCAATTTTATATGTGGTTAGTAAAACTATTTTCTTAATCTCTCAAATAAGGAAACTGGCCCACACCACATAAAAAAGTTAAACGATGACGTTCAGCACATCTACTTCCTAAACGGATAATTATCTTCAAGTGATTGTCATGGTGATACACAGCACAGCACATGGTGACAACAAAATGTGTCCTCTGCTTTTAACCCATCACCCTTAGTGAGAGGTGGGCAGCCATGACAGGCGCCCGGCGAGCAGTGTGTGGGGACGGTGCTTTGCTCTGTGGCACCTTGGTGGTTTGGGATTCGAACCGCCAACCTTCTTATTACGGGGCCGCTTCCTTAACTGCTAGGCCACCACTGCCCCTGCCTCTGTACCAAGTCCACGGTTGATTCCATGGTGAATGTAGAACTTGTATCTTGTGGAGGACAGTGCTGAGCTCAGTTCTCTCATTGTTGGCCTGTGCTTCCATCCTGTGGCAGAGAACGAGTAGAACAACATAGGTAAACGTGACTGTGCACTAAAATACAGTCAATACATTTCTTTAAAGCGTCTATATGCAATTTAAGTAACAGAAAGTGAATTTTTTCTGGCGACAATACATATGCATTTTGCTTTGTTGGTGTAATATGTTTGTTTAATTTTTATATTTTTGTACAGAAGATTGTATATACACTATTCACAATAAGTTAGAGATATTGTTATTTACGTGAGTGCTTTTCCTATTTCCTCAGAATTGTAATGAAATAAGTAAAAGTTCCCTTTGATATTACTAATAATGTGTGAGAAGAATAACCCCAAATAACAAAAATTGACAATGTCAGTAGAGGGTGTTTTCACCATTTATTATGTTGTTCTGAGGCAATGTGTTCCACTCTTCCACAAGTGCTACATGCACATTTAGTCTCTGCTTTAACTGGTCCCAGACTCTATGGGGTTCAGGTCAGGGGACATCGATGGCCATACCATATGAGGAACTCCAACTTCCTGAAGTCGAGCTGTGACAATTCTGCCATGATGTGGTGAAGCATTATCATCCATGAACAGAAAGTTGGGAGTGTGCTGGCGGAATTGGGTGATGATGGGTTCTATGGTGTCTCTAAGGTAAGAACATGTGGTGACTGAGCCATGTGCAATAACCAAATCTGTTGTGCACTGACTGGTAATGCCTGCCCAGACTGTTGCACCTCCTCCACCAAAACAATCCCGGGGACCATGTTGACCTCAGCGTATCGCTCACCTCACCTTCTCCAGCAACACTGATGCGACAGGACTGTAGACCACTGCTGCATTGTCCATGTCACATGGTCCAACAGTAAACGTTCTGCGGGGTCACCTCCAACGGACGTCTGGCATACGAGCCAAGGTGGTGGAGTCGGTTGCAAATGGTTTGTCTGGAAGCCCTAGCACCCCTCGCATCTCGTAAATGGGCCTGCAGTTATGTGGCAGTTGCATAATGATGTCTGAGTGCATAGGTCCTTAGGTACTGTTCATCGTTGTGGTCTTCCGCTCATTAGGCTCCACTCCTGGGTCGGTCATGAACTCTGCCAGTAGTGCTGTGTGTTGATGCAAGTCTTTGAGAGACTTTGAGATACACCAAGTTCATGAGCAACATCTGACTGCACATCTCGTCAACATCTCGTCCGTTAAATGATGTTGTGTGTTCATGGCTGTTTGAATGATGAACTTGGAATGACTTACTGACAATAGCAGCCTTTTATACCCACAGAATGTTGAAATTGATGCCACATTGAGAAAGGTTGTCTATTGATATTGACTCCAATATAAGGCCCACCTGTACACAATGAGACCATTACATCGAAAGCACAAAATGAGGTGTCTATCACCCCCGATACACCCCCTCCCTATCCCAAAAATGTATGAAGTGAAACAGACACAGTATGTATGACATCCACTACGTCTCTCATAATAGTAGCGTATGTATATATTTTTTCAAGTTTTTTGTGTGTGAGGTGGTAATGTTCTAATGCGCTGCATCTGGTGCTGCAGCCGCCGTGCTGAGTTGAATTCCATATTTGTCAGGTATCTGTATGTAGATTTATTAAAGCATTTTCCCAGTCTGTGTGCAGTGAGAGTGGCTCGTGCCTCCCGCGAAGCCCTTCAGGGATGTTAGTCTGCAGTTTTCTGCCAGCAACCATATCGTAGGCATGTGAACCCAGTCAACACAGCGTTTTATGGATTTGTCCAAAGACACAGTGAGGGGGAGGACTCCGGGTGGTTTTTAACCAGAGCTACTCCCAGAGGTTCTCAGAAACATTCAAATAAAAAAATAATGCAGTCCTTTCATCTCGGGTTTGTTTTCACCACGCAGCCACAACATTAATCTTCCAAATCAATTTTAGTTATTTAATGATTTGTAGAAATATTTTTGAAAATGTGTCATGTATTCTCTTATTTCACTGTTCTAATACAGATATGTTGTTGAGTTAAAGAAATATAATATAAACATTACAATAAATGAACTCGATATGTGAATATACATAGTGTATATATAAAGTTTATTATATAATAACTATGCATATATAGTAACTATAGTAACAGACGTCATAATTACCCTCAGTAGTTGAAAGAAGTGTGCTCTCTTTCCATCTCATAATTGCACTGGTCTGCTTTTGTTGCACAAAATGCAAATGCTACTTATTATCCCCGTGTCTTTCAACATTAGCACTTTGATTACCCTTTTGCACAGTGCACTAAAATGTTGCATAGTGTCTTTTGATAAGGGAATAATTGCAGTAATTCTTCGCTTGAAGCTCTTCCTCCCTGTGTTTTGTGTGAGCCTGGAGCTGCGGAGCCTCTGCTGCATGTGCTGAGAAATCAAAGGGCGGTTTATTCATGTGTTTGATGAAGGGAAGCCGGGTGAGAGGCTCCAGCAGGTGTTCAGGTAACATTTACTCGAGACTTACCACGTCTTCATTACACACCGAGCCAGTCGTCAAAGCACACACCTCTCACACTTGCCGAACATTCAGCTATCATACTTGGGCAAATTGCTATGGCAACTGGTTGCTATGGGTGACAAGACACCGCTACATCCTCTTTTGGAGGGGAGAGAAGATAGTTGTACAACAAAAGGCAGCAATGGAAAGGACGGTTTCGGCACAGTGTTGTGATGCCTGAAGGACCGTAAGGAGACAGGTGACAGCTTGACCACACGTCTGCCGCTGGAATTTGCACATCATGGCTGCAGGAGTTGCCGGTGATGCAACGTTTGTGTCCACCAGCCATCCTCTGAGCACACAACAGGTAAGTGAGTGATGCGGTCGCATTTGTGGTCACACCCTGGTGCTGTGCTATTTTTAGTCCAACGTTTCTGGTCCACACTCCACACTGAATCAGTTTGGAGATCACTGGAATGAACATGTGCCTCTGGTATTTGCTGTGCTGTGTTTTGTGATGATGTGGTGTGTACGTTCATGTAGAGAGGTTTTCTCAGCCCCATACTATGACCATTGTAGGTTCTTCTGAAGCTGTGAGGGTCTTACAGAAGTAACGGGTTTTAAAAACGTTCTTTTTTACGGAAACAAAATGCCTTTCTGTTATGACAACTTAACCTGACTTCATTCACACATATGTCACCCCTGAATTATGCTGATTCTTTTCCAGTGGATGTGTACAGATGATTGTTGTCTTTTTTTGATCCATTCCACCAAGGCAGTGGACGTTATTCCGCCAAACCAAGATGGCTTTAATGCCATGAAGCTCTGAAAAGGCCGGTGTGGCACACTACCAAAAAATGGCTGAGAGCCTCCACAGCAGCACCCTGTCAGCATCTGGAGGCAACCAGCACATCTCCACCTTCCTAACCCTGGAGCAGCGGGCAGCCTTCGTTTTTGTTGTTCTGCTCTTCATCTTCCTCGGCCTGCTGATTGTGCGCTGCTTCCGTATCTTGCTGGACCCCTACAGCAGCATGCCCTCCTCCACCTGGACCGACTACATGGAGAAGGACACCTTCGACTACCGCATTGCCTGAGGACGTGCCATCTCCAGGGTCTGAAGCCGAAATCTCCACGGAGAACATAATGAACTGAGATGTATAAAGCAGAGGTTGTTGGTGAATTTTGATGAATTTCTAAAAACCGGACAGAGTAGAAACAAGTGGTTGGCAGCAGGAACGTAGCTGGGAACTTTTCAGCCTTCCCTTTAGCTATGGTCGCCAAATTCTGGTCACTGAAATTCTTTTGTACTTACTGCTCTGGCTGTGGTCAAGGTGTTGATTAATTGTACTGACATTTGCATGTGAAATGTGGCACACGAAACCTGCTGACACAGGCAAGCTTCTCGTATCCGCTGATGACATCACACCTCTGTCACCATGTCATCAGCTATAAATCCAGCGTGAAAATAAATATATGGGAGAGATGGATTTTTTTTTTTAGAGCTTTATGACAAACAATGTAAAAAAATGGAAATTTCTGAACAAGCCCCACGCTTAGTGCTGCACTTACCACCAGTTCAATAATAGCGCCCTTAGAATGTATTTTAATAGCGCCTGAAGATGTATTTTATCATTATCTGCAGTATTTAAGTGTGCGCGTGTGTCTATGAATGGACAACTTGTGCCTTTTAACAGTTTACAGTGTCTTAAAAACAAGTTACAGACGTTCATTTATAGCAAATCAGTGTTTACCACTGTAGCCATGCATTTTAAATGTCACCAGTGGTTGTTTAAATGTTTTAGGGCTTGGCAGTTGTGATTGACATTTCTATTTGTTTGAAAAAGGATATTTTCTGAAATGCTGAAGAGATTCTATCTAATAAATGTTTCAGTGATTTAAAGCATTTCCAAGCATCACTTACTTATGTGCTGATGGCAGCAAAATGCTGAACACACTGAATTATTCCACATTCTCAGGTCAGACAGGTGGCATCCTCCTACATTTACATATTTCCAACTAACAGCCGGGGCATTTGACAGCACGCACAGCGAGTCGTATCAAACGTCGGAATAACGAATTCGCTTTCAACAATACTGCAGTAACATGAACATGAACTCTGCCAGTGGTATGTGCTGTTGTGCTCAAGCAAAAGCCCAGCCATCCATCTCCATCTCTCGCTGTCAAGCTGCTAAAAATGTCCCCTCATTCTTTTTTAGACACAGGCTGACAGCTCATTTTCTAATGCTCTAATGATGCCCTTAACAGCGTGCATTATAAATGACTGGGCCACCAAGGCAAACAAATGAACATCCATCATTGGTAGGATATTAATAAGTATACATCTGGAATGTTGGTTTTATTGATAGTCACTGATATGTACTAGTTTTCAAATGAATGTTTCTATACCTATAAAAAAAAAAACGATCACATTTGATATCATATTTCTGAATTTAATTAAACCAAGAGTAGCGGAAATCAATACAAACCAAGCACTATGAAAATAGTATAGTTTTATGTAGTTTCATGTCCCCTATATTTTTTAGATAGGTCTTAGTGGTCCCCCAATACTGTATCTGAAGTCTCTTTCCAAAATTTAGAATTGGTGATGAATTACCGGCTTTTTTAGCCAGTCATTGTAAATGCTAATGAGGATGAGAGAGGCGGGACGTGAGTAGCCTATAGAAATGAGAAATTACACCATAAACACCATTCACCAACCACAATGTTTGGTGCAGACAGGAAGTCGTGTCAGCGTTTTTCCAGAAAAAATTAAATTTGGCCCATTGGTTCTTCAGAGTCTTGCGTGATGGAACCCAAAAAAATTGTGCAAATTTTTACGTCCAATCAGCGAGCAACTGCAATGCATATTTGGTCGGTGGACTTTTTTTAGGGGAGGAGTGTGAAATTCTAAGCATTAGAAATGGGAGGTAACCTTTCCCCTTATGACGACATAAGGGGACAAATTCCAGATCAGACCATCTGAGCTGCTGCTCTCTGAACGGCGAAGCAGAATGGCCAAATCACTCTTTACACCTGTCGCCATTTCTAGCCACAGAAGGACCCTAGACTAGGCTAGGGGAACTTGTATTAATGTTAAATAATCTCACAAAGGGACCTTTAAGGGTATTTATTGGATCTAAACAAGATTATACTTAAAATACTACAAAATACATAATATATATTCTGCTTTTACAGCAAAAAGAAATATCTATTTACAAGAAACTATTGCTTTTTAGTATTTTAAGTGGTTCCTTTTAAATAGACACTCATTTTACAAATGATACAACTTACTGTGAGGCAACTAAGGTCAAAAGCTCTAGAGTCAATACACCTTCAACATCAGTATCAGCAAATTGCTGGCAGATCCTTCTGAGATCTTCCAGCTTGGTGACTGAACCCTGGGTGACATCCTCAAACATCATCAGAAATTCCAAAGGAAACAGTGTAATGAAAAGTGTAAATTCCAACACAACCACACAATCCCATACTGCAAAACTTTTGATCTAGCAGTACTTTTGTTAGTTCAGGGTTACAGTGGGAACAGATTAATTTACATGTTTAAAATGTAAAATGTTAAAAAGTGTGACTTTTGTCGATTTACCCAATGATTCAGGAAAGCATAAGCGATGATTGGATTTCTCTAGGCTGCAGAGTGCAGAATTGGTACCCACCATAGAGAGCCAGTGGGTCATGATAGCTCTGAAACCTCCTAGCATCCTAAAATGATTTCATAATGCTCAGTTCAGTCTGAGGTAAAATCTACACTTAACGTGCCCCTATGTTTGGGCCTATATAAGCTAAATATTAGCAAAGTGTTTTTAATGCACGTCATTATGGATTGTAAGAGGCACAAGGCACAAGCTTGCTACTTCATCACATGCTGAGATTACACACTTAATTCCTTTTAAGAAAACTATTCTGGTTTAAAAACAGGCGGGCTAATTTAAGTCCTATCTGACAGTCTACTGGTTTATTGAAAGGTGTGGCCATATAAACGGAGCTGTGGACTCACATGGCCACACAAGCGCTTTCATTATTAGAATTCAGTTCAAATTCTTGTTGCTTGTATGAGGAACCTGAATGTCTTCTTGTATCAGTGGATGAAGCCAGATGTCGTGTAGCACATTTTCTGGTGCACCTGACATGAAATATTAAGGCAGTGGTGGAAGGTAGTGATTTAAAAAGGTTAGAAAATACACACATTTAAAAAGCTTGCTGGGAAAAAAAATCCCATTTAAAGGATGGGATAGTATTCTTCTCAATATCGTACCGGCTCTCCTAAATGTACTCACAAATGTATAAAAAAATGTAAGTCTCTGTAGTTGAAAACACCAATAAATAAAAACACTAGTGTCCTAACGAGAGTAGCGTTTCCTGTGTGTAAGCGTCTTTGGATTTCTGGTTACGTCGAGACGGGAGTAGGAATGTTTGTTTCTGGGGTCTCCACCAGAGTCACTTGGTCTTCATCTGTGGGGTAGAGTTCTGCAGACTTGATTATGATGGCGCCCTCAGAGAGCACGACGACTTCTTCCTCCCTGCCTTCCTCCACCTCTCCATCCAGCTCGTCCTCCTCCTCGCTCTGCAGCACCACCTCCACCTCCTGGCTGTCGGCGCCCGTGCCGTTGGGCTGGCTGTTGGACATGGCCTCCAACTTGAGCCTGTACTGCTCGGCCTCCTGCTCCTTCTGCAGCAGCTGCTGGCGGTACTCCTGGGCTCTGCGGTTGGCTTCCTTCAGCTGCTTCTGCAGCTGCTCACGGCTGTCCTTCTCAGCCTTGTCCTGCAGAGGTGAGTTCACAGACACCCTTAGAGCTGGCCAAGACTCTAACCCCTCACCTGATTATGATCAAATCATTCAGGTAATATGAAATATGCATTTAATAATATGCTTGATGCTTAATAATAGGTCATATTAAAATACTAGGTCATTGTTTAAGTGAGTGCATTATATAGACAGTAGACAATGTGGTTGGAAATTCTCGTGTACACACACACACACACACACACACACACACACCTTCTTTTTGGATTCTATGTTGTTGACTGCCAGCTCCAGTTTCCTCTTGTGACCACTGACTGGCTTTGCTGCCTCCACAACCACCTCCTCAGTGATCTGTCCAGCTGGCACAGCAACCACTGCACTCAGAGCAAAAGTCAATCTGTCAGACCTCCCAAAACCACTGTGTGGAAATAAATCATAATTATGACTTACTTTGCTGCCCCTGCATAGTGACAAAGAATTTCTGACCAAGACTGGCAGGCTGCAGGTTTCCCTGCTGGTCTGTCACTATGGTGATGACCCTCTGCCCACCATCACCAACTACCTGCTGGATGGCCGAGTCTGGGCTGGCAGTTATGATCTCTTCAGCACCACCTAAAAAAAAAGAATGGGACAAAGCCAGTCAAAATCTGAATCTTTCTTGCTTTAATGACATGGCTGTCATAGCAATTTGTCATAGCATTACTCAAGTTACTCAGACATTAACTCATAAGAGAAGTCATATACAGAACTCTAAAGCACTAAATAATAATAAGGAAGAACAGATCTGTGCATCTCTGCAAGACTGTTGTTTAGCCTTAGGCTCTCACCTGAGTTGGGCTTGAGAACAATATCTGAGAGGCTCATCACCTCACCAGAGGAGATAATAAACTGAGGACTGGGGATTGAGGTTGCAGAACTGCTGAGTGGATTAATGTTCACCTGATTCTGCATGCCTTCCTGCAGAAGCACACACACACTTTATCTTCACTCACCACGGCAAATGATATAATAATTTATAAAAACGAATGACGTCCAAATGAAAGCTACTACATTACAACAAATTTTGGTTCACACAGTGTCCTCTGCTTTTAACCCATCACCTTAGTGAGCAGTGGACGGCCACAAAAGGCGCATGGGGGGAACAGCGTGAAGGGGGTGGGTGGGTTGGTACTTTGCTTAGTGGCACCTTGGCTTTTCAATGATTCAATGTAATGCCCCATGTAATTTGCTTCCCACATATTTAGTGTTCAGCAATTTAAATCTTCCTCACCTGTAACAGCAACATAAGTTCTGTGTTGCCCTTGTCCATTGCAATGCTGAAGGGCGTCTTGTCGAACTTGCTGATGGCATGAGTGTCAGCTCCATACTTCACCAGCAGCTCTGCAACTGCTCTGTGGCCGTGTTCAGTGGCCCAGTGCAGTGCGGTCATCTTCAGCATGTCTTTGGCATTAACATCTGCTCCACTCTGCTTTTTAAAAGGAGAGTCTGAAATTGTCCTATGACTGCACATTTGCCATTACACCTGAGGCCAAAAGCAAATGAGCGGCTCTCTAATTATTTTGCTAATTAACAATGCTGACTGGCACAGGAGTCTTCCCACCTGGACATTAACACCTCCATTAGCGTCTCACCTCTAGCTAATATGCATACATAGAAATTCTAAAAATAACATTATTACACACATGAAATTAATTAGGTTGGAGATGCAAACAAGTGATATGCTTTAAGTTAAATATTATTTTTAACTTTTAAAAATGTATTTAAATGTTGTTACTAGAAAAACAAATTCAAAACATGAAACAACGCTGCAATATGAAGGGCATCAAGATAAAAAAAAAAAATGGACAAGTGCTTAAGACTATGTTAGTGGCTAATGGCAAAAAGGCAAACCTTCACGAGAAGCTCCACAATACTGATGTGGCCCTCTGCAGCTGCCATGTGAAGCGGGGTCCTGTCCACTTTGGTACGTGCATCCCTACTGACCCCTGCCCTGAGAAGAACCTCTGCAGTAGAGTAGTGTCCATACTGAGCGGCTAAGTGAAGTGGTGATGTCCCCAGCTAAAAACAAGGATTAAACAAATGTAAGGAATACCTATGTTTTTTTTTTTTTTAAAAACATATTTAATTTATGAATTTTTACATTGTTCTCAGTGGTATTACCCAGTCCGTAGTAAATGGAGCTCCATTGGCCATAAGAGAGCGGACATCATCATCCTGCCCACTGCGTGCTGCTTCCAGTAATCGCTTCCCCAAATCAACTAGAGACATCTAATTAACAACAAATGAATACATTTTAAAAGGTGTTAATTCACATTGCTTTAGGGCTTGTATAAAGACATCTTTATACCCCCCAAACCTACAAGTGATTATGTTTTAACACTTTCAAGTACACATTTGCACAATACACAATATACAACCTAAAGGTCCTGATCTATATTTACAACACATTGTTGAATTAATTGTCTAAATTTGTTGTTGTCTTGTTGTTATGTTGCACCATTTAATCCTGGGGGGCTTTATTTATTCTCTAACATGTGTTTTAATGTATAAGGGTGCGCTGACAATGAAGCTCCACTCGACTAATGGACACATTAAATTAGGTGATTCATTAATTGCACATGATTCATTTTGCATGATTAGAAGTCATAAGTGACTAATAGAAGTGTTATAATACAATAACAATGTTTATTCCAGTGTATTGTCCCACCTTCAACCATCCTTTCAATTCCAGTCATTAAACAAACTGTTGCTATCATGAACTGGCGTTTTAGTATAGGATAAAAGTTTGTTACAGGCGACTTTGTAGTTGCTGGACAAATGTGGCGGGCACAACGTAACGACCAACACAACTCTGTAAAAGTTGCCGTAACGCACATCGCGACCGCAGAATTGGCCAACGCGCAAGTGAAAAGCTGCTGCAGCGGGAAAGGAAGTCGGGCTCGGTGCGTCGTGAGCTCGCCAACGCGACGCGCGGATAACCGAGCGTGTTCCGGGGGAAGCGGAATCCGCTGCCTCGGCGCCAGCGCGCCGTTCTGCCGAGAGCGTCGCCGAGGCAAGTCGCCCGCGGAGGGTTTTTTTTTTTTTTAGCACGCTAGCCGACACCCAGGCGAGCTTTTAAAGTCACCAATTCGGGACGCACGGCTAGACCCCGGGCGGCCGCGGGTCTCTGGCTCAGCGGCTTTATACGCACCGCTCGGCCACTGCTTAGTGGTGTCACGCCCGTCGTGTACAGTCGAAGTATTGACGGTTCGGACTTCGAACGGACGGTTAGCCGAATGCTACGCTAACCAGCTGTGAACCAAGTAAGAAGGAACTTCGCTGCGCGGCTAGCAGGCTAGTGTCCCTTCCGTAATAAAACAAGATAAATAAAAGTTACCGTTTAGGAATGGTTTTGGGTGTCCTTGATTTTCGTCGCACCGCACATTAAGGTCTGCGGCAAATGCGGTTTGCAATTTAGGAGAAGTTCTATTTGAGTTTGTAGGAAGACAAAAAGTAGAATACAAATATGGAGAACTCGCTCAAATATGGCGCCGCACTGGACCGGAAGTATACAATTTTCAATCTTACCGAGGGGGAAAATACTTTGACATACTTTGTTTTGCAACACCGCACTACAGCTTTCATAAAAAAAAACGAGCGGGTTCTCTCGAACTGCTTGATGGTCGATTTTAGTCATGCTAATTGTCAGCTCGCATCTTATTTGTTAAGGATTACAAACCTTTAATGCTCTGCACGTGACACTGGGCAATTCTCATATTTACATCCGCCAAGTTCAAATACGTTCACGCGTCTCTGGAGGATGCCTTCTTTCTCACGATCGATGGTTTATCCCTAAACTGGATCGTGCCTTTATACAAAATGTAAAAGAGAAGCAGCGTACAGGAGTAATCATGTTATATAAAACGTACAGTCTGCAGACAGTCTACCCCCCTCAGTAGCACGTACTCTGCTCAGAAATGTTGAAAAGTTTTTACGCAAAACCGGTGTAGTAAGAACCATTGTGTCACCGTCACTTCACAATTCAAGGGTTGTTTTCAACACTAGAGAAAGTCCCGCGTCCTTCCGGTGCGCTGGCTCACTCCTCAACGCACGTCCGCGGGAACGACTGGGAAAAGTAAGACGCTTCGGGTCTAGCGCTCAGCAACCGTGCGCTGTCGGTTGGCTCATGCATACATACGCGTCTCCGAATGTCCGGATGGCTGTAAAGATGCAGAGAAGTTCTCCCGTGAATCGGCCAGCTACGCAAATCGGCAAGCAGAGTTGTGTTAGCTGTTATGCTAGCTCTAATGAAGTTAGCGCGGGATGGAATCTGGAAAATAGCGCCGCTGTCTAAGATTGTGCCGTCGTCTTCCCCTTAAGCAGCCCGGGGATTGTAACCTAGATTTCATTCTGCACAACGCCGGGCTCGAACATTTAATAGCGGTGCATTGTTTAATTGGGGAAGTGTCAGATAGCTAGCCTGTTAGCCTCCGAAGTGACAGCCATACAGAGCTATTCTTACTGACTGCATGTTTGAATAACATCGTAACACAAGCGAAATTGTGGTCGTTTTTTGCGGTATAATTGCCAACGACATAGGGCGTCAGCTTCTGGCTTCACTCAGGTTCAGGGCTGCTGTGATTTCTGACTAGTTACAACTTCCCCCGGTTTCCTTACTAAACCTTACACATTTTGCATCGTCCCAGTGGTCTGGTGTTCAAAAAGGCCAATCCATTCATTAAAGGGTTCTAAGACATTAAGACTCATCTTTTTTTTTCCTCAGTTGGCAGGTGGTTCGTAAATAGAAGCCACCATTTATGTGTCACCTGGCGACAGGAGAGGATGGCAGATGACAAGGACGTGCTGCGAGATGTTTGGTTCGGACGGATTCCTGCTTGTTTTACTCTGTACCAGGACGAGATCACAGAGAGAGAGGCTGAGCCTTTTTATGTGAGTTTAAGCATCTGCATTTAATGTTACTGAAATAATAATAATAATCAGATATGCAGAAAGTTAAGGGACTTATGCTATGGGATGTTGTCTCTGCAGCTCCTCCTGCCAAGGGTCAGCTACCTGACCCTTGTCACTGACAAGGTGAAGAAGCACTTTCTGAAAGTCATGAAAGCCGAGGATGTTGAGGAGATGTGGTTTGAATATGAGGGAACACCGCTAAAATGGTTGGTAAACCATCAGATCAAGATGATATAATTTTTGTAATAGGATATTATATTTTCTGATGAGCAAAACAGTAAATAAAAAAGGACAATAGCTTAATATTGCTGGAATTTTTTGCAATGAATATGGGGGGGGGGTCATTTTCTGAAACAATATTTATTAAAACAACTTCCATCTGAATGTTTACACCCATTCAGAAACCAGTTAAAAGATGTCTATGTAATTGTAAAACGGTGCATGGTGTCTGTGGGGTAAAACGTCACCTGCAATAAGCTATTTTGTGACACTAGATGGCAGACATGTCCAAGAAATGCTAAAAAAAAATGGCTGCAGGTTTGTTGTGAGGAGTCTTGCTGAGTAATGTTGTTTCTCTCTATTTGTTTGAAGGCACTACCCTATTGGAGTTTTGTTCGATCTACATGCTTCCAACACTGCCCTACCCTGGAGTGTCACAGTACATTTTAAGGTATGCCATTCAACGTATGCCCTGTTGTGTTTGAAAATGCAACATTGCGGTTTTGTCATCTTTCATCTCTCATTTTCTGCAGAATTTCCCTGAGCGGGATTTGCTACACTGCCCATCCAATTCTGTAATTGAGGCCCACTTCATGTCCAGCATTAAGGAGGCTGATGCACTCAAACACAAGGGCCAGGTTATTAATGACATGCAGAAGAAAGACCACAAGCAGCTGTGGATGGGCCTTCAGAATGGTATTTACTGCATCTACTTTTTTGCTTTTGCACATTTCTCGGCATTATTCAGTGTTCTGTCCACCACATACTGGACAGTGTGTTGAGAAATAACAATATACAACAAAATCCTTTTTTTTTTTGGTCAGGAAATTTCTGGAATATCAGGAAATTGATTAATAGCATAAAGAGCAGTAACCAAAACCTAATGTGTATTTACACATCTTTGTTCCCAGTCAGTGTTTTTATTTTCCTCAAAACCTCTCCCGCTCTAAAAATGTGCAATGTTCTAGAACACGAAATCTTCGTCTGTGTCGACATGTTATTACACTTGCTTAATCACCAAACATGCCTGGCAATTGTAAAGGCAAGCTCCCTATAGTCAACAGAAGTGATGTAAATGCAGTTTTGAATTCTATAACCACTGTAAATGCCCATTTCTGCTCTGCACCCAAACCTTCTGTATACGGGAGGTCATGGTAATTCTACTTCTTGGTCACGGAAATGTCAGGGAATTTTAAATCTGACTTTGACTTACTCAATAGATGACTTTCTTTTTTTTCTTTTTACAGAAAAAAAATTAAAATTTACCCACTGATTATTGTGACAGAACTAAAAAAAACAAAACATTTGAGCTCATTTTCACATTCAATCACCCAGCAACTGCAATCTTTCACACATTTTCAAGCCATGACGGTCTGAGGAGTTCCTATTTTAGGGGAAGGGTGAGAAACTCTCTGGGCAGACAAAGCATGAGAAATGGGAGGTAACCTTTCCCCTTATGACTACATAAGGGGACACATTTCTGATCCAACTGTCTGAGCTGCTGTTCTCTGAACGGTGAAGTGGAATGACCAAAGCACTCTTTATACATGTCGCCATTTATAGCCACTGCAGGACCATAAACAGGCTAGGGGAACTCGTATTAATGTTAAATAATCTCACAAAGGGAAATTTTCATGATGGGGACCTTTAATATATGAGTATATGCCACTCTATTAAACATTCATAATCATTCTGTGCTTCTGCTCATTCCTGCAGATAAATTTGACCAGTTCTGGGCAATGAATCGTAAGCTGATGGAATACCCCACAGAAGAAGGCGGATTCCGTTACATCCCTTTCAGGGTGTACCAGGTACTGTGCTTATATTTTGAATTAGATTACATCATGTATATGGTCCTGTCCTTAAAACAGTGACCTCACAGGTAGTTGTTTGCATTCTCTTTTTGTTACACACCACTCCCTCAAAGAAGTCATTCAAATAATTAAAATGGTACTCAATTTTTTATTTATTTATTTATTTTATTTCTCTGAATTAATATTCTCCACAATTCAGTTTTCTGAATAGGGTACTTTTTAGATACATTTGTCAATTCAATCTATCTACATAATAAAAAATGTAGTGCAAACTTAATTTCATCATCTTTTCAACAAAGCTCCCTTTTCCCGATGATTTTATAAAGGAATTTCATACTTTATACTGAAGTCCCCTCATTCCCTATTATTTCATGTCTGCATTAGTAAGTGTAGTAGTCAAGAGTCTATGCTCTCAAAGGGCGTTTAAAAACAGCACTCCTGAAGTTCAAAGTTCAATTAATTAAGGGGACGGGGTCGGAACTGTAGCCTGCTGTCGGCAGACTTAGTTTTAGCCCCGGAGACGCTTGGCTTAGATTGCTGTGTTTAGTTTGGTGTAAATAACACATGCTACTGCACTGCAGACTGCATTTAATGATAACATGTAGGCCTGCTTCCGTCGACTTCTGTCTGTCGACCTCTGTCTGGGCCTCCCTTAATCTGAGAGAGAGAGACCTCATTGTCACTGCCTGTCATTTGTATGTTATGTGGCAGTGCTCAGGATAAAGAAAGTGCCGGCGTTCTGCCGCTCCATTCAGTAACCTCTGTGTGTTTTCATTGGTGGAGGGCTGTTGCCAGCCTGTGCTTTGTTCTGTAAGATCTTTGGGCGTCTAAGTACTTCCCAGCATTTCGCCATCGCTTTCTGGCAAGAACATGAAACTCACTTTCTCAAGTGCTGTGGGCAGAATGTGCAAAAGTTAATAAAAACATGGCAACTTTGCATCCAAGAGGCCATTTAACTTATGGAGAAGTTATATATATTTTTTTATTTTATTATCGTTGACTATAGTTTGCACATGCTTTCCCCTACATAGTCTATATTTCATTAAATAGTGCTTAACGAACATAGTTGGGGTGGTAGTAGCCTAGTGGGTAACACACTCACCTATGAACCAGAAGACCCAGGTTCAAATCCCACTTACTACCGCTGTGTCCCTGAGCAAGACATTTAACCCTAACTTGCTCCAGGGGGACTGTCCCTGTAACTACTGATTGTAAGTCGCTCTGGATAAGGGGGTCTGATAAATGCTGTAAATGTACATGCATTTCTTAGATTTCATTTGATTTTCGTTTCATTAGATTTTATTTGTTTTCATTTGTCTTCATTTCAAGACCACACTATGGATGCCCTTTGTTGCATTTCCAAAGGATTTATTGTCAATTTGGTCCATTTAATCAAGCACCAGTCATTGTTTCTACTGTTCCTGTGGAGAACGTCTTCTCTCTTGTTTCTTGAGGTCAGAGGGATAATAATGTTCCACCAGTCTCATGGCCATGTGGTGCGTTGCCAGCTTGGGTGTCGGGCAAGCTGAAAAGAAAGTGTCGCCATCCAAAGTATCGCGCTTCTCATCTGTATTAATGGGCCTTTTGTATTATGGCGGAATCAATAATTAATGGCGCCGCATTTAAAAATGCAGTGCCGAAGCTGTCACTTCTCACACTCTCTCTGCCCAGGCTCTCTGGCTGATCCCGCTCAGCTCTGTGCTTCCTTCCAGTGAGTCAGTTTTTCTGGAAACCCAATCGCGCACAAGGTGTTTCGGTGCCACCTTCTCTTCCCCGACCCGGGCAGGATTAGTTACAGCTTCGACACCTGACTCGTCGTGTCACTGGTTTCCTTTTCACAGCTTCATGATTAGTCCCTATTGTCTGTCAGGCTGTCGTTTGTCACTGCGGACGCCGGCCCTGCGTCTTCACCGAGTGTCACCGAGTGACAGCGTTTGCATGCAAAGCCAAACAATGAGAGCTGGCATGGCTCCAACATTACGTGACGCATTACCCATGCACTCAAATCAAGAGCAATCTTTTATGGGCCTGGTCTAGTTTTGATCACAGTGGCTTTGATGACCTTTTCCACATGAAATTCAATTTTGAAATGAATTTATTTAGAGAAGAAAAATGGGCGGTTGAAGGCAGTGATATTTACAGTAACTTTGAAGAAATAGTTTAACCATAAAACTGGCCTAGTATTGATTTTCTGATGAGGGGGTGTACTGTTGAAAGATGCTTTTGATATTTTTATTTATTTTCTTGATTTCAATGTGAACCACGAGGAACGACGATTTGTTTTATTTTCACCCGTTTCCTTTCCATTCGTTCATAGATTTCTAATTTGGAACTGGGTTTGTTTCTAAGCTTAATTTTTTTTAAGAATGAAACATTATATTATTTGATGCATTTGGTCAAGACATATCAGGTAAGAAAGGTGCTTGTTATTGTTATGTCGTAGTCGCCCCAGTTATGTAATTTTCCATAACGCCAGCAGTAACATTTGCGAAAGGTTTCATGATCAAGACATGGATTAAAGGGTTGAAACGCACTATTGTTTGAGTCTCTCTTTGCATACCAGGGAGTCAGTGTCAGGTGAAAACCCTGCTTATTCACTCTCCACTTATCGAGTGTGCAGCGTTGTTGTCTTCAGGTTTTTGTTCCAAGGGAGAACCCCGCTCAGCCTGATGGGATTGGCTTGTATATCACTTGGAGAGCCAGTATGATGACATACTTTTTTTTTGGAAAATGTAGACTTGACCTAAGTTCACAAGTAGGATCCAAACAACTTTGAATATGTCACAATGTCACTGGAGTTAAACTGATAAAACAAGAAATAAATGGCAAGGTCGTGTGTTGTGTGCTGTGCTTTTTGTAAGACTAAAGTGAAAATAATGACAAGACAAAATAATTTTTAAATATAGTGTATTTCAAATAGTACCTTTCAGATGCCTTGTCAAACTCTGGACAGGCTGCGGATTGATCTCGGGTTTTTTTTTTGTCTTGCCATTGAATAACAGTCGTCTCATTTTCCATGGTTTCCTTCAAAAAGAAACCCAACTATGAGACTTCTATTCCCTGTGACGCTTTTTCACGATTGACCGCCCTGTTCACTTTTCCTTTTCTGTAGACAACAAGTGACCGACCTTTCATACAGAGGCTGTTCAGGCCGATGTCACAAGAGGGCTGCCACCAGACGCTGGGGGATCTGCTGAAGGAGGTGTTCCCTGCAGCCATACCCCAGGACGGTATGCGGCTCGGTCACAACAACCCAATGCCCACACACACTGCACCCACTGCACACAGATGTGAAAGTTAAACATAATATGTACAGGGCCCTGGAGAACGTAAACAAGTTGTGTGTGTGTGTGTGTGTGTGTGTGTGTGCCCGCCTCAGGGAGAAAAGAGGAAATGTTTACAGGAAGCTGAAGAATAGATCTATCTTATGTGTGTGTGTTTAATTTTTTTAAGGAATGAAGGAATACATTTGATAAAAAGATAAGTGGGAATAAGAGGATAAGAGCCTCAAAGATTCAAAAGTGTGAGGGGAAATAGAAAAAAAAGAAAAACGAGTGTGAGGAGGAGAGCGAATGACACAGATATGCAGCCAAAACAGGGTCTGCCTCAGAGGAAGTAGATAAAGGAGACAATGGAAAGTCGGGACAGAGAACCCGTAGGTGGAATGCCTGCATGGTGGCCCCGCTTTTAAAGGGCTGCATGAAAGGAGGAAAAGTCACCGCCCTCCTCCCCGCTCCCGGTCTCAAGAGGGCGGCCGTGTGATAAAGGTGAAAGTGGTGCTTTGTCCTCAGCTGTCTGTTCCTTCACCCTGAAGATGAGCTCCGATAGAGGAGTGTGTTTGGATTACAGGAAACGGGTGTCCCCTCTCCGTCTATTCATAAAAACTCTCTTGATCACCATGTTGTGACTATTGAATAAGTTTTTTAAAAAATTGTTGTTGTTATTATTATTATTATTATTATTGAACATTTCAGTCTTTATAAATGACCCATAATGATTTAAAATGAGCCATTTGGGTTGCTCCAAACATAATGTTTTTTTGAGAATAATTCTGGATTGAAAGTTCACGTAGTTCAGCTTCAAACACATTTGAACTCATTGCACGTCCACCACAATGTTCAGGGTTAGAAAAACCAACTTTTTGTTGTAAACGACAGCAAGATGGTGTTTATTAAATTGGGGATTCCCACTTTATGGCGGAATGTGTAACTGTAACCAAGAATTCTGTCCCCCCCCCCGCCAGAGAATTAAGTTAATTAGCTGCGAGGCTTCAGGAGCCCACAGAATGTCCCGTGTTCTGCTCATTCCTGAAGACGTGCCAGGCAGAGTTCGGTTGGATGCGAGAAGACTTGTTCCACCTCCTTACACAACACCCTGTGAACCGTTGCCCTGCGCAGGCATTGCTGTGTCATCGTCATTATTCCCGCCCAGAAACCGGGACCAGGGAGTTCTCCGGCGGTGCTTTTCGGGCCGGTCAGATGTTTTTTTATTTATCACTGAAGATATTTTGAGCGGCGCAGAAAAATCCCCACCCTGAAACAAAAACCTGTTGCCCCCGCAACAAGTGGTGAAGCTGAAGGGAGCCCCTCCCACGCCACATTAGTCAGTATCAGATGTTAGCGCCACCATCAGAGGGCCGCAGTTCAAGGTCTCATGGAACTTATGGGTGACAGTCTGACTGCAGTTTGCTTCCCCTACAGTTCCGGTGATCTGGACTTTTTTCCAGCGTCCTTTTCTACTGCTGTGCCACGTATTCAAGAGCAGGAACGAAAAGGAACTGTGACCAAGTGACTCTAACATTACCAGTGTGTTGCCGACCATCTTTAATGGTGATTGTAACAGGCAGCAAGGTGAAGAATAGGCAGTCAAGAAGAACCTACAGAAGTATTCTCTTGGCGAGGTGAAAATATGCAGATTGATCCACTGTCTAAGACCATGTCTCTTTCAATAAAGACGGAATCTCTCCTGGGCGGCCTGTTATTTCGGTGTCTGAGGCCTGTTCTTGGCCTCCTCTGTTGCATAATTGCATTCAGGCTGTTGGAGGAACAGTGTGTTGCGGTCTGGATAAATATGGGTTGGCCATGCTCGAATGGGAGAACTTTGTTTTTGGCCTGTTAGTAATGCTGAACTCGACCACAGCACACTGTGCTGACAGCACACTGGGCCGCCGCTGCAATGTTGCGTTGCCTCCACTTAGGCCTGACATTGCAAAAGACAGGTTGTGCCTTTGCTTGTCAAAGTTGTAATCCTGCATTAGCATCTGCCTTATCCTGGGCTTGCTCTTCAGGTCGCCGTGAGTCACTGAGCGACACCCACAGGTCTGGGAGAGGCTAAAAGTCTGAACATTAAAATCTCTGCTCTCTTTTGTGTGTGTGTGTGCGCCACATTGCTGAGGGAAGATAGGTTCAGTGTACAAAGTTGCTACACGATGGAAGAAAATAATATATATTCATGTCATCAATTAACAATAAATGCGTCATTTTTACCCAAGATGCAGTGGTTCAGTGGTGGTTTCTAAAGTCATGGTAATCCCCCTTTATTGAGAAGAAATGCAGCATGTCAGGTTCTGAGGCAGAACAGTCTGGACGTATTTAAAATCAGTATTGTCTAGAATAAAATCAGATTGCTCATCCCTCAACCGAAGCACAGCCACACCTCGACTTGTCAGAGCAGAGCGCATCAAGGTGTGTTTGTCTGATGGACTTTCACTACATTGTTCTAGTCGACAAGACGGGTCGATTTATTTATTTATTTATTTTCCGTACCCGTTTAGAACATGCTAGTGGTTTTCAGGACACACCACAGAATCTACCCAGATCTTTGAAGCGGTTTCTCTCTTATCCTGGCGTGGGTTTTTCAGGACCGGGTCCCCCGGCATGAGTGTGGCAGGAGCACAGGAGCTGGAGCGAGAGGTCCCACACGCTGCGCTCTCTGAACCGACGCGGGGAAGGAAGTGGTTGGGGAGCACTGCGCACTAGTTACCTTGGCGCCCTGCCATTCAATGTCAGCCCTTACTCAGCATGGAGGAGCGTGTAGAGTTGTGATGGAGTGGACACGTGTGTGTCGACCCGTAACTGCCGGCCTGGTGATGGCGTCTGCTGCGGCTGTACGTGTTTTTTTGTTTTTTCTGCACTGGGGTGAATTCCCCTGCCGTCATAGTGAGAGTGACCATGGAGATGCACCCACCCTCCGCCTTGTCACGGTCCCACGGGGGTGGAGATGTGTCTCTTCAGTCTCACTCATACTATTAGTGTATATATGTGTGTGTGTGTGTGTGTGTGTGTGTGTGTGTGTGTTATTGCTCCTCGCTCACAATCTTTTTCACTTTGAGGTGGCAAACTGTTCTCTAACCGATTCCCTGATTGCGGAGATCTCTGCAGAGTTTGGGAATCACCGGCACACTCCAGCTCCAGCGCTCACAGCTCAGATGGCTTGATACGCCTTGACCTGTCACCTGCATTTTTTTTTTTTTTCAGAAAGCTGTCTGGTTTAACGGCCATCCTGTTATTACGTGTTATAACGTGTTTTTCAGCGCTGTGATGAAACGGTTGGTGAGGTTAGTCATAAAAACTCATTCTCGTTGGCCTCCGCCTACCTCTGGGCCACTAGTAGATTTGAGTGGGTGAAGGGGTCATGCACTCACCCCTGTACCCCTGATGAGAGCAGCCCTTCCTCCTCCATGGAGGCTAAACCCTGCCAACCCAGCAGCACAACACGGCCCCGAGCTACAGCCTTTCACAGTGTGGGTGTGTTGATTGGTCAGCGAGGCGGTTAGGCTCCATCAGAGAGACAATGGCATGATGCAAAATAAAAAAAAGTCTTATCACCCTCCACTGTAGCCTCTATCCTTCTGGTCCAACGAAACAAGCGCATATCTACAATCTATACCAAGCTGGAACCAAGGGCTGAAATAAATTTTGAATTTATTACCACATGCGGAGCTGAATGGTTGTTTTGTGGGTTTATAAGGTACTTTTAATTGATTTTAGATCAGTTTGAAGAGCAAGTTTAGCAAATTCTGGATTGAGAATTAAACATTTAATTGTTAAAACCAGTTAATATTGACACGTATGAAGCCTACTTTACGTAAAAGTTGTGAATGTTTGATGTACTAACGCTGCAATTCTGAAAAACATAAAACCATAGATGAAAGCTTGATAAGTCATTGAATTAAAAAATTTGAAATGAACAGAATCATCGCGGCATGCAATCTAACCCACTTCATCACATTGTGCAGGAACTGAAAAAATAGGTAACTATTTTAGTAGTTTATTATCTATATTTAGATATCCATACACCATAGATTGACTTTTCGAAAACAAATCTTTATTCTAATCATCAGAAAAATACATGTCCCCCTAGCCACGAGTCTGCTGTGGTCTCTGTCCATCAACCTCATTGGTCAGTTTTAGGACCAGCTGCAGTGCTTTGGTGAGTTCATTGGTGGTTGTTCTGAGAGCAACGCTGATTGGGCTCCACTTGAGGTGTGTGACTGAATCAGAGCTCTTCAAACACAGCTATCCCCAGCAGCAGAAGGGGGCTCGTTTGTCCTTGTCTCTGACCCTTTGGCCCCAAACCCCTTTGCTGTGTCAGCCATGCTGCTGACCACTGTGACTGATGGACCTGTCTGTTCAGGGCCACAAGGTTCTGGTCAGCCTGAGGTGAGAGGTCCCGCTGACACTTAAACCACCGCCAATTATACCAACCACAAGCATGCAGCACACTGTCTTAATTCGATTAGTCGACCTGTTCCTCTGATGACTCTCTCTGTCCTTTTCTTTTTCTTTTTTTTTTTCTCCTTTTTTGTCCTCCCCAGACGAGCCAAAGAGATATCAAGTGGTGATCCACGGAATCGAGCCTATGCTGGAGACGCCCATCCAATGGCTGAGCGAACACCTCAGCCACCCAGACAACTTCCTCCACATCAGCATCATCCCGTCACCCAGCGACTGACGGACATGTTGCCTTGTTGTGTAGAGACAGAGGTGTGTAGATCTCGTTCACTTCTCAAGGGAGAGACACCGGAGGACGCATCAATGGACGACTCGGCACGAGGCGACTGTTCCACTGCATGACAGGACTTTCTGTCTCTCCCGCTCTGTTTTTGTTCGACTGTTTTCGCATCTGTCGTTCCGTCTTGCTCCCTCCCCTGATGGAAAAGGGAGTGGCCTGGATTACACTGTCTGATTTTTCTGTCTGGCTCAACCGAAAGGCAGAAGACTGGAACATGTCTCCCAACTCAGCCGAGCAGGAGTCCCAGTAAATGTTGCCTTAAGTCCCACTCACCCAGCACACATACTGTACACACAGACACATACATAAATGTTCAGAAATATGTGACTTGTGTATGTACTTCATTTTTTAATATACAATTAAAAAAACAAAAACCTTCCCTACAGCAACCGGAAGTTATCTCACTTATCTTTCATGCTGGCCTCCTCTCTCACCCTCTAATTTGTGTGTGTAATTTAGCCCTCATCCTCTCAGATCTTCTCTGGGCTTCACTGCTAATTATCTGTTGGAATCCTGTTTGTCGTTAAATGAGACCGCTAAACGGCTGCGCTGTGCGCCAAGCCTGATGGGGGGCTAATTTGAGACGTCATTTACAGTCACACCGAGGGGGTAGGAGAGGTGTGAAATGGAAGAATGGAATTCCGTCTGGGTGTCTGTCTGTGGCGCCGCTTTCTTCTCTTCTAGTAAATGTATGTATGGATGGGGGCATTTTGAGGGACC
This sequence comes from Denticeps clupeoides, assembly GCF_900700375.1. Taxonomy (NCBI): domain Eukaryota; kingdom Metazoa; phylum Chordata; class Actinopteri; order Clupeiformes; family Denticipitidae; genus Denticeps; species Denticeps clupeoides. Next base: position 28,968,929 of record NC_041711.1, on the reverse strand, counting down.
AGGGTCTCATGATGTCGTCACAGATCTTTGGCTTGTGACAAATGATTACTTTTGTGCCTTAGACTGTGTTTGGGATCCATCAAACGCTTTCTGGGAAGTATGACAAATTCCCCTTGATCTTCTTACCCTGATCGCAGACCCCAATGTTGTCATTTATGTGACTAGTTTTGGTTCGAGCAGTTCCAGATTGAATTATTGTTCATGAAACTCTGAGTAATGGCCGGACCCCAGAAGAAGAGGGCAGAGCCGGTGTGGGGCCGGGCCGATCTGATAGAAGCTGAAGCCGGATGGACAGACAGGGTGATGTATATGACACCTGTGTGCTTTGCCAGGGGTTCCTGGGAGGTCAGCGGACTCACCACAAAAGCTCTGTCAGTGAACACAGAGGTCATTTCCTCTTCCTCCTCGGCATTTATTTTGATTTGTTTGCCTGGCTTTAGTGTTTGGATCGGACAATACGTCTCCATGTGAGGAGACGGGAACCTGGTGCTGGCTCATTAAGGTGGAAGCGACTGCGATGGGTCAGAGGTCAGAAATACGCCGAAGACTGGATCATTCTCAGAGCACTTAAACAAAAAGGCCCGGCTGGCCTGGCAGGTGGTCATCACTCACGACCGCCTTGCGTCCCAGCGGCTGCGGCCATAACCGATCTGGAGACGCAGACACGCTTGTTTGTTTTCCGGTTAAGACGCGGGGAAGGCGCTGCTGGAAACCGGGCCGGTGGGCAGCTGAAAGTGATTATTCGCTCATTGGAAACCATGAACGTCCACCCCCCCCCCCCCCCCCACCCCCAGTCACAGATGCGGCGGGCGGGCGGGTGACTGAGGCTTCTCGGCAGAGCCCCCTCTCCGGCGCCGCCCGTCTGTTTACAGACCGCCCTTCGGCTTGTGTGCTGATGCACAGGTTTGGGTCCTGACCTCATCTGGGACCAGCAGTGAATGAAGTCATGAATGAACAGCATCCGTCTGTGGCATGCCTACAAAATCTTTTCCCCTGATTCATTTTTGAAATTATTATTTTTTAATTCTTTTTTTTATCAGCTCTCGCTCTGGCTCATGTTTGTATTTAATTTTTGTGTGTATAGCAATAAAAATGCGATTTTATAAACCGTGTCGGGATTCTGTCAAGTGTTCCTTTCGAGCTGGATGTTTGTCCTCCGACATGCTGGAGTGGATGGACATCAAAGCTGAAACGAGCCCTCGCCGTGAGTTCATTAAATAAAGAGGCATCCTGGCCCTGGTCTCTCATTCCAGTAAACCCGTCACCAACAGGAGATCACAGGAGTCGGCCTCCTCCTCCTCCTCCTCGCTCCCTTCCTCCCTGCCCCCCATTTTTCTTTTTCTCATTCTCTCTACGCCTCGTACCCGCTTGCTATCTTCTCCCTGCTTTATTACTCAGTTTTACTATTAATAGTCGCCTCTCTCTCTTTTTGCTCCCGTCTCTGAGGGCAGTAGTAGTTTTTAGGAGAGTTATGTCCGTTTTAACAGGCGTAGGCCCTTTGAAGTTTATCTAATGATTAAAAGCCCCGGTCTCGGCTCTTTCCCTCTGTCTGCGCCTCTCTGCCCACCCCCCAACCCCCCCAACCCCCAGTCGCTCCCACTCTGGTCCTCTCTCCGGTGGCCGTTGATTGGGATGTTAAAACAAAGCAGAAAATCTCGGGCCCATAACTCAGGAGCGGCCTGTGAACTTATACGAGGTGCCGGGAGAGAACTTTCCCCTCGCTGTCCTTCCTCCACCTCCTCCTCCTCCACCTCTCTTTTCCCGAGAATCCCCTCCCCGCCCCGAAGCACACCTGGAACGGGTGCCGCCGCTGTCCGAGAACGGCACAAACTCTCCCTTCTTTTCCTGGCGGGTGCCCTCTCATTTTCAGCGGCCACCCCTCCTGCTCAGATAGCGCTAACCTGTCATTAGCCCGGGCCCCTAATTGGCAGGTGCCGAGGGGCTCTTGAGGCGCGGCGATCACGTGGAACCGGGAGAGAATCGGACGCACACGCACTGTTTCTGCACTCGTCCTCCGTTCACACTGTGCCTATTGATTTCCTTCAGTCACGCAGAACAGCTGGGGGACGCCGCGGCCCGTCCCCAACACAGCCTGTGATGAGTACTGTGTGTGTGTGTGTGTGTGTGTGTGTGTGTAAGCGGCTCCTGGTTGGCGCCATCGGGAGGGAAGACTGTAATTTGTTGCGTAGAATTGTTTAGGACCCCCACCTGCCCAGCGCCGCGCCGGAAACGCCTGCCGGCCCCGCTGGCCGTTGAGGAGTGGTGCGGTGGGTCTTCGTCTCTCTGTTAGCTTAGCTGCTCCGAAGGGGATCCGGCCGACCTTTAATTAGCCCGGCAAATGTAAGCCGAGCGCACAAAATGAGAGGGAGGCCCGTCAATCTGGAGACGCTCAGCTAAGACCATGCAGTCGGGACAGATAACATCTGCCCTTCATGCTGCAACTGCAACTTACCGAAACGCACTGCCCTTCTACACACGCTCCACGTTGCTCCTGTTCCTTGCATGGCTGCGTGGGAGAACGTGTGAGAACGTGTGAGAACGTGCGTGGTGTTAATAATAAGTAATGAACTGTAGCTCCGGGTTTGGACTGCATGTGTTGGTGAACATGTGCTGCGAGGTGCCTGAACTGAGTCAGAAAGAGGCTGAGGAATGAAAGGGGGTGGGAGCAGAAGCAGGAAGTGTGGGAGGGAAATAATCACTCGATCACAATTAGAAGATGAATAAAAGTGCTACGTTTTCAGAGGGTGTTGCTAAGCGCGCACTTCTCGTGCATTTTTCTTCCACCTGATTCTGCCACGGTGACCAGACCTTCACGCCCTTCCTCAGCATTCCCGTGACTGCACCGGCGGTAAACGCCGTGAAGGAAGTTCGTCTGAAAAATGCTAACTATTGCTGGCGGCCGGAAGGCCAACACTGGGTTGGGGTTTCTGCCTTTCTGTGACAAGATCTCAGACGGACTCTCTTCATTCTGTCTGGATCTCATCTGGTTCCCTTTAGGCCTCAGGCTTGCCACATTCCCAGTTCCAGGAAGACATAGAGTAACTTCTGATGGCTGGTGGGTCCCTGTGCTTTTGGTAAATAGTGCTGGCTGAAGGCGAAGGATGTCTGGATGCTGGCTGGTCTCCACAGGCTCATGGGAGATTTCCTGACCAGACTGTAGACACCTGAGGCCTGACCATGAAACCACAACAGACACTGATAGAAAGGAGACGAGGGTGTCCCGATGCTGTTCCCCAGGGGTCTCCCTTACAGAAGGTTTTGAAGACAACGTAAAGCATTAAAAAAAAAAAAGAACAAACCTTTTGGTCTGTGGCGCAGAATGATCATTTTCTCCCATTTTTGTGTATGTTTCAACCAGATCAGCAACACAGAAGTGATAAAATCGGTAGGGTGAGAGCACCAACGATTGGAATGGAGATATGGTGTCCAGAGCACGTCCGAAACAAGAACTCATCATTGAATCCCTGAACCCCCTCGACTAGTTCATGCTTCTTGCAGTTTCCTAATCCGTTATCATTCACATCTCAGGTCACAGCATACATACCAACCGCTTAACTGCATTTCCACAAATGCCCAGTCAGCTATATCAAGCACTGATGATTGAATATGAATGAAGCACAATGACGGTAAATATGTAGGAAATTCTGCTTCTTGTGTAAATCCCTGGTGGAAAAAAAAAGTACAGTATCGTTTTATCATGACGCAGCCAGTGGAATCGTAATGTTGTCTGCATGGTGGAAAAAGCAATTGTGCAAATCATGCTGTTGTAAGACAGTTGAGTCAAAGTTGTCAAAGCAGTGGCTCTCATTATGATCCTGATTTAGAAGTGAATATGTGAATCAAGTATAGTTATGACCAATTTTATACAGCAGCAGCTTTACCACGGTCCTGGATTGTAACGATTGGAAAAATAATGAAAACACATAAAAGGCAGTGAAGAAGCTGAAATTATTGTATTGACCACGTCAATGCGTCTCCCCTATAAATAATGAGAATTCTGTGAACATCCATTCTGTGACTTGAGCACTCACCGATTCACAGCTTCGGTTCTGTTTTGGTTTTTTTTTGTACAAGGGTTACAAGGACTTTCAGATCATGTAATTTCACACTGCACACTTTGACTTTTTCAAGCCATCTGGATACAGATTATTTGCAGATGCTAGTTTGCAACCTTGATTTAAAAAACACATTTGAAACTAAAATCTACTGATGTTTAATAATGAATAAGACATTTGTTCATGAAAATGCTCAAATTGAGCATATTGTTTGTATTTGTAATTCTTTTTTTATTTTTTTATTAAAGAAGCCATTTTTTGATTAAACAAGTTTGCCTCGTGAACGTATGCTGGAAAACTAAAGTGAAAATAGCGTGGCTGACTGATCCAGTGGCCTTTGTTTAGTTGGGAACTGAAGAAGTATTCCAGTTTGATGGCGCAGTCTGCTCCTTCCTTATAAACAAGCCCACCCACGAGAATCCTGCCCAGCGCCCGCGTCAGCCGTACCCGCAAGTTAGCAGTCAGCATAAAAAGAGATTTGGGGAAGAAAGCACAAACACCAGCAGTCTCATCTGAACAGTGAATGTTTATGTCATAATTTACATTTTGACAAGTTGCACTTAAATAACTATGTAAACATAGAGTTTTCTATAGTTTAGTTTAAAGCTGAAGATGAGGGAAAACTTTGGTCATACTTCAAGATAAAATAGAAGTTCTTGAGATGCTACTGTATTACAGTACATGCTGTTTGTACAAACAGCCTGTTGTAGAGACCACACTGAAATGGTAGAGTCTGTGTGGAGTGTGGACAGAAAAGAAACCAGTGCATTTAAAAAAAAAAAAAAAAAAAAAAAAAACTGAGGTGCTTCGGTCTGTCATCCATGAGCGCAAAAGGGGCAAATTAATAAAATAAAAATAAAAAAAAAACCACACACATCAAACAAGGAAGAAAAAAAAAAAAGATGACTAAAGCGCTAACACTTCATCATATACACAATTTATTTCTTTTGTAGTCCATCAAGTCCTTTTTGGTGTCAAACTGAAGAATGTGAACTTTGGTAACCAGCCCCCCTTTTTTGGTATTGATTGTAATGTTGGACTAGAATGAGAAGTGTTCATTCTCAGCTTTTGTGCTACATGTGAACGGACTTCTGCTCTTTGGGCGGCTTGGAGAGCTGCACTCCACTACGTTTTGGTTTCTTCAAGTAGCAAAACAATAAATACATCACATGTGCTTTCTGCTTCCTTCTGGACACACTCACGCTCGCTCACACACACACACACTTTCTCTCTGAGGTAACCGTTGTTAATATACAAAATGCCTTTCTGTCTCATTATATTAAGTAGCGCACAACATAAATATTAGATTCTCAAGTTTGCCAGAAAAACGCAAGAATTGAATCAGTCAAATCATATACATAAATTGAGAATCTAGGGGTTCAAATTTTTCCCAAATACCTTCATAAAAGAGCCATCCTTGAACCCATTTTCATAAGCTGCTATTTTGTTTAAAGAAAAAGAAAAAAACCTGAAGAATGGATGCTCTTCTTCTCAAACATAGTCAAAGGCCAAACAAACTGTTAAGACAAGAGAAACTTAGAAAAGGATAGGAAAGACTCAAAATTACAATGAGTTACCCATTGTAAACATTTTCAGATTTTGCTTCATGAGGATGACAGAATGCATAATAAATTAAGGAGGTTAGATAAAACATTGGACAAAAATAAGACAATAATATTAATACAATAAACAAAAAAAAAAACATAATAAGGAACAAAATGATAGATGATTGTCTATAGTAAGTGTAGGAGGCACTGCAGTGCATGCAGTCTTGGACATTTCATATCAGCCCTGAGTACAGAAGTCCCTGAAGACGAAACCATAATTTGGTTATCAGTGACCAGAAGGAAAATTTTGTACTTCTACCAATTTCCTTAGAAGTCTGGACGTCAGTCTGCTTTAGGAGGCCACTAGTGCTCCATCATCTCCACAGATTCCTGTTTAACCTTGACTGGGAGCAGAGGTAGTGGGCTGCTGTGCCGCATCTTGATGACGGAGGTCTCGTTGCTGGACTCGTACAGGTTGAAGCCCGTGGAGTGGGACCCCTGGGGTGGAAGCAGCTCGCTGCTGCTGCTGCCTTTGTGAAAAGAGGCCTTGAGGTCCATCTCCCTCCACAGCATGCTCAGGATCTGCTTCTCCACCACAGACTCCACGTCCACCCCTTCCATCTCCTCCAATCGGTCAGCGTTGTCGCTGATGTCGAAACGCTCTATCTCCTCGTGGACGCGGTTCAGCTCGTCCAGGGTGCAGCCGGGCGAGGGGGCCGGGGCGGTGGAGGCCAGACAGTAGCCCTTCATGTGGAGCCGCAGGCTGCAGAGGTGGATGTAGTTGCGGTGGCAGTGCGGGCACTTGTGTGGGCGGTCGCGCGTGTGCAGCCGCTTGTGCAGCTTCAGGTGGACGAACTGCGTGAACTTGGCGGGGCAGAGCTTGCACTGGTACGGTTTCTCGCCCGAGTGCAGCCGCAGGTGAGTCTTCAGGTTGCTGGTGCTGCTGAAACGCTTGTGGCACACCTGCGCACACGGACAAGGACAAGGACAGTCAGCCGTGAGCGTTCCTGCTAATTAAACCCAGTTATGATGACTGACGCGAGGATTAGGGGATCACATGCATACCTGACACTCGTGGGGCTTCTCGCCGGTGTGGACCAAGTAGTGCTTCTGCAGGTGGGCCAGCTGGGTGAACCCCTTACTGCAAGTCTGACATTTGAAGGGACGTTCTCCGCTGTGTACTCGCAGGTGGACCTAACAGAACAAGACATTCATGTAGTCAGGACTACAACGAGGATGAGGAGGGTCTAGCGCAACACAAGGGGCCTTCATCTCACCTTCAGGTTGGACAGCTGGCCGAAGGACTTGCTGCAGACGTTGCATTCGTATTTGATCTTGCCGTTGAGCTTTTTGAGGGGATACGGCAGCGACTGATACCCCGTGCTGCGCTTCACCTTGCTGAGGTTGATGGCCTTGTCCTCTGAATGCACCGGTCCCAGCAGGGCTGAGGTAGGCTTGGTGGGCAGGCCGTCTCCAGACGAGGCGGCGGCCGAGCCTGCAGTGGGGGACCCGCTGGATGGGGTGCATGGCGGCTTGTCCTTCAACGCGGTGGCGGGGGAGAAGGCGCTGAAGGGTGCCGGCACCAGGAAGTCCCGATGAGCCAGAGACTCAGCTGGTGGCAGGAAGCGGCTACTGGCCCCCTCGGGTGGCAGAATGCCTGGTGGTAATGGCAGGTGAGGTGGAAGCAGGTTGCTGTACAGGGGGTACACGCGGGGAAACATGCTGCCAATGGCCTGGGGTCCATAAGGAGGCAGGAGGTAGCGTGAATAGTGGGGGCTCGGGTAGAAGGCGCTGGAGAGGTGGCTGGGAGAAGAGTAGCCAGAGTAGGGGCCCAGGCCACGGCTCAAGAGGGCAGGAGGGTATGAAGGGAACCCATCACGGCTCTCCTGGACGCTGGGGGTGGGTGGGCTGCTGTGGGGGCTGCTCTCGGGGCTGCTACGGGCATCGGGGCTGGGCGTGGCTGACGACTGTCCCGGCGAGCGGGCGTGGTAACTGAATGCCGGGCTGCCGCTCAGCAGCTCCTCTGGGAAGCAGGGTTGGGGCCTGAGTGGGTAAATGGCACGGGGGTACAGTGGCCGCTCAGGGCTGTCCATACACCGCTGCCTTGTGGGTAGTGGCCTGCTGGGTTCCTGCTTTGTGTCTTTTAGGATCTCAGAAACGCTGTGCTCCCTCTTCACAGGCTTCTCCTCGCTCACCTTCACGTCAATCAGACTCTGCTCTGTGGACAAAACAAAAAAAATTTAGTGTCCTGGACGCCTAGGGCCTACTGTATTACACAGAGAATGGGAGTTTGTCGGAGAATTGCTGCGAACTAATTGCCAGGCCCCCAGAGAGGCATGCAGACAGTTGTGAAGTACTTCCATTGTCGCAGAGCAACACAGCCCTACTTTGTACAGGGAATCAGCACTAAAAGATGGAGTAGTCCTATTAGAGACAGTTTGACAAATTATCTCAGCCAAAGGACCTTAGGCAGGAAGTGAGGCATGACAGTTGCCCCTGGGCAGGGAGGTGGAGGGGGTTTAGATAAAATCTAATGTAGGCCTGGGATGTCGGGGTGGGAAGGGGGGGGCATGATTGAAAGTTTCCTACTAAAAGATAACCAAACAAAACTGAACCTTTTTAAACACACCTGAAATACAAAAAGAGGGCTCTAAGACCCTTCCCGAAAAATGCTTTTTGTGTGTGAACTGTGGGGTACCGATCATGACCAGACAGAATTATGGGTTCTTTCAGTCCAGTACAATTGAAACATCATATAAACCTGATCTTTGGGTTTCCTTATGTAAATCCTACAGCATGGATTTCTCGAGTCAGGCTTGAAAGCCAGTGGGCCTGCAGGAATTTACTTCCTGCTGAGTGGAGCTTGATGCAAACGCCATACCGAAGCCCAATCTAAATGCAAACCCTTATGGGACAGAAAGAGTGTGTAAACACCGAGAGAGGTTATCAGTAGCCACTCCCCCACTCCACTCCTCCTCCTGATTATTATCCCTCCCCCCTTCCCCTTCAGAGATAGTGCCTGTCCCGGCTCTCTCTGGAGAGCTCACAGAAAACAAACAGCCCGGCGATCACAGAGATATCAATCTGTCAGCACAGCTCGGCTGCCAGGAAGTTCAAGTAGTCAATGGAGGCGCTTCCATGTCCCCCCGGTCCCCCACCTCCTTTTTAAGTACCAGATAAATTAGGAAGTTGTGCCAAAGAGCTTTCCGCACCTTCGTCAACCTCTTCTCACAAAACACCAGGCAGGGTGTGTTAGAGTGTGTGTGGGAGTGAAAGATTTAAAAAAAAAAAAAAAAAGGTTCGGAGGACGCCTCTGAAGCGCAGATGTCCTGTTTTCAGCGCTTTTCGAAATAAAACAGCGGAGTAACGTGGGAGGCCCTAGCAGTCATCTCAGACCATTCCATTAGGCTGAGTCACCAGTGCAGTGGCCCCGCGGCTGCTCCTGCTATGACTGTGTCTGGACCAAAACAGTGGGCCATTCTCACTCCCCCAGGTAGCAGGTAGAGTGCCGCGCCGCGCCGTGCCGCGCTGCTGATGTCATATGCAGGTCACTGGCTTTTAATTATAGGCCTTTTGGAGGGGCATGGTGTGGGGGAGGGGGGCAGGGCAGTGGCTTCCACACAAACCGCGGCCCTCAGGGGATGCGCATTGGCCCAGGGGAGTGGAGTCAGTAAGACTGGCCTGTTCCCACCACACCTTGATGTCATTTTACTCACTCTCTCTCTCTCTCTCTCTCTCTCTCTCTAAGCTGAGTGCTACGACTTTTATTGCAGGTCGGGCAAAAGCACATTAAGCGTGCTGGACAAGCTTTCATGTTTAAAGGAGTGTCTAAGTGAGCTTGAGAGAAAAAGAAGAAAACTAAGTCACTGCAGGACTTTCTGATCTTTAAGGAGATGAAAGGGGTTAGACAACATTTCTGTCTGATAACAGGCTAGAAAGCTCGTCTGTCCTCAGCTCGACGCGGAGTTGCACGGCAGAGTGGTAAAAGCATCTGCCACTCAGCAGCACACAGGGTCTTAACATGAAGAACAGAAGAGAGAGAGAGAGAGAGAGAGAAAGGGGGGCTGAGCGTGGTCTGGGGGGGGGACTTACTGAGCTTCTGCATCATCAGTTCCCCTGACGGGGGATAGTGGAGGCGTCGAGCGAACTCGGGGCAGTACCACACCAGCAGCTCTTGGTCGGCCGGGATGGGCTTCACAGTGTAGAAGTAGACGTTCATGCCGTTCTGACAGGCCGCCAGGTTCTGCTCCTGCTGCGAGCGGGCCGGGTTCACGTAGCGCATCCAGTTGCTCTTCTCCTCATCTAGCCCATCCACAAAGTGATGGAACTCACCATCAGCAAAGATCTGTGGGGAGGAAACCAATTTGGTTACAAATCTTGAAAATGAAGGCGGCACGAACTGAAAGCCATGTGCACATTTTGGGGAATGGACCTCATCGCATGTAGCGACTCGCCGGCTCAGCTTACGTCGACAGACTGACAAGTGAGAGGCGCGGTCGACGCGTGGCTCTTTTATGCAGCCAATATAGGCGCCGCGTTGAGTCATCAAGAATGTCCCCGACATCGCTGACACAAAGTGAATCTACGCTACCTCACATCCACACTCGCTCGCTCGCTCTGGCCGAGGTGTGGAACAGGTTGTGCAGTGGTGTCCCGGGGTTGAGGGTGAGGTTTACGTGGTCGCGTCACACGCTGTGTGAGCGTGTTTACATTGTTCTAGCGCTTTCCTGGAAGAGCTGCGCGATATTGGCGCAGCCTGTTCACTCTGGAGTGACATGAAGTGGCACCCTCTGATCTCCCACTACAGTTTTTACTGTGCCTCACGTCACCCTCCCTGCTTCTACGAATCAAGGAACACTCATCATACGTAGGAAAAACATTGACTGATCCGTGGTGCTTTATATGGGTCAGCGTCTTAAAACAACTACATCTTACTACAGCGATGGCCACTGCACTGCCCTCCCTCCATCACTGTTGATGTAGCTGCTGATTATTTCTATCAATATTAGTTATCCCAGAATAATTAAAATTGATGTGCGGTCCAGTATTTTGTCATTTTCATCAATGCTACTGCAGCACGTAAATATGCAAAGCTTCAGGGGGTAGTTCAAGTGCGAGGAGCCTCAGCCTCCCTCACCAGCGCTGTGGCTTTGGACGTTTACTCAGCAATTTCATCAGCGCTCAGTCAAAAGCTGAGCGCCTGCAAGTTCTGTAGAACCTCGGCCCCATGATGTCACACAGGAACTAAGTCAGTGGAACAGGAAATAACCCATCATGTTTTCTTGTCTTTTTTTTTTTTTTTTTTTTTTTACTGAAAGCGAAGCCTCTAAGGCAAAACAACTCACCCTCCAGAAGTACTTCCGGTTGGCATCTTTGGGAACGTTGTCAGCAGTGTACCTCTCCCCCACTAGAGGGCCAAATCGAGTTCCTTTAGGGATGTATTCTTGGCTCACCACGCCAACCACCTTGAGAGAGAGAGAGAAAAGAGAAGAGACGGAGGGGGCGTCAATGAATGAGTCAGGAAGGGCAAGTGACAAACTAAGCCATGTGTGGAAGTCAAGGCCCCCTTTTCTCAGGCTCACTGTTTCACTCCTGCGGTTTCAGATGATTTACTTTATCACTTCCTGCCACCAGAAGGCCACCAGCTTCGCATGAAGCCCCAGGAAACAGACATTATTACAAATCAACCTCATTTAAATTAACTTTAGACCAATGGGCCAGGGGGTGCATGCGTAGGCGTGGCCATGCATGAGCATTTCTACAGACCAGGAGAGATGGCACTGATGGCCAGGTAACCAGAAGGAGACAACCAGGGACAAGCAAAGGAAGAGAGGGGGTCAACAGTGACAAAGCTTCAGACATGCAGGATATGAGACAACTCGTCCTTCCTCTGTATGCACAATACCAGTCTTTCACGCCCCCCACCACCTAAATATACTCCTCACCACAAAGACGTCCGTCACATCAAAAACAGGAGAAGACCTCAGAGGTGAAATCCACACCTACGATTAGTCCTTTTGTTTCTTTGAGGTAAACAACTTCAAGAAAGCCCACTAGGACACAGAACTGTCTGGCTGTCTGGTGTACGGTCTGTTGCCGCAGCCAGACTTTATACTAATCTCCCATCCCTCTGATGAACTGCCCCGCCTGGATCCAGCCGTCAGAGTTCCCCTCGAGTACACCCCACACAATCACCCACTTAAGAGGGATAAGGAAATCCCCTGCATTTCCACTCTTGAGAGCAAAATCTATAGAAAACACAAGTTTCATTTGAAGCTCGGGGTTACTCGGTTATTAAATCAGCCTCGTGCCCCCCCTCACCGAAAAAACCCATCAACGTCCTCTCATCTCTGCCTTCAAATACGCACAGGAGTGCAGTGGGTTCCGCAGTTAACCCTACCGTGATGCCAAACCCCCCGTGTCACGAAACAGGACGAAGTGCAATGATGAGAAAATCCATCTCCTCATATGAATGTGATCAAGGCACGAAAACACTGGCACTTGGGACAGGGGCGGCCAAAGGTCCCCCCCCCCCCCGGAGAAGGAAATGTTCCAGAAAGCAGGGAGGGTTGTGATGATTCAGATGTGTTCTGTTCTGGACGCGGTGTAGGCTGGGAACAGGAACGAACGTTCCCAATCAGCACTTGTGGCCACTGGTGCTTCTGCCTAGCACTTCTAACAGGGAACCAAGGCCCCGCTGAATTGGGTAATAAGCGCTGCATTAAGGGAAGTGTTCTTGTTGCAGACAAATTCAAGAAACACAGACACTTCGCACAGAAACACCCGTCTGGTTTAATTGTGATGGGCTTTTACAGTCCCCACAGGCGGCAGATAAAGAAGATTAATTATGGCCGTGTGATGAGCCGGGGCAAGAAGCAGCACAAGCAGCCGTCATGACTCCACCAAACATGATGGGACAGGGGTGGGGGTGGGGCACACAAACGGAAGCTCCTCAGGTTGCAACTCCACACATTTCAACAGGGCTACACAGCCTAAAGGTAAACTTATCTATTTGACTCATGACTATTTACATGATAAAAATCACATAAAAGCGATGGTCTTGGTTGCCTGGAGGAGCTATTCGCAAGAGAAGCCGAGCATCCAGACGGATGCAGCCTCACAGCTGGAAACGGATGAAAATCAGTCACACACTCCTCCGAACAGGCCTGCAGGCAACACTGTATGGCGCCCTGTAAACGTGACCTGCTTCTGAGTCACGTCATGGTTTGTGGCATCAGGGTTCAAGAGCTTACCTCTTTAGAATTGGCCTGGTGTTTGAAGCAGAGGTTTCTAGGAAGTGACGCCTCAGCGCGGGTCACTTCGGTGTTTTCCAGGCCCCCTTCCCAAGTGTGATCGTTCACAATGTACGTGCATTTCTCCTCGAATTCGGCCTCTGTCCATTTCATCATGTCTGCCTCTTGGACGTCCATCTTGATATTGACGTGGTCAGCAGTGTGCGGTGCTCCCTCGGTGGTCAACATGTCTTTGCTATCCTGAGAGGCAGCCTGAGTGAAAGAAAGACCAAAAATGAAGTCAGTGGGATTAAATGTGTCTGTGGTCACCTTTTTTTTTTTTTTTTTTTTTTTTTAAATATAAATATACAAAAGGAGAAGGTTAAGCACCGCACAAAGATCCCGTCACCCTATCCCTTTATCTCCTATCTTTCCCTCTTTCCTCTCCTCTGTCTCCTCATGCTTTCCCTCTCAGCCCAACACTCCCCTGGGTGGAAAAAAAAGGCACAAACAAGGGAAGATGGAGGAAGGAAGTTCTGTCTGCATCTGAATGGAGCTAAATTTGGAAACAAAACGGTAAAGCAGTGGATCCGGCAAAATGTCCCAAAACACGCGTATGTGTGTGTGCGTGTGTAGGAACCAGGCTGGCAAATGTACAAATTTTCCATTGAGGGACTACAGAGACACAAACAAACTTCAAACACTTCCCAAGCACTGCTTACGCACACATCCGCATGGGACTCGTGCCCCCCAGTCATCCTGCGTTTACTGGACCTGGACGGTCAAAAAAATGTATAGAAGAAAATCTTCACTCCACAACAGTCTACACCTTACAGCGTTGAGAAATTAAATGCAGATTGTCATAGATTTCAGTATTTCAATTCAAATGCTGAAATTCATTAATTTAATTGACTGAAATTGTTTTGTGGAAATGCCAACATGGTAGTATCTAAAAACACATCAAATGTTTTCCAGCAGGTAAGTTCAAAGACTAAAACTGATGCTCCGATATTTATATACAATTAGAATGACTAAAATAAAATTAAGAATGGTTTAGAATGAAATTGAAAGTGCTTAAACTGAAAGTATTTTTTTCTTCTATGTTTGTACATTTAAACGTTTGAAAATGTCCATGGTTAATTTAATAAATATATACTTTCTAAAGAGTCATTCCCAGTTTTGCTCATTAATTGAATTACATTTGAATGGTTTCAATACATACAAATGTACATATTAAAAATAATGTTTTTTTTTTTTTGTGACAAAGTAAATTAGTAAAAAAAAAGCGTAAAATATTAATGCAATCGACCGCAAAACAAACTAATGCGATTTCAGAACAAACAAAAAAGAAACAAGTCACTCACCAAAAAGCTTTGGTCCCAGCCACACATAGGGCTGTCTGATATCTCCCCTGAGTGTGTGTGGTGTGTGTGTGTGTGTGGGAGGGGGACAGGTGCAGATCCCTCTCCCTCACCAATCCCAGCGTTAGTCCAGACTGAGCCTGTGTGTGTGTGTGTGTGTGTGTGTACTGATCTCTGAGTGCCGCAAGTCTGACTGGCTCTCTGTCTTCTACAGCTCTCACTTGTTGAAGGAAGCCTGGCTCCTCCCACGTCACCTCCCACTGTCACTCCTCCCACAAAATCTACCTAGTCACTATATATCTCTGTCACTTGGGATTACTCTCTCAAACTCACTCATCGAGTGTGCTTACATGTGTAAAATTTTAATTTACACTTTTACACACACAATTTCTTCTAGTTTCCCTGCATTCTCTCAGTTATACTTTCTCACACACACACACACACACACACACACACACACACACACACACACACACACACACACACACACAGCACTGCAGATTTCCACTCAAGTGCTTCAACATTAAACAACCACCAAGTTTATACTGTACAGGGCAGAGGGCAGCTTTTTGAATGGAAGTCCCGTGGGACTGGACCAAGTCTCATACGGAGGAGAGATTGGACGGGGCGGGGGGTGTCGTGTTGATACCCCTTCCTCTCTCACTTCTTCCTGTGGAAGGAGGACATCCTGTGACGGCGGTGACTCAATTACTTGATGCTGTTTACTAAGCGCCGAGCCGCAGACGGACATTCCTCTGCTTTTTTTTTTTTTTTTTTTTCTGCTAACCCACCTGGGTTCCTCTACTGGATTAAACTCTAGGGGGCGCCACCATTCGCCCTCCTCACAGCACGTCACTTCACTCATTCATTTGGAACAATTGGACCGACCTGTAAAAACTGAGAGGGGCCTGCAGTCACACCAAAAAACGTGGACGTGGTCAGGAACCTCTCACTGCATCTCTGGCTGAGATTCTCCCGAATCCCAACGTAAAAAGGTCCCACAGTGAATTCTGCTCGTCTCATTCACCACTTTCCCTATTGGACGCAGCGCGCGGTCCAGAGTGGTGAACGAGGACGAAGAATAATTATCAGGAAGGCAAACTTGAAGTTTAAAACCTAGACCCCCCCCCTCCTTATACCACACAACGCGGTGACAAAGAGGGGACCACATCAGTCGCTGCCTACTACTTCCTGGCAACGGACAACCCATAAGTCTATTTCAGCCCCCCAGGACTGCGTCTTCCCACGTCCCGACCTGGTTGCCAGCCCACCCTGATCTGGCTCACAGCTGGGACTCAGTAGACACTACAGCAGAATAACAAGCTAAACGAACGGGGTGGAGGAGAAAAGAAGGGAGGGAAAGAAAAAAAAAAAAAAAAAAAAAAAAACATATTTTAGCTCCAGAAATGGTTGTGCGTTTGAAAGCCGCATGTTTTTCATCTCCAGCTCTCAGTAGCTGGGAACAATCTGGAAGAAGCATCTTTTGCCCTCACCACTACCGCCGCCGCCAGTGAGGCTTAAAAAGCCCCCCAAACAAGGCTGGACCCTCCAGGGCACTCTCGGTCCCTCACCCACGCCATAAAGGAAGGAGTGGGTTCAGGGGTTGGGGAAAAGGGAGTGGCCTCGGTTCTGAAGTCAAATTCAAATGGCTTTTTTTTTTTTTTTTTATGTTGTTGTTTATGCAGAGGGTTTAATGTGGCCTACATGCCTTTGGGGAGGGGGGGGGGGGGGGTGGGCGCAACAAAAGGCGCTGAAGAAGCTTTGTTAGCGTTTTCAGAGGGCTGCTATCACCCCGCAAAGGTTTTCAGCAACTAAGCTGACCGTTAACAACAGACTCCATTTCCAATAAATCAAATCTGAGGCGCAGCCTGCGGGCGCTGGAGACAGGGCACGGTGCGCTCTGCTTTTCATTTTTCGGTCTGTTGAGGTGTCTGCCAGGAACGCTCCATTCAAATGCTCCACTTGCTTTATTTGCATTTATATATTTGAGGCAGCCTTAAGGCCCCCGCTGTCAATCACATGGTTCACCGTGACAAGGTTTTATCAGCAGATCATCGAGACATGATGGACGCAGCAAATCAGGCAGATCAGAAAAAAAAAATAAAAAAAATTAAAATTCTATGCAGCTGCTCCAGAATTTCCTTCAGACGTGTGCGATGTGTGCATCTGTGAGTGTGTGTATGAGGGGTTGGTAGGGGGATTTGTCCATTGTTCTAGAAGGAGCTAATCCCGCAATACCAGGACCATTAGCAGACTTATATATATATATATATTTTTTTAACTCCACTATGATCCTGTGTATGTATGTTTTAGAAAGAGACAGAGAGAAACACAAACCAGTTCACAACACACACACACAAAACCGTGATATATACACACACAGTGTTTCAGGGGGCGACAACTACCGCACTCCTAATCCTGCCAATCCACCCTTTTCCACCATCCAATCCCAGCCATCTGGAGGAACCGCCAGCCACACTGGACCCGGGACACGCGCTGGCTGCAGGGAGATCAATACCGTCCCCAGACAGACGTCCTTAAACCCAAGGAAGAGCTAATTATGCTCGACTTGGCACACGAGATTAAATTGTACTTTTCATTAAGAGGCACACCGGGTTCGTGCTGTGGTCAAACTGTCCAAGACAGAATACGGAGAGACGCCTCCATGCCCGGATCCACTGAAAACGAGCGGGCCAACGGTCACCATAATAACAAAATTAATCAACCAGAATTAAAAGTACTGGGAACACGGAGTGACTTTCTTGGTGACCCCGAAACAGGCCCACGTAAAATAACTACATTTATTTTAAAAAGCTGGACATTTGCTTTCCAGGCAAACGTAACAAGTGGAGTTCCAGTAAACAGTCGCCAAGTCCGTCACATGCGTGCGTGCGTGCGTGCGTGCGTGCGACACTGCGAGTTATGTCATAGGATAGACGGTCATGAGATAGCAAAACCCAATCTTCGTCCTCCATTTGGGGTGTCAAATAACAGAAAAGGCGGCTGTGACATGACAGACGACCCCGCTACGCTGTAAATTTATATCGGCTCCAACTCAGGACATTTAACGTTACTATTTTCGCTTAGATTTTTTTTTTTTTCATACCCTAAACTGGCCGCAGGTGCGGAGGAAGGAACGACCACGAGGTCGACGCAGAAACGATCATGTTCGAGAGCTGTCGCGCGCGCGCGCGCACGCACGCACGCACGCACGCTCGCTCGCGCGCGCGGCGGGAGCCCGTCTGATGAAACGCGCCCCTACACCGCGCTGTTACGGTGAAGAGTACCTGAGAACACCTGAACACGCCACTAACTTCTTTTTTTTTTTAAACTTCAAGGAAAAGTGTGGGGAAAAAAAAGGGGGGGGGGAGCAACGCGGTTCTCCACGGTGACAAGTTCAGGGGAGAGAAGGAGCGAGACGAGCAGAAACGAATTAACGCAACTTCGTTCAGAGACACACAAACGGAGCAGAACTTTCTTACTTTCTTTCTTTCTTTCTTTCTTTCTTTCTTTTACCTGCTCCTGCTCCCACGAACTCCCGCGGCTTCTCGGCTCGTCCGCCTCCGTTTCCCGGGCTTGTCTGGCGAGGTGGAGGTGTCGCTCACCGATGCCCCTCGCCCAGCTCCACCCAAAAATCCTAATTAGGCTTAACAACGAGCAATTAACTGAGCAAACGGCCTTTCGGACTAATTGTTTGCTGGAAATCTCTCACCTGCCCACAAGATAAACGAACGCGGGTCCGATAAAATAACGCGAGACGTCCAGCTGCGTCCCGCTAATGGATTCATCAGACGTCCGGTTACGTTTTTTTTTTTTCTTTTAATAATGCACTTACATAAAGTCAAATAAAATCCAACCGGCCGACCAGAGCAGGTTGACATTCTCTAATAAATATGAACCGTGTCGATTATTTTCTTCAGGGAATTTTAGGGACGTGCCTGTTTTATTTAATGTACAAAAAAAAGCGAATCAGTCAGAAAACATTTCACTAATACTATTTTAACGTTTAGTGCTATTTTGTTTTTCACCTTTAACAATGCAAGATATTTGTCTACGGTGTATTTGCAAGCAAAAAAAAAAAAAGCAAATGAAAACGTCTCATATTTCGTATCCTTTCAGGAGATTCGTTTTTAATTTGACATTGTTTTCTTTGACAAGATATTAATAATGATAAAGATATTTGTCGTGCTTTTAATATATGATTTGAACAAGTGTGAACGTGCGAATGGCCGCTCTGTTTGTCTGTGTGTATGGATGTTGGATTTGAACGTCGAATGTAGTGTGTAGCCTTTAAAAAGGAAATTATTACGAATTTCGTTTCGTCTTCTTGGCAGTATGAAGGGTTGAGAATGGCTTTTACAGCCACCCACACACGCCCCCTGAAATCCACCATTATGTTTGGTCTGATAATGGACTCCATGTTGAGACAATCTGTGTCGGTAGCACACTTCCGTCCTCTCCTCAGTCTCAGATCTTTACACGAAGCAGACATTCAGTTCCGGCCACCCCCGTACCCCTGGCCACAAAGACATATACACACACACGTACACACTCCCCCCATGAAAGCATACAGCGTGTGTGCAGCGAGTGTCACACTCACTTGGGAGTCTTTTTTTTTTTTTTTCTAGCAGGTATCCCTGTGACTGGTTTTCTTGGGACTTTTACGACCCCCCCGTGTTCAAAAGGCGCTTGGTCATTGACTTGAATTCTAAAAAGTAAAGATGCATGTTCCTCCACCGCCCCCGGCACAACCCTGAACTCAGTCAACCCCACACAGTACACAGTACACAGTACACAGCCTCCGCTCAACTGCTTTATCTGCTCAGTATCCGTCACCCTCATTAACACGCACAAGCCCCTGCCCCGCACTCGTATCGTTTCTGCTTTCCTGCCGTCCCTTCTGTCCTCCCCCCGGCCGGGACGGGTCCTCCCCGCTTTCCGGCTCACAGTGCAAAAGCCAACACGCTTGCCAACACGCCCGTGCGCCCTCGCACGAGGAGAGGGAAGCCCTCGGACCCATGAATAAGCGGGGCTGAGCGAAGCTGAGTGTGTGCTCTCTCATCCAGAAGAAATATTTGGCTTGGCACCGGGCCAGACGGCTCCACACCGCTGCCAAGCGAGAGACCTCACCATTCAGCCCGCCACGCGCCACAGGGGCCAACTGTGCTATTATGTGTGTGTGTGTGTGTGTGTGTGTGTGTGTGTGTGTGTGTGTGCGCTACAAAGAGGGAGAAACAGAATATTTCAAGGCTGCTGTCACCTCGAAAACCTTCTCACAGCATGTTCTCCCCACCTGCTTGGGTTAATCGAAAACCGTGACCTTGCTTGGAGAGGTGGAACGCGTCCATGTCGGGGACTCGGGCGAGAGTGGAGACGAGAGGCTGAAGCCGCAATAAATTCATTTCACTTTTATCACTTGTACCTGACCCGTGTGACTGTTTTAAAGAACTCAAACTGAACATCAACCGTCCTCCTTTACACATCACGCCTGAAGACCCCCGTTCTGGCAGTTTAATTCCCAGATCCGTAAGACAGATGTACTCCATGTCCCCCTGTGTAATCTGACCCAATTAAATGCATAAGTGTGTGTATGTTTAATTCAGCCACCAGCTGGAGCGTCATATTAAAAACGCTGAGGCTGACTTCTAATAATTGATTTTTTTTTTCTCTAAATCACAGATAAAGAGGATGAAATCTCAATGCAAATCGAACACGCCAGCGCTCGTTTCATTCTGGCGGGGTCCCCCTTAAGCCCCTGTGCCCCGGCTGCGCACGGGGACGTAGCTTCTTGACTACGTTGGGTGATAAATTAGACGCTCGACGGACATGACAGGTAAAGGGGGTCTGGCCACGAGCGTCACCCGAGTCCTGCTTAATCAGCCGAGCCCCGGGACAAAGGGCTCATTTAACCCGCCGTTGGCCTCTAATGAGGGTCCATTCAATCAGCATGCTCAATCTGGCCTGGGTACACACACACACACACACACACACACACAAGCATAAAGTCATGTAATCATAAAACACACAAGAGAAGAGTGAAGGCGGTGGTGGCAGATGAGGGGGAGCCCCCATAAACGCTTTCTGCCCCCCCGCTTGGTTCATTCACCCACCTATTGATTTTGTATTTATTAATTAAAATGTAATTCATTCACTAGGCGAGGAATTAAACTGCCTCCGTAGGACGTGTAGCAGGACGTCCCACGCCTCCCTCGTGTTGAACTTCGCCACCGTGTGTGTCCCGAGCGAGATGGCCCAGCATCCCCAGCATCCCCACGACCCTGTTCCTCTCCCGGGCCTGTCCCTTTGTCCCGCAGTTCGTATGTTAGCGAGTGGCGGGTACAGTGCACAGTGGCGCATTGTCTCTGAAACGGCCGAGCGCATGACCCACTGGGGCCCAGCTGACCCACTTTCAACTGGCACTTGACACTTGTTCCTTATTTTCTGCCCCACTTGGCAATAAACAAATGTGCCCCCCCCCTCACCCTTTACATATGTGTGAGCATGTGCCCGGTGACAGTGCCTGTGCGCAGAAGAACAACACGAGCTGACCCCTTCCCCCGTCCTGTGGGAGTAAAGGTGTGTCCCTCATTGATTTTCTCCCGTCACCTAGACGGTGATGTGCAGACGCCGATGAGTTTATCACCTCCGGCCTCCGATGGAAACAGTATTTGAAAAAAAAAGGAAAAAGGCAAGAAAGGTCTGTGCTGTGCTGTGAGGCAGCGATGATGACACACGGCCCCTGTCTGAGACGCGGTTTTCTTTTTTCGTCGCGAGGGGGGCAGTCAGCCGTCTGGAGCGCAGCTTTCCAGAGTCGCGCTGCACAGCTGCGCAGAACAGCTCATTCCTCACCGGCCTTGAAGCCGCTGCGAAACCACTTCCTCCACAGGCCCCGGCACATTTTATTCATTAATCTGGGCCGAATTCCAGCGGCAAAAAAAAAAGAAAAAGAAACACTTTCGCTGGCTCGGAGTCTGCTGTTTCGGATAGTAAATAAGCCCACGTGCATCCGAACATATTGGGCACGTCGCATTTCTTTTTGATATTTGTGTGGGGTTAAGCACATAACTGCCCTGTACACACACTCTCTGCTCCCTACACAGTGTAATTGGTGTACTGTGTGTTTGTGTTGGGCGCGAGGACGCCTCTCTACTTCATTTTATAAATATTTAAAGGAAATGGAGAGGAACTGTGCTGTCACCATGGAGACTGATAGGACGTATCCATCAAAGACTGACCCTGTCTGGACTGACGGCCGGATCAATTAGGCCAACTCCGTACAGGGGTGTTGATTTACCCCAGTCATCCTCCATACTACCTCTGCGTGACCCCTTAACACACCTATGAACCAGCCATCCAGCAGTCAGCAGCAGGAAGCGATCTCACACACACACACACACACACACACACAAAGACAAACTGGTGGAAGTGCAACGTCAGAGACTCTCTTTCTTTCTAGGGTTCATATATCTTCAGGAGACTCCGTCTAGGGCGCAGCTTGTTTCTCTGCTTCATCATCCTGACCTTTCTGCCGGGTGGAGGGTCCAGTCATGACCCCCCTGTCCCCTCTTCAACCCCCAAATCTGACCCTCTTGCCCCCTCCCCCAACACACGCTGACCCAAGTTTGAGTTCCTGGAGAAGAGGAGTGCAGAGACACAAATAAGCGCTTGTATAAGCCGAAACGTTTATTACTGTGGAAATTCGGGAAAACAGACGTGTAAGGAGGTTGATGGAGGCGCTCTGTCCTCTCTCTTCGCCCCGTTCTCGCTGTGCTCCAGTGAAAGGAGAAACCTGCTTTATTATGTCAGTGTGCTCCTGGCCTGTGTTCTGCGCAAGGTTAACACCGTGCTAATTATAGCCGGCGGGAGGCCGTCAAAGTGTCGCGCTGTAATCACACACAGCGTTTCATCCGCCCGAAAGAAATGTTTACGGCCGGAGCCTCGCGCATCGCGCCGCGGCGCGGGACGGGGAGGGGAATTCTTCAACGCTCTCCCTCATTCTGGAACCTCTGGCACGCACGCGACAAGACATTCACCCGAGGCACACACAGCGCCACGCCCCACATGTGCACGGATCTTCGTATCGATGACAGTGTACACTAGTCGAAGTATACACCAGACATTGCATCGAAGGTCAGTTTCTTGGCGGTTCATGCCTTGGCACGGATGCTGTGAGCATTTTGCGAGGTGGTGTGTAAATCTGTGTCAGTGGCCTCTGTACGAATGCAACAAAAGGCTTTATTGTCATTGTAGTTGCACAATGAAAGTTGTTTGGTGGCTCTCGGCGAGACGAGCAGCAGTAAAAGTATGAACCAGAACGAGCGGTGAATTCTCCGCGACTTGTTAGTGTTCGAATGCTGAACCGGTTGACCCGACACTTTCGCTGAAGTTTGTTCTGATCTCTGCCAGGTCTGCTCACGCTTACAAATGGCTGAAACTTGACACAACAATTTTCTGAATGGCAGACACCAGAGGCAACTTTTCTGTGTGTGTGTGTGTGTGCGTGTGTGTGTGTGTGCGTGGATTTAAGAGAGAGACTGTGATCCTCTCTAATTTGTAGCGGGCTCACACAAGGCCTGTAATTAGGCCTCTGTTCTGACACAGACGCGGTGCCCCCACGGGACTGGGAGGGGCGGATGTAGCTGTCACTGTCCCTCCGAGACTCAATTACACGCAGTTACACTAAAGCATGCTCACAAACACACTGAATGCACACACACACACACACACACACACTCACTCACACACCCTCTGTTTGTTAACAGGCGCTTACATAGTCATACCTGCTGTGAAAGCTCACTGACACGCTCTCCCCATGAAACACACCTGCTTAACACACCCCAGGCTCACACCACTGTCTCTGCTGGCACTGTGGTCAAGCCCAAGACAAACACGGCGACAGACTTCCTGACTGCAGGAGTAATGACATGTATACACACACACACACACACACACACAGATATACCTATGTGACTCACATCCATCCTCAGCAGTGAAGTAACAGAATGTTCACAAACACACACACACACACACACACTCACACCTCGAACCACAGCCTAATAATACAGGAAGCCAGATCCACTGACCACAATCATCAGCGTGAATCACTGAGACACGACAAGGTGCGCACCCCTCCGTCTGGCCCACGGAGAAGAAGCGCTCCTATACACGTAACCGCACCGCTGGCCCACTCAAAAACAAAAACACACAGGCCCATCCACACCTATTTTTATCTGCCATTAGTCAGCAGCGGAGATATGAAGTGACACATGACTAATCACTCACTGATACTGAAACACACAGAGAGAGAGAGAGAGAGAGAGAGAGAGAGAGAGAGAGAGAGAGAGAGAGAGAGAGGGAGGTCAAAATGGCGTCACTGCTGCGCTCTTTGAGCAAGGTGTGCCTCGGCCGAGAGTGTTTACAATTCAGTCTTTTTTTATTGAAATGGAAAGTATGGCGGGCAAGGGTCGCTCCAATCGTGCCATGATAAAATGTGTCAGAAGGTCAAAACGGCAAACCAATCGTGGAACAGCACACACGGGCCACTCACACACCTTTGACCCGCGGTGCCGAAGCCACATTATCAGTGGCACTTTTGACTCCAGGAAAGGCCGGGTCAGGGCGGCCCTGATAAGTCCCTACCTGAGGGTGATAACGCTGAGTGGTCACCCAGGGGTCAGTCAATTAGCCCAGACGCAGGACCATTTTTCTCCACTTCGTTCTTCCCATGGAAAAAAGTACTCTTCTGGACAGCAGTAAATAACCACAAATAATGCTCAAAAAATTCTTAGGATGGCATAATTACATTTTATTTGTGAATAATTCAATTTTGCGTTAATTGAATTACATTTGTATGTCTTTATGTTTCTTTATATTGTCTCATTGGTACAGTATGTGATATTTGTATGGTATATGTATGCATATTGTCATAGAAGTGTGGTAAAAATCCACTTCAATCGGTGCTTCTTTTTTCTCTTGCATCTCACCACACACCCAGACAGTCACACAGGGGCGAGACCCCCTGCCAACGCCCCACACACTGACCAAAGGCTACTCGCTGCAATAACACAGCGGCGGAGATGCGCCGAGACGCGGGAGCTGACAGGCGGCAGAGTGCCACCGGCAGCTGAGTCTGACTGGCTCAAGTGAGGAATAGCAGGACAAACGCGAGCCGGAACACACACAAGCGGAACACACACACTGACCCAGGACACACACAGGCGAGTGGAGGCGTCAAGCACTCCGTCCTGACACCGAAAGTGACTGAGCTTCGCCTCGCGTCGTAAAGGGTTAAGGTCTAACTCAGAGGCGCATGGGACGATGACACACATTTGAAGCTTTATCATCAAGAGGGGAAAAACAGACTCACACCACAAAGGCCGAAAGATAAGCGGCAAAAAAAAGCTCAGCTCAGCTGCGCTTGGCCGTAATATAAAACCCTGCTGGTAAACTCTGTAAGCATGTGATAATGTTATCACTCATTAAACAAGGCTGTAGTATTCACTGGAGGCCTGCCAATGCTTCTATACTAAGTGTGTATATTTGTGTGTGTGTGTGTGTGTGCATCGTTTATAGAGAGAGCTTTGAGTGATATAAGTGTTAACACCCTTCGCAGTCACTTTCCACTGCTCTCTTAAAAGCGAGACTGGACACGTACAGCATGTGGACGTATTCTCTGGCCCTGCTCCAGTCCTCATATTTTTAGCGTGTCTGCACCCCGGGACGCACGAGCAGGTCGGCTGTGCGCGTGTGCATTGGATGTTGGCTTCGTAACCCTGTCCCTGGGCATGTGCCGGTGCCGAACGCGAGGCGCTCCAGACATCCCAGTCGGGCAAACATTAGCACAGTCACCTGTCGCTCGGCACTGCGCATAAAGCGAGTGCCGCGGCAGCTGAGGGGGTCGAAGGTCAGGCAAGCGTCCGCCCAACACTTGTCGGGCTGCCCTTTAACGACGGCCATTGTTTTTCTTGCTGCCTTTTTTTCCCCCTCCGCCCCGCCTTTGTGTTCTGTAACTCAACTCTTTTACGGCTCTCATCTTTTCTTTTCTCTCCCCGCCCACAGACATACTTACACACATACCCCGACTAGGGAGTGAAAGCGGCCGCCACCAGTGCCCCGGCCCGGTTCACGGATGCACAGACACACCCCTCAGCCTTCCTCTCTCTCTGTGTGGCACACACACTCTCTCTGGGCTTCATCAGTTATCCGCCCCTCTCTCCACTCGACTTGCCCTCGGTCAGACCTCGTCCGATTGAAGCCACTCGTCCCAGGCCTGAGATTTAGGGTCCAACAAGGTGTGGGCGGGTTCGGTGTGACATAACTCAGTTTCAGATTAAACCAACATTCCACAGCCCACAGGACCGTCCATCTAGCGTGGCCAGCAAGACCAGTGTCAGCGAGGACTCCTTGACCTGGGACAGAATTTGTAAACTACCATTTCAATAAAAAGGACAATTCAAAAGTGGCCCAACGGACCTCGCTGAGATAGACTTCTGGCTTTTGTTGTGGTGAAAAATTTTTTTAATTAAATAATTTACATGTGGATCCATTGCATTAACATTATACTCTTTTGACCCATCTTAATTGATACTTGAATATGGCTAAAAAGAAATATGGCTGTGTTAAATCTGAAAAAATATGTATATAATCCCAATCCAAACTGGTGTTAAATTTAACCTGTGTTTAGTTTACTGTGTAAAACTCTGTGTACACAGAGTTAAAAATAAAAACCAAATCTTAGTTAAACATATTTAATGTGTATTCAAGTATGAAAATGCACAGAATATTCTTTAATGTTTTAAATTAACGTCATTTTTACTACTTTGGTCCAAAAGCCTGAGAAAATAAAATGGCTCAGTGTGATATAGTGTACGATGTTTCCACAAGGGCACAGCAGTGGCTGTTGAGTGACAGATTGTAACTGGAACAAGACATTTAATCATGAACTGTATCACATACACACAAATGCATCACATACTTTTTTACATGCTGATGTGTGTGAAGATTCCATCGCCATTGCAGATACGATCCTACCAGCTCAACAACAGCATCCCACTAGTGCAGCAACTGTCATTCCAAAATCATGTCTCTGCCTTGATGAATGAGGCAGAGCAGGTGGGTTACAGTTACTAGGCAGCTTTACCTCATCGAGGACCAAGAAGCACAGGGACATGGTGGGTGCTTCTAATAATCTGTCGTTTGCATGGACAAGAAACTGCATCCTGCAGGCCTTTCCCTGCTGCTGACTAATGTGGTTAACTGTAAAAATTACAGTTGCAAAACCTGAGACAAATTCTCTTGTGCAATTTTGCGGGACAGTGACAACCCTCATGGTTTTGTAATAGCCCTAATTTCCATGAAAATGACAGATTGAATTGATACATTCATCTTTCTGACATATTCCTCGCACACGCACACATAAATACACATGCACAATACAATCGCAATCCCTGACCCCTGACATGGGCTCTATTCCTAGCCGGCTGAGGTCGGAGGTCACAGCAGCCCTCTCACCGCATTTAGAGGCAGTAAAAGCTGAAACTGAATCCAAGGCTGAAGGTGAGAGAAAAAAAAAAAGAAATGAGAGAGAATGAGGGAGAAGAAGGAGGACACAGGGAGACGGAGGAGAGAAACCTTTCAGCTCCTGGAAATTCCTCAAGTTCTTTCCTCTTTTTTTTTGTGTGTGAAGCGGAGACACCTGTCCTCACAACAGCTGCTGAGGGAATCGATTGCTGTGTGCACGTAAATTGTGTGTGTGTGTGTGTGTGTATTCTAGTCATTCGGTTTCTTTGTGAGCCACTGCTCTGTTCCTCTTGGTATTTTGGTCATGATAGACGCTCTGACATCACAGCCGACAGGCCAACTGTCCAAACCACAGCAGTGATGGCTCCGCTGTCAGGGTGTCTGGATGGAACCAGGAATGTGTGTGTGTTAAGGTGAGTACAGGCATGATATAGGTAGCCTATATTTAAATACCACCACTATACACACACACACACACACACTATACAACAGATGATGAAGTGTGTCCAGCTTTAGAAGCTAGCCTTCAGTTTTTGATGAATCTACTGTCAGTATTCATAACGTATCAGCCATGTTCAACCATTCAAATGATTTATCTCATATTTTCTTTGTGATGTTATGATGTGCGTATTGTAAAGCCACCACATGGCAAGTCCTCTGAGGTGGCAGGCTATTTGGGCTGCCCCTCTGACACCCACACAGTCTGCCCCCTCCCCATCAAATCCGCCCAGTCCAGCCCCCCTTGCAGCCTTCCAATCCCCGCCTGGACCACCAGCTTCATCTCTGATCTGACAACCACTAATTACCACTAATTAATACAGGGGCTTTCTGTTGGGGCGACTGATTAGCCTGCAACAGAAGGGGCTGGGGTTATTAGGCTCGTGGCGACTTCAGATTTGTGTGTGTCGTGTATGTATGTTTAAGGGGAGGGCCAGCAGTTGTTGATGGCCCTTTCTTTCCCCTGTGGAGCATGTCATGATAAATACTGCACCCAAGGGAAATCTGTCTCTCCTCTCTCCTTTATTTTTTCCCTCAGCTTTCCTCTCTCTTCCCCTCCCAATCGGCGTCATTTAGTTATTTCCCTGCTATTTTTCCCTCTAACTGAAATACCTTTCATGCACAATTTGCACATATTGATACAGTACAAAGCCACTCGACCAATTTTCACCAATTTACATGTCGTATCTGTGTTCTGTCATAGACACAGAGAATTACTGTCCCAGAAGTCATTAAAAGACTGTCGGTATGAACCCTTTCTGGGCACAAAAGTGTCAAAAACAGAGGAAATACCAAAGCTCAGCTGAGACAAAGAGTGCAGAGGGTTAACCAGGAGAGAGAAAGGAGAAGAGAAGGGAAGAGAAGAGAAGAGAAGAGAAGAGAAGAGAAGAGAAGAGAAGAGAAGAGAAGAGAAGAGAAGAGAAGAGAGAGAAGAGAAGAGGAAAGTAGAGGAGAGGAGAAGAGAGGAAAGGAAAGGAAAGGAGAGGAGAGGTCTTGTTAACCTTTACTGCATCCAAACCTTTTCATTAGTGCAGCAGACAGCCCAAGGACATGGCTGCAGAGATGAATTAGGGACAGGGGCCACAAATTTGTCCAGGACAAGGCCTTCCCTGATTAAACCCTCCACACTGAGGAGTAATCTGAGAGACTTCATCTCCTGCTACTGCCACCAATCTGTCTCAATCATGCCAGGGAAACATGTGTGTGCTACCATGTAGTGTGTGTGTGTGTGTGTGTGTAAATGCACCAACCAACCTTGCTGCATACTTTCTTAGTGTAAAGTCCAGCCAGTGAGCGAGGGAGTGAAAGAGAGGGAAAGTGCAGCAGGTGAAGATGGAGGGAGAGCAGCAGGCGTAGGTGCGAGGTGCAGAGATACTGTGGGTGAAGATAGTGGTCGGCATGAGTCACAGAGTTCAGGTGCAGTCAGGGGGGGACAAAGGCCACCCCAGCTGTGAAGGTGACGCCTGTGCTGGTGTAGCCGCCACCAGTCGAATAGGAATGAACTGGCCACCGTCTCTCCTGCACTCTGCCTCTGGCCACCCTCCCTCCAGGCAACGATTCAGCCCCTTTAACTGTAAGAATGTTTCTTTGTTTGGTTGTTTTTCACCCCCCCACATGGCGCCGGATGACCACCAAGCTGCCAAAGAGCTGGAGCTTAATCGGAGAACTATGAATGATGCTAAAGCTGGTTACCTGACAAGTGAGGGAGCGGCGGCGAACGGGAGAGGAATGTACACAAGTGGATGAGCAGCGGTTCTAGAGGTGAACGTCGGGTCGGCTTGGGGCATGTTGATTTATAAAAGTGCATTTCCTTCATAGCTAATTTCAATAAATCAGACGACACATTGTTTGTACTGAGGGGAACCTTAACAGGGCCTTTCTCCAAACAAAACCCAAATAAACACTGAGCCTGGAGCCGGGGGTGCGCTGCCGGGTGGGTGCTCTGCTGGGTGAGTGTGTGTGTGTGTGTGTGTGTGTTTTGGGGGGGTGGAAGTAGGGAATAAATCAGTCCTAATGGAAAGAAGAGATATCTACTCAGCACAGGGCCTTGAATATAACCTGTTTGTGGTGGGTGCTGGAGGGGGCCTCAGTAGCCATGATAGATGCTGCGGAGCCGCGTTAACGTCACCGCGCCTTGCTGTAATCACGGTGAGTCACCCCACACTCCCCTCCACTCTCACGGCTTCTCGCAGACACAGCGCTACCTTCAGCCCCATCTTGTTCCCACGTTCACGTTGGCCCTTATCTCACGGCATCTTGCGTATACTGACGCTTCCTCCAAAGTCTGGCCTGGGGTTGAAATGGAAAGTCCAAAGCAGAGTGGTGAAATTTCACTTTTTGTTCTCCTTTTCACTGAGTTTGATGTAATTATATGACAGCAACACAGACGCAGCAAAACATTTTACAGTCTTTAAAAAAAAACAAAAAAAACATTGCAAAATCCTCTAATACTTGAGTGATATACCCATTAACCAACATTCCCCAAAAGGGCAGCAGTCCGCCTAGTAACGTTTTGGGGGACAGCGAAGACAGTTGTTTCATCAGTGTTAACCAAACCTATTCATGGATTGATTCATTGATTGGCGGACTGACTGATTGATAGTATGATTGAGTGTGCTCCAAGGTTCATGGGGGTGGCGGTGGGTGTTGTAATCCTTCCCCTGATTAGTGGCAGACAATCACAGGCCTGGAGGACAGGGTGGACACAGACTGAAGCAAGCTGTCAGCCCAGCAGGACACACAAGACACCATAAAACCGGCAGTCTGGCCTCCAGAGAGAGAGAGACACAGAAGAAAAGGGGAGGCTGGAGGGAAAGAGAGAGAAACAGAGAGATAATGAGTACCCACAGAGGATGGCGAAATCCATGGCGGGACAAAGGGAGTGAGAGCTAGAGAGGCAGATAAGGAGAGAGTGACCGAGAGCCAGAGGAGGGGACAGAGCCGGGCGCCTCCACTGTATAAATTCCAGAGAGGCTGTAAAAAGCAGAAAATGGCCCAGTGAGGTGCACCAGCCAACAAGAGGCAAACAAAAGGCCTGTGGACGCCACCCTGTCAACATGCAATTACAGCCTTCCCGTGGCTGTTAATATTCCACTGACGCCAACCTGAGGCAATATCCCGGTCTCGTACGACCCTGCGCGTTGATAACAGACAAGCCAGCACTGTGGGAACGATGGAAGCACAGGCCGACTGTTTACCTAAGGTGTCCTAAGCTTAGCCTGTTCTACAAAAACAATTACCTGCACCCCCCACCATCCCACCGATGCCAGGCTCACTTAACCAATGCCGGTTGGTGTTGACAGGCAACGTAGCATCCTATCCAACGGACTGTGGACTGACTGTGGACTGACTCCTATCACACTTCAAATCCCTATATTTATGACCTCAGGGTGACATCTTATATTCTGTATGCTAATAAAAGATAAGATGACCCTTTATTAGTCCCACAAGTGGGAAATTTACAGTGTCACAGTAGAAAGTGGACAGCACAAGATAAGAGCAGCCAAAAATAATAACATAGAGAATGGGCCCACCATATAATATAAAAATTTCAATATACAGTGTGGAAAAAACAGTGGATGTGAGTTTAAAAATATCAGTATATACATAAAAATATATCTTTGAATGTCTGTATACATAGAATTCAAGTAAGTGTACATATGTGCAGAATGTATATGTAACCACATATTGCACATAAAAAACAGAAATGGAGTATTGGATGCATGTATTTGTTAGGCTATGTATGTGTGGTCAGCAGTTGGCAGGAAAGACCTTCTGAATCTCTCCATCCTACATTGCACCACAGCCTACCACTGAAAGAACTGCTCAGTGCTGTCAGGGTCTTCTGCATGGGGTGGGAGATGTTGTCCAACAGGGATGACATCTTAGCCACCAGTCTACTGTCACTCACCACCTCAACTGGGTCCAGAGGGCAGCAGGTACAGACTACTCTGCCCTTTTCTGTAGAGAGCATTGGAGTTGTGGGTCCAGTCCAGTTTATTGTTCAGATGAACCAAGGTACCTGTAGCTCTCCACAGCCTCAATGTCTATGACCTGGATGTTCAGTGTTGCAGTTGCAGTGGATTATGTTTGTGCCTGCGGAAGTCTACCATCATCTCCTTGGTCTTTCCAGTGCTAATCTGGAGGTAGTTCTGCTGGAGGTAGCTCCTCAGTGGTACCTTGGTGTCTTGGGAATCAAACCTTCTGATTACAGGTCCGCTCCCTTACCCACTAGGCCACCACTGCCCCATATACCGTGTCCCCAAATTCAATTCATGATGAGGTGAAACATCAGAAATAATGTAATTGTGTATAATGACATTCAAGAATAAATAACATAGTTATTTGTCACCAGCTAGTTTCTGTAAATCCTAAAAATGTTTGTAGATGTACTTTGCGATGTGAATGGAATCTTAATTGTGGTGGTTGATTTTGAGACGTACCTTTTAGGGCTGCTATTAACGATTCATTTAATTATCAATTGATCTGTAGTTTATTTTTATTAATTGATGAATCGGATAAAAAAAGATAAGCATTCATTTCCTACCCTTTATTCAAAAACAGAACTAAAATCTTTAGAAAATGCATGAACATGTTGCTTCTTGAGCTGTTATAATAATAATAATAATAATAATAATAATAATAATAATAAAAATGGACCAACACAAAAAACATACACTTGAATTCTTTACATCTGGCAAATATATATAAAATAAAGTGCCACCTGAGCAGAATGTCTGAACTTGTTCTCTACACTACAGTGTGTGTAGATGCACACACTCGCAGACGCACACACTTTTGCAGATAAACACACTCACAAACTCTCACACTTACACACACACACTTACTCTCTCTCACTCCCTTTGTTCAGACACTTTTCATTGCAATGCAAAAATGTGAGCATGTTCACATGCTCCTGGCTCAGGCTCACTATTTCCTTTGAGGCTATGTTACCTGCTGCAGAAAACAGTCGCTCGGTCGATGTGGCAGGGATGCAGAGGTACGTGCATTTTTAGCGTAAAACCACGAGTTAAAATCCAGACGAATTATGGCCCAAATGGCCTTGTATCATTCCTCCACCTGCCCTCATTTATTTTTAGATTTTTTGCTCCACCCTGTCGACCCAGAACTCAGCAGGCATCAGTGCGCGAGAGAGACCAAGCGTGTTTTTTTTAACAATCAAATGTCTCTGCGTTGCACGACACAACGAATCGATTGTGAAATTCGACGTCAACTCTTTTAGTAATCGATATAATCGATGCTTTGTTGCAGCCGTAGTACCTTTGCATACTTTGTTACTGATGTGAAGCATCCAGGTGATTTACTCTCGAGGAGAATATACAGGGGCTGGGCCCTGAGGCCAACACTGAACGTTTCATTAGATTCATGTGAATTTTACAGCACCGTTTAAAGCCCCTCAGGCCTCTCACCTACGCGCTCATAAATGCTTCAGAAGTAGCTCTGACATGCCGTATGTTGGCCCAGCAGATTTTCACACAGTACCACACTGACGAAGTGCTCAGGAAGTGGTTGAGGATTCTCGGGGACTTTTCATATCATTTATATACATTAATCGTCAGGGAAGCAAGCCTGGTGGGTTCTGACTGTGTGTCTTGCCCAGAATTCTTTTGCCATGTGCATACCAAATTTCTTCCAGCCTCTAATTTTACCTGCGATTTCCATGTTGCAAACTATTGTGTGACAAATTACACTGGTCGTGAGTCATGGCAACAACAGAGTGTATAGACTGTGTTTTCACAGTGTTTCACTGTGTAGCTCTTGTTAGGCACTAATTGACAACCTTTATTTGAAGGATTACACAATAACTATTTATAACCATATGGTTGTAAAATAGAATGATGCAAAGGGGGGTGGGGCTTTCAGCGCTGTGGCTAATCTTTTAAAAAGATAATCATTTTGCACTGACTGTGGAGGGTGTGGGATGATTATTATTGTAAACAAGGCCAACAAATTTGCATGATTTGCTCTGATGGGGAGTTTAAGCCAAGAGAAGTGAAAGTCAGGAGGGGAATGTTGCACATATGAATCATGGCCTTTTCCATGCTTCCGCGTGGATGACATCTCATAGGGATGAGGGAATGTGCCAGTGTAAATGTGAGCCTAAACCTGAATACCAGCAGCACCCAGATGCCATGCCCCCATCAGGCAATGACACCCTTCACCCCCAGGGCCACGTTCTAAGAGAGGGGTTTAATAAAAACAAATATGTGAATGGACAGGAGTCAGCTTCCCCTGAGCTCCTAGGACAAAGACAACCTGTCCCATCATCCATCATCCAGGCCACGCTTGGGGTGAGGGGGCTGAGGCCACAAGGCCATATGCAGTGAGAGGGACGGGGGGGAGCAGAGGTGCCCGGAGGTGAGGGGTGGCGTTCGGGGCAGGGTGGAGCAGAGATGGTACCGAGTGAGAGACAGTAACAAGCTGCTGGGCAGTAAAATCAGCTCCTCCGCTCTCTGTGTGAGGAGGGGAATTTATATGGGCATGTTCTGAAAGTGACACACACGCACAACACACTGCCACATGTTCACTATATAGGCAAGACAAAGGACAGGAGGCCATGGACACACTCTCGCAGTAATATGGAATGTGTACTCTCTCCCTCTGTTCTCCACGGACATTAGCCTACAGCAAGAGAATCCTCTCTTTCTTACACTACCCCTCCTCTTAAAGCCATATTTCATACTCACTGACCAGGGCACAATACCCCTCTGCCCGGGGGCCATCATAAAGCCAGCATGAAGGATGGTAGTATTGGGGCACAGTGCCACTGTCTGTAAATTAGCGTGATTACCTCCTCAGGAGCGACATATGTTGAAGTGTCTGCACCATCTCAAATCCCTCTCAAATCTGTACCCCCCTCCCCAACTCAGACTGGGCTGGGGGCTTTGTAGTGGAGTCGTGGGCTAAGACCACACCTTTCATTATGGGTCAGGATGATTAGCACAAAGGACTTAATCAACGTACGGTGCAGCTCTGCATTCGGCGGCGCTCCACTGCACACCCTATACTCAAATACTGTAATCTGAGGTCATCCAGAGTCCGCCTGCTCAGTACGTTTCCATGCACAGAAAATTCAAACAATCGTCATAGCACAACTAGGAAATGTAATTAGCCTACTGTCCTTGTCCCTGCATACAGACACAGGAGCGTTCTGGTTGGTATTGTGATATTTCTTGTTCACCTATAACATCAAAACCACTACAGCCACGTCAAGCTGTACACAGGACATATTTACTGGTCTTTCCTGTTTTGCAAATGATGTGTCGTTATGGTGCTATTTGAAGGCATACATTGCTGTCTTCTTCACTGTGAAGCACCTTGGACACGTTGGGTCCAACTGATGGTCGGCATGCAAGAGTAGCTTGGCTACCAGTTGCAAAATCAGGCGTGTTAGAAGTCTCAATCTCACACACACTGAAAAGAGATAAATGATTTACATTTTTTTACAACTGTTTTGGCAAATTTCTATGAGATGGCACCAGGACCAGAGTGTGAAGTCTATATCTGAAGCCAGCGCTTATTTTACCAGGTTTTCTAGAGATTGTCTGAAGCTACATGAAGCTCTCAGGACATGATCTTTCAATGTTCTTTTGGTGTGGTTCCACACAATGCTTGGAGGATCTGGTAAGACACACAGTTAATCAGAAACAAAAGAAATGTGTGGCTCAAATGCATACTCGGATGCTATATGTGGCATCCAATCATCTGATCTTCCCTGTATCTGGTTCTGGGGTCTCAATGTTTCAGTGTTAGCCACCAGTTTTCCTCAAACCCACAATTGAATTTTTTAAATACCAGAAAAGGAAAAAGAAACATTCAGCATAAATATTTGTGCAACTAAACATTAGTACAGATTATGAAGAATGGTAGATATTTGCTTTGGTGGGGACTGCCTGGGCTCAGTCTAGAGAGTGTCTTTCTAACAAAATCTCTTAAGCATGTCAACATGTTCCGCCCAAAGCGCTGTGTTTTACTGTTTTCTTGAGTGAAAGATTGCAAGGTTATTTTTTGGGGTTGGTTGTTGGCATTTGGGGAGTGGTCACACACCTTAAACAGTAGTGTTGTCCTAAATGCCTCCACTAATTCGCCCTGTGCCACTGACAACATGGCCTGTTTTGGTAAATAAAATCTTTGCCATTTAAATCCCTTTTCTGACCGCACTGGGTCTGACCCACAGTGTTTTAGGCCAATTTACTTAAGCAGTGAGAATTAGCCGACAAACTTCCATTGAACACATTGCCAAATCCTTAAGCTATCCGAATTAGTCTGAGAAAGGCTCTCGCAGTCTGAACATTCCACTCGACTCTCCTCAGCGAAAAGAGTGGGAGAGAGGGGATGAGAGAAGGAGGAGATGGGGGTGTCAATTCAGTAGCAGAATTTCTGTCTGGGGCTCGGCTAATTAGAGGTCGAACCGGGTCCCCTATTGAGCTCATGAGGTCAGTACCCCCAGCCCGAAGCAGGCCTAGCCTCACCCCTCCAGGCTTGAAGCTCACCCCCACTTCCCCCAGCCCAGTCTGGACCCCCTGTCCTCCTCCCACTGGGCACTGTAGACACAGTCCTGCTGAGCACAAGGCTGTCACAAAGGGACTCGGGCCCGGCGGGAGGCCAGGAGGGCTGGCTGCCGCTGGGCTGCAGGTTAACATGACAAAGGTCCCGTAATGGAGTCTGCCACACCCCACCCTTCAGCAAGATAAACACACTCACTGAGATTCCATTAAGATAAAGGGCCGTGGCTGCAGATTCACCCCTTACGTTGGGCAAACACAGCCACTCATACAACACACACACACACACACACACACACACTGTTAACACACGCTCCTCCTGACCAAAGGTATTCTCCTCTGTACGGGCGCTTAATGCTGAATAAACTTTACTCATGCGTGCACTCACACTTACATTAACTGTACACACCAGCCTGACATAAGTACACACACATCCACTGACTCACCTGTCCCAGAATTCTGCAGGAATGGAACCCACACAGAAACATCTACAGACCTGAAATACAGACCCGCTGTACTAGTTTTCTGTTCAGTTTTTTTTTTATTACACAACCCTTAAGTGTGACAAATAAATCTTGAAGTGATACCTTATCATTATTATATTTATATTAGTTTCATTTTCAATATTGTATTTTGGGGCAGTTCCTCTCCTTCACTTGACCTCAGTCCATCCATTCTGAACCACTTTACTCCAGCATTCAGGAATGAAGAAAGGACAAAAAAATAAGAGACAGCAAGGGGGTGGGGGTGTACTGCTGAACTCTGCTGGTGAATGTCCACTTTTTCCTCTGGACAGGTGTGATCTGTCCACCTCCCTCTCACTCCCTCCATTATCGGCTTCCTGGACATGTCAAACAGACATCACCAATCATCCAGGAGAGAAAGGCTAACTCTCTACATAATGGAGTGGCTGTACAACCACCCACCCACACTCTGTGTGTGTCTTGAGTTGCCAGTGACCTGCTTCCAAGGAAGGAAGGGAAGCAACACCTCCTGCTTCACTTTTTCTCAGAGCAAACAAATATTGGTCAGGGTGTTAAAGACTCAGATTACTATCAGTAAAACAGCTCTTCTCCCTCTCAATCTCTCTCTCTCTCTCCTTCTCTGTCACTCACTCACTCAATCACACACCCATGCAAGTTAGCCTATAACAATGGAACGCTAAACCCTATGAAATGCACACACAAACTCAATAACAGCTTTTATAAGATTAACTCTTCAAAACAAAAACACTCTCCCTCACAGACTTACATGTATGCATGCACACACACACACACACACACACACACTTACACAGACCCTCACACACACACACAGATGCAAGCCTTTATGGAGTTAAGCTCTTAATGCTTCTCAGTAAGCAGGCCAACTAAGACAATCTCTTTTTTTTCCCTCCTTGTGACAAGACACAACATTCAAAGACGTCTTTCTTTCTAATATACACACACTCTCTCTTACACTCACACACACACAGACAAACTGATACTATGACACTTCAAAGCAAGCCCCAGGGCCTGGGTCCTGAAAGCCAGTGCAATCATTCAGTAGGAAGAGGAAGGTACAATACTGCTGGGGTCAGGACAGGTGAGCCATAATGGAGGCTTTCCCTTTCATTCCAATGTGGGTCAAACATAAACACACACACACACACACACACACCTGCACATATATACTGCACATGAATACATAGACACACATATATATTTTAAAACAAATGCACAAAACTCTAATCCATTTTGTAAGACCCTTCAAAGAAATTATTTCTCTTTTTACAAAAGTGAAGTATTTAAATCAAGTTGAATGAGGTTATGTTTATGGTAAAGTTGGGTTTAGTTAAATCATGTTAGGGGTTACATTTTATAATGCATTTGATACATATTTGTACATGTTTATAAAGATAAACAAATTAATGTGTGTGTTTTTGAGTGAGTACATCTCCTCATATTCACAAACACAGAAAATCTCATTTCAGAGTACTGAGATGGTCCAAGTGTACTTTTCACTGCGCAATCCTTCTCTATTCCGAACCTTGCAAGTGCTCTTTGATGTGTGTGTGTCGGCATGTGTGTGTGTACATGTGGTCATTTCTGTAGGCCTGTGCATGAGAGTCAGGGTCATCACCTGTGAGGGTGAGGGTCAAGCCCCCTCGAAACCATTCACTGTGACCCCCTCACCCCAGCTCAAACCTTCAATCACCCAAAATCTCAACAAAGCTCTTTTACCTGGGACTGTCCCCACAAAGCCCTAGGAAGAGCAACACCTTTTATAACATACCCCCCTCCTCCAGCCCCTCGGACCACAGTGCCGATGAGTCCATTGTGTGTGGGGACAAAAGGAAGGATGGAGGAAAAGTTAAATGAAGCGCTTCACCTGATAAGACCATTAAAGATTCGGTCCAGTTTGACAGATTGGACATCCCTCAGGAAGAGGAGGACACAACTTTACATTGAGGGCTGCTGATGACAATGACAGATAATAAACACTCCATGAAGTGTTTGTTTAGCCTGAAGCTTAATGAAAAAGCAAAATGTATTCCTTTTTTTTAATAAGCCCTGCGTAACTTATATGTCATGAAAAATCGTTACCTTGCAGTTATATTTGATGTCAAACTTGTGTCAAAAAGGTTTTAAATGCTCTTTGCAGATCTGAGAGCTTTTTTGCATAGCGCTCCAAGCATTTTTTGGGGTAAAATATATGATGCAAAGTAGTTCCTACCTCAGCCCACAGAAACCAGTTTAACAGTTTTTCTTATCAAATGGCTTGTCCTGAATATCCAATGTCTTATGATAACATCACCTGCAGACAGTTAGAAATCGAGGCAGTTCATTTTCTTAACTTTTTATTATGCCAGAGTGTTTTAAGCCATTAACATTTTGAGTGTCTCCTTTATTCCTGTCATAAAAATGTATATACTGTACACTGTACAGTGTAACACTACACTATAAAAAAATAAGATGGGAAAATCTATCTATCTATCTATCTATCTATCTATCTATCTATCTATCTATCTATCTATCTATCTATCTATCTATCTATCTAGTGATTAAACTGAATTGTAGATAGTGATTAAACAATTCAGTTTATGCACTGCACATTATTTTATGAAGAATATGAATCTTCATACATGGATTACAAATTTAAAATGTTTTTTTTTTATATAAATCCTGTGTCCAGTCTGTGTCTTACACAGACATGTTATACTCTAAAGTTCACTTACTACTATTATTTTATTATCCTTAATCAAATAGTCACGAATAGTCCTGTTCTTTGAGGTCAAGCTTTTATGTGTCCAGAATGTCCCTTTTGGCGAATTCCTCAGCTTACCATGTATGTGTGGGCTTTTGTGTGCCACTGTAATGCCACAGCAGGGACTGTTGACGCAGGCTACAAGGGAACAATCAGTAACCCTCCCCAAAATCCACGCACACAAGGACAGCATAGGGCTGGAAGGCAGGCCAGAGGCTGTCTGGGGTGGGCCAAAAGATTTCATCAGGGACTTTTCTTTATTTTGGGGGGATGTTGGGCTACGTCCAGTACAGGTGCTGTACCGACCCCCCGAGACACGCAGATGATATGCACTTTATCCCGTTAGCACCCTGCTCCATGTAGACTCCACATTAGCAGGTGCTTAAGGCCCCAGTATCGAGTGTGAAGTGAACGCAAACGGCATTAATTACTTGTCTATCAAGGTTACACATGGCATGGTGTGAGAGGAAGAAGTTCCATTCCTCCATTTACCTGTGAGTCAGCTATGAGTAAAGACTAATTTTATTATTGCCAGTCGTTAAGCAATATAAAAAAAAAAAAAAAACAGAAAAAGGAACAAAAGTTTTACTGGTAAGTGTAAGATCCCTGAGCTATAATCTTCAGATGATTTTTGTAACTTCAAAGCTTGAGTTCATTTTGGCAAAT
Organism: Denticeps clupeoides; assembly: GCF_900700375.1. Lineage (NCBI taxonomy): Eukaryota > Metazoa > Chordata > Actinopteri > Clupeiformes > Denticipitidae > Denticeps > Denticeps clupeoides. Next base: position 28,929,280 of record NC_041711.1, on the reverse strand, counting down.
TAATTACAAGCTGTAGGCTAGGCTTTAATCTAAACCATATATATCATATATAATAGAAAAGAAAAGTGACAAATGTCTGAAAGAGTAGAAATACTGGCTGCATTTTTCTCACTACAACATTGCTGTATGTAGCATGTGTTTGCCATCAGCCAAGTTCCTTAATGTTTGTGATAAATGATCTCTTCATTTTTTTAGCAGTTGCACAACACTTCAGAACAATCTTCAAATTATGGCATGTTAACCAACAGCAAATGTCTTTTTGGTAAATTTTTTATTAAGCAATGTCTCGTCATGAACGCTTACAGACACAGCTCACATCAAATACATGACACATAAAAGAAGAGTTCTCTCTGATAATCTTGTATAAGGTGAAAATATAATAGCCCTTTTGATAGAAGATTAAACAAAGTGATGGCCAAAATAAAAAGCATGCTTGCATATTAGGCAACTGTCCACTTGTCTGGAAACTTTCAGCTGCAGCCGGGCCTTAACAACAAGGACAAGAGTGCAAACATTTCAACATTACAAGCTGAGAGAGGACATAACTACAGAGTGAAAGAGGGGTTGAGAGAGTGAGAGAAGGAAAATGAGAAACAAAATGAGAAAACAAATGAAGAGGAACAGGGGAAAAGGAGGGGGATAGAATGAAAGCCAAGGCCGTTCCCTTGTGTTTAAGAGCCTACCTGTGTACATGTAAAAGCCTTTTAATAAGAGGCTTCTGGCAAACAGGCAACAGGCCCGAACCTTTCATCTCAGCCTGTCACACCACGTTATTTACTGGTGCTGTGGCGATAGTGGGTAAAAGGGGCTGTTACAGCGCACCGAGGCTTGGCACCAGAGCTCCAGTTCCGTGTCATTATCCAGCAACACAACTGCTCGGGTCTTCAGTGGCGACGCGGCAGGACCACATACAGATGCTGGAGTCTGGGCCACTCAGCCCAGGCGCAGCATCAATAAGGGACATTATGGTCTGTGCTGTAAGGAGAGGATAACCCTGATACAAGACTTAGAGCAATAAAAAGGCCACTGGGCCAAAGGAGTAAATTGGGAGTAAATCCTGCAGTTGGTGACCTCAGATATTTTAGCACGTGGCTTCGGTTTATTGCCACCTGTTGTACTTACATTTACATTTATGGCATTTATCAGACGCCCTTATCCAGAGCAACTTACAATCAGTAGTTACAGGGACAGTCCCCCTGGAGCAATTTAGGGACACAATGGTAATAAGTGGGATTTTGAACCTGGGTCTTCTTGTTCACAGGCGAGTGTGTTACCCTCTAGTCTACCACCACCTCTTGTATCCTGTACAGAGCTAGGGACATCTGATTAACAAGACATTTAAAAAAGTTATTATTGACAGCTATCTATTCATCATAGCTACGTGTCAAAGTCAACAAAATCACAGCAACATAATCTGGGGATTCATAAAAAATGAATTCAAGTGGAAATGTGTAGCTGTAGCTCACACTCGGCCAGAAATTTCTTGCTCACTTTCCATCATTTCCAGTAATTCTCATGTAGGACTATGTCATGGGACAGAAATTTGGCAAGGCACAGGTCAGAAGAATGAGAAATCTGCATACACATTAATAAAAATCAACGTAAACTAAAGGAGAACCAAGACCGAAACTGAAACAAATATCAGCACTGCTTTATTCATGGTTAATATTCATAGTTATTATTCATGCTCAGTTATTAGGTCCTGGAATAAGCACATAACCCCAAAGTACAAACAAGTACAAACAAAGAAGTACACATTTACGCTGTGCAATCCAAGCGTATTAAACAGCATTGCAGAGTCTCTAACAAAGCAACAAATGACTAGGTGCATGTCAAACTGCTCAGATGCCTCAACTGACTTTCACACAAATATGCTGCATGGTTAAAAAAAAATCCTGCTTTCGTCACATTTCACCTTACAGAGTGTGAATTATGGACCCTTCCTGGGCTTTTTTTTTCTGGGTTACTCCGTGATCATGTCGGGGGATTCACTTTTGGAAAAAGCAGCCCCTCGGTGGAGAGGCGCTAATGACAGGACTTACACAAGACGAGAGCGAGATCAGAAACCAGGGAGGAGGTGACAAGAAACAAGACACAAAGGACTGAAACCCCAGGACCTCAACCTCCACCCTAAAAAACATGCAGGCCCGACTGCTAAAACAACTGACACTGATAGTAGCGCGGCCCCGGACTGCCCTCCACCGGGATTCTTGGCATTTTCGGACGTGGCTGCAGCAGACCCCTGTCCAAACACAGAAGAACCTGATCCCCACTGTCACACCTGGGCCTGCCACAGCCTCTGGCCTTATAGAGCCACACAAGGTCCGAGCACTCCCCGAAAATAAACCCGGACCCTGGACCCCTGCAACCCTGCCCTCTGTGTTTTCCTAGGGCGTGTGTCTGAGACACGTGGCCAAACACGAACGACCACCCCCCCCTCTCCCCAACAATCCTGTGGCTCCTAATCCACCCTCAGCAGCAGGCCTGAATAAGCACAAGAGGGTAGTGGTCAACTTCACGTGTGGAGGAAACTGACCCCCACTGGCGACAAGAGGCCAGCAGCTGCGTGCGGACAAGAACAATGTAGAATTACGACCAAGAGTGGAGCGAGGAGGAGAAGAAGAAAGAGAAACATAGAAATAGAAAATGGAGTAAGTAGAGTAGCGAGAGAGAGAGAGAAGGATAGAGGCAAAGGGCAAATGAAGACGAATGAGTGAGGAGAGGTGTACATTTCACAGATTCATATTTAATGGCTGTCTCACCCTTCTTCTCAGCCTCTCTCCACCTTCGTCCAGCAGGAAAGTTCCTTCCCACTAGTTTCACATCCGTCTGCCGTTTCCATGGCAATTATGGACAATCAGATTTTCACCGTCATTGTTTGGTGCACTTCCTGTTTGACTGGGGCAATTTGGGGTTTTCCATCATAAAGGGTCCGTCTCACTCCCTCGCTCACTCTCCCACATTCCCACACATCAACACCGTCTTTGTGCTCCCAGGGCCTGTGAGAGTCTGCAACTCAAACACATCTTGTTAAGCAAATATACAGACACAGAGATACTTTCGATTTCCGTCTCTATGTCTCTCTCTCTCACACACACACACACACACACACACACACACACACATCTGGAATAGGTGACCACTCTTGCTCTCTGAAATGATTAGCGGCGTACCCATTTGCTCGACACACACATCTCCGACTCCAGAAAAAAAAGATTTGCTAAATGGTATCTTTGTGACAGGCGCTTCATCTATCTCATGAGAAATCAGAGTGCGGTCCCCACCCCTCCTCCCGGTCCATCCGTCTCTCAATGGCCCAACGAAGATGGAGGCATGCCACTTTGAAGTCTGGTCCCACGTCTTCATCCCCCACCCCCCCTATAAAGAGCAGCATTGAGCAGTGCGTGCCTGTTTACTCTTTTACCAAAAGAGTCCTGAGTCGCTCAAGTTACACGCACGTCTTTGATCTGCTCTGCTCATATTAAAGAATGCGGGAGTCTGGGGGTGGCATTGTTTCTTGCAGCCGGCGGAGGAGAAAGGAGAAGAAGGAGAACATGAAGACGAAGACGGAGAAGAGCACAGAGAAAGAGAAGACAGAGAAGTTCCTTTTTTAATTTGCCGAGGGGAAGTGTGGAGTTTGAGGTATCTGTGTGGGAGCTGACTAATGTTCAGCTGCAGATGCAGGTTTCTGTGCTCATCTTACTCACAGACCAACCCACACAAACTTAGAAGCAAGGGAAGAAGACAAAGGAGAAGAAGGTGAGGAGAAGAGAGAAGGACGATGATTCTGCAGGCCCCTCACTGGCTATTTTTACATTATCTTCCAGACACAGAAGTTAATTCAGAAGGGCTTTGACCATCTGTGTGTCAAAGCAGTAAATACGTGCATGGCACACACTGATGCATTAACATTATTTATGGAAAGGATGGCCTGTATCACACCAGAGTCACACAGTATATGGTGATTGTTCAAGCGTCATTTGTGGCTCTTAACATCAGAAATGTAAAAGAAACAGGGATGTAAAAATCAACAGTTATTTTCAGTATTTTCCTATCATTAATCATAAATGATTATGAAATTATCAAATGCTCTATTTTACATTTACTACACTTTAGATTTTCATTCACCAGGACAATCCCTGTGGGTCAGGGTCATGTTAACCAGGCCATCTTGGTTGCAGTTGACCACTAAAAAGCAATGAAGGCCATATAAATGCGGACTCTGTATCTGACAACTCTGTATTTGACAACTAGGTAGACGCTTTAACCTCTAGAAATTCTCAGTAAACCACTTTACTTTACTTTACTTTACTTTACTTGGCAGACACTTTTATCCAAAGCGACTTACAAGGAGAAATGTTCTCATACAGCAACCCGAAGAAATTAAGGCCCACGTGACACAGTTGGAAACTGACATTGTTGGACAAAGAGGAAGAAATAGTTGTCCAAAACAATTCATGAATTGATGGCAGTTAATGAAAAATAAGTGCCATATAAAATGAGGCAACATAAGCTAATTCTAATGTATTTGTAATTCTGTCATGTATATGCTTACTTCCCTGGTGGTCCAGTGGTTCGACTCCCAGTCACGGAAACTAGTTTTCGGGGCAGTGGTGGCCTAGCAGTTAAGGAAGTGGCCCCGTAATCAGAAGGTTTCCGGTTCGAATCCCGATCCACTGAGGTGCCACTGAGCAAAAACACCGTACCCACGCACTGCTCCCCGGGCGCCTGTCATGGCTGCCCACTGCTCACCAAGGGTGATGGTTAAAAGCAGAGGACACATTTCGTTGTGTCACCGTGTGCTGTGCTGCAGTGTATCGCCTTCACTTGTCCATGCAAGTAGATTTTAGCAGAATTTTGCTGCATATACAAATATTAATAACTGATAACTAACTCACTCGCTCGCTCACTCACTCGCACCGCCCAGCTCCACTCTCTCTCCCTCTCTCCTTGCAGCTTTTATTCATGAGAAAGCGATTTAGCTGTCATTAAGTGTAAGCGATATGGCTGAATAATTCATGGGGGAGGAGATGGTGTGAGGTGCTGGCAGGTGGAGCCGGCCTCTAGGGTTACAGAGAGAGGTGTAGGTAAGAGTCAAACGACGGACATCGGGTATCACCGGTCACACAAACATCAAGCGCCAACATCGCAACGGTTTTCCAGCAAAACAAACAAACAAACAAACAAACAATATTGCCAATTAGTTGCCATTTGAATGATTTTAAGATTTAAAATAATTTTTAAGGATGAAAAACCAGAAACATCAGAAGAGTGCACTGCCCATCCCCAAACCGAGTCTAATTTGCAGGTGAAATGGAGACTCATTGAGTGAGTAGCTTGTAAACCAAGAAGGAGACAGTGCTTGAATCTCGTTTCACTGGCCCATATTAAGACTCAAAGCTTAATTAGAGTAAAGAAAGTAATAACGGAAATTTAACTCGGCAGTCGTACTCCTTGGTTTTCTTTTGCCTTTTTGTCACCCACTGAGCCTTCTTTAATTTATCCACACTCAACAAATTTGGCACAGACTTCTTTCGGAGTCTAGAGGAGCTCTGGTAAGTGAGCGAATGGTGAAGTGTGGAACATGAGCTCACCACCTGCCAGCCGAGCAGCCACCCTGATCTAGGCCAAACACCCAGGGGAGCAAACATGTCAATAGGTTTCACACCTTCGGCCTGTACAACAGGGGCATGCATGGGTGTAATCAAAGGCCTCACAGCGAGAAATGCACATGCACTCTCCAACCCAGCTAACCGCGAAATATCCAGAATATCCAGGCAGCAGGTCGATGCATAAGTTGGAAATGGTCAAGACCAACATCACAAGATGTGTGATTTAAGTGACTTGTGGTTGCAACATCTTACAAACAGCGGAAATTGTCGAGCAAAACAGTGTCTGCAGTTTAGAGAAGAACAGACCATGATAAAATAAATAATAATGACTAATGTTGCCCTGAAAAAGAGACAACATGCTGTGTGGGTGGAGCACTAAAGCCTGGAAAATGAAAACAAAAAAAGTCTGATCTGGCCATTGTTCCTGCAATGTGCTAATGATTTGGTCTGAATGTGCACCGTTAATCCATGGCTCCAACCTGTCTCATGTCCATGGTTCAGACTGGTGTCACGGTCCAGTGAGGTCTAATGTTTGCTTGCCTCATATATTAGACCAATTAACACAAATACAATGACAGAACAAATGTTAATTTTTTATCCTGTTACAGTAAGCATGTATCCTTTAAGGATTTTAGGCTAGTAAATATGGAGTGAGAGTGATTTCAAGGTGTTCCAAAACTCTCCAGATCTTCAGCAGACCTCCTTCAACTCCAGCTGGAATGGGGTGAAATGAGCAGAAATCATGATGTTGAATCAGAATTGACCAAACTGCCTCATGAACAATTCTAGCACATTCATATCTGAGAAGAAAGAGGTCACAAAAATATGGTCACTGAGTTCATTGGCATTTAAAATGATTCAAAGAAAACAACAAAAATTGGTGTGTTTATACTTATCTGTCCTTATCTGTAGGTTTTGGGGGCAAACCAGGTGTTAAATCTGCACTCTGGACTTCACACCCCATAAAGCAACAAATCAAAATTCTGATGATGTTGAGTAACTAAGTAAGTAAGTTTATTTCTAGATTCCCTCTCATAGACAAAGGTCACAAGACACTTCACACTAGACGCAAAGGAAAAGTAAAACCAAGTATGATACAAAAATATTGAATAATAAGAACATAAACCAGCACTGAAAAAATGTAAATGTCATAAAAATTGTTATGATATGTCCAGCTCTATGTCCTGAGATTAATCATGTCTGGGCAGGATTTCTGATGCTATTATAAAATAACAAAACAATAATGTCAATAAATAGGACATTAGGAAAAATGCTTCAGAATGTTCAGAATGTACAGAATGTACCTACATACACAGACAAATTATTGTCTTTAAGGTGGCATTCACAAATGGGTCTTTAGAAGCTTCTTCAATTCCTCAATCGATGGGGTAAACCATTGTTTATTACCAAAGCCAAAATGTCTGAAACACCTCAAGCACCTAGTGTTAGTCACGCAGCATTATTCCAGGATTATTCCAGGAAAACAAACAGGATTTTAATCCACTTTCAAAGGTTTCAATGGCTGTGGGTAAATTCCCAACTTACTGTAAGTGGCATCTGCAGTTTCAACACAGAGCAATAAAGACGTCACTGATGATATCAGCCGAGTCCCCACCTGAAACGCATTACGCCTAGCCTTCCTGGAGGCATGTCTCCTTACCCCAAACTTCTCAGCAAACAGAACACATGCGGTCCTTCCAGGAACCAATGCAAGCCATTTCAATGAATGGCTAAATGGGCAACAAAGCATGGTCATCAGTCAGTGTTCAGCTTTACTTCGGCACATTCCTCGTCCATTCCTTGTGTTCAACACAAATGAACAACTAATATAGAAGAAACAGATTTTATGACCGCTCACAAAGGTCTGTACTTTTTGCGAATGTCTGAAGTTTGGTTCAATCTAAGGCTTTCATTTCCCTGTGAGGACGCAGCAACAGCTGATCAACTGCGTAGGACTGCAGAAAGGCCACGATTTTGGAAGATTTCTCAACTTGAAAATTTATGTTCCCAGGCCTCCTTCCGCTCTAACGCAGATGAGACAACTTGAGAGGTGTAAAAAATAATATGAATAAAAATATATAAAAATGAGTTTTTAATGTGCATTGTCACATGAATTAATACATAATGAAATCAGTCTGTGATAAATATGTGACACGTTTTGAGAGAAAATATGATTGTGTAAATATCCGGACCAGGACATAACCACAAAATGCATTCAGTGAGAACACCTCCTAACCTGTAAACACACTGCTCAGCTATGCTACACAATTGGTGGAACATTCCTCAAATGAGCCCTCACAGTTCGATTATACAGTTTGACAGTTTGGATTTTTACTCTTGCAGTGCAGGAATTTCAAGCATTTCAAGCAGCCTTATGGTACTACAGTGCAGTCAATAAAGTACACGTATAATTAATTTTATTTCAGATTTCAAATGATTTTCACCACAAAGAACACAGTTTGTCCTTCTGTTATGTGTGCTTTAAGTATGTCGGTAGGGTGTGTGGGTCATTGTGTTTATGTGTTCCCAGACAGGGTTTAAGTGAGTTTGAATGTGAGATGATCTGTATGGCTGTTTTGAAGCTTCGGTACGGGCATTCAGTGTAACTTTATTAAAAACACCTTACAGACTGTACAGGCTGTAACCCACCTGCTGCTGCTCACTGGACCTCAGACACCCACCACCCCATTCATCTCAGGCCACATTTTGACCAGTTTGGTTTTGTCATCTCACATGCATGTTGGATAACGTGTAGTACGGCAACAGATGGACGGCCCTTACTCAATCAAGCGCAGCATGTTTGCCACAGCAAATTAGTCTGTCTGACTGCATCCTCGCTTAATCCTCTGCCATCCTCACACACACAAGCACGTCTATTGTAGCTCCATGTGTGCCTGTGGGTACACACGTGTCAGTGATATTTCATCTCTCTGTGTGTGTGTGTGTGTGTGTAGGTGTGTTTGGTACTCAAATTTCCATGAAAACGATAGAAAATAGATTTTCTTCAGAATTTCTTATTTCACACAGTTGATTACGACTGACGTGCTTTTCAGTGCGGACACCAAAACCTTGTGTCCGTTTAAAAATCTAAAAAACAGAAAGCCAGTGTCCTGCAAAAAAAGGCTTAAACGGTGATCCATGCAGTCATCTGCAGGTTTCCTGACACATCGTGACTAATTGCAGCCACACACTTAAAAGTGGCACCGCCGTTCGTGTGGCGTGTGCCTCTGAGCAAGATTTCCTCCTTGTTCCAACATGTGACAACCGGTTCGGATCAACGCTGCTGACAGTGAAAGAGGCGAGGGAAAGCATCCTGGCAGGGAGAAGACAGGGAGGAAAAGGAGCGGAGGGACGAAGAAAGGAAGGGAACAATCCTGCAAAGCTCCCAGTTCAGTGTGTAACGGGGTTTCGACCTTCTCCAACATTCCGGTGACGCTCCCGCTTAGCCGGGCACTGGAGGAGCACAGCAGCCTCTGCCCGTCAGCACAAACAACTACTCCTGCTTCCTCCCGCCCAACCACAATCTTCTGAGCTTTTCCTGTGGGGCGGCACAGAATCACTTTCTCACACTTTCACTTCATCTTATATTTTGCACTCGTTTGTCCACATGTAGCCTCATGTAGAAAAATATCTGCAAGCACAGTAATTTAATATGCAGATGCAGCCTCACATGTGTGTGTGTGTGTGTGTGTGTGTAATAAAGCCAGAGCTACAAAATAACTGGTCATGATGGCAGACGTTCTGCTTTCTGCAGTATGTGCAGTCGCTCCAGACCAGTTTGTGCGTGAGAAAAATCAGGAACTTTTACTGACGTAACATTTGTGTCTTGCGTTGAAATAGTCATGATGTGTACATTTTTTTCTCACAATTTTGACTCCAAGAAGAGAAAAAAGAAGAAGTATCTTCATTCTTTCTTTCGATTCTATTAAATTTGCAACATTTCATTCCCTGTAGTATATTTTCTAAGTAATATTGAAACGAGTGGATTCGTATAAATTTAAAATCCTGCTATTGAGCGAACAGATCCACACAATATCATATTTGTTTCAACATTTAATTTTTTTTTTATATTGCAATGCAGCCATTTGAGGTCTGGGACATAATGCAAATCTGATTTAAGCTTATTGCATGAGTCATAATGACGCTTAAACCTAAAACAATCACTAATCTCAGATTTGCAGCATGGCAGGCAGCTGTATGATTGTTCTTATAAACTGGACTGATATTTTAATCACTGAATTAACGCTTTAGTCATTCCCTTTGTTTCAGAGCTTTTCATTCAAGCTCTGTGTGTGTCTGTGTGTGTCTGTGCATCAATATCTACTTTCACTTGATTCTGTTTAATTATGAACAAATGCAGCAGTGGGTCTTATGATTGATTTGATTGTAACATTTATTTCATATTTCATGAAATATGTAGAATTTTTGAGTGATCTTCAAAATTGTGGAATGTCTTATGTCCCCCCCAAAATATGTTTTTAATTATGATTGAATCATTATTAATCTATTTTTTACATGATGTCATAAAACTGTTGCATGTTTAGGTTTAGTATGGATTCTGAGGACATTCATGTAAAAGTACAAGTGCATAATTTTGCAGGGTCTGAGGCTTCACCAGACTTTTATATGAGGCTTAGTTGAGAAAAAAACAGAAGTACATGACCACCCTCAACAGATAAGGAGAAATCACACAGGACAGGCAATGGCCTGGTATGTCCAAATAGTGCATGACAGACAGACCTGAGTCTCTTGCCACACGTTTTCTTTTGAGGAACAGCAGTGGGGAAGTCTATTGCTACGTCAGCTATGATCTCAATGCAGTAATGGCTGCCAGAGTTAGAGATGAATGAGGGACAATAAATACCCTTGGCAACTCATGTCTGCAAGCACGTCTCATGTACGCCCCTGTGTGACCACTGGGTAAACACCCAAACCCCAGGGGTGCAAGGGGGAGTCACAGATTAGGAGGGGTGTGGGGTTTAATCCCAAACATCAGTAGAAAAAAAATCATGGCTCATGTGTTTGTCTCATGTGTGGGTGCTTTATGGCTTTTCTGAAGAAAAAAAAAATAAAAAAATCACACCACAGGAAACAAGCGGGGAGAAGGAAGTCCTGTAACTACCCCCAGAAGCGTCCCACCAGAAACCGCGGAGGAGATGAGACCACCCAGAAACAGAGGGAGAGATGTAGGAGGAGAGGAAGAGTGATGCAGGTAGAGAAAGGAACAGGAAGCCAAATCAGTCACTGGGCAAATTTGTTGCAGGGATTTTTGCCCACATCCTATAAGCATATTATTTAAATACAGTGGCATCTGGGACAATGAGACAAAAGAATGACATTTTGGACAAAGATTTTGCCCGAGATACCAAATTCCATCCCGTATTTTTAAAGCACTGTAAGAGACATTGGACAATATAGCTTGTTGCTGTAAGGACAAATGTGTCCTTGAGGTTTACGTATAGGTAGATGAAACCAAGAAAGAACAGCTTGGTACTTTTTGTCTTAAATAGGAGAAACTTCTTACCCTGGATTGTTATTTTTAAGCCACCCAGAACTGAGGTTTTCATAAAGGTATTTTAAAATGGGAGGAGCCTACTGTGATGATTGACAGCTCTCATGCACCCTATTTCCTGGCCAGTTGAAACCTGCTCCCATCATTATGTCACATCTAGTAGCACAGGAAGTGTTGCCAGATAACAGGTTGCTCCAACTTAAAATAAGACCCACAAACTTATCATCAATACCTCAACAAATTGTTCCCCATCATAAGCGTAATCTGTGCTATGATCATCTCAGGATGATGTCCAGTACTTAATTTACGTTACAAACACTGACTGAAGACATCCAGTGCAACAAAGTAAGCAGAGCTAAATATTCAGTATAATTAATGTATGCTTATATTATGCTATTTAACACTTTAAACCCTCAGTGGAGGGACGGTTCACAGTGGCAATGCACAGATGAGAGTTTACAATAGACGGCTATTTAAAACCTGGCTGTTATCGAAAGAAACCATAGCCGCTGCATGACTGAATTTGGGGACCAGTAAATGCCGTCTGAAATCGTGACTCTCCTGCAGCAAGCATAATCATATCTGGGCTGGCTGACCCCCACAATAGGGCCTTTTCAAAACAATTATTTTTTAAATGATTAATCCAGCAATTATTTTTATGATGAACCAATTAATCTAACGAAAATTTTTTCCAAATCGTTTCAGTTTGATTGTCAGTTTTTCTTAAACTCAAAATTAGAACAAGGGCAAGGGCAAAATAATGTCAGAGGTAGCATTCAATAATAAAAAAGGTTACAGAATACTTTCTCAGAGCAATTAAAAAAACAGAATAAACAATGTAAACTTGGGGGCTTGAATACAGAAGGTTTTTTATTAAAATAAACCGCAACAATGGAAGCCAACAGCCCACAATGGTGTCTTTCCTGAACCAACAGATAACCAGCGTCAAAAGTCCATTTTGGCAATATTTTTTGTGAATATTTTAGGAAGGTGATGAAATATGGCAAATCAGCATCTTGAATGGCACCTGCACTCCCCTGCACTCAGAACGCGGTTCCTTCCAATCTACAATTCTTCACAATAAAAGCCCATCTCCTAACCAGGAACATCAGTTTAAAAGCAGGTTTTTTATTGTTGAACGGGGTTCGAAGCTGCTCAAACATTCATCATGTCATTGGCATCCTTCTCGTCTATTGGCGCTGATTTCACTCTTATAAATTACGGAATGAGCCCCCTGATAACTCACGTCTGCCACCATACTTTGCATAGCCCACAGGCAGGTGGATTTGCATGCACTTTAGATCAACCAATTTATGTTAGGTCTCCATTTAGATTTATGTCACTCCGATATTAATGACTTCACTCTTGGCTAGGAAACAAAGCCCAGAGTTTGGTGAGTTGTCCAACGTACTGCGTAACTGAACCAGCAATGTTCCTGATGAGCTTGTGGGAAACTGTGCAGGGCTGCTAGATGACACAGCCACACCGGTGGCTGTTCTGTTCTGTTTCGACGAGGAGCTGGCGAGGTGTTCAGAGCATGCTGTGTTTTGCTCGGCACGTGTAGGTCAGTCACTCAGAATCACATGCAAATACACACACAGACACACACAAACACAAGATCATCTGCACTTTTCATAACCACAACTCAGCTGCAGAGGATCCAGTGTCAACAGACTAGTCCGCGGATGGAAAACAGCTATCTATCACAGCATCACATTCGACAACGATAATGACAATAATCACAGCATGTCACACAGATACTGTACTCTGTGTTTATCCACAGAGAACAAAGCCAGGTCGGTGCAGTAGGATGCTGGGCTCTCTGTGATGGCCCAGATGGGTAAATAGAAGTCATTGGGGGAGAGAAGGTGAGCTGAGCTGGAAAGTCCCCCATGACTGGACCACTGGGCTGGGCAACGCGAGTACATTTCCAGCAAGCCTATGGTGAGTCAGTAAAGAATCATTGGTTTGGCACACAGTCAGGCAAAACCAATGGAGAAGGCCCGAGGAGGGTTTTCATGGTGGTGGTGTCAGTCTGATCAAATCCAGTATCAAAATACATACACACATACGTACGTGAACATTCAGCATTTAAAACTATTTTGTAGTCCTATATTATACAAAATAAATTCTGCTTTATGGGATGCATTCAGAGGTTGTGTTAGAATGGTAAATAACGTTGGGAAAGGTTTTGCTGATAATAACCACATGTCTGCTAATTGCTTCATGATATGATATAAAGTTGACCCCTCATTCAAATGTATTGTTTTCCTGTCATGGACCTGGCTTTTAAACACATTTTCAATATGGTTGAGGTTGAATATTCAAGCTTTGGCCATTTCAAGCTTTGGGCATATTAAATTAAAATGAAATATTTTTGAACTGCTATGTTGAATTTGGACCCTGTATGGATTTTAGAAATTTCTAAATACATTTAAACTGGTGCAAGTATTAAAATAGCTTATCTTATCATCAACAATATGTGTTTTACAGTAATTTCACCCCAGACAAGGAACATTTCAAAGAAATGACTCAAAAATGCCCATGGTGAGTGAATGTAAACTACTGACCACAATCTGTGTAAATGGGAATATTTCCTGTCCTATTGCATGTTCCAGTTGTATCTATCATTGATTCCTTATTGCAGACTGATTCCCGTAAACTGCATGTCATTGTGAAACTGATAGAACGCACAGCACGCTACCCCAGGCGTGGGTTACTCTGAGTGTGAAATGTGGGGAGGCCTGACTGTGTGGGTCACTGTGGTTTCATGGTTCCCTCCGTGGAACTAGGTGGCTAAAGTCACCAGATTCATGACGATGTTTTTCTCACTGCTGGTTATTGGTTTCGGTGTATCCAACTGTTGTGCAACGGCCTCCAGAAACAGTTGACCTCCACCCCCTGAGCCTAATCCATCAGTGTGTGTGTGTGTGTGTGTGTGTATTTGTGTGTGCAGTGCCTCTAATCTGTGCGGTGTCGAAATGTTTATTTGTTTCCAGACTTCGCCGTGTTCATAATAACTACTAATTAATTTTAAATGCCTGGGTGGAGTGTATTTACCTCATTAACGCCACCGAGGCCTTTCCACGGCATGGAATGACTGGTGGATGTTTTTTTATTAAGCCCTCACTGGAGAGAGAGACGGCCCTCTCGTTTGACAAAATCGCCAGGATTGGAATAAGAATAAATTCTCTGCGACCGGCTGTGGCTTTTTACAGGTTATGCATCATAAACCAATATTCACTCAAACCCCTGTGGTTTCCTCCTCATGTCATTAAAACTCCTAACAGCTCCCAACACGGCCACAAGTCCTTTATGCAAATGACGCTCTGAGTGTGTATTTTGCACGTGCGTTGCCTGTTTTACTTGAGTCGGGTTTATGGGCATTCATTATGACTCGATTCTCCATTCAGCCCCATGCACTGTGATTCATGCTGCAGTTTCGAAACTTCAGCCTTGCTTCTATGCTCCCAGCATTAAGTATAATTACCGCTGTTGCTGCTCAATTTGGCAACAAGAGAGTGCTTTCAGGCCGAGAAGCGATGCGGTTACTGAAATCAGTGGGATTATGAAGGCGAAAGACGCGTGGACTCATCCTGGCGTCCATTCCCTGTCCCTCCAGACCACAGTTATGTCTGTCAGGGTGCAGGACAGCATCGGAGGTGTGCACACCGTCACCCGTTCAGGCTTTTCCTTTTCTGTGGAAATGAAAGCACAGAAAATGTGAAATCAAGGTGTCAACTGACACTGCAGGAATCTGGCACCTGTTCAAAGTAAAGACATTCCAGAGCATATGAATGTCTATATGAATAAAGACATTGATATGCTCTGCTTATGTGCTTATCGTGATTATTATTTTACATTATTAGCTATTCAAATAAACTCCAATTGGCTTTTGTAATCAAGAGCTATTCTACACATTTCAAACAAGTTTAACAAGAATATTTGATCTTGATTAAGATGTATCTGTAGTTAGTCCAATATTTAACTATGGAATTTATTCTGTCCTATTCTCTTCTTATCAAACAATTCCAAATGTAGCTACGTTACTATTAATCACACATTCATTAAGTACTGAACGCTAAGTACAATGTTTAACTGTGCATTATTCGTCATTTATTCGCCATGTCCAATCGACTGCTGTCACTTTGCTGTCACTCATTAATCCATTTTCTTTTGTTTTCGGTTCCGTTTATTTGTTTTCGTCAGAACTGAAATGGAGAGAGTTCTGAGTCACTCACAGGTTATTCCTGTTGACTTACCAGGCGTGGCAACACTCCCTGCAAGATCTCCTGCTGTGGGGTTTTTTTTGTTACTGCATCTTTGGGCCTGATTTCTCCTGGTATCCCAGTCTCCTCAAACACATATTTAATCCTGCGGCATTAGGTATGAGGGTATGTGTGATGTTGCAGAGAAATAAAGCAGTACTGCTATTATGCACGGTCCATTCATGTGTTAATATATCGTGTGTATATTGTTGGTGTCCAAAACTTGCACTCACATGACATGGCTCTGTGGGTGTCATTTCCAAAGATTCTGCCAATTTATCAAAGTCATGTGACTGTTTTTCTTTCATGTGCCATGTCAGTACTTGTCTGTCTTTGTAATTTCTAGCTGGACGTTTGGGCCACAGACCACGGTCTGGCCTTTGGTCTCTAAACTGTTGCGGTATTTACAGACGTTGTGAGTCTTAGGAAAAGAACTTCTAGAAAGTTTTCCTCTATTTGTTGTGTCTTGACTTCAACTTACAATTAGACCGCCAGCCCCTTTCATCCTCAGAGGAGGAGCCGTTTTTGAAGCTGGCGTCTTTCCCAAAAACACTGGGCACACCTGTGGCCTAAATTGCCAGTGTTGTCCCTTGTTCCCCCTTTACCCCGGCACCTCCCTCACACCCCTACCAAAACTGAGTCCAAAACACTTCCGTCCACACATCAAAGCCCTCACAATCAAAAGCACCTCACAGGCGACATAGACAAAATACAGTTTACCTCTTTCCTCACAGATAACCTTAATCACAGCCGCCACAGATACCCAGATAGCACCCAGTCACACACACCCTGCCATACTCTGTCCTGTCGCTAACTTGCTCTCAGCTAATATTTTCTGTGCGTGGATGCATTTTGAACTGAACTGATTGGATCAGTTCATGTTCCTGAGACCGGTGCACAAAACTTGCTCCATGACTATACACAAAACTGATTTTACGTTGCTGCATTTGGACCCTAGAGAGGCAGAAAGATGTTCACTGATGAAATCAAAGGATAGCCTCAAATCTGTAAGATACAGCTGTTCTATGTGAAGTAATGGTCACTTTATCTACATGAATGGATGTACTTTGTGTCCATTCTTCTAACCATTCATTTTGCATACATGTTTGTCTACTAGTTAAATACAGTCATTTACAATGCTATTTATAATTTGCAAAAGTATATGCATATCTAGATTTATTTGCTCAAAGCATGTCTGAAATTAAGGCCATTATGGTGATTAGCAGCAATTTTTTTATAATGTAGTAAAGGTCATAAAACATGTTTTATGGGCACAAAAGAAGCTTGTGTCTCCTTAGATCCTTACTGGAGTTTGTGTGCATCCACTGCATTAAAAATGAATGTGAAACCCGCTTTTTTTTCCTTTAAAGTGTCCTGTTTGTAGCTTATGTGTTAAAGTTGGAATATTTACTATTCACACAGAAAAATGTTGCCATGTTTGAACCTTGTTGATGAAAAAGGTTAAGTCGTGGGTTTCTTTCATCAGCAATATGTACGGGGGTGATATTCTGAAATAAATATAAATTCAGAAAAAAAAAATAGAAATGGGGTGAAAGGAAACTTCACAATACCGTAAACAACAAAGTAAAGTGAAGTGATTGTCACATGTGATACACAGCAGCACAGCACACGGTGCACACAGTGAAATTTGTCCTCTGCATTTAACCCATCACCCTGAGTGAGCAGTGGGCAGCCATGACAGGCGCCCGGGGAGCAGTGTGTGGGGACGGTGCTTAGCTCAGTGGCACCTCAGTGGCACCTCAGTGGCACCTTGGCAGATTGGGATTCGAACCGGCAACCTTCTGATTACGGGGGCGCTTCCTTAACCGCTAGGCCACCGTCACTGAAATTGTCACTTGACCACAAAAATCTAAGTTGTTAATCTATCAGTATATGAAATGTAAAAGAATGTAAGCTGACGGCTCCCAAACAAGTCCTCAGGGCTCCCAGTGGCCTGCGTTCCAACACATTCAAAACCCTAATGGACTTTTATATTTATAAAAGTTTTGTTTTATATATATAGCTTTGTTATAGTCGTGTCTAATAGTACATCACAGTTTTTTTCTATTGTTTTATCTATTTCTAGATCTCGTTATGCAAATTTGCTGATGTCTTACCTGGTCATAGTAAAATACTTGTTCCTTAATTACTTCCTCCTCCTGCAGCTACAGATAACAAGCAAGCCACCAGTAGCAGATTTTGCGCCTTTATTTAAAAAACTTCACAAGAAACATAGGATCCATCTTTAAACCAACAATTCAGTTGCTCAGTAAGTGCATATCTTGTGCTGCATGATCCAGTCCAGTTCTGGGTCACGTGCAGGGTGACTTCTCCCACAATCCCTTGAGAAGCAACATGCATCAGGCCACCAGAGTCATGTGCTTCACTGAACAAAGCAAGAGACACTAACAACTCCCGAGCGGGAGCCATTTATTCTTCTACTGCTGCGGTGGAAGAGGACCAGCTTCCCACAACCGCACCAGTCCAGCACTGACTGTCTCGAGGCGCCGACCGTCCACATGCTCCTCACTTCGGATCACAGAGATGGACGTTTGTGTTTAGAGAAGTCCCTGACGGCGCACACGTCTCCATGTGGCCGCCATGACCACGGGATGTTTTTGTTTATCAGGTGCTCTTCCTGCACGCTTTGAGTCACATGTCCAGACAGCTTTATTGTGCTGGAGAGAGAAGCCAGGACGGGACGGCTGTCAACACGTCGATGTTTTGCAACCTGATCTGAATGAAAAGTGCGCCAGAACCTGTTATTACACACAATCACGCACGCACTGCACACATGCTGACATTCATACCGGCCCACCTCCTCTCATTCATCATGAACTACGCACTAAGGGTCTCCACTCAGCGAAGTGTGAGCCTGTCTCTGTCCCCGTGAGACAATAAATGTGCTAGAAGACTGTGTTCCTGGCAAAGTACCTCATGAAAGCCTTGTCCTTTGTCTCTTGTTTGATTTGGACTTTTTTTTTGTCCTTTTAAGAGCAAATTTATGGCCACAAATTATCAACATAGAGTGACTCAGAGGGTGATGACAACACGGACGGGCACCACTGAGTCTGGTCCTTTCAGATGTCACTCGGTGTTGTCACTTACCAATCACTGGGTTCCTGTGTCTTTACCTGCCCCCATTAGTGACGACTCCTGTCATTACCCTCCCGTCTCATGTCCCACTCAACCACTGTATTTCACCTGTAAATTAAAGGCTTTCAAATCCCTCTCTCTCTCTCTCTCTCTCTCTCTCTCTCTCGCTCTTTCTTTATTTTCCTTCTTCCTTTTGTCTGCTTTTCTTCTCGACTGTGCAGAGTGTGTGTGTGTGTGTGTGTATTGGGGTTCATCAGAAGAAAGTTGTGCATATGCTGACAGGATTCAGGAGTACTCGTGTAAAAAAGTATTAGCCAGAGTATTAGCCTGTGCATGATTTTAGAACAGCAGCTTGAAATATTTTTGCTGTTTGTTAAGATTTTTTTTCTGTGGTTCTGTGGTCTATTTGTGAAGCTTTTTATATTTAGGTTTTCAACATAGTATGAATCACATTACATAAATAAAAAGGACTAGTAAACATTATTATTATAAATTGCTGCTTCCTGCTCCGAGAGTGGCTGGGTCTGTATTGGCAGTGATGTTTGGTGGATTGTCTGCTGTTTGTAATGTATGTGACCTGGAAGTTTATTATAGAAAAATATATGGTTTATCAAGCTTATGCTGCTATATAGTTTTGCAGAACATGTGCACATTCCTTACAACCACTGAGGTTGAACACACGCACACAGACACACACGGGTCTCGGTAAATATGAGGGGCATTGGTTCTGGTCAGGCTTGCTCTGTTTTGTGTAGGACTATGCTGTGGCTCTGCCGCAGGTGCTCCTAAAGCCGTTTTTTCACTTTTTGCACTTCCAAATAACAGCGGTTCTTAGTCAAGATTAGGCGTCGTGTTGAAACAGAGGCGGTGTGCCCGCACTGGTTTCTGTTTGGGGTCATTACTGCCTGTAGGCCTGCCGGGGCAGCGTGACTGCGAGTGCTGGAAATGTTCAAAGCGGGACTTTTATTTTTTGCCTTTATCGCAGATTCTCTGCCACTTTTGGCCAGTTGGTCTGAGGGGAAGTAAATGAGGAAACCTGCAAGGTGTTTGAGGAACCAAAAAATACAAGGTGCCGCCAGCGGTGTAAGCGTGGATGTGCCAGTCAGCATCTCAGAACAGTTATGGTGACTTTATTGATTATGTCGGGCTCGTTCCTCCACTAGCTTGCCACAGTTAGTAATCAATACTAGCTGTTAAAAACACGTGTCAAGGTGTCAGCATTTCAGTGGTTGAGATTAGTGTTTTAGCTAGCCCGTGTACACACGCGTCCGTTTGATGAGGTCCATCCCCGTGGAAAATGTCCTCGGTTGAAATACACTGCTGCCCGTGGCCGTGCCTCTGATGTGTGTAAACCTGATGCCCTGCCGTGCTCGGGGAGAGTTATGCTTTAGGGTGCAGGGTCCCGTCACATTGTCCTTGATGGGGGTTTGAGTTGTTGAAAAGTGGGATTTTGTCCTAAACCTCTTCGCTCTCATTCCCCTGCCAGTTTACTAAATCACCCAGGGGTCATGGATGGCGGGTTAATGCTGAAGACGTGCTTTCCATGGTACAGCCGTAAGTGCCTTGTCGCTCTCAGCGGTGACGTAGCGAGCCGGGAAGCTCTGCACAGACACAGAGACATAATGTGGCGCATCCTGTTCCCAAGAGTAGTCATCCTGCTCTCAATCCACAGAACCCGGCGACCCGGACACATCCGGCCGCCTTTCTGCAGTGAGCCTGTGACCCTTGATTAACATGTCAGAAATGGATACGAAAAATACGGAGCAAAACAAACCAAGCTGGATGTCGCGCTGATTCATTCTCGCAGTTTCCCCGTCCGGGTGGCGTAAACACTCTCTCCGCCTGCTGTAAACACTGACGTCGCTTGGCCGCGCGTGTTTGGTCTACGCTGCGCGCTCGCGGTCATCGCTTGGGTATTTTTGTAAGGGTGAGGGGCTGCATTGTTGGTGAGTACTCCCGCTTGCTGGGAACGTCGAAACGCGACGGGCCCCCGCGGGCAATAGTGGGGAATGCCAAGCTTTCGGCTCATCGGCGTCTGCATCAGGTCAACAGTTTAGGCTCCGACTGTAAATTATTTGTGCGCAGGCCGATAATCGAGCCAAGTCAGAAAGGCGCGCTCTCGCCGTGATGCTGATGAGCGTGAGGCGTGTGTAATTACGGCTTGGGGCTGTGCATGCAGGATTAACAGGTTGAGGAAACCATCCGTAATGATGCACGGCCCGTCTGGATAAAGATGTCTGAAATAGTTCAACTTTTGCAGTTTGCAGATTTTCTTTTCTTTGTGTGGTGGCCTATAAACATTAAATCATTACTGACTTGGGAATTGTGACTTTTTTTTTTTTTTTTACAATAATAGTAATTATTTGTTTGATTGTTTTTTTATTTAGTTATCATGTGTGTATTTTATTGTAGTAGTAGCAGTCGTATCTGTACTATATGTATTTTCTGTATGAATTATATATTTCTATTATATTTTATGCATGGAATGACAGACATCTTCATCCATTCTGTTTGATTGCGTCATATTTTCCCACACACTCATTATGCTGGTAGTAGCCTATGAACCAGAAGACCCAGGTTCAAATCCCACTTACTACCATTGTGTCCCTGAGCAAGACACTTAACCCTCAGTGTCTCCAGGGGAGAAATGCTTTAGCGACTGTACAGACCACAGTATTGCAAATATTGCAAGTATACAATGAACAAATATGCAAATATTGCAAACATAACCAAATATTACACTTTTATGACTTTAACCTAAAACATAAATTATGTGTAACAGGTAGGGTGAAGGTGTGCAAATGGGTGAAGTATAAAGTGATAAAGTAAAAAAAATTAAATCTGTGGAAGAGTAAAAGGAGTTAAAAGTTTGTGCAAAGATTTCTGGCGGGATTGAGTCCAGAAGTGAAGGAAATATGAATATGGAGGTAATCGTCACTACCTAAGAAGATTTTCACAAGGATTAATATTGCTCAGTGCTATCTGATGAGTCAATTCTGGCACGAATCAATCAAAGTCCGTTAAAAAGATATGGCTGTAATCTAACCTATTATTTAAACGAGCTGTGAATGTTCACAGCTCCGGGTCTAAGCCATGAGAAGCAAAAACTGCTCAAAATGAAAAGTGTGAGAAACTCCGCTGATGTCCTGTGTGAAACCGAGATACAATGTATCCATTCTTCCCTGTGAAAAGACGACATCCTTCCTGCTTTTTTTTTTTTATCTTTCTTGAATAAAACAACGTTTGAGGACGGGCACCTGGGTCTTTTCGATAGCCTTGAAAAACCTACAATACACACACCCACACACATATATAGTCATGCAATACGCAACACGCACGCACAAAAACATGCTCGAACTCCGCACCACAGTCTCATACCATGTCCCAAATATCTGTTTGTGTGCACTGAAATACACAGAGCGTCTAGTGATGCCCTCTGTAACCACAGCGCCACACCTGGCACACTCATCGTGCTGAGCTGCGCCCACAGGAAGAGGGCAAACCCACCTCACTGACCATAAGTTAAGCACCAGACTTAAGCAGTGGGCCCGAGAGCAGCATACCTCTCAGATCATGTGGTTACGAAACGACTCTCCCAGTGGATTGTGGGTGTTGCGCGTGGTGAAAGCAGGACAGGTACAGTCATTTACAGGGTTTTTCAGCAGGATCGGTCACTCCCTCGGCGGTAAAGGACACAATGCATTGTCCTGGTTTATGGTTGGTGGTGTCAGGTGTTCTGTAATGTTTCTTTTTTCATGGGTGGGAAGAGAACAATGATGAAGCTTCATTTGCTGCGATGGTGTCTGCCCAAGATTATTATGACTAACAACATGCTGTTCATGGGTTTTTTTTTCTATTTGAATTCCAACTTTTTTATTTTGCATCAAAATATTAAATGGAAAGATATAGATAAAATATTCTTATTCTTTTTTACCGTCAATAAAAGAAAATGATTTTTTTCTGAAATAGCTTTAGAGATTCAAAATGCATTCAATGCGTTCTGTTGGTGTTTAGGTCAGCACGTCATCCATGCTTTCTGAGTGAGAACTTAATGGACAAACTGGCTCAGGAACATCTTATGTATGAAGCGTTTTGAGGATATGAATGATCTTAGATGAAAGGAATTATTTCAATTGACCAATTGAGGAAAAAAGTTTCTAAAACTGGGATGGATTACATGATAAGAAAAAACAACATGTTTTGTCACTGAAATAATACAATTAGATTAATTTTGACTAGACTCTTGTGAGATCTAGAATTGCACTGTCAACTCTGTGCACTGTACCACCAGGGTAATGTGTCAACTGTGGAACAGTAAGGAGTTGCAGGAGTGCACAAAAAAAGCATGACAAGGGTTTCTTGTTATGCGCCAGGGCCTGTTCATCTGTTCATCTCTCTCTCTTCACAAACCCTTATTCTCCCTCTCGCTCATCCTCCCTCACCATGCCTTTCTGGAGCCTAATAAACAGCCCTATAAATAACATCAGAGCTTCGCGAAAACAGGGGAAAACTTTTGTTGTGGTTTTTTGTTTTGTCGCTGGAGGATCCTGTAGACGCACAAACATCCAGGCCAGTAATTAGTGTCTGTGCAGCGAGCGAGGAGTCACGGGGCGCAGAGGGCCACGGAGCGGACAGCGCGTTAATTTCACCCCCGAGCTCCCATCCAGAAAGGGGAATGAGTGAGTCTGCAGAACCCTGGGAGCAAATCGAGTCTAATTGGTGCCACAGACGGCGCAGCTTCGCTTGAGCTTTCATTTTTCTTTCTGCCACAGAGCGATTTTGGGCAAAGTACTCATGCTTTCAAAAGAAGCAGAAAATGACCCTGAACATGAACATCTGTCCAGACTGCCCTGCTGCATCATCTGAAACGGAGCCACAAACGTGTCTCAGTAGAAGAGAATGCCCCCCAGGCTTCATCATATGTATGGTAAATATGCAAAGACTAGTACTGTATTCAGTACAGTGAATTATGACAGTCATTTTTACATATACACAAATCCTGTTTCTTTAAATGTATTATAGTACATTACATTAAATTACATTATGTTGTATTGTGTGAATTTGGCTTAAGTCATGTGGGAGAAAATGCTGAAGAGGCTCTTAGTCAGTGTGTGAATTTTAAATCATCGGTGTCATCAGTGATAGATCTAAGGTTGATGAAAGAAGATGACAGAGGAATGGTCTTCCCAAGGAGCAACTTTGCTGACCAATCACAACAACTCATACAGTCACAGTTTCACCATGGTCCTGAGAATTACTGTATTTCTGCATGCTGTCTCTCTTATTGTTCTTATTTCTTGACTAAAGCAGAACCACCCAAGGCTGAAGTGAACACTATGCATCTGTTAAAAAAACCAGAGAAGCTCTGCACAGCTCCTTTCACAATCACATACTCGGCCGGATCAGTCCTGGATCAGGGCACTTGAATTTTAAAGGCCCACACGTCATGGTGTTTAAGTTTAATTTAAAGACTTTATTGTCATTGCACAATCATACAACGGTACAATGAAACTGAGGTCCTTTTCAGGTAAACTTGTCACATGGAAACCAAAACAGTTCAACCTTGTCCACTGACTTCCCTGGCAGTAAACTTGGACTACATAAAATGTTTGTGGCCTGTGGGTGCTGAAATTGCACTGTATTGGTCAAAGGGCCCCGGGGCCCTGACGGTCACCCAGAATCAGGGGAACCTGGCCTCTTGGCCTGGTCTCTGAGATCACAGGAAGTATTTAAAATATAATAATGAGACCTTGGGCGTAAGTTGCACATATCAAACACACACGTTCACACCATTACTCCACTACGGTTCCTTGCATTGGTGCATTGTTATAAGTGGCACCTGCTGCCATTCTCTTTCTGTGAGTTCCCACGTGCACACACACACACACACACATACAGGCATAGTGCTCCTGTGGGCCCAGGGAAAAACAGCTCTCAGAATAGAACCATTGGAAGAGGAAGTCTAAATCGAGCCAAGACAGGAAGAAAAGTGTGTGAGATGTATAAACAAATGAGGAAGTCCTTACCTCCCCATTTCCCCTCATCCCCACACAGCCAAGCCCCCCTTCCTCTGTCTCATCACCCCCTACTCCACTCTCTGCATCATGAGTTTTTACTACTATTATTAACAATAATGCCAATAATAATAACATTATATTCATATTTATTTATTTATTTATTTGTACAAATAATGAAGATTTTTGCTGGAACTTCAGTGATTTTCATCATTGCTCTTTATAGGTGCTATCACTATGCAAGCATATGGACAACTTCCCTTACATACAGGAAATGGCATTCTTTTTCTCAGGAAGTAAAGAAACCCCCTCCTCCAGCGTCCGCGCAGGGCTGTTTGTACTCCTTCCAGGTGTGTTCCACAAGGAAACAGATGCGCCCCTCTCCCTCTTTCCCTCACTCTGCTGTCCCTTTCTCTATTTTTCTGGCCCAGCTGTTCCTGCTGACACCTGCCCTGCTCTGCTTTCTCACCCCACCAGAGAAAAGCCATTGTTCCTCAGGTGGAGCAGGAGGAGGATGTCACTGTTTTTCTCCCACAGTTCTTTGGGTGTAGTGTGTAGAAATACACAGTTGCACATTGTGAGACTTCCACAGCACTTTCATCAAGGCCTTTACGATGCCAGATGGAGCTGCAATGTTAAAGTGCCGCCCCCTGCTGGACACAGAAATCTCCACCTCATATACACATTTACCTTTCCCCCATCTGTCCTGCCCACTGTCTGTGACGTCTGGTGGTCTTCTCCTATATCCTGTACGTTATGTGCAGGAAGTCACCAACGTTTTCTCTCGCCATGACAACAGCTGGTCACCTGACTATGCAGTCCAGACAGGAACACAACTGCATGTGTCTGTGTGCGTTTGTGCTGAGTGGGTCTGCGTGGGTTTCTCTTGCATAACAATGTGCAAGTTTGAGGATGTTGACTTGAGTGACTAGACGGTGGAAATATCCAGCCCCAGAGTCATAATCAATCACCATTTCGGTTGTTTCCTTGTTCCACTTGTGGAAAAAAAATATTTCTGCATGAGAAAGAGAGAGAGAGAGAGAGAGAGAGAAAGAGACAAAAAAATGAATCCAGCTGATCCTGACCCAGAAGTTTCATCCGGACGTGACTGAATCTCTGGATGCTGAGGCGATGAGCTGGTCAACAGCAGACACATATCAGTGCACTCATATATCAAATTTTTATTAGGAGGAAGCAATTACCATCGTTCTGACCCCTCCTTAACCCCCTGGTCAGATTAAATTGTTGCCAAAGGTCAGGGTGGGGCCTCCTGTCCGCCACCCCTGTCTAGCCAATGGCAGGCTCTGCGTTGCGCGATGGCCAGCCCACTGAGATCTACGGGACGCCGTCAAGGTTTCTGCTGAATGAATTAAAAGTTACTGAGGAGAAAAGGGGCTTTGTGTGTGGATTCCGTCTGGTGGCTTTTAAACATAGAGACAACAAGTGCAGTAAAAGAGCAGCTACATTTCAACTGGTCAGCCCAACATGACCATATTTCATGAAATCCTATTGAGGCCTTGAATACCAGTGGACAGAGCCGTTAACATAAGTTAAAGGCTCTCAAAAAAAAAAAAAACCTGTAATAATCTGCTGCTGGAGGATAATTGACAGCCATGAAGAAGAACCAATCATCTTAAAGCTGACAGGTCAAAATCAGAATCTGGAATTTGGTTCCAGCTATTAGTCTATCAATCAATAAAATATAATACATAATGTAGGGAACAACATATATTTGCAGACAGTACAAAATATACATACTTCATAAACATATACATAATTATAAGCCTTTGATAGATTCTGAAGGTGTTTGTAATGTGATCTCTTTGTGCATTTCTGTTTTTAATACATGGCTTCTTGTATATGCAGCACATTAAACATGGAAAATGTGACTTACTTTTGGACCATAGTCCTATTCTGTTGGATTGTATGGAGAGTTCTTTGTTCTAAGGATATGAAACCACAAAATTGAGCATTTTCTAGCTGCATTTATCACAAAAATTACAACATGTCAATTAAGACTTGAGGGTGTATTTGTGTTCAAAAATGGCTCTGAACACCAGGGTCACGCTTGGCGAGGTTGTCACCAGGGCGAAAGCAAGCGCCTGACAGAGTGGGGACGGAGGGAAAGGCCACGGGTTAGAGGGCCACTCAGGTCCCCTTGGGCGATGAGCAGGCCCAGAAGAGTGATGACGGCGTCTGCCCTCCTGTCTGCGTTGCATCCCTGTTCGCGGGGGTCACCCTCGCCAACGCCCGTCATGAGAGTGACGTTAAAGACCTAAAGCCTGCCCTGTGACCCTTTGCTCTAAGAAATTTGACGCCACTTGGGCAGATCATTGGGAAACGTTTTTCTTTCGTTGTTTTTTTTCAGATGGGTGTGACTCCAGAACCCCTGATTCATGTCTGTTTCCAGGCCCACAAGGAAAGTCTCCTGTAAATCAGGAAAACTCAGGTCATAACTTGATTTCTCTTCTTGTTCCTGTAAGTTTGCTCCTAAATGGCATTTTTAACAAAGGGCTCCGCATCTGCTCACCCTCACCCAATAAATATTTCATCTCCTTCAGCAGCTCGGTGCTTGAGGAGTTTACAGTTCAGGGAAGAGGTGGGATTTGGCCCAAGCTGGCAGCGTAAGGAAGCAGCCTTCCCTCTGCAACTCCGAGATCCATTAGACTGTTGCTCATCTGCCCTGTAATTTACAACTTGTTGAGTAACACAAGGATCCCCCCTACCTACACACACGCACACATACACACACTTTTTATGCGTTCTTTTCTCCCATCAAACTGGATCCTTTTGTTTTTGGTGACAGTTTAATGACACATTAAGTCGGAAAATGTACTGGAGCCGCTTCTCCAGACGCAGAGCCTCCAATGGTGGCGTAAGAACCCACGCAAACTGTCAAACTGGGGGGGTTTTCTGTGGGAAGCTGTGCGTCTCTACCTCATATACAGTACACGCAACTTATTGAACATTTTGAGTCATGTGTTGATCATGTTCCTGGATTGGCCCTCAGAGAATGGAGCTGATTGGTGGAGAGAGGGGTTCTGTGATGAACGAGGCCGCTGATGGAGGTGCTGATGACTCTGATAGCCTCTGAGAGGAGATGGGGAGGGTCTGTTGGGGGTCATGGGGACACCGAGGTCTCAGAGATGACAGTAAATGGGGAAGGGGCAGGGACGCGATGAGTGACAGACCACGGCAGGAGAAGAGAGAGAAAGAGAGCGATGCCCGCTGGTGAAGATGAAGGGAAAAGGAGAGAATGCCCCGTTACCTTTTCACCCCGTGCAATCCAGCCAAGCCCACAGATCAGAGAGGCGCTGTTAACAATGAAGAGATGACTGACAGACACAGCTACGTCACTCTCTGCCAGAAATCCCTGAACCTCAGAGTAAAACAAGCACGATTAAATGGCAGCATAGGCACCAATCCCACTGGGAAATGAAATTGGTAATGCAGCAAACTGCAGGCATACAAGACCTTTTTTATTTTAAAAAATCATTAAAGAGACATTAATTCAAACAGACAGATCAACGTAAATACATGGAAATGTTCTCTTTTCTTCTCAATGCATATTTTTAAATGAGAGAACCAGGAAAAAGGGATGGAAGAAGGATGAGGGAGATTTTTTCCTCCACAGTGTTTGCAGATGGAGAACAATAACACTGAGACCTGAAGAGGTCTTCAGCACACAAGACACAACAGAAACACGTTAATACTTAATGGTAATGATATGAATGAACAGAAACGACTGGAGTGAAACTCCTCCATTACTCATTCCATCCTTATCTGGCCGGCTATCTTTCACATATTGATTTTCAGCTTCACCAAACCAACCCCTGTATGTCCATACAAAAGCTTAAACATATGACTCCACTCCTATATTCCTATGTTCCCACCAGCATTGCTCAAGAGCCTTAACTAGCAATTCATTACAGCCTATTGGTTGTTCATGAATGTCATTTTCCACGATTGTGTCCCCTATCCACCGATAGCCCTGTGGCCTTCCTAACAGGTCAAAATAATTAACACCCCAAATGCTCACTGCAAAGCCCACTTGCTTTTGTAGCACTCTGGCGCACCTTTGGAGTTGTGCAACCCAAATGTGTGCTCACATGCAATTAGCATCACTTAAGAAAACGTGCAGTGCACATGGAGCACGGTGGAATGGCTAATGTGACAGTTTATGACATACGCTCTGGTTTTTGTTTGGACCGTTGGAAAGGTCAAAGGTCATGGACTCCTTGAGATAGGACTGATCAAATATACCTTTATTGCAGAAAGACCCTTTGCACAAGAAAGTAAATAGTTCTGTGACACATTTGTGTGCATGTGTGCGGACACGCAGACAAATGCACAAATACTTTCACTACTCAACGCACCTGGAGTACAGAATACAGGGATCTGCAAGAAAGTCACAGAACTTCAGTTAATTGTATGCAAAGAAAACATGCTTGCACGTCATTTCTAAATTGTTACAAATCTATTAAGTCAGTTACTATCCCTGTATTCAGTATTAATTTACTCTGTAATTGGTTTTCCAAGCATTATCTAACAAATCATTAATATCTTTTTTAAAATGGCTAAAAAACGATTTGCACAATAAATTGACATCCACTCAGTGTATTTGAATGTCTGTACTATGAGGTTTTATGCAAAAATATGGTTCACAAATATGCCTGCCATTTGTAATGCTACATAGCAATGGGTAGTTCATTTAATGACCATCTTGGTAGATTAACTGCCAGAACAACTACTACCTTCCTTAATTATTAGAAAATTCCTGTGCAGCCAGGAGTTAAAAAGAGTTTGAAGGGAAACATAAAACTACTATTTGTATTCCTGATATAATCAGAATGGATGGCAATATTTCGGTGGAAACAACGTTATTTAGGTCCTGGAAGGTATATTTGTCCGAGCTGGTTGTCTATGTTGATTCATCGCGAACTTACACTCTTTGCTTCACTAAAAACACATGTGAACCATGAGGTCTGTGTAATTCCTGCATGCTTGACTGTTTTCTGTCTACACATAAACGCTGTTTACTTTTTGGCTTATCATTTCTGTTCAGTGCACTAGTGGAACTACTGGAATCCCACTGGAACCCAACAGATTCCATGTTTCTTTGATCTAAGTAAAATTGAACTGTTTTCGGGGTTCTGCATGGGATTCATTTGTTTATTTGCCTTTTGGACTTGGTGAAACACAGTATGCAGTCATCATCTGCACCACAAGGTGGAACCCATAGGATGATCTTACAAACCAAGAAACCCGCTTGTCCTGGAGAAACAGTGACATCTGGTGGAAAATGACTGCAAATACACCAACAAAGACAAATAAAACCACATCTCACAGTGGTCTGAACACCACAGAGAAAACCAGTAGGACAACATTTCATGTGTGTCTGTATGTTTGTGTGTCGAAATGCATAATTTCTTTATCTAGAGCAGGGATTGCACCCAACACATGGAGGGTAAGTTTTACAGGTTTTGCCCTTTCAACCAGCCAGTAATAAAAGTCTTCCCTGACTTTGAACCCTTCTTTTTTTTTTTTTTTTTTAAAGAAGATCCTTGAAACAAGTTCTGAAGGGAATAATAGAAAAACTTACATAATTATATGAAATGTAATACGGTTCCTACAATAAAATCCCACACACAACACAGCTTTATACATCCAATATGTGTATATAATGTAATAACAGTAACACAAGAGTGACTAACATCACAACAGGGTATGACATTTAGACATGTGGATAGAAAAAAACTAGGAAACAGACTTAAGTGGCGTACAAATAAAAATGACAATTTTTTAACAAATATTTTAATATGCTAACCACAGTGAAATGTTAATCACCTTTGGGTTAGGTGGTTCATATTTCAGACAGTACTTCCATACAAACTTCATTTAATTGTTAAATGTAAAAAAGTTATGCAAGTGGTTACTGTGAATATACTCAATACAAAATCATACACATGGTTAACATTGCAAATTAATAAAGGAATGGTGTCTGTGGAGTCCTGGCTACACATATTTCCTTATGCAGACATGGTGCACTGGATGAACTGTAAGAGAAAGACAGAGATAAGGAAGGAAAAGATTAATTAAAAAAAACTTATACTGACAATGGTATGCCATGGTCATATACATAAGGCTGAATACAGAAAATCAGTAAATCAGTGTCAATATCTCATGGTATACCACAGTGCATAATGATTTCAACTAGGGCTGCAACTAATGAATAATAATCAATTAATCTGTCTATTTTTTTTTTTTTATTAATAGTAGAATCGGATAAAAAAAAAAAAAAAACAGAAAAGCATTCATTTCCAACCCTTTATTCAAAAACAGAACCAAAATCTTTAGAAAGTGCACAAACATGTCGCTCCTTGAGCTGTTATAATAAAAAAAAAAAAAGGACTGACACAAAAAACATACACATGTATGCTTTACATCTGCCAAATATAGCCTTTTTTTTTTAAATAAAGTGCCACCTGAGCTGCCAGAATGATAAATCATTTATAAAAAAAAATAAAGAACAATACAAATCAGAAAATTTAACAGGATTTGTTTGAATGTCAGAACTTGTTCTCTACACTACACTGCAGATGCACACACTTGCAGACGCACACACACACACACACACACTATCGCTCAAGCCCACTTGAAGCTTATTCATTAAATTATTACCATCAATGTAGTAAGTGCAAGGTTAATTTATATACCACATTTAAACACATCTTAAGATGACCAAGTGCTATAAAATAACTTTAAAATTAAATTAAAAAGTACAACACACAAATATATATCAATAATAACCTATATGGGACAAATCACAGAATATACACTGCAAAAATGCTTTTCTAAACTTTTCCTGTTTTCAGTCCAAATATCTAAAAAATCTTAAATCAAGATTCATTCACTAGACACATGAAATAGCATAAGAAATTGTCTTGTTTTCTGAAAAAACATCTAAAAATTAAGTGATTGCTTAAAACAAAAATTATCTGCCAATGGGGTAAGAAAACTAATCTTAATGAGATATAATCTCAAACAGAAGTTTTAAGCATCACTTAATTTTCTCATGGAATTTTTGTTGTCTAGTAATCTTGATTTAAGATTTTTTAGATATTTGGACTGGAAACGAGACAAAATTACAAAAAAAAATTTTTTTGGCTCCATGCTGTCTATGAGGCACCAAACTCTGCTAGCATCTGTGCGTGAGAGAGACCGAGTGTGTTCACTCCGCTCCGCGCTCAAATAAAGTTTTTTTTTTTTTTTTTTTTTTTTAATAATCAAATGTCTCCTCATCGCGCGACACAACGCATCTATTAGGAAATTCGTTGCTAACTCTTTTAGTAATCGTAGTAATTGTTGCAGCCCTAATTTCAACCCAAATCAGAACGAATACTTCACCAAGTATTAGTATATTTCACCAAAATCTTAAATCGGAAACTTACATCATCGTAGTTGAATGTAGCCATGCCTTGCTGAGCCTGGTCTCGTTTCCGGAACAGATCTGCGTCACAATCATATTGACTTCAGCATTTTGGTTATTTAAAATGCATGGGGGGGGTAAACTGTGGAGTTCGGTACATCATATACTGTACGAATTCTGTATTCACCAGTCAGAGATCGAAGTCTAACACAACAGGCCACATAGTCATCGAAGGTGATCTTCCCTTGAGTGCTGTAGCGCTTAATGATGCAGTTCATGGCCTGTGGGCTCAGTCTGTAGCCTACAGAAAAGAATAAAAACAGACAAATATTGAAAATTCATCCTGATGATCTGATTACTCTTGGTACTGAGCCTTGTGTGTAACACACTTGAAAACATCAGCCATTAGCTTCATTACCCATGGATGCGACTGACTGATGCATTTCCTGGGGGTCTACTGTTCCACTTTGGTCTCGGTCAATGGACATGAAGTGCTGCTTCCATCCATTTATCACTGCCCAGAGCTCTTTGAACTCATTGAAGCCCATCTGGCCAGACATGTCTCTCTGGAGGTGCAACCTGCTAAGGAAAAATCTCATACGCCCTAACAGTATCGGGTGCTGATACATTCAGACACTAAACACAATGATCTCTTGCCATCTACTCTCACTTTTTTCAATGGTTATTATAACTATGGTTCTGTCAGTGAGTTTCTTCTCTGTATGTCGGTTTTGTGGTTAAGGATACATCCAGCATGTTTATCATCAGCCTACAAGTCTCCAAGTTAAAAGCTGGGGAAAAAAAATAAAAGGGGCAAATGTCATTGCTGTAAACTGAATAATGTAATGTCATAATAATATATCTATTTGAAATATTGTTGAATAACAACAAAAAATGTGTCTGAGTGACAGCTTACGTTTGTAACCTCCAGAGAAATTGGCCTGGCTCAGGCATGTCTGAAGCTCCTCTGCAGATATCTGGCCATCCTATAAAAACCAGGACACATGTCAGTCTTCCATCAATTTTAAAATATTCCTAAAAACCCATAAAAATAAATAAATAAATAAATAAAAATCACAACCCCCTTAAACAATTGCAAAACAGTCAGAACAAAATTGGTGACCTGGCCAGCGACTGCACTGAAGTATCCATAGAGAGGGTCTTGCTGCTGGCCAGGAAATCCTCCGTAGCCAGGAGCTCCCGGAGCACCTCCATACTAAAACAAAGGGAAAGAGAGAGAGAGAGAGAGAGAGAGAGAGAGAGATTCCTTCAGAATCCTTCTGTTGTTATAATAGATAAATTGAATTTAACAAGTCAGCATGCATGTTTTAATAGCAAAATCGCACCTCTGTATATTTAACTGAACACAATTGGTTTGAGGAATAAATTAAAGAACTCCATGTCCCTGATATAAATGTCAAAAATAGAAGAGTTGGTTATGCAACTCCAGTTAATGTGAACTGTTATAATCTCAACCACAATGCTCACCTTGCAAACCTAGTCTTTCCATGACAAGTGTGCTTTTGTGGAGAAGACGGTGGTTTTAACAGAATGCTTCTGAGTAGACTCTCATCATGAATTTCCAAAACTCTACAGGACTCATTTTGTCAGCAGGAGGTATTTGATGTGTTGTGTGATTTTTTTGCATAACAATACGAAACATTTGCATTCTCTGGCTTTCATTGAAATGTCAGCGACGTGCTGGGGTCTGTAGACCCCATCTGTAGACTGGAGCTGCAGTTTTACGTTTCCTGTGCAATGTGGTGTGAGTCTGCACTCAGAATCACACCACAGCTCTCATTGCCACAAAAAAAAAACACAGTATGAAACCACAGTGGAGGGACGGTCAATAGGAAGACTATTCTGTCCAAATCAGGCAGAGCTGCATCTTAATGGACGGCTGAACAATGTCCTTTCAACAGATGACACCAAATGTACAAAGGAAAAAAGCGAGAGAGAAGCATCTGATAGTGTTGCATCACCTGGATGAAAATTCTGCACATTCTTATTTGAAAAACTCTGTAATATAAACTTCAGATTGCACTGGATTAGTTGTTTTCAGGACGAACAGGGCCTGATGTAAAGGAGAGACTTACCAATCCTTTCAGCCTTGTGACAGACTGGTGTAGTATGAGGGGCCGTTTAAGAAATATTTCAGACTTTTGTTACACAAACACATGTGAAACACACACACATTCACAAATGAAACGCTCACACAGATACAGGTGAAATGGACGCGCACACACAAGAAACGCTCACACAGACACAGGTGAAGAGGACACACACATTCACATATGATACGCTCACACAGATAAAGGTGAAATGGACGCGCACACACAAGAAACGCTCACACAGACACAGGTGTAACCGACTACTATATAACAAACAAAACTTAAACAGTGTGTTAAACACCAATATAGCATTAGTGAAACTTTTCACATGTTCGTGTGAGTGAAAACTTTTCAGTATATCCGGAAGGTGGTTCTATGGATTCTTGTGACCCGATTCAAAGCAGTAATAAAACCTATGAGGGGCCGTTTAGGAAATATTTCGGACTTTTGTTACACAGACGCATGTGAAACACATACACATATGAAACTGACAAGCATACATTTATATTACTGAAAACTCACATACACACATATGAAACCCTCACAGTGTAGCTCAGTTTTAGCTAATACTCAACACAACAGAAGTAAATACCAGCGCTAATCGGACCTGTGTTAGTGTGGGTGTGGCCCAGCCTACATAAATCTAGGATATTCGCAGGATACAGCAAAACATGTACGTTGTATATTGCTGCTCGTTTTAACATTATGAGCGTTTATTAACAAGACGTGACCGAATATCGCGTAAAAAGACGCATATATGAACATCTGAGTCACTTTTCTCGTGAAGCAGATGGAACTTGACTGAGGTTCGTTCGTCCATCTCGGTCCACAATGAACATACAAACAAATGCACATCAATAAATGTTCATACTGTAAAAGAAATGTTCATACTGTAATCTTAAATGGGTGCATGGGTGAAGTCACGGTGCCACTTCCGCGTTGACTACTTAAAGCAACACGCAGGCTGAGACGTTCGCTTACCCCTCCTGGATATCCCGCCTGCGGAGCGCCATATCCTGGGAAATTCATCTTTATAAAACAGATGTGTTGGTAAGGTCTCTCGGTGCCGAGGAAGGTGTGGACGTGAAGTTGCCCGTGGATCCGGTGAGACCAGCGCCCGTCCCTCACAGGGCGGAAGCAGGCCCGGCGGCTGTGTTGCCAGGCCCGCCGCATTTAAGCGACTTTCGACTCGTGTGTCGCCTTATTCCGGAGAGTAGCTGCCTATTTGGACTTGTCCCCATCTCCAGTCTCTCTCCAATCTATTGCTGTTGTGAAGAGAATCGTGTCCATTTTGTTGCAGGAATCTGCTCTCTATATGCTTCTAAAGTCAAAAGCAGGGTTGCCATATTGGTCTGAATATCGTTAAAACTAAGATTTTTATAAAATAAAGGTGCTTGGTGCATTTACAGTAATATTATAAAATAGATCAAGTTTTCCACAGTGGTATGAGGATCAGATAGGTACATTTACACGGTGAAAAACCCACAGTTTTATAGAGTAATGAATATGTAAGAAAGTGCTTGTAAACAGTGTCAACCACTATTAGTTGATTTTTCTTGAGCACCAAGCAAGAAGCAGCAAAGCAGCTATATGAACATCTCAGACATGTCGATGGACATGATCTCAGGTCCTGTTGGTTGTTTTTCAGTGTCATCAGCTGTCAAATTGGGTTCTTTGAGGGGTTTGACATCCCCTTTCCCTTCAAAACAGTATACGTTCTTCTAGGAAGGCCTGCACACCGTTTTTGTAGGAATTCTGCTGGTAGCTCTAAAAAACTGAGCTTCTGTTCATGTAAATGGCTTCAAGTCCTTCTGACACTTCATATAATCCCAGACAGACTCAATGATGCTGAGATCAGAACTTCAGCATAAATGTTAACAAGGAATCCTGGCCCATACCATCACTCCCAGGGCTCATTATTCTTCTGTACACTAAAGATAGTTCTTAATGACACTGTTTGGGGTCGTTGTTCTGCAGAATATGATGGATAAATATCTGCTTGGATTTGCCAGGTCTGAGGACACATTAATCCAGACCAAGTCTCCAAATCTCTCTGTTGCCTGCAGATACTTGTTATTGGTCAGATTCTGGACAGATTCCCCAGAAGGGTCCTGGGTACCTGGGTCCCGCTGTTCTCTGCCGGTCCCGAGCTAATGGCACTTCTGGACATAAGAGCGGTGTGCTTTTCATCCGCTGCCAACCCCTGCACATGCAATTCAAAACATTGCACTTTCTTTGTGTTCCTTCAAAATAGCTGGAACAGCACATATTGGAACCCCTGTCTGCTTTACCTGGTGCAGTATAACTACCTTGTTAAAATAGTCTTGATGCTGTGTTCAGTCTTGTCATGAAATTGTCTTCTACAACCTCACCTTGGTAGCAGAGTTTGGCTGTTCGGCATCAAATTGTGAGAGTCCATTCAGTAAATGGCTGTGTTTAAACTTAAATATGAAATATAATTAACATAATCTTACAGAATCTCTGCCTTTGTGTACATATACAGTAGTGAACGTTCGCTAATTTGAAAGCAAAGGTTAGTAACACCAAATAATGAAATGATTTAGATGTGAAACAGTTATTAAGGCTTCATATGACATAGTCTTTTATATGAACGAGATAAAAAAAAAATTGGGAGACAGTGATAAGACTTTACATCCTGTTTGGACAGGAAGCTCTGATTCGTGCTTCAACAGAGAAGCCTGGAAATCCACAGATAACAAGCCGCTCACTGTGCTATCAGGGCAGTCAGATCAGGTTTGGCAGAACCATCTCGGTCTGTGCTTCCACCAAAACCGAATCAGGATGTATCAGCAGCAAAAAACAAGCTTCTGCAGTTCATGTGCTGGATTTCTCAACCATCAACCCTGCGGAAGAAATGAAACGCATTGTTCCTGTTATCATCTGCAACACGGGGAAGAGGAAACTATAATACTGTCTGATGATGACAATTCTCAATATACAGGTAAAAAGATCTATCTTTTTTTTTATTGTGAATAATTCATGCTGAATTACCTTTTGTATTATGATATTCAAACCATTCATTATAATCAGTTACTATATAACAAATCAGTTAATATTTCTATCTATATATGTTATATATGTTCATCAGTTGTGATACATTTATACATTTCTGGTTGTTTTTAAACCTCCACCGCGATGAAAAATGGGATATTTAAAGGGTATCTAGCTGCAGTGCCAGCATGAACAGATGACAGTAGATATTCATAGCCAAACACAGCAGGTGAACTGGCACAGCGCATACACAGTAGATATTCATGATGTAATGGTGCCATGCTCACTGCACACACCCCCTCACCTCTGTTCCCCACTGTTCTCACCTCTTATCTCTATTCCACAGGAGATGTTGCACAAGAATATGGGATACAGCATCCTAATGAAATAGACTTTGGAATCTTCAGCGAAGAGGCAGCGGGAGTCCATGTACACGCCGCAGCAGACAGATATCTTAACACTTCCGATGGATTGACTGGTCAGATGATCTCAAGATGGCAGAATTCAGGCAGCCAGATTACAGACGATTGTGGCTGTTTTTGCAGGCAAACACCGTGTTGTGAAGCAGCTGGGGTGATAGATCACTGGACCTGCTCCCCTGGTCATCCTTGGCATGGTAGGTACCAAGACCCCATGTCAGGAGACGGTTCATCAGTTCATATGTACTTAATTTTGTTAATTTTGGCTACTGATGAAAATTATTTGCTTCTACAGTGAAGAACGCACAGTTGGTGGGGGTTGAAGTTGACATAGTTGAAGAACTGGAACTGGAAGACACAGTGGTACTTCATGAGGCCGTCATGTAGGTACAGCCGAGCAGGGTACTTATCATTGTGCACTGACTGCAGATTTATGAGCATCTAAACCTGTTTGTCTTTCAGGCCAGTGAATGGTTTGACGGAGGCCACAATGACACATGAGGACCAGTTTTTCTTTCAATAGATTTATAGCATTTTGTTCTTATGTATAATAATCAACTTTATATATAGGTTTATTTACAAATATTATGTTGGAATATGTTGGAAATAAATATTAGCATTTAAAATATATAAACAATATCTCAAATGCAATGTGTCTTTTGTAAGTAAAGATTGTTAAAGTATAAATAATATACTGTAAAAAGTTATGCAGGCCATTAAAAAAATACAGCATGCCTAGAGAGATAGAAGTACATCTAACAGAATTAAAAACACACCAGCTCTGCATCTTTCTGGGTTGTGAATGGGGTCTTGATGAATCTTTAGCTTTAGTTGCTTTCATTGCATTTCAAACTCTGTTCATCAAGTGAAAGTGAAGTGATTGTGATTGTACTAAACTGCAACACAGCGCACGGAGACACAACAAAATGTGCACCTTGGTGGATCGGGATTCAAACCAGCAACCTTCTGATTATGGGGCCACTTCCTTTACTGCTGGGCCACCACTGCCCTGTAGTTTACAAATCAGTACAATACTGAGCATATACAATAAAACATGAAATTACAAAATGAACATGTTTTCACTGTACAATTAATGTTTATTTATCAGAAAAAATTATGTAGTTGTATATAATTGGGATTAATACAGATTTCAAAACAGTTGTGTAATATTTGTCTCAAAGATTAGATTAGATTTCATTAAATCCACATTTTATAAAGATAAACTTTCAAATATACATTATTCATTAAAATGTTCACGGAGAACAGATCATGAAAACCAAAAAGACAGTCTTTCAAATTATTAAAATATTACCAACAATCAGAAAAAAACATTATCAAGCTTCTGTAAATGATGTTCTTTTATACGTTTGGCCTGGATATGTAATGTAATTTTTTTTTTACATTTCTAACTGGCTAAAGAAATCAAATCATCTGTTTCCAGATTATCCATCGTGTTGATATCCATCGCGAACCTGCCCACAAAGCGGTCGTCGCGATGTTGACGTCATCACTACGCGTCCTACGTTTTGCTGAGCAGCTCGCTGTTCTGCTGCTGAAATATTCTTCCTTTGCTTATTGGGTTCACGCGCAGTATAAAATGTCGGAGCCGCCAGTCGACAGTGATTTGCCGGAGACTCTCCAGTCTCGATTGCAGAGTTTGCAGGATTTGACCGCGTTCACGGAACAGTGCCGGACTCGGCTGAAGGAGCTGTTCGACCAGCTTGGATGGGATCAGGACCGGCACTCGCACGGAAACGACGTAAAAACTATCACGTCGTCAGCCTGAACTCGGTAGTGTGCGTCGTTTGCGTTTGATTGTGATCTGTACGTTCCCCGTCGGCAGGAATCGACGGACGTCTGTCCGTACGACCCGAGCCATCGGGTGCCTCGCCGGACCATGGATGCGCACAAAGCCAGATGCGAGCTCGGTCGAAGGGGCTACGGCCAAGACGAGCAGGTAAAGGCCGCCGTTGCCCCGCGGATCGCCCTCTTGCTGTGCGTGCTGCATGCTCCTCTTCTCTCTTCCGCAGGCCGCCATGTGCGACCCCACTTTCTGTTACGAGCAAGCCAGCGTCCCACGCGTGATTGTGGGTGAGTCGGCGCGGTCCCGCATCTGACTTGTATCCACGTTTTCCGTGTTCGTGCTAAATTGTGCTCGTTTGCGGTGTGACAGACAAAGCGACCCAACAGCAGGTCATCCACCAGGCCAGGGCCAGTGCAACTCCGTTACGGTCGGACGGACTTTATGGCCAGAGTAAGTTCATGAGGCTGCTTTCTCAGGCCTCGATCCACGATTTAATCTCTTACTGTATCAGGTGCTGTGCACGTCAGATTGTTTCCTTTGTGTTTTTATTTTTCCTTCAGTAACAGGGGTGAGTATCGGAGGAACTCCGATTCTCCTCTCGTTCAGTCTTACCGTGCCCGTATCCTTTTGTGAGATATCCTTTTTCACAAGTGTAGTTCTTACTAATCTAATCCTGAACTGGCACTCTGTTCTGATAACTGATTGGGTACAACACTTCTTATGATGTGAATATTATAGTTTTTTTAATCTATTTTTTTTAATTAATGCAGTTAAATACGGCTACACCAGCCTCTACCTCTATTATGCAGGGAGTAGTGTGCAAAGGGGCATCCTTAAATGATGCTTGATACATGCAATTGTTTTTGCAACTGTCTGTTGGTGGTAAATGTGTGTGTGTGTGAGAGAGACTAAACATCTGTGTCCATGTCTTCAGGTGATTATTCTGCATGCGTTCCTGAAGTCCCTCAGAACCACAAGAGAGCATCATGTGACCTCACGGTGGCAGACCGACTTGCTCTTTATGATCATGTGATCAGAGAAGCAAACCAACAAATAACGAAAGCGGAAATTACTAGCAACGACGACCTTTATGTGGATTGGGTTGCCAAACTGAAAAAGGGTACATATTTTGACTCGTGCTTACTGGCCTCTTTATTACATACAGTACAGGCCAATGTTTGGATGCACCTTTATTACATACTTTATTACACACCTTCTCATTCAATATGTTTTCTTTATTTTCATGACCATTTACATTGGTAGATTCTCACTGAAGGCATCAAAACTATGAATGAACACATGTGGAGTTATGTACTTAACAAAAAAAAGGTGAAATAACTGAAAACATGTTTTATATTCTAGTTTCTTTGCTCTGATTACTGCTTTGTACACTCTTGCCATTCTCTCGATGAGCTTCAAGAGGTCGTCACCTGAAATGCTTTTCCAACAGTCTTGAAGGAGTTCCCAGAGGTGTTTAGCACTTGTTGACCCCTTTACCTTCACTCTGCGGTCCAGCTCAGCCCAAACCATCTCTACTGGGTTCAGGTCCAGTGACTGTGGAGGCCAGGTTAAGTAAATAACTCCACATGTGTTCATGTCTTCCTAGTGGTTAAGGAAGTGGCCCCGTAATCAGAAGGTTTGCCGGTTCAAGTCCCGAGCTGCCAAGGTGTTACTGAGATGCCACTGAGCAAAGTACCGTCCCCGCACACTGCTCCCCGGGTGCCTGTCATGGCTGCCCACTGCTCACCAAGGGTGATGGTTAAAAGCAGAGGACACATTTTGTTGTGTGCACATGTGCTGTGCTGCAAAATGACAATCACCTCACTTTCACTTAAAAGTCTGTAGTTACAGGCTAAAAATGTAGTCTGAAAACCCATTTCTGAAAAAAAAGGACTTTTCATGCTCCAAAGCAACACTGGGGCTACATCCACCAGCTCGGCTTGTTAATGGTGTTAAAGCTGCAGTTCAGAAATTGGATGAATGCAATAGTATAATTGTTTTTAGTGCCGGGAAATAGATACTTGAACCGCACCTCTACATGTTCTGTTTGGTACAGATGAAAACCTGAGTGGCCCAAAGTCTCACTTGGAAGCACTGGCAGAAATGAGGGACTTCAAGAGACGTCGCCAATCCTACCGGGCAAAAAACGTTCACATCACCAAGAAGTCCTACACTGAGGTCGGCGTGTTTTAATGCAGGTGGATTCGAAAAGGGTTTGTCTGTCTGTTGCTCACATTATTAAAGAGCGCTGCTATTTGTATTTGAATGTTTTCTTCAGGTGATCAGGGAAGTTATCGGTGTCCACTGCAATGAACTGTCCAGACTCTGGCAAGAAGAGATGAAGGAGGAAGAGGAGTCCAAGATCCCCAAACACTCTCACAGGTGACAAATTTTCTGAGAAATCAGCCTTCAGGCTGAATTCATCATTTAAAATGTACTGCTCACGATGTTGCGTATATGCACGAAGTTGTTACTTGGCATGCTTCCCTTCACTAATTCAAAGGTAGCCCTGATAATAAAAAATGTTTAAATGCATGCACGGTGCCATACAGCAGCATTCGGTGTGAATATGAGGCTGGAGGTTTAGTTTGGGGTTAACTATGCGTCCCCATGT
Organism: Denticeps clupeoides; assembly: GCF_900700375.1. Lineage (NCBI taxonomy): Eukaryota > Metazoa > Chordata > Actinopteri > Clupeiformes > Denticipitidae > Denticeps > Denticeps clupeoides. Next base: position 28,887,389 of record NC_041711.1, on the reverse strand, counting down.
TGGGGCCACAGTAGGAACAGTAGACCAGTTGAGAGAGGTTGAGCATCTTTTCTCCTGTCTGGGCCGCAGAAGGGATTCTAAAGACAGACGCTCCTCCTCTACCGAGTCCCACACGAGCAGCAGGGACAGGCATACGTCCCACCAGCGGCGGCAGCGCAGTAAAGAGCGCAGCCAGAAACTTTCCCATGAGGAGGAGAATAGCAGCAAAGGGAGAAGGTGAGCCGGATTTTCAAGCTGGAGTTGTTTTTTTTGTTTGTTTTTTTTTTAATCAAATCACACATTCCTGAACTGATTTAAAAATTTCAATTACTTTTTACAGGGATTCTCACTCCCCTGAGGAGCGACATCGTCATCATCATAAGAAGAAGAAAAAGAAGAAGTCATCTAAATAGTTCTAGAAATGTTTAAGCTGTTGAATACAGTGTATCTTTGGAATTGATTAAGGCTTAAATTGGTTTATTTTTTTTAGGAAATGTTCGTTTTCTCTTGTTATCTAAACAAACATTTAAAACCAAAAAAATTGTCTCTTTATTGTTTTGGCAATAAAGGCTTTTTGAAATAACTGATGTGATTTTTTGCTTTTTGAAATGGACCGGTTTTGATGCTGATGCCTTGTACCGTTTCCATTGAATGAACAACATAAAACCTTCATAGGTCAAGCTGCTGTTTATTGTACTGACTGCATTCAGAAGAATCTTTAACTGTGGTGTCACACCTGACACATTTTTACCAAAAGCTCACTGCTGAAATGGCCACATTGCTGAAATGCCCGCAAAATTGACCCAATTAATCATTTCCTTTGTTCAGATTTGTGGCATGGCATTGTTACTGGATATAGTAATATTACAATGAACCACCGTACACATTTGCTTTGAATTTTTCTGCTGTGATAGACTAAAGTGCAAAAAGTGTTTTATGAGACCATACAATTGGAATCTGAACAGTATAGTCATTTACATTTACAGCATTTATCAGACACCCTTATCCAGAGTAGTTACAGGGACAGTCCCCCCGGAGCAACTTAGGGTTAATCGTCTTGCTCAGGGACACAATGGTAGTAAGTGGGATTCGAACCCGGGTCTTCTGGTTCACAGGCGAGTGTGTTACCCACTAGGCTACTACCACCCTAGTCATGTATAGTCATGTACGTTTCTGTCGTAGTATAGCTGAACTGTGCCTTTTTTCCCGACGCAACCCTCTGTCCACATCCCTCTGCCTAGGAGAAACTTTTTAACACCGTCATCATTTCTAACCTTAGTCCAAATAACATCAGTTTCCCTTAACTGGAAATACAGGCATTTTTGATATCGCCCTTGTATAATCAGCAATGAATGAATACATGCCCCTTTTTTCATTTTTGACATTACATTCGCTATGTTTTACATGTGGCATGTGCATTGTCAGTTAACCAAAAGAGGCGGATCCAAACAATTTTATGCCAGTTACAAAAATATGAAATAAACACAACTCAGAAGCATCTCTAGTACAGCACTCAAACCCCCACCCTAGTTCTGTCTGTAAATTGAAATCACTAAAGCATTTCCTCCAACTCGTCTGACCCCACACTTCAGTAGGTCCCTGCGTTCTCTCCGTTAGATCCCACACTGCTTCCCTTCCCTCCCCGGTTGGTGTGTTTGTTTGGGGCAGGTTCAGACATTTCTCACCCAGCTGAAGAGAGGAGGGAGCAGCGGCTGAAGCAGCCCTGGAGCCGGAGGGAGCTGCAGGACGCCACGCCACCTCGGTACAGGGGGACCAGTGCTGCCTGTGGGGAGGGGGATGAGTGAGCGGTGCGGCTCAGGGACGCTTCGGGTATCTGGACATCCTCTGTAAAGGAGCTGAAGGACACGTCTGTGGCTCTCGGAGGGCCTACCACAGGCTGCGAAAGGCTGGGTGAGGCTTGGTGGACAGGGTTGGCAGTCATGGGAGTCTCCAGGACGATGGTAAGTGGAAAATGTGGCTGGTCAGACCTCAGGTGCACTTCTGGAGGTAAAGGAAAGGACCCATTATTTTACAGTTCCTTTAGTCATGTGCATGTTTGGGTAAGTATTAGTACAGTGTAGCTGTACTAATTCAACTTTATTCTGTCTTTTTGTTTGAACTTCTGAAATTCTGAATAATTATGAAATACAGAATTGTCAATTTATTATTGTCTTTCTTTCTTTTTAACATGAAATCAAAAGGCAAACAAACAAACCTCTAGCCTTTGGTGGGAAATAAGTATAATGTCGCCCACTGTGATTGCCTTTTGAATAAAACCATCAGCTATCCTTAAAGACCACAACGCACCTCTCTGTCCCAAGGGACCTCTGGGTCAGTCCAGGCTTTCATGACAGGGCTCCACCCCTCACATTATTAATTGTGACATCCTCCCCTAAAGCAAAATTAAATGAAAGACTCTTGTGGATTGTGATCGCAATTTTCAATCTTATGCTCTGTGTCAGACATTTTGCATTTATAAGGAAGGTATAAATAGGTACAGGATTAGAATATGAAAAAGAAATAATTACTATATCTGAGATGCACTAAAACTATTTTAGACATGTTCCTTCTGTTAAATAAATTTTTAGTATTACTCAGTTATGTGTATAGCATCAGCGTCTTTTGTGGAACAGCACATTCCATTCCATTACTATCATTTGAAGTCATGTGCTCCAGAGTAGTACTTTCTAGATTTACACGAAAGTGTGGTCAGAGTTTCTAGGCTCACTGTGCATTTATAGCTCCGTGTTATGGATCCTGAATACCCATAAAAAGGTCCATCCGTGACACTCAGCTTTACTTCATTCTTTACGTTGAATGCAGGTTTCTTAGCAGGATTCTACTCTCACTACCTTTTCATTTATATCCATAAAAATTGATTAATTTTTATTTGTTACTTTGCCACTTTTATGTATGTACACAAGTACACATGATCTAACACAACATAGCTAATGCCTGTTCACTGGTCACTGCGGCTGTTTTATTGTGTAAACATCAATGTAAATCTTAAAATTGTGAAACTTCTTAACAAAAGTTCTTTCATGTGAGAAGGTTTCTAGCGTTCTAGCATAATTGTTCAGAAAGGCTTTGTCAGGGTATATGTGTTTTCTGTTAATGGCAGGTGCTGCATGCCTCATGGACAGTGATGCTGTTTTGTACCCTCCCCTCCCACGCCCAAGACGAGTACTCTGGCTACCACTCAGGTAGAAAAATGATCTGTGCCACTGGAAACCTGTAATGTGTATCTACAGAGTAGTAATATAAAATGGATATTTTGGTTCTTCAGGTGATGGGCACACATATGAAGGGTCTTTGGTTGACAGATATGATGACCATTCTGGTGTCCCACGCCCAGGTATTGTGCTTTTGTAGCAATTTCGGAGCTTATTGGTGTTTCAGAGCACTTTATATACAAAATGTACACGGTGCGGATGTGCGAAAAGCATCCCATGAACTTTATTAATCAAGTCCCAGCTGTGAACACAAGATGGTGCTGTTCTGTGAACTGAAACCAATCAAGTAATGTGTTATGGTGTCAGCAAGTCATGCAAACATGCTGAGTTTTTTCTGTTAACATTGACTAAGGTTAGAGTAAGACACCTTACAGCCCTGACACCTTCCTCCTAACACTTTCCTCAGTGGAGTATCGACCACAGCCCACCCACAGTTATGAAGATGCACAGACTGCCTCTGCATATGACCCGTACGGTCCTGAGCCCACCGTGGTCACCATGATCACAGAAGAGTCATACCCCTATGCCACCACCACTGAGTCCTACGATTATGCCAAAGAGGACACCACCTTTGCCACCCAGGTGCCATACGATGAGGACAGCTACTCTGGTCCTGATGGACAAGCCTCACTGGGTGAAGAAAGGCCTACAGAGTGTGACTGTGAACCAGGCGAGCCTGGATTCGCTGGCTTTGCTGGACCAAAGGTAGATGGGTCTTCCTCCTGAGGACATACTCTTGGGTTTGTTTCATGCAAGGAAACAACTATTTAAATGATATTCCTTGATGACTTCTAGGGTTCAAAAGGATTGCAAGGAAAGACAGGAGTACCAGGCGCTCAAGGAAGGGAGGTCAGTACCAAAGGCCTTATAACACTTAACAGTCTTATAAGGTCTATGTGACACACTTAAATTGTGAGAGACATTTTTACTAAGTTTTTGTTGTTGAAGTTTCTCTATTTCCAATTGTTAGGGTTATAAAGGAACAAAAGGAGTAAGAGGACGAGGTGGAGACCCAGGTCCTGAGGTGAGTCTTAGTCCCATATTAATAACAAATGAAGACTAACTAACTCAGCAGACTGAAGGTACAGCTCCTGTAACTCTTCTGATGTTGTCTCCCTAGGGTGACCCTGGCCTGGAAGGAGAAGACGGAGGCTCTGGCTTCTCTGGTGCCTTGGTGAGAAGGACAATTTCTTACTTGTGCGTGTTTTTTATTCAATCTTATCTTTCTGTACACACCAAAGACTTGATTTGTCCACTTTTTCAGGGATTACCTGGACCTCCTGGTGGTCGAGGTGAGAGTGGATTGTTAGGCTCAAAGGTAATGATAACCTCATATGCAAGATCTTTTCTTGATATAAAATAAGTTGAGCTGCTAATTAAAACATTAATGCACCTAAGTCAGAAGTTTGACTTGCTGTTCTTTTGTTGAGTTTTTGAGGGTAATTTTGAGGGTAATCCAGGTGACCCAGTGGTTTGCCCGGCCTTAATAAAACAGATTCAGAAATAACATACTGGAAAATACAGTGACGTGGTTCAGACATCACAAACTACGACGTAAAATGGAACAGAAAATTGTACACTGGCACGCCACATGAGGATCTATGAAAACCCAAATGGCATCATTAATGCTTCGGAATGTTTCGCATCTGATTACATCACCTTGCACCCACAGGGTGAGACTGGTATGGAGGGCCCGCGTGGTGAGGTTGGAGGTGCAGGAGACAGAGTGAGTACTGGAAGGTGTATATGTCCGGCAGGTTTACAAAAAGTTAAATTCTCAAAAAGAACACTTTATTAAAAAAACAAAAACTCTGATTTCAGGGTGCAGTGGGCCGAAAAGGAAGCCTGGGTTCTAAGGGAGGTAAAGGTATTAAGGTAAAGAAAACATTACATGTACTTACATTACATGTACTTAAATCAATTATAAAATCATGAATATAGTAAATCTATTACTGCAGAAGCAGTCGATAATCAATCATTTCCATTACGGAAAACCCATGTTGTGACCAAATTAGCTTCTGATCAGTGGGGTCTGTGAATTGATTTCGTAGGGATCGGGTGGAAAGACAGGAAAACAAGGTCGTCAAGGGAAAAATGGCCAAAAGGTAAAATTACTCACATTTTCTAGATATTTTGCAGGCAAATCACAATGGAGCATCATGACAAAAAATATCAAAATATACATGGAACGTCATCTGTTCAGTCATCTGTCCTTTCTACCTCTTCACAGGGTCAGGTTGGAGCGCCGGGATTCTCTGGAGACCTCGGAGAGCAGGGCTACACTGTAAGGAAATACACCCGGGGTCTGTCAGCCAACTCACATATATTATCTTCCGAAAAATTATGAATGTCCCTCCACCATGAAGCATCCCTCTCTTTCTGTGTGCAGGGGTATCCTGGAATACCAGGAGACAGGGGTCGATCTGGTCCCAAGGTGCAGTGCCACATCACTTTATAATGTTCACATCATTTCTGCGTTACTGTGTACATTTTAGGTTTTATAATTTTACTTTTAACCTGATCAAGGCTGTTAATAATAACAATTTTCACTGTCACAGGGGGACCGGGGTTTTGGTGGTTTACCAGGCAGTGATGGAGACCCTGGTGAAGATGTATGTATAAAACTAAACTGTGAGCATTTGTGTTAAGACTCGGCTGATCCCTAATTTTGGATTGCTGTTTTCCCAGGGGCCTCTTGGAGTTCCTGGGATCATGGGACCACCTGGGCCATTTGGGCCCAAGGTATATAAACAGTATAGATTGGTCAACATTATAATAATTTTGATGTGATTCATGAGTGTCATGAGACATTTCTTCACCATTAGGGACTGAAAGGGGATAACGGCCCAAGAGGACGCCCTGGAAGAGTTGGGACCAGGGTAAGAGATGAGCCACATCACTTCAGAGGCTAAAAATCACACCTGCCCACACAGATAGAGATTTAAAAGGTCAAGTTTCAAAAGTAAAGATCAGGCAGTATCGTGTATGTACGTCATTTTTCATTTGCAGTATAAAATTAGGAAGTGCTAGCACAAGGGAAAATCCCTTTTACCAAAAAAGCTTTACATATGTAAAATATTGTTTATATATTATGTAATGTATTTTTTTGCAGGGGACTCAAGGAGAGGCAGGAGATGCAGGGGTACCAGGGAAACCAGGTCCCAAGGGCTTGCAGGGCTCACGGGTCTGTACTCTACATCCAATGAAAGCTGCATGATATTTACCAGTGTAGAAACATTAATGTCAAAAGCCATTTTATAATATAATATAACATCATGTGGTGTTCTTTTACCAGGGAGCCAAAGGAGAGACTGGATCTGATGGTGAAAAGGTCACAACTCTTTCACAGCTTAACAATTTCTCCCTTTTACTCAGTCATGCACACACACATAGAGAGAGACACGCTATTGACTGATACATACTGTACACAGATTGTATTCCCATGACATGTCAGGGCAGCCCCTTTGTGTTTTTTGATCTGAGCACCGGTTTTCTGTGTAGAGTGAGTACTTATAGTACAAACAACTGCTTCTGTTCTTCAAGACCATCACATGTAGCTGAAGGCAATGGACTTTTAGCATTTTAATCCAAATGTCTTTAGAGTTACAGTGGCTTTTCATACTTAAATGACAAAGGGCACTGAGCAGTTCCTCCAATGGTGTCGTGGCACATCTATTTATAAGCTGGTTCCTTTTTCAGGGTGGTATCGGCAGAAAGGGTGCAAAGGGAATAAAGGCAGAAAAGGTAAAAACATTGAGAATGTTGAATAAAATCTGCCCCCCTCAGTAACCTCTAAAATAAACACACTTTTTTAAACACATGTTTTTCTTCCATTACATGTAGAGGTTTTTTTTTTTAAAACACCACTCAATTTCCTCTTTCAATAGGGAACTATGGGATCGCGTGGTGACAAGGGACAGGTTTGTTTACTACGTTAACACGTGCTTGTGACTGTTTGTGTGTGTTTATGTGTCATATGAGACAATGTTTAATGGTGACTATCAAAAACCATGCATTCTGGTTTTATGGAGCCAGCAAGGAGAGAAAGGCTCTGTTGGACGAAATGGTCGAGTTGGGCCAATCGGATCACCAGGAATTCCTGGCCCAAGGGGAGATCCTGGTCCCCGTGGAGACCTTGGAGTCAAAGGCCAGTCAGGACCAAAGGGTGTTCCAGGTCAACCTGTACGTATCAAAATTCAACGTGACTATTTCTCAGTATTTACTCAATGAGTAGACTAGGCTGGCTAAAAAAAAACTCTTATTCGTTCACATGAGCTGGTATGTTTTTCACCTCAGGGTCCTGGACTGACAGATGAACAGGTCCTGCAGCTGTGCAGAGGGGTTGTCACAGCTCAGATCTCCCAGTACGCAGTATCTATAAGAGCTAAGTGTGCACAAGGCTGCCCCGTGAACAACCGGACTCTCATTGGCCCCCCAGGACCCAGAGGACCAACTGGAGCAGCTGGCAAACCAGTGAGTGTCTGGATCATTATGTTGTCACACTATCATGTCTGACAGTTTCATGTAAATGTCACTGTGGTTAATTGTGTGGATAATTCTGTTTGCCAGGGCAAATCTGGAAAAGCTGGAGATAAAGGAGACAGAGGTCCAAGAGGGACGACTGGACTTGAGGGTCAAAAGGGTGCAGAAGGAAACAGAGGTATCATTTCATCAACTGCACCAGTCCTGATTCATGACGGTTCCCCTGGTAAATGTCCAGCAATCAAATTTCATTTTTATCTTTACAAAGGTTCAAAAGGTCGTAAAGGAGATCAGGGTGATGCAGGCAGAGGCCTTCAAGGACACGATGGACATCAAGGTCTCAGAGGTAGGATGACAATTTACGCAAGTGTCTAGCATCAGGTTAACAGTCTTGAAGAAGTTCAGGGAACAAAGACACAGATGAGTTCTGCCACCACAGTCAAAGGTTATAGATATCCATTCCTCTTCATGATTTGTCTTCTAAAAAGCAGTGAACTTTGCAACAATTCAGTTGTGAAATGCGAGTGGCTTAGACATGACATGTCTGGATTCTACTGTTCGTCACAGGGTTGCCTGGAAATCCTGCTGAGCCCAAGGATGGAGTAGACGGCCCACAGGGTCCCAGAGGCTTCCCAGGACCAGTAGGCCAGCCGGGCAGTGTTGGCATTGCAGGTGTACCAGGGGTGTGTGAGGCACGGGACTGCAGCATCCATGCACCAGTCATGCGCAAGGAGCAAGGCCTAGTGAAGGTCCCCACAAGTCACAAGATCTAGATCCAAGAGAGGGCGAGCCTAGGTGGGGAAGAAGGTGGTCCATTTTTTCAAAAGGCCACTGAGAAACTAATCACCTAACGTGATATAAAGTCACAATAAAGACAACAAATAGCGACCAGGGACTTTTAGTGGACATTAACATCAAAAAGATAAAAGTCTAGCAAAGATGACATACTAACAATATTTTAATAGAATGCCATGCAAATCTTGAAATCTTTTTTCTAAGTGGAGACATATAATAAAGAGACCATGTAAATAATTTTGTAAAGCAGTTTATGTACATGTACTGTGTGTTCTGAAATGTCTTTGTTCCTCGATAAATGCTATTTTACATACCAAGAATGCACCTCTCCCTTCTCTGGACCCTACAGACTCCAACGAGTTCGAATAAACTTCAAATTAAATATACGTGTAAACAAGTGTTAGTCTAATGGAACACGGTCATGCAAGCACTTTTTCACCAAGATATTGTCTGCTTATGTTTTCCATTGTGAGGAGCTGCTCAAAATCACGTACTTCTACCGCTGCCTTCACTCTGTCTATCTTTTCCTTTTGATTTGTACTGACTGAATGCCACAGACAAGGTAGGTGTTGAGATCAGGATCTGTATTGACTACAGTTTGTCTTAAACATTACTGATTAGTTTTAATAAGCAAGCGCTTTTATTAAGGATGTCACTTGGAAAAAAAAAACAGAATCTAATATTGGGGATGACATTTCATTTCTTTTCTGATCATTCAGTAAGCATTACCTCAGATCATTCTCAGTCCCACTCACTAGTTCATAAACCACTTTATAAACTACTCAATTCCCATTAGGTAGCTGCCTACCCCGGATCAATGGGTGCAAGGCATGGACTCACGCAAAAAGGGGCACTAGCCCACCACAGCTTATTCCTAATGCACTTATAAATATGGAAAATATGGAAAATGCTTAATTGGCTCTGGTGATGAGAAAGGGGCTGGGATTTTTGGTGCTGCCTAGTAAGACTGAAAGTGAAAAAGTGAAAGTGAGGTGATTGTCATTGTGAAACTCTGCAGCACAGCACACGCTGACACAATGAAATGTGTCCTCTGCTTTTAACCATCACCCTTAGTCAGCAGTGGGCAGTCATGGCAGGCGCCCGGGGAGCAGTGTGTGCTTTGCTCAGTGGCACCTTGGCGGTTGGGACTTCAACCGGCAACCTTCTGATTACACTAGGCCACCAGTGCCTAGGGATTTATAGCTATAGGGATTTCCCGGCTATATGGATTTTTTGATGTTGTGATGAAAAAATCACACATTTTAAGCAAACACCTTGTTAAAACACCTTGTTAAAAATTGGATTTCACAGGCAAAATAGCACATTACAGCATTATAAAAGCTGACACACGTATCTTCAGGAGCAGAAGAACTGCCGCATCACCCAGGCGGACAAGCTGTTGGTCAAAAGAAGAGATGCTGGCCTGGCCTTTCCTATAAAGCACATTTTTTCCCCTGCTGCTTAGGGTTGGTGCTGTTTGCTGTGCCATGTTAAAATAAAGTATTACTACATTCAAAATGGGACAGTCCCTCTGGTAAGTGGTGACTAATGTGTTACTCACTACTGCTCTCATTTCAGTACCTGAAGATAGTAATTCAATTGGCGTTCTTTATTCAGGACTCGAGGTGTCCTAGGGTCAGATTAGATCAGATTAGATTTAAGTAATTTAGTGTATCGATCTGACTTGGAGGACCCTCAAAATTGAATTAATCCATCAACAAGCGTCACCTTCCTCGAAGGAACCAGATCTACACACCGAGAGTCCGACAGACCAGCCCGACGCTGCTGATCAAGTCCGATCAACGTGATTAAGTGACAAGAGTATTACAACTAGTTTCACTAGAACTGAGTATTATAACTAGTTTCACTAGAACAGAGTATTACATTTACAGCATTTATCAGGCGCCCTCATCCAGAGCAACTTACAATCAGTAGTTACAGGGACAGTCCCCCCCCTGGAGAAACTCAGGGTTAAGTGTCTTGCTCAGGGACACAATGGTAGTAAGTGGGGTTTGAACCTGGATCTTCTGGTTCTTAGGCGATTGTGTTACCCACTAGGCTACTACCACCCTTTTTATTATTACAACTAGTTTCACTAGAACTGAGTATTACAACTAGTTTTGCTAGAACTGGTATTTCCTCTGGAGTTGCCCGGCGGTTTCGGTAACTTCCCCGAACTTTCCATCTCATTTGACGCTGGTGAAAATGTCGGCGGTCGGTAGTAAAACGTTACGACGGCGCGGGGATTTCCTGCTTTCGCTTTTACTCTCCTGGTACAAGAAGCGCGTCCGGCGCGCCGGTCGCCGTAAAACCGACACCGACCGGAGCGATGCGCGCACACGCGGTCCTCGGCGTCGTCGCTGCGCTGGGTGAGATGCTGCTCTCTCTCTCTCTCTCTCTCCCTCTCTCTCTCTCTTTAACCCCCCGGTTTCCTGGGTGAGATGCTGCTCTCTCTCTCTCTCTCTCTCTCTCTCTCTCTCTCTCTTTAACCCCCCGGTTTCCTGGGTGAGATGCTGCTCTCTCTCTCTCTCTTTAACCCCCCGGTTTCCTGGGTGAGATGCTGCTCTCTCTCTCTCTCTTTAACCCCCGGTTTCCTGGGTGAGATGCTGCTCTCTCTCTCTCTCTCTCTCTCTCTCTCTCTTTATTCCCATGAATTCCTGGGTGAGATGCTGCTCTCTCTCTCTCTCTCTCTCTCTCTTTATTCCCATGAATTCCTGGGTGAGATGCTGCTCTCTCTCTCTCTCTTTAACCCCCCGGTTTCCTGGGTGAGATGCTGCTCTCTCTCTCTCTTTCTTTAAGACTAAAGGCGTTTAAGAATGTTTAAGAAAGCGTTTTTTAATGGAGGTGTCACATGTTTTGCGAAAGTGCGACGTTCCACGTGTGCTTTGACTGCGTGATAAAGAGAGGAGCGCCTTTTCTCTTCCAGTAGGGTTGGTCAGTGCTTCGGTGTTGACAGATGAAGGGTACGGGCTGTGGTGTGACTTCCCTTTTCATAAATTCCCTGCAGTTCTTGTTGAAAGCCGGGGAGACCTGGTCAAAGTGGAGTCCATATGTGGCAACGATGCGCTGCTCAGATGTCTGGCACCATTTGAACCGGGTGTGCAGTACAAGTCTGTTAACTGGTACAAGGTACGAGTTCAATATGAAGATGTTTGAAATGAAAGCTTTTACAGCATTCGCGACCACGCGTTTTCTCGGTACGAAGCTCCTCAACCTTCTCTGGGCCTTCACAGGTGTCTGAAGGACCCAAGTTCACGGGTATTCTGAGAAAGAGGCTGTCGCCACACAACAGCACGATAGAGAAGTTCAAAGGCATGGTGCGGCACGTGGAGATCCATTCTGGCAACTCGCACGACCTCATCCTGCCCAATGTCACAGCCGAGGACAGCGGGATGTATGCCTGCACGCTGTCTGCCCCTCTGGGACAGAGGAACCAGGATGGAGAGGTTTTCCTCACCATAGTTGGTGAGTCATACTAACCCCGATACTACGGTGCTCTGGAACCATATCCCAATTCGGACCCAAGTGTGAATGTGTTGATGAGGGTTAATGACTAAAAATTATTCCAATTTCAGGTTGTTCTGAGAAGTATGGTCGTCGGGAAGAACTGGCATTTGCCATCATTTTATTATTTGTGGCACTACTTCAGTTTAGTATAAGCTATGTGAGTAGCCTCGAAATATATTACACAACATCAAACAATGTTGATGCGCTGCAGTTTAATATTAATCTTATATTATTATATAATTATTTTTGTAGGTTTGTTTAAAGAGTGCACTGAGGAGCAAGAAGAACAACGTCAAAAATATCATCTGGAAAATCTCCCAGCAGAAGGTCCTGGGAAGCAAAGGTTTTGGACAAGATCCCTTTCCACACGTGTATGTATGATGGTGCCACTGGCCTGTAGGATTCCCAGAAAGGCTGGTCTGAAGACTGTCCAAAGGCAGAAAACATGCTGCTTAGTCAAGTTCTCAGGGGTTTATCTCCCAGCAGACCTCAGTTCAGGTCCAGATGCTCTGTTAACCCATGCCTGCATAAGCTAAAAAAGGACATTGTTGGTGACGTTGTGAAAAATCTGTGGAGCGCGCAGGCCTAGATAGAGCCAGTGGCTTTCACAGTCTGGAAATTCCTCAATCATTTTATGGATTTTGTGAAAACTGCTGAATTCATGTCTTGCACAAAAAAACACTGTCAGGTTGCAGGTAAAGTCAACCATTCAGCCCAAACTTTTGCTTTTGCCCAAAAGTATGCTTGGTTTTGAGACCGGTCACACAGTTTACCTGTCATATACATCATGCCTGTGATATATTTGCAGATGGACATGATTTGATGTTTTCAATATGTTCTGTGCTACTAATGTGGAAGTGTCATGAGCTCTCTGTTAAATAATAATCTGTTAAATAATAATATTTTTTTTTTTACATTTGCTTGGCACTAAATATTGTGATGTAATGTGTCAGTATCATGATGTGGAATTGGCCAAACTGCCTCAGGAACAATTCTAGCACATTCATATCTGAGAAGAAAGAGGCCACCAAAAATATGGTCACTGAGTTCATTGGCAATTAAACAGATTCAAAGAAAGTGTGTTTGTACTTATCTGTCCTTATCTGTAGGATTTGGTTTTTTGCAAACCAGGTGTTAAATCTGCACTCTGGACTTCACACCCCATAAAGCAACACATCAAATTTGTGTTTCTGTAGAGTAACTAAGTAAGTACGTTTATTTCTAGATTCCCTCTCATAGACAAAGGTGACAAGACACTTCACACTAGACTCAAAGGAAAAGTAAAACCAAGTATGATACAAAAATATTGTATAAGAACATAAACCAGCACTGAAAAGTAAAATGTAATGTTATGTCCTGCTCGAGTCCCGCTCTATGTCCTGAGATTATTCATGTCTGGGCAGGATTTCTGAAACTATAATGTCAATAAATAGGACATAAGGACAAATGGTAGTGTACGTGTACAGAGGTTCAGAATATACAGAATGTACCTACATAGACAAATTATAAAAGGTGGCATTCACAAATGGGTCTTTAGAAGCTTCTTCAATACCTCGAATGGGTAAACCATTGTTTAATACTAAAGCAAAAATGTCTGAAACACCTCAAGTACCAAGTGTTAGTCACACAGCATTATTCCACCACAGGAAACACCAATATTCCTGTAAATTATTGCAGTGCAGGAATTTCAAGCAGTCTTATGTATACTTGGTACTTCAGTGCAGTCAATAAAGTACACATAATTTTATTTCAGATTTCAAATTATTTTCACTACAAAGAACTCAGTGTAACTCCAAACCCAAAAACTTTTGAGAAGAATGGCTCATGAATTTTGAAACCTTAGTGTTACGAACCAGTCTAGGGGCTCCGGCCCGTAACAAAAGAAAGGACACAAACGTAAACCTACTAAGACGAAACGGATAGTTTTAACAAGTATTTTATTAACTACTAAATATATCAATAAAGAAGAAATACATACAAAACGAATTACAACGAATAACAGCAAACAAAACAGGAAAACAGAGAAAAACAAACAAACACCGAAGCAGGCCGACACAACAAGTTGCGTCGCCTCCTAGGGGAAGCGCAGGGGAAACCGGAAGTGATGTCAAAGGGAAAGGGTAGGAAGGCGGGTGGGTGGATGGCACGGCAAGCGCAGCCCCGAAAAGGGAGACCGAGGCTCCTTTTATTCTGTCTGTCCCACAGCAGGTACAGGTGGGCTCAATTTACAAAATCACCAGGCACCTGCAAACACAAAACACAGAACAGAAACACACCCAAAATAACAGGACGTAACATTAGAAACATTTTCTTGCATCAATGCATCGATTTTTTTAAGCATTAATAATCATAAACGAATACATACTATACATGTATACAGCTGAAATTACATTAAAACTCACTTGAACTAGATATTACATAATATAATTCATTGTAGTTATCACACAAGCAGCATTTGTGTCAAGTCACATTTCAGTCACGTGATAGAGGTTCGTTTACGAAGATAATTTACTGTGATGCAAGGGGCTAGAGCTCAAAATATGTTAGGACTGGGCCTGTCTTGCAGAATAATATTTTGCCATTTGTCAGCTGACCAGTTAAGGAAGGAAGCAGACCCGTTATCGAAAGGTTGCAGGTTCAAATCCCGAACCAACAAAGTGTCCATCCTTGAGCAAGGTACCGTGCCCACACAGTGCACCCCAGGCTCTGTTTATGGTTGCCCAATGCTCCCACAAGGTATGAGTTAAATGCAGATACCACATTTCACTATGTGCACTGGGTGTTGTGCTTAGATGCACAATTGAAAAATTGTCTTAAAATCGCAGTGTATTTCCACTACATTCAAACGTTATTTACATAATGCATTCTTTATTCCTGTGAATTTGTGGATAAAACAGAACAGAACAAAAAAAACAAGAAGTGCATTGCTAAAATACCCAAATATGTAGACATATGTAGTTATGGCTGGCATGTATATTTTGAATTCATACAAACAGTATTTCTAGTTGTGGTAAATTTTATCTGGTAAGTTGTAATAAGATGTAATATAGTAAATGAAAAACGTATTTAGAAGGGGTAAAATTGAATAGTAAACTTCAAAAGCAAACTCATCAACCTGTGTTTTTATTAGATTAGTTTTTATTAGATTAAATCAGATGATCTATGTAACTGAAGCTTTGCTTTTTCTTAAATCTAATTATTTTATAATTATTGTAGGTCATGGAAATGTCATGTTCATTTTAAATGACCATCAGACTTTTCAATGACATTCTATTGTAAGTTTTGTCTGTCCAGAGTGACATCAGTGTTTTCTGCATTGACAAATAAAATAAATCAATGTTCATTTGAAGATAAATATGTTTGTACATTTACTTAAAGGTCCTCGTTATGAAAATGTCACTTTATTGAGATTATTACAAGTGCTCCTGGCCCGTCTATGGTCTTGCAGTGGATAGAAATGAAGTGAAGTGATTGTCACACGTGATACACAGCAGCACAGCACACAGTGCACACAGTGAAATTTGTCCTCTGCATTTAACCCATCACCCTGATTGAGCAGTGGGCAGCCATGACAGGCGCCCGGGGAGCAGTGTGTGGGGACGGTGCTGTGCTCAGTGGCACCTCAGTGGTACCTTGGCAGACCGGGATTCGAACCAGCAACCATCTGATTACGGGGCCGCTTCCTTAACGACTAGGCCACCACTGCCCCATGGCGATATGTGTGAAGAGTGCTTTGGACATTCTGCTACGCCGTTCAGAAAGCAGCAGCTCAGACAGTCTGATCTGGAATTTGTCCCGTTATGTCGTCATAAGGGGAAAGGTTACCTCCACTTTTCTCCCATTCTCACTCCCATTGCCGCTTAGAGAATTTCTCATCCATCCCCTAACCTTTATATCCGATGGCCGTCATGGTTACCAAATGTTCAAAGCATTGTATTTCTTGGTGATTGGATGTGAAAATTAGCACAAATTAGTTTTTTTAGTTCCTCTGAAAAATCTGAAGAATTGGGTTTTTTTCTTGAAAAACGCAGACACGACTTCCTGGTTGGCCAACGTCATTGGTGGCGTCATATGCCCTCCTCAATTTCTATAGGCCGCTCTCCTCATCCCGCATCACTCCTCCACATTCGAATTTAAAGCAAAACACACCGAAACGACTCATTTCATCGTGGGACTGGCTAAAAATGCCTGTGGAAAGAGACTTCATATATAGTATTAACGGACCACTAAGACCTATATATAAAAAATAAAATCACGATAGGGGACCTTTAAGGGAAAATCGTCTATGACTTTTATTTCGACATCTCCGTTCACGCGGATTCCCGGAAGTTGCGTCACGTCGCTGTCTTCACGCTGTGCGGAGGCAGGAGTTCACGTTGTTGTGTTGTTGTGCTGCTGTGGACGGTGTTTATGCGCGAGTAAGGACTGACAGTCATGCTTCATGCGGATTGTAAGTATTGTGCTTATGCAGTACTTGTAACTACCTCATGAACTGTAGACGCATTGCTTATTCTGAACAAGCAAATCATGTCTCCGGAACTCGAGCTTAGTTTTATGCATGTTGTATTTCTTTGGTTGAAAGTGGGATTTTATTTAACTGTTTAGAGTTGCCTGCACAAGAAACAGGCAATCACAAAATGTTGCGATGTAGGAAGGCAGTAGTACCACAATACAGCGGTGTTTGGCCTGGAGTAGTATTGTACAAATGGGTACAATAATTCAAGGGTACAGCTAAACCATAATATGTATGTTTTTTTTAGAGTGGGAATATGGGAATGATCTGTTCTCTGGATAATCTATGAGCATGGATAATTTATCCAGGTGCACTAAGTAGAATCCAGGGATAGGATTTAAGTGTTTTTTTTTTTTTTTGTGCTTTATTGTGGTCACTTACCTATTTTTGCTGATTTGTTGGTAGGGCTTCCAAAGTTGCCCAACCTCGAATCCGTAAAGAAAACAGAAGATACCATCTCTCCTGAGTGCTGAGAACGTTCTTACAAAAATGAGTGGCTCCAAACCAGATATTATTTGGTCTCCACACCACGTGGACCAATATGTGATATGTGATTCGGAACTGAGCCTCTATCGGATCGGACCTGTCGGAAGTGCAGAGGCGAAGGCCGGGACTCTCCCCCTTTCTGAGGAGACAGCGGCCACCCTGCTGGCCATTAATTCAGACACGCCCTACATGAAGTGTGTGGCCTGGTACCCCAAGCATGAACCAGAATGTCTTCTAGCTGTAGGCCAGGCAAATGGCCGGGTGGTCCTCACCAGCCTTGGACAGAGCCCCAACTCCCGGTGCAGGGAGTTGATGGGAAAGGAGTTTGTTCCCAAACATGCACGGCAGTGCAACACACTGGCATGGAATCCATTCGACAGTAACTGGCTAGCTGCCGGGCTTGACAAACATCGTGCAGACTTCTCAGTCCTGATCTGGGACATCAGCAGCAAATTCTCTCCAGAAGTCTCAGTGCCCATGGAGAAGATCCGTCTCTCGGCCATTGAGTCAGACTCCGGCTTGGTAGTGACTAAACCACTCTATGAGCTGGGTCAGAATGACGCCTGCCTGTCTCTCTGCTGGCTGCCACGTGATCAGAAATTGCTACTGGCTGGAATGCACCGCAATCTAGCCATTTTTGACTTGAGGAACACGAGTCAGAAGACATTTGTCAACACCAAGGCCATCCAGGGCGTGACCGTTGACCCGCACTTCCCTGAACGAGTGGCATCTTTCTTCGAAGGCCAGGTGGCCATCTGGGATCTTCGGAAGTTCGAGAAGCCTGTCCTGACACTGACTGAGCAGCCCAAACCACTGACGAAGGTGGCATGGTGCCCCACGCGGACTGGCCTTCTGGCCACGCTGACTCGAGACAGCAACATCATCCGCCTGTACGACATGCAGCACACACCCACGCCCATCGGTGATGAGACGGAGCCCACCATCATCGAGCGCAGTGTCCAGCCATGCCGTGAGAGCGTCATCAGCAGTTTTGCTTGGCACCCGTCTGCTCAGAACCGCATGGTGGTAGTCTCACCGAACCGGGTGATGACGGACTTTACTGTGTTTGAGCGCATCTCACTGGCCTGGAGCTCCTCCACGTCCCTGATGTGGGCGTGCGGACGCCACTTGTACGAGTGCACTGAGGATGGCGAGGAGGGCCTGGCTGCAGACAGGGACATTGCAACCAAGATGAGGCAGCGGGCGCAGAACAGGTACGGCCATGACACCGTTCAGGTGTGGAGGAACCACCAGCTGGCAGGAGGAGATGACCCACAGCTCAAGTCCCTCTGGTACACTCTGCATTATATCCTTTACAGATGCCATGCTGGCACATGAATGATAGCTGGCACATGTAATAGATCAGTGGCACAGCATGATTACAAGAATAATAGATCAACTATGCTGGAATAAAAATATTTTCCTGCAACGGCAGTGACTGTCATGCCCTGCAAAGCTCAGGTAATCTGATAAAGGAATTTTATTTTGCATTCTCATAATTATGTCCACAATGTATTTATTTATTTCCTTTAACTACATTCAATTTGAGTAAAATACCGTCGTAAAATAAAATTTCCTATACAAGTTTCACTTATGAAGCAGTATACTGAAGACCTGGAGCAGAAGCAGCAGGGAAGCAAACAAACGCTGATATACTCAGGCATTAAGAACATTGTCAAGTCCAGCTCTGGTAAGAAACCTACATTCTGAAGAACTGGGCGATTTAGTTTTGGTACGTTAAAGCGCTCAATACTCCACACGTGTATTTGGGGCACTGGTGGCCTAGCAGTTAAGGAAGCATACTCCTAACTGAAGGGTTGCGGGTTCAAATCCAGAACTGCCAAGGTGCCACTAAATTGCCCTTGAACAAGGTATCATCTACACAGTCTGCTCCCAGGGTGCCTTTCATGGCTGACCACTGCTCAGTAGGGGGGATGGGTTAAATGCAGAGAACACATTTTGCTGTTTGCACCATGTGATGTGTTTGCTGTGTGTCACAGTGACATCACTTTCTTTATTAGATGTAATCACCTATGTCTCTCTCTGTTTACTAGGGACAACAGAAAGCCGGCGTTGCTGGACTGGTTCGGACAGTCCGGCGGATGTAGCCTGTTATCACAGTGAGGAGCGTAGCCTGGCACTGCAGCTGTGTGGCTGGATCAGTCGGGGTCCCGAGATCGACATAGAGCCTTTCCTTAAGTCCCTGGAACAGGAGGGCGAGTGGGAGCGCGCTGCAGCGGTGGCCCTGTTCAACCTGGACATCCGCAGGGCCATTCAGATCCTCAACAAAGGAGCGTCCGCAGACAAAGGCACACAGATTTCATTAACGAAATAAAGTTTTCCTTCTTACGTCTGACTTAAGTTTATAAGGCATTAACTGTCCTTAAGTTTGACTGCACTGGAATCTTAAACAGAGATTATAGCTTTTTAGTTATTTTTTATACATTCAATCAAATGAATGCTTCCTGTCCTATAAAATTATTATGTTTTATCCAATAAGAGAAAACATCTTATACAACAAAAAAGGCGTATGTATATAATTTATGGGTCTCAAATTCAAAGTGCAGATCAGGCACATAACTCAAAGGTCAGAATATTTAAGATGTCTATGCTAATGAAAGACAGGAATAGAACATTTTTAGATAGAAGGTGCAAACTGATTCTTTCAAAGGCTATGAGGAAAGAATTATGCAACAACCTAATTAAAAAAAATAATAATAAAAAATTGACTTTATGCTAGCAAACAAGCGCTATGCTTGGCACCGGTTTGAAAACATTGCTGTCAAACTCTTTACAATTTTTTGTTGCAGAACATTATTCTTGAGTTGTTCCAAGATTTTGGTTTGATCAGTGAACCTCTGCCTATGTTTGCTGAGAGTCTCTCTAAGATGCTCTTTTTACACACAGTCATATTACTGACCCGTTGCTCCACCTATTTCTTTTTAATGCCTCCATGTTTTTGTACGCAGGTGACGTGAATCTGAATGTGGTGGCCATGGCTCTGTCAGGCTACACAGATGAAAAGAATTCCTTGTGGAGAGAGATGTGTAGCTCACTGAGACTCCAGCTGAAAAAGCCGTATCTCGGTGTCATGTTTGCTTTCCTGACCAGTGAACCTGGGGCCTATGATGGTGTCCTGGTAACGATCATTTAAGATAACCTAAATGAATGTGTCTTGGTGTAAATGGGCTTCACTTCCCTACAGACTGCTTTTGAATCAAAGAGACTTGCCAATTTGCTCAATTCAATCCAGGTGGCAAATTTTGGAAAATGTTAATTTTCATTAGAACTCTCCTCTTTGTCTACAGGCGACTGTTCTCAGTTAACTTGTCATTTATAATGGCACTAACTGTGCACAGTTCAGCCAGCAGAGGGCAGTAGGATCTATAACCTCACAGTATGACTGTACCTGTGATCTCTGGTGGTTTCAGATGTTGTATGTGCTGCAAACCTCAATACTGTGTTACATAACATCTATCATTCCTTCTTACACAGTATGAGAGCAGTGTGGCTGTCAGAGACAGGGTGGCTTTTGCTTGTATATTTCTCAAGGACAGCCAGGTAAGAACATTCACAAATACATTTACAAACATAGTTTTGTAGTCTTTTGTTCCTGTCTTTTAATGTGCATGCGTGCTTTGTGAAGTTGATACGGTATATAGATAAGATGACCAATGAGATGAAGGATGTGGGGAATCTAGAGGGCATCCTGCTTACAGGACTGACTAAAGATGGAGTGGACCTCATGGAGAGCTATGTGGATCGGACAGGAGATGTTCAGACTGCTAGTTTCTGCATGCTGAAGGTACTTTATTCATTTAGGTCTCTGTTGATGTCAATTCAGCTTTGATTTGGTAAGGTGAGTGTAGACTCACAGCATGAATTTGACACTTGATTTTGGTGTTCTTTAGGGATCTCCAGGTGATGTGGTTAAGGACCCTCGAGTCCAGGGCTGGATCGAGAATTACCGCAACCTTCTGGATGCATGGAGGTTTTGGCACAAAAGAGCTGAGTTTGATATATTGAGGAGCAAACTAGACCCCAGTTCAAAACCACTTGCACAGGCAAGTATCCAAGTATCCATTTTCATTTCATTGTGTGTCAATCTCAGTGCAAGTCACTGGT
Source organism: Denticeps clupeoides (assembly GCF_900700375.1). NCBI lineage: Eukaryota > Metazoa > Chordata > Actinopteri > Clupeiformes > Denticipitidae > Denticeps > Denticeps clupeoides. The sequence continues at coordinate 28,866,269 of NC_041711.1, read as the reverse complement.
TAATTTATGTTAATCTGGTTTATGTCCTTTAGATGTGACATTTACTTCCCTCCTCAGGTGTTTGTGAGCTGTAACTTCTGTGGGAAATCCATTTCCTACAGCTGCTCAGCAATGCCACATCAGGGCCGTGGCTTCAGCCAGTACGGAGTCAGCGGCTCACCTACCAAGTCAAAGGTCACCAGCTGCCCTGGCTGCCGAAAGCCCCTCCCTCGCTGTGCTCTCTGTCTGATGAACATGGGCACACCAGTGTCCAGCAGCCCAGGTACCAGTCTAGTGCTCTTCCATTCACTCTGTCGATACACGTTTGTGTGTTCTGTCTACATATTGTGGTTTTTATTGACTTTTGCAAGGCACTGGGAAGTTGGATGAAAAAGTGGATCTCACAAGGGACAAGAAGTTTGCCCAGTTTAACAACTGGTTTACATGGTGCCATAACTGTCGGCATGGAGGCCATGCAGGCCATATGCTTAGTTGGTTCAGGTGAGATTGGCTTTCATGGACTCAATTTTTTCTATGAATGTTGCAATGTCCCAGCCCTAGGTCAAGGGGAGGGGTACATGGGTGTTTCCTTTAACGTTCAGTTATCTTAGACCTGGTTAAACTGTGCGGCATGCTGATTAAGCGACTCTAGTTTAAAGGGTGGATTCAGTCACATAGACCGATATGAGATATGAGGCACAAAAAGACATAAGTTCTCTGCCATCTCTTTAGTGAGTCTTGAAACGTGAATTCAAATATCAACACTCTCAGAATTCAGTGACTCAAGTTTTATAACAATTTTGAATTTGCCTGTTATGTTTCAGAGATCACAGTGAATGTCCAGTTTCGGCTTGTACCTGTAAATGCGTGCAATTGGATACCACAGGGAACCTTGTGCCTTCAGACAGTTGCTGAGTGCCCCACCAGAGACCACCCAAACCACCCAAGTCTTCCCCTGATTAATCACACGCACAAACAACGCCCTAGATTATTTAAAACCTTAGTGGTTATAATTTGTCCATTTCAACTGGATATGTTTTTTTTAAAAAAAGCAATATTGCCTGTTACTGTGATGCAACACCTTCAAAGAGCAGGGGGGGTTATGCTCAAAAACTATAGTTTCTAATTTTCAAGAAAGTAGAAGGCAGCAGCACAAAGGTAATGTATGAAGTGGTGTAACTACGGAAGATTTTAAGCACAAGAATTTAGAAATTGGCAGTGCATCAGAGCATGCAATTGCCAAGTTAATATGTGCAAAGTACTGATGCAATCCTTTATTAATAAAAGCAATGCATTTCATATTGCAATTAGTTTCGCTACTCATTTTGCAATTCCTTCTGCTATTCATTTTGCAAACTGTCAGACTGCTCATTAAGGCAGGCCTTCACTAACAACGTCACTTCCTTGTTCAGGGCCTCATCAGAATCTATTCATCCAAGTGATTTGTGATTTTTCCAAGTGTGGGACGCAAGAGACATTGGGGAAAGTCACCTTTTTTTTTTAATTAGATTTTCCAAACACATTTAATTTTTGTATAAAGTATCAGTATTGGGTCAGTATCACGATACCAACCTGAATTACATGGTGGTGCATCCCTAGTGCGTAGGCGGATGTGCAACCACCGAGGAGGACCAGCAAAAAAAAATGTTGGGCCGCCAGTTCATTGTTTGTGCCACACGACAGCGCTTATCGCTACTTCCATTGCATCTCCATTGTTCCCCCTTTGGCACTGCCTCTTTTTGACAAGATTTACAACTCTATTCTATATACAAGATTATACAGAGTTTTTATCATCCTATTGGGTGTGTTAATGGGATTTTATGTATTTCATGTTTACAAATACTATTTTAGTATCCTCAGTGCAGATACAATTCTGAATTTGGAACCACTTGACAAATAATAAAATTGACATTTACAGGTACAAAAAGAAAAGCTTCTGAGAGAAAGGAAGCAATTCCCAACTGTCAGGCCTCCATGTTTGCACTTTGAATTGACAATTGCGAAGTAGTAGTATCAAATTACATGCTCAGATTGAATATTGAATTGACAATTGCATGCACTGATTCAATATTGCATTGTCAAATTAATTTCCATTTGGATTTTTTGTGCTTAACATCTTCCATAGTGTGGCTGGCTGCAGAATTGACCAAAGCCTGTTTTTTTTTTTTGTTTTTTTTTTTTTATATATTTGTGCCCTTTTTTTTGTGGCTATTTTGGACTGTTTAATGCAGTAATCGTAACTGCTGACAGATTTGAAAAGGGAGAAATGAAACTGAGCAGGGGGAAGGGTTCAGTTCATAAATAGTTCAGTTCAGGTTTCATTGGTCCACTTGAGATGAAGCAGTCTGAATTTTGATGAAATAAAAACTACCTCTCTTGTTGAGTGTGGCATGTTTGAATAAATAAAGATGTGTGGCGCACAATAGACGGCGGCTTTCCAAGCTGTTCTAATTGGTCCTGGTTTCAGAACGTTTTTTGTGGAGTTCAACAGTAAATGCAGTTTACAGGCAGTAAAGTATGTTTGTACCAAGTCCAAGTCCAAACCTCACTTTGCACGTTTATTTCCCGCTGGTTCCAGTTCGTTCTGGATACGCTCTTGCAGATGATCTGGTGTCATTGATGGGAGAATAATTAAAGGGGAAATATGGCCAGGCGCGGAGCTCTAAAAGGAGGCGAGTCTGAAAACAGCAGCTGCTCGGCGCTCCAAACCCGACCCTCCAACCCTGCAAATTGTCCCTCTTCTCCTCGCAAAGAATTTCAGCTGCCGGCACACTATTGACTGAGAGAGGCCTAGGCTGTCGGGTTCTTTTTTTCCTTCTTCTTCTTCCAACCTAACGAAAGCCGACCAAATCAGGCCGGATTCTGCATATGCATGGCGCACATCGTTCAAAGACGCCAGACGCGGACGGTTCATTGTGAACCCGGGCATGCTCTCCCCTCGGCACATTGTGCGTTGAGAGGCCTGCTGCACCATCGGCCTAATCACTTAGTCATGGGGCTGTGGGGGTACGCGGCTACTGTACGGGGATCTGGATAACGGCCCATTATTCGAAAATGCCTTTAGGATTGTTATTATTTGATGCCATAAAAGGTTTTTATTATTATTATTATTGCTATAGAAGATTTTAATTGACTATTATTGTGCGAATTACGAGCATTTGCTAGAAGATTTTAAAGGTTTCCAGAACACCAGATGGCTGTGTGCTAGGTTGTCCTTTTCATCAAGTTGTTCACCACGTGTCCAAGTAACCAGGGCTTAGTTATTTCTCGCAATCAATAATTACGCCTCTTGTTAGATGCCGAGTTTCTGAAAATGAACGACTTTCCGTCCAAAATTCTCTTCACTCTCCTTTCCAACTACGTATTCAGGGCTCTCCTCCACTCCCATGAAGTGCTGGGTCTGTTTGACCTCTTCGGCCAATAGCGAGTTGAACCCGACGAAGGTCCCGCCTTAAAAAAATAAAAAATAAAAATTCCGGCCACGCTAATGGTCCGAATCGGAAGAGCGACGTGAGAGCCAGCCAATGGGCTCCGCCGGTGTGCCGTGGCTCCCTGCCCCGACCACACAGAGGCTATAAACACTGAGCTCAGCCCGCCCATGTGTTCCGTCGAGCCCTGGCCGCCGCAGCTGTCACCTACGGCGAGGTAGGCTGAACGTACGTTAATGTACATGATCCGACACCCAAGAGCCCGTTTGGTTACGTGCGGCGCTTGGTTACGTTCGAGCAGTTGTCGCGTTATTTCGTGGCGAGGCTGTCAAGTAAAAAAAGAACCCAAACAAAACCAAACTACGCAGCAGCAGCAGAAATGAAAGGAGGAGCACGGTGGAGTTAATCGTTAACTCTCCATTTTTCCCCCCACAGGCTCCGGGCTCCTGTTGATAATTAGCCAGGCCGCGGCGGCTCCATTCGCCCTAGTATGTCAACAGCGTCGGACACGAACTACCACTTCCCGCAACCAAGACTCCGGCTCGGCAACGCGGGCTCCCCCAGCCTGACGAGCGGCCCCGGCGGCCGGCTCCAGCCCATCCGCGCCACCGTCCCGTACCAGCTGCTGCGGAGCCCGACGCGGTCCCCGTCGTTCTGCGCGGGGAGCGGCGGCGTCGGGGCCGCGCCGTTCCTCGGCTCCAGCCCCCCCGGAGCGACGCAGGAGGGGAGCGGCGACGTCCACAGACTCTCTCCCGAATACAGGCGCTCACCTGAGAGGTGTCGAGGTAACCGAGCCGCTGATAAAACTGCTCTTACTCCGGCCGGGCAGCTCAAACAAAGGAAGAAAGGAAAGGAAAAGTAGAGTAGGACACCACTGTCCTCCTGCTTCCTTTTCTAAACGGATTTACGTGACCATTATCTAACAGACGCTGTTTGGCGTGTAAAGACGGGGGTTTCCCCACCCTGTCGCCCTTGTTGCTCGCAAATAAGCATCAGATGCAGTAAAAGGGCCGCACTTCAGTAAGCCACAGTCATGCAGGCCTTGCCTTGCAGGCATGTGATACAGAGCGAAACATGCCGGGTCCGGGCAGGATGGTTATCGCTGAATCGCGATGGCATCCCCACATCCCTACTGGCTTTAAAATGGAGGAAACGGAGCTTTTGGACTCAAGAGTCAAGATTTTTATTTGTCACATGCATAGTTATAATAGTACAACACGCAGCGAAATGCATCGTGAACCACTCTGTTTTGACCGTGCATAGTAGAATAAAGGAGGAAACGAAAGGGGAATAAGGCTAGTAAAGATATAATGTTCTGTGAGAACATATGACACAGCCATGTTGCGGTGGATCTGGGATGCCGTGCATTCCTGGGTCATCCAAAAGCTGTGACCTCCAACCCTGCCAGGTCTCTGAGACCAAGAACTTGACCAAACTTTTGATTTATGGACTGCCTGGGATCCTTGTAAAAGCTTCCCTTGGAGAGATGACTTTGATAAGCATATTTGTCTTCCCTTATCTTCCTTTCTGGGTCATTATATTGATTATGTATGTATTAGTTATTTGACTCATGTCTGAACTCAGTTGTCCACTTTCATTAAACTGCTAAGAGGTCTCCCAGGGCAACATGGAAGACATACCAGAACCTGACCTTTTGGGTTCAGCAGTTGTCCAGATGTCCACTGCTGAGACACTCCCCCCTGGATAAAGTGGAGCTTTCAACCTCGGTGTCAGGTCTGGACACAAACAGCGTCAAAATATTGTTCCGTTTGCTTTGACCTACTTCCAAACAATCGCACTGTTGTTGAGCTGACCTTAATGTTTGGAGGAGACTTTGCAAAGTCTTCTTAGCTCAGGTTCTGTCTCCGCTTTGGCACCGGCAATCATTAACACTCGGACACCAGAAACATTAACAGAGTTGTTGATGCTCATTATGAGGAAACAATGTGTCAGTCCCCGTTTTATTTAAAAAAAAATATATATACTTTTATATAAAAAAAATACTCTTTGAGAAGAGCATCTTTGGTTTTCCTGGTTATTTCTTTCAGAACTTCAGAGCAATTTTTTTTATATTAGCAGATGCGAGGGAGCAGCCTGATTGGCTGATTTGTTGTCTCGGAACGGTCCGCGTGGTTGAGTTTCATTGTATGACTTGGGTAGAGCTCTGTTTTTCTTCTGAGCAACGGTTTTAAACAAGTTCTCACAGGCGTGTAGGCTACTTCCTGTCTGTACTGCAAGCGATCCTCCTCCATCCAGCTCTGCAACTTTTGCCCCTGGAGTCTGTCAGCAGTGCCATTGTCCCATCGTGCACCAAGAACAGAACGGCAGAGGCTTTATATTTAAAAAATAAAAAATAAAAAATCTAAAAACGAATGGGGAAAAACTGCAAAAAAAAAAAAAGCACACAACACTCGGTTTGATGCTAATCTCTCCTCACCTGGCAGATGTCTGGCCGTCACCTCCCTCACACAGCCAGACATCAGATGCTGGTGCGTATTTGCATTTGAAACACTGCAGCTCACACACAAAGGACCGCGCAGCTGCCCTGGTGGCGATCTGCAAGTGAATGTGCTGTTCAGACGGCCAGACGCGCGTACTGTACCGCCGGGAACTGAGGGCGCAGTCGGCCTCGCATGCGCCGCAGCGCGCTCTGGATTTGTGCCCCTGTGGGTTGCTGTTGTGTGTAACGCGTGCTGATGGAACAGTTTCGGTCTGTTTCATTTCCTCCCTCGCGTCTTCGAGCTCAGTGCGGCCCTGTGCAGCATCCCCAGTCTGCTGCAGGCATCACCAGGGCTCAGATAATGCCCTTTTCTGCTTTGTGTGTGTGTGTGTGTGTGTGTGTGTGTGTGTGTGTGTGTGTGTGTGTGTGTGTGTGTGTGTGTGTGTGTGTGTGTGTGTGTGTGGAAGCTACAGCAGGGCCTCTGGCTGCAGAGCTAATTGTTGAGCGTGTTAGCTTTACAAACATAAAAGAACCAGTTGCCCTCAGGCTCTCCTGTGTCTAGGAAATGAGAGGTTAGTGAGTGTAGACTGCACACATTGGAATGATTACTCTGGTACTGAGTGACTGCAAAAACAAATGTTTAAATGGAGAAAGTCACACGAACGCGTGCAAGGATTGTCCTGATGTCAAGTAAGTAAATAAGTTGGATTCACACCAGGAGAGAAAACATGCAGGACAAAAAAAAAAAAAAAAACTGATGATTTGTGTGGTCTGCCTTCCCCATAAATTCCACCAAAGCATGCAAAGTAGCTTTTCTTTCTTTTTCTTTTCTTTTTTCCTCTCTTCTTTTCTTTCTTGGCCATGCGCAGAAGTGATCATATATGATTGCTTTTGTGGCAGGGATCATCTGGTAAACGCCACAGGCTTTATTTACCCAGGGCGTTCCTCTCACATCTCCTGTTTCTATATGCTGCATCGCAGGAGTTGCAGTATTTCCCTCAAGGCCAGTAAGCTGCATATTTTTAACCAACCGACGGCTCAGTGCTGTTGTTCCATAGATTTATCCAAAACAGTCCCCATTTCATTACACGACTCCTGTTCTTTTGGATAATTATCATCTAAATTAGTTGATTTATTATATATTTTTTATTCACTATTGACTATATGGCAGTTTAAAAACTTAAATGCTACACAAACACTGTTAGATATATTCAATAACACACATTTTAAATTTAAATCACTATTCACTATCGTTGTGTTTTCATGATGTCTGACTGCATGTCTACAGAAGCCAGCAGCGCATGGCATATTAATTTATAACTAGGGATATACTGTCAGAGGTTTAGTATTTTACCATGGCGGTGAAGAGCTCATGCAGTCAGATTGTAAAACAGGACCGGACAGCTGCGTAAAAGCACTTTAACCCTACGCTGGGCTGCATCTGAAACAGGGATGAGTTGTTCACATGGAATTCTCGTGATCATAGAATACCCCTGTGCTTTTGAACTCTGCACTAATCCAGTTTTACGGCAGTAATTTCCTGTTCTGTTGGATTTTCTCAGGTACCTAGTACCTATTATATATGAGCTTCCTGTTACTAAATCCAGAAGTCGCAGGCCAGATTACCTGATCTTCTTTCCTGATCCACTCACATCCACTCTTGTGCTTTCAGCAGAGAGGTCAAAACTGTCCTCATCACGTGGCTCCACCGCCATCCGACGCACATCCTCCCTGGACACAGTGACTGGGCCCTATCTGACTGGACAGTGGCCTCGTGATGTTCTCACACCTGACCCTTCATGCATGAGAGACAAAGCCACACAGGTAAGATGATATCCTCTGCAAATTGTGCAGTTCCGTTCACATACTAGGCTCTTTTTGCTATGGAATGCTGAGTTAAATTATTACTATAATGAGGTTTATAATTGGGTGCTTGCCGAACAGGATACCAGCTCGGCCTGTGTAAACTGATGAGAGTCTCACAGCTCCTCCTCCTAACCCACTTTGTGAATCTTGAACTGCTGCTAAAACTAAATAAGTTTGTCTTTTTTTTTTTTTTTTTTTTGTGCAAATAAAGTCCAGGCAAAGCTGAAGAGCAGCATAGCTTTGGATGCTGGAGCATGGGCAGCTGCACATAATGTGAACCCATCCTCTGCTGAATATCTCCAGAGCACTGAAGTGGTCTCTCCAGCTGGCGGTTGAGAGTGCGGCAGCAGCTTTACATTTCGGTTTTCTACCCGTGTGCACTGCATAAGCTCCATTTGAATGCTTCCCCCCTTTTTTCCTGGAACAAATACAAATGAGCCGTATTCAGGCCGAAGAGGCACGCAAATTCTTTTTTTTTTTTTTTTTTTTTTTTTTTTTTTTTTTTTTTTTTAAAGGTTTGAAACAAAAAGTGTGAGTTAAGCAAAGTATAAAGGGCTGGGGGGGTAAATTCTGTCCCCGGAGGTGCTGGAGTTTGCACCTGTCTCACTGTGTGCTCAGTACCTCAGGCCTCAGAGGGAGTGTGCAGCGCCTGGCCTTACCACCTGGCCCTCTCCTGCTGCCTATTGTGCACTGGCACCGAGTAGCCCGCAGCGCGAGCCATACATATGCTAATGCCGGAACAGGCCGGGTCTGGTGCGCGGAGGCCCTGTGCCTACACAGCACAAACAATGCTGGGAGATGAGGGCCGCTTTATCCTCCTGAACTAGAACCCAGACTAATATCGTTTTTGAAAAAAATGGTCATCGCCACACTGTATGGGCATAAGGACTTTTAAAGGGGCGTTGCGATGACGGTGATTCATTCGCTGCAGTTCGTTATGTACCAGAAATGCAGCACTCAACTCATTGTGTGTGTCTGTGTAGGGCGCCTCCACCCTGTGATTTTCCTCTCCTAACAAGGCATTTGCAGGGACCGCAGTTGGCACAACAGAGTCAAAAGTGCACACAAGCGAGAGCTGACGCTCAAGTTGTAACTCGATCGTCCGCTTTTTATGAGTAAACAAAGCAGCTGTGAAAACATGATCAGAAATATGAAGCCAGCAGGTTTGTTCACAGATGATCTTTCAGTTTGATTAATGAAATCTGCACCACATCAGTTGAAGAGTGGGACTGTTTTAAAGCAAGTAGCATTTCCCAAATAAAGTTTTTCTGTATGCCGTGTTTTTTTTTTTTTTTTTTCTTCATTTTAAAGTGTATGCTGACACGTCATGTTTATACCTTCTTTCCACTCATCTAGGCATGGCAGGATTATTTATTTATTTATTTATTTACTTGTTGGTGCCACCCTGAAGATGAATGTGATTGTGGTGGCTTGGAGTCCAGTTTCATTTGCTGGATGCAACGTGGAGAGCGTCTCTTATCTGCATCGTTCTTCCATGCAAATTCCATCTAGGGCATATTTGTACCTTACCTGATGGGGAAGTGTGGGAAAGATGTGGGTGTGTTTATTTATCCACTGATATGAAGTGCTGCGTGTATATATTTAGTAGGGGTTCGGCCCACAACAGAAGAAGAGAAAAGACGAAATGAAGCAAATTAACAAGTTCAATAAATAAAACAAAAATTAAACGAATAAACTACAAACAAAATGGGGGGGGGGGGGAAATAAATAAAAACTTAACAAATCTCTCAGGGGAAGCACAGGGAAAACCGGAAGTAACTCCAACAGGAAATGCTTGGGAGGCGGGTGAGTTGGATTGCGCAGCCCTGAGAAAGCAAACCGATGCCCCTTTTATACTGGCTGTCTGCAGCAGGAACAGATGGGCTTGATTGGCAATCACCAGGCATCCTGCAACACAACAAAAACACACCCAGACGTGTGTGTGTGTGTGTGTATATATATATATATATATTACACATGCACACATCCAGCAAATGTACTATAATTGGGTAATTAATTATTAATTTTTATTTTTTTATTTTTTTTTATAGACCTCTTCATTTTGGGGCGATGATGTAGGAGACCTAGGATGCGTGCACCAACGTTCAGCCTCCTGGGGCAGCGCTGACCACCTCAGAGAGGTATGACAGCTCGTCAAAGTGAATCGATTGTCACTTGTGAAGCACAGCACACACATTTAACCATCACCCTGTGTGAGCAGTGGGAAGCCATGACAGGCGCCCGGGGGTCAGTGTGTGGGGACGCTGCTTTGCTTGGTGGCACCTCAGTGGCACCTTGGCGGATCGAGATTCGAACCGGCAACCTTCTGATTACGGGACGCTTCCTTAACCGCTGCGACACCACTGCCCCACCATTGTCATCATTTGTCATCTAAACGCAGTTGTTCCCACACACACACACACACACACACACACACACGTACACACACACACACACACACACACACACACAGCACCATCTCCGGTTAGCTCCTACTTGCTTTGCCTGTTCACATACCAGAACACCACAATGAGACAGAATTTCTCTAGAACCCTACACTGAGCTCCACGTTTATCCTGTGGCCGCACCTCAATTCCTCTCCGTGGATTGATATTGTGAGAAGAAGAAAAAGAAAAAAAAAAGTCTGTACCATTCCTGCTCGTTTCAGTCAGAACATGAGTGGGTGGAGGGGAAGAACATGATGATAACTTTATCTGTTCTGCAAAAGAACCTGTTTAGAGGCCGGCATCTTCTGACAATGCATAATTATTGAGAAGGGTTGCTCAGGATTTTTTGGTGAAAGTGTGGTAAGAAGTCAGCTGAATAACTTTCACTTCCAGTTGGTAAGAGTTTGACCTTTGACCTCTTCTGCAAAACCAGTTTGGAATGTTCATAGTATTTCTTTTTGTTTGTGAGTATGTCTAAGCAACAATGTTCATAGTAGAAATAACACACATGCATTGCCTCAGTGTTTCTCAATCCTGCTTCTGAAGTAGCACAAGCTGGAAAGTGTTCAGTCAAATCCACTCAGCTTACAACCAAACACCTTTATTACCGACCATTACCAAACACCTGCAGCTATGTAAGGTCATGAAATGAAAATACTCTGGCAGGTTCAGGAGCAGGAGAGAGAGAGAGTGAAAATGTCTAACGTTTTTTTTTTTTGTTGTTATTCTATTGGTAACATTTACATCTTGGTCAATATCAAATGCATTCATGAATTCCTTCATTTGCATATAATTTGTATGTTGTGCTCCAAAGGTACGTTCTGGTGCATTTATAGCAGTTAGCTCAGGAAATGTAGTTCAGTAGTCTGTTGTGTTTTTGTGATCTGGATCTGTTTTTTTCTTTCCTCAGATTGCCAAGCTGAGGCAGCATTTACAGCGCAGTAAGCAGGTGGCACGACCCTTCAGAGACAGAGAGAGGGAACAAGGCACACAAGCCTGCAGCCAGACTCAGGTATGACACAAACACACACTAACATGTACAGCACACTCATCCCTCTTTTTTTACATTAGGAACATCATATAGCCTTCAAAACAGAAAAGGAAGTAAATGTTAGCTGCGCTGGACAATTTTAATAATGTTCAATCTTATTTCAGGAACCGCATGGATTTTGCATAATTTCATGCTGCCTTAGCATTTTAAGCATTTTAATTATTAATTTAAAATTAATAATTTGCGAACAAATTATTCTGTTCAGAGCACTATTTTCAAACTGGCACAAAGCACAGCACTACATATTAGGCTGGTTTACAGCTAAAAGGCTTCCTGAGGATTTTTAATTTTTTTTTTTTACAAAAAAATTGATTAAAACCTGAAAGAATCTTTAAAGATGATTGGTGAGTGAATTAATGTATTCGTTATGTTCTTTCAGTCCAAGACGCTTAGCCCTGCATCCACAGGACTGAACCTCTCCACATGCAGGGGATCTAGCTACATAGAGGCAATCAATCATGAACTGGAGAATGTCTTCATCAATGATGAATGGGAAAAGGAGGATGTGAAGGTATGCACATGGAGGAGGAGTCATCTGCCACTGCCAGTGTGACCTTAACAGCTCAAAATGCAATCATTAGCCTACAAATTGTACACAATTGTTCAGCAAAGCTAATGGCATTCTACTCACACTTTAGTTTATGTAGAAAACAGTTCTGCACTTGCTTGGCTATACATTATTGACATGAGGCCACTTAAAATAACCCTCTTGTTCTTATCATATCCCGCAGCTGCTGGAAATCCAGGATGGGAGGCGAGCTCCTTTCCCCCCTCATCGAAATGGCTGCAGGCGCAGCACAGATACCCAGGCCTTCTCCAGCTGCTGCTCCAGCCCCTGGTCCTGCACTTCCCCAGCCTGGCCTGTAGACTCTCAAAACAGCAGCCCGTGCTTTGTGGAGAACCAGGACAAAGGTACAGCACACAAAACTCACAGTATGTCAGTCTTTCCTATGTTATTGTTATTGCACCACCTTGACATTTAAATGAGCTGGGTCAGGCTGTGACTTGAGGTAATGGTGCAGATCTTGCATAGACAAGCAGCAGGGACCGTAGCAGCACCTGCTCACATGCTAATGCTTCCTCTGTGTTCAGACAGCAGAGGCAGTTCACCTTTGCCCAAGTACGCCACTTCCCCCAAACCCAACAACAGCTTCACGTTCAAGCGTGAGCCTCCTGAGGGCTGTGAGAGGGTCAAGGTGTTTGAGGAAACTGTGTAAGTGACCGTAATCAGATTTTTTTTTAATCTTGTAAAAATGTCTAAGTCTATTTGCGTAATGTGAATGAGGAAGAGTCAAATTCTGAATAATAAACTAACATAAATTAAGTTCCCTTTTATGTATTCATTTTTTGCTAGGTCCAACGGCTTCCCCCTATTCTCCTGCCCAGATAAAAACAAGGTGAACTTTACCCCAACTGGCTCTGCCTTCTGCCCAGTGAAGCTGCTGTGAATCCTCCACCCCCCACCCTCACCCTGCAGTCAGTGTCCCCATCTCCTACTTCACAAAAGAGTACCAGCAGTGCCTTGCTTCTCTGGTGTAATGGTCCCTCGCAGAAATCTGGGTGGCTTCTCTGATCCAACAAGCTCCATTCAAGTGTTCAACCTAATTTGCAGCCAAAGGTCTTTGTACTCGATCTGATGTTAAGGAACTGGAGATGTTGGAAAGTTATGAGAACAACAGGTGGCAGAGGAAGTAAATGCATTTCCATTATTTGGAGCTTTCCAATGATAAGCTATGATTTTTCAGTATGGATAAACGTTTTGTATTTAAAATTCTATTTTTATTAGAGCACATTTTTTAAATTAAAAAGGACCGCAATTATTATAGCTTAAAGCTGGTTTTGCTAACCATGTCCTTTTCATATGCCTTGAAGTATGCACTCAGGTAAGTTGCATAATTTCTGAGTGAGTTCAGTCTACACTGGAAAAAATGTCACTATGTGCCTTCCCTTTTTAGTTATTGTACTGTACTGTAACGTCTGTGTTCGTCATGTCTTAAGAAAGTTGTACAATGACCCTTCAGAACACAGTTATGAACTGTTCATTAAAAGGGCTGTTCAACTCAAACATAGCATTGTGCCTTGCCAAATTAAGCCCTTTACTACCAAGTTGTATGAAGTATTTGTTTTATTTAATTAGCGGAAAATTTCTTGTCTTACAGTGTCATTGTCATTTGTGTGTGTGTTGAGTGCGTGCAAGTATTGTAATCTAGCTGATCAAAACCAAAGTAAAAGTGATTTGGTGCACTAAGGTCAGTCATGGTCCATAACTGATTTTTGCCTTTTGGTAAACTTTATAAAAAACATTACAATACATAGTCACTTATGACTACATTACTTTTTATGTCATTTATAAGACACTCTTATCCAGAGCGATTCTCGGTTACAGGGACAGACCACTAGGAGCAGCTCAAGGTTAAGTGTCTTGCTCAGAGAAACAATGGTAGTAAGTGGGGTTTAAACCTGTGATTTTTTTTTTTTACTTTTTACTATTAATTAAATCATCTGCAATGCTTTAGATGTAAGTGGAGTAGTTGCAGTTGTATTTTTAAGGGGATTTATAGTGGAATCAATTTCAGCGCCTCCCATTAGACAGACATAGGTGTTCATTGTTAAAACATTATTTCTTGTACAGTCACATGTAAAGACAAACATTACTTCCCCTCATTTTTTATATATACACCTTTATCCTCCCATCCATTGTTCTATGTTAAACTTTGTCATACGGAAGCAAGTTTCAATGAAGGCACAAGAAGTTTATTAAAAAGAAAGAAAATTACAATAATCATCTTTTATCAGTCCTCAATAACATTAGTTGAATTCAAAGTCATTTTTACTTTTTTTTTCTACATGCAAATGAAAAAGGTTTTGATTATTCATGAGGAAATTGTATTGCACATTGACATTTAATGGTGATGTTTCACACAAAAATGACTGAGATGCAATACGTTTACCAGTGCTGGTTACAAGAAGGTGATGTTTACAGATGAATAAATGTAATAAATCAATTTCAGTAGAATATGCTGTGGCTAATGGCAATTGCATGTTTAAGGCAAAGCATCTTTTAAAGTGATTTGGTTTGATAAAAACAGGCTGAAGGTTTGGCTGGAAGGTTTTAACATATTTTCCCGTCCACCCTACAATCAGGCATATGGCTGGATTTTTTTTTTATTATATCCCTGTGGCTGTCAGAAAATACAGTAATCAGCACAGTGAAGCATATTCCATATGTAACTGGCAGAAAAACTATTCAGCTCAGCAAGATTTTTTTTAAACAGAGGAGCTGGCATTATGGGGTTAGTACCTTGCTTATTACTAACTACTATATGTATATACACACACACACACACACACACATACACACTGATTCCTACTCACCTAAACAAAAAGTGATGGTATCCTATAGGCTGTAAGCCTCAGAGCATGAAATTAAATCATAATAGAAATAAACATGCAGTATACTTTAATTATTAATCAGATTACACATCAGCCTGACATTAACAGTACAGGCTACTTTATCTGCTGTCACTCAATACACCCATTGTTTCATAGGGAAGGTGGGGCTTAAACCATAAGAGCATCACAACTTGTAATTGAAGGTGGATTCAATACATTTAACAAGGTAAAATCCATGCCTTGATGCTTGATCAGACAGATTCTTGAAAATAGGAAATTGATCCATGAACTCCTGCAAATACAACTAGCATCAGGTTAGCTTTATGTATGTTTGCTATACATTTCTTGTGTTCTCTGTGCTACTACAGTACAGACTGTGCATGACGGGGTTTATGCGTTCAGCAGTTCATGCTCCTTGTCCATTCTTCCCACGGCATCTGGATTTGAAAGAGGGTCCAGGTCGGCAAAAAGGTTGAACCAGGCTGAGAGATCCTTGGAGTTTTCAAAAAGCCCTGTAATTGAAGAGGAATCTGTGATGGAACACTGATACTCGCTCAGAACTCATTGTTTTTAGTGCATCTGGAGCATGAATGCATTCCAAGCTGAAATACACTTTTATGGCTCCAATATTACATCAGATGTTTTACACATTTAGCCACATAATACCTGTAAGTTCTGGCCTGGTTGAGTTCTCACTGGCTCCAGATGATTGCTCCGCTGCCTGGGAAACAGGCTTAGGAATGTTCATGGTCCAATCTAAAGAGAGCACATTTGAGTTCCAGAAGAGAAGATGTATAAATATTATTTACTAAGGAAACGGACCCATACTCAGAAGGTTGCCGGTTCGAATACCGAACCGCCAAGGTGCCACTGAGCAAAGCACCTGTCATGGCTGCTCACCAAGGATGATGATTAAAAGCAGAGTGCTTTCACAATGACAACCCCTTCATTTCCATTACTTTAATATTCTACTTAAATATTAGCATTTTATGAGGTAAGACATGCTTCGGCATATTGAACAGGCATCTCTCAATTTTGCATTTATAGTGGCACAAAATGAAGCCTGTTGTACCTGTCAGATTGTTCAAGTTTTGGTCAAGAAGCTGCGAAGGAAGGAAGAAGGCGTGCTCGTCCAGCAACGGCTGTCCCTCTTTACCGCCCCCCTCTGTGGGCTCGTCCTCCCCAAACACCTCATGCCACTGGCGAGAGAAATCTCCTTCCTCCAGAGAGCTGCTGTTGAGTATTTCATTCAGAAGGGCCATCCCGTCCCTCTCTAGGCCGTCGTCATTACCTGAAGTTAGCGACACCGGAAAAGTTGCATTTTGCTTGTAAAAGCGTGCGGAAGCGGATTATGACCTGATTACGCTGATCCCTTAATCCCATGGGCACCCATGTAGCTCAGTTACAAATGAAAACAGGGTACAGGACCAATACCTGTGATTTCACTACTTCTGTCAACATCTTCAGAACCAGAGTTGATTCCTCCTGCCGAAGCAAAGATATCCGTTACGCACATTTTTACATTCAAATGTTGCCAGTGTTTCTTCTACTAAACACATGCGTACCTGTTTCCTCATTTAGATTTTCATCGTTTATGGTAATTAACCTGTTAACGCATGAAAACATTAACAGATTAGGAGCAAAACGATAAGAAGGAATCATCTGAGGAGTGAAACTGCACCTACAGGTCATCCAGGGGCTGGACTGCATCATCCCCTTCTGCCTTGGTCTTGACCTTCCTTTTCCCTTTCTTCTTCATTACCTGACCAGGTTTATTAGAGTCCTGAAATAATTTATCAAACTGTTTGCACATATATGCACATATAGTCTTACACACAGAACCAGCAGAGCAACGTCTCCAGTCCACTCACCTTCAGGGCTGAGCTCTCGTAAGGCTGACAGCCCTTGAAGCTCTCATGAATTGCCGCCATTGTGTGAGAGGTTTTCTCCCAGAAGTGCAAAAGAGTCGTCTGCAGTCAAAACAGGAAGAACTTCTGTACTTCTTCAAAAATCACATCTTCATAGAATGGCATTACATATTTTTTCTTTTTATTCATGTATCCAAATTCTTGGTTTTCTGCTGGTAATCGGTATACATACCTGGTAAATGGTTAAGACATGGGACAGGAGATTACATCGACTGGCGCCCAGTAAATCCACTTTTTGACACACGTCATTCTTCAGTTTGTCAAAGCTTGTTTTGGTGAGACGCACCTGAGCTTGAACCTTACAGTTACGTTAAAAAAGACTTCAATATGATTACAATTTTAAAAAATCTGATAAAACAGTAAAACATAATAGTAGGAATTGATTATTAATATGAAATGTATTTAAACATTTTTGCATTATTTAGCCATCATAATCCTGTGTGACAAACTATGCCCTTCAACAGGCATCATTTGCTACTCCAATTTTAGCAAAGCCTTACCAGTCATTATCACATTTTCACTTTGATTTAATATAGTTATGGATAGAATAACCGAATGACTGAATATGTGATGACAGACTGCAACACCAATAAATTATCACATTTCTGTGAACATGTTTGATGGTATATAATACATTCCTATTGATGATTAATATTACTGTTGGCCTCATATGAAAAGAAAATGTGCCTTGTTTTTCACACTACCACTTTTCCTTACTGAAGACAAGATGATCAATTAGATGGGTAACAGCTCCCTCTATAGGATATCACTCAAATATTAATTTCAGGTCCTGAACGGTACCTTCCGGAATTTCTCCATCTGCTTGTGTGTGTCCGGGTCTAACTCCTGAGACACATCCTTCATCCACAGAAGGGCTCCACGGTATTCCGTCCTCGACTGCTCCATTCGGTTCACCGTAAGCCACGTGTCGGAGATAGCCCGGTACCGAAACGTCTCCACTTCCTGGTAGAGACGACACAATGGACTGCGCAGGGCTAGTCTATAAAAAGACAAATCAGTTTAAAAATTTATTATTTATTGAGCTACAGTACAGGCCAAAAGTTTGGACACACCTTCTTTATTTTCATGACCATTTATGTTGATAGATTCTCACTGAAGGCATCAAAACTATGAATGAACACATGTGGAGTTATGTACTTAACAAAAAAAAAACTGAAAACATGTTTTATATTCTAGTTTCTTCAAAATAGCCGCCCTTTTCTCTGATTACTGCTTTGCACACTCTTGCCATTCTCTCGATGAGCTTCAAGAGGTCGTCACCTGAAATGCTTTTCACTTCACAGGCGTGCCTTATTAGGGTCAATTAGTGTAATTTCTTGCTTTATTAATGGGGTTGGGACCATCAGTTGCGTTGTGCAGCGGTCAGGTTACTACACAGCCGACAGCCCTGTTGGACAACTGTTAAAATCAGGCCTTCATGGTCAAATAGCTGCCAGGAAACCACTGCTAAGGAGAGGCAACAAGCAGAAGAGATTTATTTGGGCCAAGGAATGGACATTAGACCAGTGTAAATCTGTGCTTTGGTCTGATGAGTCCAAATTTGAGATCTTTGGTTCCAACCGCCGTGTCTTTGTGATACGCAGAAAATGTGAACAAATGGATTCCACATGCCTGGTTCCCACTGTGAAGCATGGAGGAGGAGGTGTGATGGTGTGGGGGTGTTTTGCTGGTGACACTTTTGGGGACTTTGTTCAAAATTGAAGGCACACTGAACCAGCATGGCTACCACAGCATCCTGCATTTAGTTTGCGTTTAGTTGGACGATCATTTATTTTTCAACAGGACAATGACCCCAAACACGCCTCCAGTCTGTGTAAGGGCTATTTGACCAAGAAGGAGAGTGACTGAGTGCTGCGGCAGATGTCACCGGACCTGAACCCAATCGAGGTGGTTTGGGGTGAGCTGGACCACAGAGTGAAGGTAAAGGGGCCAACAAGTGCTAAACACCTCTGGGAACTCCTTCAAGACTGTTGGAAAAGCATTTCAGGTGACGACCTCTTGAAGCTCATCGAGAGAATGCCAAGAGTGTGCAAAGCAGTAATCAGAGCAAAGAAACTAGAATATAAAACATGTTTTCAGTTATTTCACCTTTTTTAAGTGGTCATAAATGGAATGTGTTCATTCATAGTTTTGATGCCTTCAGTGAGAATCTACCAATGTAAATGGTTATGAAAGAAAACACATTGATTGAGAAGGTGTGTCTAAACTTTTGGCCTTTAATGTATGTCAATAATATATTTCTCTATATATATATATTATTGACAATGTCTGCATCAGTCCATAGATATGTAACATATGTGGCACTGTAACTGTAGCTGACCTTTGCTGGGAGGAGAAGCAGAGGGCTTTCCCTGTAGCCTGCATGATTTTCCCAGCCCTGGTTTTGTCCTGTGAGCCTTGTGTTCGAAGAAACCGACCCAACTCATTCTCCTCCTGTGACAAAACTGGAGCAGAAATTCCCTTGAATCTGGGATTTTGAAATGGCAGCGCATCTCAAATGCTTCACAATTAATAACTGGTAATCAAAAACTGATGATAAAACATATCATCTAGCTATTGTGTATAATACAGTGGCCTATTCAACTAGTCCACACAGGAGACCGTAAGGTAAGCACCAAATAAAGAAGCGAGAACTTACAGCATATTCTCCTCTGATACTGTTCAATCACCTTGAGAAGCTCCATACAGGTCCTCTGGACAGAGTGGAACACCTGCCATTAGAGGACATGAGCTCAACCATCATGACATCTCCTGACACCCTGCACCAGAGGTGGGGTTGCTACCATCTCCGGCCTGGGTTCCATGCTGCTGACAGCATGGAGCTGTCTGTGGTGCTGATGAGGGGAGCATCCTACCTCCAGCTTGGCGTCGAGGTCTGCATCTGACGCCACCACGTGCTCGTCCTCCTTCTTCCCGGTGACTTTGATCAGGGTCTGCTTGGTTTTCCAGTACTTCTGCTGGAACTTGTTCACAACAGACGAGTCCTGGCTCTGGACGAAGCGGTCAAAATACTCTCGAGAAAAACTGCTGCGGGGAAAAGGGGACCGTAAATCCACACCATGGCTCACCAGGACACACTGTTCATGTAAACGTAAAACGATACTCACTAGCCTCCGCCATCCATGACTTCAGCTGACCTGCAGGGCACA
Organism: Denticeps clupeoides; assembly: GCF_900700375.1. Taxonomy (NCBI): domain Eukaryota; kingdom Metazoa; phylum Chordata; class Actinopteri; order Clupeiformes; family Denticipitidae; genus Denticeps; species Denticeps clupeoides. Next base: position 28,846,567 of record NC_041711.1, on the reverse strand, counting down.
CACCATTACTGATCTCAGTTCAGGAGTCGGGGAAATATGCGTTTATCCGCGCAGCTGCACAACATTATAAGACCCAACGTCAGGATCAGTTGTTGTGACGTGACGTCACTCGGGTTTAAAAACCCAGCCGGCTGGTTTTTCAGAAATGAACAGACATTACGGGGACCAACAAAGCAGTGCGCCGCGCTCCGTGTCCGGAAGCCGGGGAGAAGATGTCGGCCGCGACGCGTGACGCGCAGGGCCGCATCCCGGTTCCACCCGCAGCGCCGCCCCGGCCCGCATTCACCCCGACGCGAGACAGAAACCCCCCTCCCATCGCTCACCGTCAGCTTGTTATTCGGTCCTTCCAGCGATTGGAACCGCGTTACCTGCCGCTGCTGCTGCTGCTGCTGCCGCCGGAGGAGGAGCCGAGCGCAGAACGACGCGTGACGTCACAGACAGAGAGCGACCGACCCGCTGGTAGATGGAGGGCTTCTAATAAACTGCACTGGAATAAATAACCATGCATTGCTGCTGTTGACCGTGCACATGAACCTTCCCAGAAAATTATTCCAGCCACATAACTTTGTTCACATTTCTTACAATATTTGCAATATTGAGGCCTATAGCAGTCGCTAAAGCATTGTATGTGACAAATAAAATTTTTTGAAATTTTTTCTATGTTTCTATCTGTTGCAAATCAGTACTGGCCAGATCCTTCCAACCAAAAAATGGCAGTTAATCCGAGAAATTCACATTATAAATGGATTGCATGGATTAAACCACTTTGGTTAAACTGCTTATCTTAAATTGATGAAGTACCCCATTTTATATATTTTGCTTGCATATATCCATCCACGTGCCCTGGCCTGCTCCTGAACGTGAAAGAAGCAAACCACAGACATGTCTGAAGTGCTCATGATCTGGGAGAAAGTAAGATTGGGGAGCAATTAAATTACATTTAGACAGGACCAGGACAGAGAACGGGGGATCAGTGGGATCTTTTAGGGCCGTGTAAGGTCTGGGATGGATATTGTGTAGTGACATGTTTTCCAAATTGAAGTAAACTGAACTGTTAACAATAAAATGATAATAAACTTGTGCACTACGTTCACATGCACCTACTTTGTTGCATTTTTGAAGATGGAGCCATTTTGAAGAATCCAATGCGAGAAACATATTTGGTATTTTTTGTAGCAGGAGAAGCTGAAGTATGTTTTTACTTACCTCTTTTTACCTTCATGAATGCTTTTTACTCATGTCATCATCAAATGGCGCTTCATGAGCTGCTCATTAACATGAGTGAATGACAAGAATGTGCTCAGGACTGTTGGAAAACCATCCCCGCGGTGCAGAGGTGGAGTCTCCAGTGCAGAATGCTGCCATCACGGCAGTTTAAATGTGAACCTTGGTCCAGCAGAGAGCAGCAAAGTACTAGTGAAAGGGAAAAGGCGGAGAAGCCTGGTGATCCACCGCTGCACAGGATTTATCCACTGTTAGTCTCCACTAATAAACCTGCGCGGCACTCGATGAGACTGATGGTGTCACTCAAAATCTGTAGCTTCTTTCCTCTCTCTTGCATGCATGCTACAACAGACAACTATTAGCAAAAGATTACAGGGAGCATTTACTATATTTTACAATTTTGCCGCATGTCTTTGTTTTAGACATGGATGTGTATTTGAAAGGTACAAGAATGTTGTGTTCTGTTACCGAATTCATGTATAATTAGTGAAGACTATTTATACCATCCCAGGAGCTCAGAAGGAGCTCATCTCAGCCTCATGTTTTTCATTCTGTGAAGTGCCACAAGGACTGTCATCTTAGCACCGCACTCACACAAATCACACAGCCCCAAGGTTACTTCTGGCTCAGGAAAGCCACATTTCAGCTCAGCCTGTGCTCTTTTTTCCGCCACACCGCCTCCATCCATCAGTCACGAGCAATACTCGCTCATCTTACTTTCACTGTACAGTCTGGATCAGGGGTGGTGCGGGAGATGGAGGAAATCAATAAACGCGTTTTGGAACAGAAGCAGAAAAAACGGGCACCTGGTGCCATCGGCCCAGCCAGTTGAGTTAATGCTGCTTGACTTTATTTTATACTGGAACCAAGCTGCATTTCTCACTTCAGAGCTCTGTTCTATTCACCAGGCGTGGTTCTGGGTTATAATTACAGAGGTATATAATTATAAGAGGTGGCATTCGTGTTAAATTTGTTTAATTAGTATTTTTGAATTAAACAGACATCAACATGATAAATGCTGTAAATGTAAACAAACAACACTCATCATTTCTATCTATCAGTTCATTTTAAGCCTGTTTTGGACTATTTCTTAATGGAGAACAATTATGATTTTAAACAAATGAATTTACTTATTTAAACTGGAAATTTGACGCTATTATTATTGTTTAATATTATAGCAGTAATTAGACTAAATGGACAGTCATGCAAAGTGAGGTGTGACTGAAAGCCGCACGCACACATACACACACACACACACACATATGCAAACTCAGTGATTGAAATGCTAGGGGACTTGTAATCTGAAGTGTTTTTAAATGTACACTGTAATAAATTATTTTAATTAGCTCTTAGAATAAAAAAAACCCTTTCAAAAATCAGTGCGGTACGGAAGGTGAGAACTTGTAAATAGTTGCCAAGTGACTTGTGATTGCTTCAGATAAATATGAAGATGAATTCCCTGACATGAATTGATGCACAAACATTTTAATTCTGTGGAATTTTCTGTATGTTACTAGGATTTTATATATCATGTTTCTATGTTTGTTAAAGATTTGGAAATAAAAAAATACTCATAATACAACTTTTCCACTATGGACAGTTTGCATGGCTCATGCAGGTGGAATTTGGACTACTAGGGTCCTTTACCCACACTGGACCACTCTGATACCCAAGTTTTCTTTGCTGGTGTATAATGGTGTGTTTCACCTCTGTTTCAACAAGGTTTTACCCAGTTTAAGTGTCCTCTCCGATTCCTTGTTTCCTATCCTTCCCTTTATGTTGTGCTCTATTCTGTTAGTCTTGGCCTGGCTCCTTTTTTTTTTTTACTTTATCTACATTTACATTTACATTTACAGCATTTATCAGACGCCCTTATCCAGAGCGACTTACAATCTGCGTCAGTCTTTATATTTAACCTGCTGACATGGCCGTTGTTTTTTGAGTTAATAGGAGAAAACATTAATGTTTAATATTTGTGCTTTTTTCACTCCATGGACATTGAAATATTGTCATCATGTTCCTATATCATGTCTTCCTACATCATGTTGTAGTACAAATCAATGAAGGAACTACAAGATTTTCACTGCTGTTGTTTGAACATGCCAGTCAGGAGGTTAAAAGGTGAGGAATGAAAGATCAAAACGCAAATGAGAGTGAAGCAGTGTTTGGTTTTGACCCAGGCTGGTTGCATGATGCATATGGACAGTATTTAAATATATATTCACATTCTCACTTCCTGTACAACGTTTGTCTTTTTGCTCTTGAGCCAGCTGATAATCGCTTTGGCTGTATGTCATTTTGTTGTCACAGGATGCCAGACTCTTCTGATGGAAAGCAGCACAACAGCACGTTGATGCAGAGCACCCCCATACTTCACATTATACACACTGGCACAAATCTGCACTGCCTGGGCCTGAGGAAAGAGAGAAGTCTAACTTGAGTTACGGTGCTGACACGCTTTTCAGCTGCTTAAATCAAGATCGGGGGCAAAAAAAAACTAGTGATGAAGTTCAAAAAACTTTATCAACACTGAGCAAAGTGGTACTGATGCTGAAAAGACCTGATCTCTTTATTCAGGAAAAGCTGTCTGTAACACGAAACATGATCACTCCACATCTTCAAGAAAATAACTGTTAATAACCCCAAACATCACTCCATTTGAAACAAGTCACTAAACAATGAATGCTTTTCACTCCACCAGTCAGGGATATTAATGTTGTGGCTGTGGGCTGTGTGGCTGTGAATTGCTGCCCTGCACCCTGATGTAACAATGAATTATTTCTCTCACACCCTCAGCATGCACTATTCTTGTCATTCTTTGAACATCTCCTGTCTTCACAATGCAATGCTGGCAACGAGCAAAAAAAGGAAGATCTAATTAGAAAGGGCATCATAAAGTGAAGACGATGTGAAAGTTCTCATCTGAAATTGGTGTGTTGACGTGTCTTGTGAAGTGTTAAACTTTCTGACTGTGAATAGGGATTCATACAAATGTGCACATAAGCACATATACACACACGTTCCATCTGCTCCATCTGGTCACTCTCTACTGTGTTAAAAAAATGCACAAATATCATCAAAAATACGTGCTGCTGTATATTGCAGGACCTGTTTTGTTTGCATTTGAACGTAATTGTTCGCGTACGTTTCTGGAACGTACTGGAAATGACATTGAGTAATGACACGCTCATATCTCCAATGGCTTTTTAATTTGTTCTTTAGAAAAATGACAAGCCATAGATTCATCAACAGACGCATGCTGTCAAGACAGTAATACCAATTACCCGGAATCATTAACTTTTTTTTTTTAATCAGTCAAGTGACAGAAAGATATTTCAGGACCTTGCCAGTCCCATTTCAAAAAAGCCATAACACCCCCAGTGAGTGGAACAATGGAATGTGTGACAGCCATTTGCAGCACACACACAGGAATGGTGTGTGCTCATCCAGTGGTTGTTTTAATGCACTGAATGCAGTCTGATGCAAATCAGTTCTAGATGTACCTTTTCTATTATTTGTTCCCTCTAACTGCTGTGCATTCACCGGCTGTACAAGCCGGTCAAAAAGTTCTCAAATGAGGAGTTTGCTCTATGTAAACAAGACTGTCATGATGGCTATAGGGTGAAAAAGCCACCAGAATGTAAATGAGTGCCTGAGCTCATGCATTTCCAGGACAGGCAGACAAGGACGGGGCACAAAAGGGTGACACATGAACACAGACGCAGTGGTGAACACACTAAGGGATCAGGGGCTGACAGGACAGAGGGGAAATAAAAACCTGGTGTGCAGCCCTGACTTGATGGGAGGACGGGGGCGTGACATTACAGGCATATAAAGATAAAAAATAAAGAATTCTATATTCAGTGAATTGCGAAATACTACCTTTTGCCAATACGGTTGCTGGATATGTTCTTGGGTCCTGCAAGGGCTGTATGTTCATTACATTTGCTTGATAAATGAATGAATGAATGAATGAATGAATGAATGAATGAATGAATGAATGAACGAACTCTTCACCTTACTTAATGATATTGTCCAATTATAAATGACAGGTACAATAACTGATGGTACACTTACCGTTATTAAAGTAGTACTGCACACAGATGACAATATTTGGTGTGTTATAATACATTCTGTGTCATGCCGGACTTCTGCATGAATGACATTTTCACAACACGTTATCTATTCTACACACAGTACAGTACACTGGCCTCATGTGCACAGGTTTCAAGTAAAATGGAAGTTCTGTTCACTTTCAACTTTGTCATCTGTTACGCTAACTGGATCTCCAAATCACAGTGTATGAGTGTGCGTCAGAGAGAGTGTTTTTTTTTATTTATTTAGATCTTTTTTTAACCATCTACCGTTATGCTCAGTCTGTCTTATTTTACAGTGTGAAATGTGTACAGCCAAATGTTTTACTGAAATGAAAAAAATGCCATTTAACCCCCGCTCCTTTCATCCTAAACTCTTGCTTCAGGGGTGATGTAGTGAAGAACGCAGCAGCTTTCAGTCGTGCCATCACCCGGAAGGCAGGTACGGCGCGTCGCTGTGGTAGTTGTAGTCTGGACACGCCTTCTGCACCAGTTTGTAGCTGCCGCTGTGGAAGAAGATGTAGACACAGATGACTTTGAAAGGTTTGGAGCAGAGCCAGGAGACGTAGCTGTGCGTCAGTTCCTCCAGGCAGGATTTGGAGGAGTCGTAGCCGCACAGTGTGTTCTTGAAGCTCTTCTCCACCTTCTCGTTCTCCACCCTGCAGTTGAAGTTTTTGGCTTGGTTGGGGCTGACGGCGACTTGCTGCGATAGGTCGAACTCCACAGCCTTGGTCGGTGGGACAAGTCCCACAGAGAAGTTTCCCTGGCCAGTGGCGTTGTAGCGGAAGTAAACGCTGAAGGTGCCGTTGCCGTGATCTACAATCTTACCCGTGATCAGCAGGGTCAGCGTCAGGGTTTTAATGTTGCACTGAAAGTCCCCCCAACCGAACATCTTCTTCAGCTTCCCCGATCTGACGAAAGGTCGTCGCTTGCCCTGCAGATGGGCGGGATAGGCGTCTGCAGGCCAGTTCCAGAGTGCCTGATTGGAAGATGTGTGAGCAGCATCAGAGTGGAGGTCCAACGCGGTGTGGTAGTCTTCTCCACTGAGGTCATGTGATAAGAGGTACCTGCTGCCAGACCAGACCTGCTTCACTGGCTTGGTCCTTTCCGGCTCTGACGGGTCAGAACGTCTCTTAGCTGAGTCCACACTTGTGCTCTGCCAAAGAAAAAATACCCAAATTAATGAATTAACGCAGATTAGATATAAAATATTATGCCAAGTGGGGGAACAGAGGTTGGAGGTGTGGCCTCACACCTTCAAAGTTGAGCATGTTCTCTTCATGTTGCTGCAGGATTCCACTCAATCGCATGCAAACCGAGTGGACTGGCGTTTGTAAGTTTGCCAAGTTTGTGAGGCATGGAGTGAGTGAGTAAGTGAGTGAATGGACTGTGTGTGTGTGTGTGTGTGTGTGTGTGTGCCCTGTGTTGGGTATGTATTTCATAACTATGAGTCCTAATACACTTAGAAATATGGATGTTGTGCATATGGAACGGCATAATGGGCAAATTGTCATTAGAACCTGTAAGGAGGAAGGAGGACTTCTCTCAGCAACCAGTGTAGATGACCCCACCCACACAGAAGAACAGGAACAGGTCCTGCTGCTGAAGGTAAAACCTGACAGCAGATCTGTCTTGGTGAAGCTGTACATTTTTCATATGCTAACTTTGCGATCAATACACACAAGATAAGGCATGGTCACCCAGCACAGGGGTCTTTGGGAGTATAATAGAAGTCATGTCACCGCCATGACTCTTACAGTAAAATGCAAATTGCTGTGTGCTGTGGTGCCACGCTGTTACCTCCAAGTGTGGCTTCGGTCAGAGTAAAAGCAAACCTACTTTCGTGCCAGATATTTTAAAAATATCCAACCATGCAGGGGGCTTTATTTGTAATGGATGAGTGTGTATTTAAAATGTGTGAATATTGTTTTCCTGGGGATGAGAATGAGCCTCGAGATCCACCGTGAATCAGTCGATTTCAGAGCTCATAAGCGCCCTTCGCGTTCAATAGTGCTTTCAATTCCAACCAATTTAGAAAGTGAATCCCTGATGGCCGCACGAGAAATTGTCGCCATTGTGCAATTCTGATTACCCCAGAGACAAAATGACTCAATCTCTCTCTATATGAGATTCCCTTTAAATTCTCAGAGAGCAAGCGAGGCTGCAGATTAAATACTAGACATTAAAATCACGTTCAGTTTAAAACTCACAGCGGCCTCTCGATCTCATCTCTCAATCTTATTTCTTCAATTTCTTTTTCCCACAAATAAACTTTGGCTCAGATGTCTATCCAGCTTGGAACCTAATTAACCTGTCAAAATAGTAAAACTGCACTGGACAAGAATCTCTGAACTCTAGATGGTTTATACAGTCTGAGACTTGAATTTAATCCCATTCTCAGGAGACTGAGAATCAGAAAAAGACCTTTTCCTTACTGAGAATGATTTACACATCCCTATTTTAACTCGACCTCCATCAGAATTACACAAAACCTAATGACTGAATAATAAAGAGGACCTTTTTTAAGCATTTGAGTGTGGAATAAGTTGTTAAGAAGTGAATAAGTGTAATGGAAATGATAAAGGGTGCTTTACCACCATCTGTTATAGAACCAAAGACTGTCTGAACCCAGCGCCTGCTCTGAAACCCCCAGCAGGATGAGTGGCATGATGCTGTCTCCTCATTCTCAGATCCCCAACACCCCAGCTGTGCGTCTCGCCGATCGCTCACACGATCACCACCATAAACCAGTGGGAGGGAATCCAATCAGCCCGTCTTGACATCGGGCCTCCATGTCAATTCATAATCAGACTTAAAGTAAACTTTATTAATCCCGAAGGAAACTGCTTAGAGAGGGGGCTCGGTGCCACTCAGTAACATCGAGGAAAAATAAAGAAACTGGGAGTGAGATGATGCGTGGTGTCATGAGACAGAATTTTCTCTGCGGTTCCATTTCATCTCTTCACTCAGCTGTGCAATAACACACTCGGTGTAAAAGAATGGAAATGCAATTGGGTTATGGAAATTAAATTAGATTCAAATAATTGAAATAATCAGCATATTAAGCACCCTGTGAGAACCATAGACAATGAAGGTGGGCACCCAAAGCTCTCTCTGTAAGAGCTGCCACTTATTGATGTGTCTTGAACTCTCCCATTTTACTTATTTAAACATCAACTTAACACTGATTTTCATAATCACAACATTACGTACCATTTGCAGACAATGAAAATTGATGAAATACAGCCATAACATGAGGTAAAAATTCATACTACCCTGTAAAAAAATGATAACTTGATGTCTGGCCTGATGAAACTCCCAAAACAAATACAAATAAATAAATAGAATAAGTATTAAAAAGCATTGCTCCTTTACTCTGTTTCAACATGTACAACAAACCCTGCGACAGTCTGTGTTCTTTCTTTAGTTTGATCATGGATTAAGAGTGCACAGCCAACGTTCGTATGAAAAGTTCCATCAGGACGTGATGAAGGCCAACTCACCCGGAGCAGGACGGAGGACAGCAGGAACAAACTGAAGCCGCGCAACGACCACATCCTCCTGCGTTCCCAACTTTGTGGAGATGCAGGGACCAAGAGCAGGCACACGTCACCCCCTCCTCCTCATCCTCACAGTCAAAGTCAGATGCGAGGAGGAGGAGGAGGTGGGTCTGACGCTCCTGAGGGCTCAGTGAGGTCTACCTTTTCAGATCGACAATAACCACTAATTATCAGTCTAGATAATCACATAGCACACAACTGTATTGGGATTATTGTTTGTTATTAACATTGTGTCGATTACCCACACAATCCACACAATTATTGACATTGTAATAGTGAGAAATCATACATCTCACCACTTATTACATTTAGACTATGTGGATTACGTACACAACACTCTAAAACTAGAAACATCGACTGGCTCCCATAGTGACTGCGCATGTAAATGATATTTTTAACATGAATATTTATTCAGATTATTCCAGCAGCTGCACTCCGCAGAAACGGGACTCTGCTGACATCTAGCGGAAACTTGGTCAACTTCACAAAAAATAAATACTAAAATACTAATACCTGTCTATGGTTGGGTTATGCTTCTCTATACTTATCCATTATAATTATATGCATTATTTAATATTTTATATTAAGGTATCACTGAATGATCACATAATTCATTTAGATCGTTCACACATTTCTTTTATTATCTGTATTTTGCCAGATACATAAACAACCTTTACAAAACCAACTCAACCTTGTTACATTTTTACAACATGAAATTTTTAACATCTGTGAACAAAGATCAGCAATATATTATGAACCCCACTTTTGCATTTATACTAAACTTTCTTTTTTGTGCATTACAAAAGAGGTTTACACATTTAAATATATATATTTCAAATAAAAATAGCTTTTCATTATTTACAACTCAACAAAAAGACGTAAACATTTGCTTCACTGTTGGTTTGCTTGGGACAGACTTGTGAAATCTCATTTTAGTACATCAAAATTTAATACAGCAGGGTGACGTGGGGAGGAAACATTTGGCTGTTTGAATCAGTTTACAATTGATTTATTAAAGTCTGGCACAATATGTCTTAACGTTTTTCTCTTTTTCTGATGCCAACAGCTGTGTTTTTAAGTAACTAAAACCAACTGCAAAGCAATAAGACGGTTTGTTATAAAGTGTTACTTTACTTTATGCTTTACAGTGTTTGTATTTACAATTACAAAGTAGTATGTTTTCATTTAATAAATGCTCAGAAGAAAAAGCAATAAAGAATATATTCACAAAGGATTAGGACTGTTGGGCTTCCATTCCCCCCTTTAACAGCACCCCTGAACATGTAACAGGGGTGGATCTCTCTCCCTCTCTCACACACACTCACACACACACATTCAACCGATGAGAACGAATGATGAGGCAGAAGAGTGGCACTCCGCTTGGTTAAAACAGTGTGAATCCCTTCTCGTTCTATTTACAATACAGTAAGGCAGGTACTGTTGGTATTTGCATGATATACAGTCTCTAAATGTGTGCGCACAAGACCCCCCACAAGATCCTGTGTACATACCCATATAGATTGGTGTGCGTTGATTAAAAATTGACAAATTATATAAAAATGAATGACACACATTTAAGAGAAAAACAACAACAAATAGCACGGACGCAACAGGAGAAACAGAGGAAATCCAGTGACGTTACTAAACAAAACTCATAAAGTTTTACAGTGAGGTTCCTTTCAGGTAATATAAAATGGAGTCTTTTCCAAGTCTCCTTGAGTTTCTTCATACATGTTTTACAGTACTCATTCGTTTGGTGAGAGGTGAAGTTGTATGGAAATACAAGACATACCATGCTGCACTAATATAGTGCAAAATAACCTGGAATCGAGAGCAGGGAAGCAGGAAGTCAATCCAGTAGTTTTTTTTATTATTTTATGTGTGCCAAAGACCTGTACATCCTGGTCTCTGTTGAACAGAGGAACAAAAGCTTGCGGTTTTGATGAATGATGATAAAAGGCTTTTTCCCTCCCCCTTTGTTGGCATGATATCTGTTAATCCACCAAACCCCAGTTGCCACACAGAGTGAAGTCGGAGGAGTGACGCAGTTGTGCCAATTTGCTCAAAAGGAAAACAAAGCAGCCCGACTGATCCGAGCTGCGCTGCAGTCTTTCCACCAATAAAGAGAATGTAAAAACAAAGGCATATTCTTGTCTGCAGAGTTCATGAAGGCTGTTTCATAACCAGATGTAAAAAGAGGACGGAGGTGACAACGTATCAGCAGAATAAAGTCTGTGGCACCCATAACATGGATGATATTGGATGGGACACAGGTGAAAGGTTAAGGAGGTACAGTCTACATGTCTGCATCCCCGTCATAGGCCAGAGTCAGAGGCTTCAGTCTGTTGTTGTTTTGTCTTCTCTGGGGCTTCTTTGGCTTTTTGCTGTGAAAGAAAATGAGAAAGGAGGTCATTTGCATTTATCAACGTATATCCTGTAAGGTTACCATCACAAACCTAAAAGTTAAGTAAAGATGGAACCCGAATAATTTATTGTACAGGATGGTGCTGAGTGATGGAGGCGGTCGAGCCAGTTTGCTCATGTTCACTGCATTTAAATGAACACTGAAATGAAATGTAAATATGAAGATGAGCGATGATGAGAAAAAAACGTGGTGGCAGGGGTTCTAACTTTTCCAGTTAGGGCAATAACCCTCCCTCAACCAAGAAAATGCATGGATCTGGTTAATTATTGGATCATTATGAGATGGGTGAACTTGGGCAACCGCAAGGTGCTTTATAGTTTTGCTTCAGCCTGACTTGCCACAAAAGCTCAAATCAAAATCAGATTCATTTTAGTTTGAACCGGAGGTTGTCACGTTACTAGATGTATGTGCTGAAGCCCACTGCCGTAGTTTTATGGACCCCACATTGAGAATTGCTGTAGTGGGTGTAAACCACTGGGGGGGCAGTATTCGACAGAACCTACTATAAGAAAGAGGAATGGGAGAAGCCTGTTTTTAATCTCAACGTCTTTTAACAAACACACACTCATTTCCCTTTGATCTCAGACACTAAGTCAGGTGACTCACACTGATCCTCTGCTTAATGTTACTAACATTCACAGACAGCAGGACAATCTATTTGATTTTTGAAAATTAAATCCAATCAGTTTCCCAGAACAGGTTTAACAGACAGCCACGCAGGGGTTCTTTAAAGCTCATCTCTGTATCTGAGTTTGGGTCCCTGTACCAGGGTCACACGAGGAAGATGACGGAGGAAGTAACAGAGTCACCTGCAGTCATCAGCCTCACCTGCACCAACAGTGCCACAGTCGGCTGAGTGGGCCGTGGACGGAGGTGGACGGGAGAGATGGGGGTCACGAGGACGGGGCGTGCTGGGCTGTGCCACGTCAAGGGGACAAGGTGTGGCTAAGTGGCACTCTCGGCCGGATGCTGGCACTCAGGGCATGTGTAAGTCAGCTCATGCGCCTCCTGCCCCATCCACACTGCGGTCCCATTGGCCGAGTCAGGGGTTCCCAGGGAGCGGCGGATGGCACAGTAACTACTGCTTATCACATGTGAGGTGACAAGAACAACAAAAAACAATGATGACAAAAAAAATTATGATGGTGAAGTGGATGAAGGGACAAACTGTGACAAAATGAGCCATACAGAAATAATAATTATAAAAAAAACCAAGATCTGAGGGGTTTATCATGCCAAATGCCATCACAGGACTGAGGAGAGTGACTGAACTCACCAGGCTATGTAGATCATAGAGACGACGAAAACGAGGAGCACCAGCACGCCAGCAGCTACGCCATACACCCACGTTTTCAGCCTGCCATCTGTGGAGAGGCAGGGGAAAAGCGGGGTCATATGTGGCCCTGAAATTCCATTTCAATTTCAAACACTTGCTATTTATTTATCAAAGGACAGATCTGCATATCGCAGGAAGCCAAGCGCTGAGTGAGATTGTGTGAGTGTAAAATGTGTAAAAACAAATGGCCTTGAATATGGTGCTGTCAAAGTAAACTCAGTGCTGCCTTGACTGTTTAATAATGCAACATTCCTGCTTACTGACACAATGGTTTTATTCAAGGTGCTGCATAAAGTAGCAGGAACATTTCTATTTGTTTTTGCTTTAGTTTCTATTGTCATTTTCAAACACCACGCTCCACCACCTCGGCTTTTTATCCTTACCTGGCCCAAAAGGCTGGAGGTACCAGATCCTTCCAGTCCGACCGGGCTGGGCAGTGGTGGGCAGAGTGGGGTCAATGGCTCGGCTGGTCTTCACATCTGCCTTCTTGTCTCCAGCTGTTGGGATCTCCAGCACGGGGATTGGAGTGCACTGATCCAGCAGCCCTTCTGGGGTCAGCACTTCAGTGTATCCCTCCTCGCACAGGCACAGGCCAGCCTGCAGGGGGCAATGCACAAACACGTCCCAGCGCCCATGGCTGGTTCATTGCTGGACCATGTTCAGATACTTAGGGATTATGATAAAGATGTAAAACCTCCAAATAAGACATTTTAGGAAAGGTCATACTTGAAACATGAGAAACCATGAATTTCCCTCAAAAGGTTTTTTTTTCTACTGATCATTAGAACATTCTATAGTACATTACATTTGATTGAATTGACTCTCAGATGAGATGAGATTTAGACTTTGGTGATCATCAGGTCAAAATGACTGTCCTGTGAAGTCCTGTTTTCTCACCTCAGAGCAGAAAGACTTTGGTTTGTCACATGGCACGTCACATGACTGGTCTAGTCCAGGCTGGCTTAAAGGAGGACAGCCACCTGCAGGTAAGATGAGGCCGCAGGGTCACATAACACGAGAACTGCTTCTACCCAGGTTTGATTAGGCAAAACATAAGAGCATCTAAGCACACGCAGGTGAGAGATGAATGGGGCTCTGGGTATTTAGTCAAGCACCTGTGACATTAATTCCATCTGAGCGTTGGCACCAAACCAGATCAGCGTAGCCTGTGTCTGCGCTCATCCACCTGTACTCGAAGCATTCACCATCTGTGGGAGCAGAATAACAACGTATATTACAGATTCACGCAGGGCAGTTTTATCCACTTCTCTCTCACGTGCAACATTCAAATGTGGTAGAATTTAGTGGCATATTGTTTGAAAATTTAGGAAATAAATCAAATGGTCCAAAATGGGTAAAAAAAAATTTGTAAATGATTTATTGTTAATGAACAGCTCAACATGTGGAAAGACACATTATCAGTTCAATTGGAATTCATATGTTTCAATGGAATGCTGTGTTCGTTTACCTCAGGTCTGTCACTATAAATGCTTCATTTATTATCAGAAAACCCTTCAAATTGTGTTAGTACAGCTTATTAAATAAGCGATAGTGTATAATAAGTGTAGTGCTGTATACAGAATACATTTACAGTAACTGAAAAGTAAGGGCCTGTATCTCACCAGCACAGGGCTGAGACTCCCACTCCTGATCAGGGCACTGCAGCAGGTTCTGCGGCTCCTGGGCGATGACGGCACGTGAGCGGGCCTGCACCGGAGCGAAGTCCAGGCGCTCTCCTTTCACACACACACTTTGGCAAGGACTCCAGTCTGACCACTCCATTAAGTAGCAATCACCTGGGCACATTGGTTAAAAAAACGATAAAAGAGAAAAAAATGATCTGCACATGCAGGTAAGTGTGAACTTTTAGCAAATCCTGCTACAACCTCCACGAGCCTGAACTGTGATGCCCCACACACAAACACACACACACCTGCATCTGAGGACACAACCTCTTCACACATGCCTTCTGATCAATGCAATTTAAAGCTCTGGTGCACCCAGAACTGGTGGAAGAACTGCCGTGGTTTCCTCCCTGGGTTTCCTGCCCGCATAGAAACGGGCCATATAGGGCCATGCCACAAGTAGTGTTTTGTTTATTTTTGTAGAATCTGCACTTGAGCCCATCGCCTTCACTCCCTCCTCTTAACATTACATACACCTAATCCTGGGTTTTTGCATTGAGACTGAACCTGTAACTACTGAATGAAATCCATGGGAAAGTTATATCAAATAAACAAGAAATAGAATCATAATCATAACCACATAATCACAGCCGCGAGATATATTATAAATTATTTATAAATTAACACATAGAAATAATCTGGGGTGGAAGTAGCCTAGTGGGTAACACACTTGCCTATGAACCAGAAGACCCAGGTTCAAATCCCACTTACTACCATTGTGTCCCTGAGCAAGACACTTAACCCTGAGTGTCTCCAGGGGGACTGTCCCTGTAAGTACTGATTGCAAATCGCTCTGGATAAGTGTGTCAGATAAATGCTGTAAATGTTAATATACATTTAATTAATGGGTAATAAATTGATGGGATTAATAACCATTTAGCCAACATTGGCACTATGGTAAGAAACACTGCAGCAGCCATGCTAGAAAGAAGCCCCACTGTTCTCAGAATACTAAAATACACAGCATTTAGCATAAACACTGCATGCACTTAGATAAAAGCCCAGACTGGTGCCTTGCCTGGGTTATTGCTGGTCCCATGCAGAGTTGCTCCTATTTCAGCCTTGGAAGACTGAGATCCCTGCTGAGATCCCATAGAAATATTGGCCACATGTTGACCTGGCAGAGTGATGCTCTTCCTCCAAAAACTTGAGAAGTTTTTGTTCAAGGCTGATTCTCAGTGATGAACTTTAAAGGTGCTCTGTGTGATATCCAGAGTTCTTTGAAATGCTTCTCTTCTTTGATGTTGTTTTTTTTATTTTTATCCTTTTTTAGCAGAAGCTAAAGATAATTGCCAGAACTGGTGTCTGTCAGGTGTGAGTCAAAAACACATCGATAGACATTTCCACCACTTACAAGTTCAGTGAACATCATTGATTATCTTGTTACAGTGGCACCAGGCAGTGGGTGGGATATATTAGGCAGCAAGTGAACATTTTGTTGATGTGTTGGAACCAGAATAAATGGGCAAACGTAAGTATTTGAGCAACTTTAACTAGGGCCAAATTGTCATGAATAGACATCAAACTGTGATGGTTCCAGCATCACCAGAACTGCAGCTGTACACTTCACGTTCCTGGTCTTCAGTTGTTAGGACTTGCCAAAAGTGGACCATGCTATGTGCGTGTGGAGTGAAGACTGGTTTGTATTGTCTGATCCACTAGGGTTCGGTTAATACTGGCTATGATAGAATTTACATTTATCAGACACCCTTTCCAGAGCAACTTACAATCAGTAGTTACAGGGACAGTCCCCCTGGAGCAACTTAGGGTTAAGTGTCTTGCTCAGGGACACAATGGCTCAGGGTGGTAGTGGCCTAGTGGGTAGCACACTCGCCTATGAACCAGAAGACCCGGGTTCGAATCCCGCTTACTACCATTGTGTCCCTGAGCAAGACACTTAACCCTAAGTTGCTCCAGGGAGACTGTCCCTGTAACTACTGATTGTAAGTCGCTCTGGATAAGGGCGTCTGATAAATGCTGTAAATGTAAATGTAAATGGTAGTAAGTGGGGTTTGAACCTGGGTCCTCTGGTTCATAGGCGAGTGTGTTACCCGCTAGGCACTATAGGTGCCTTCTATAGGTGAAATGGGAATGTGAAGTGATTGTCATTATGATACACAGCAAGCACAGCACATGGCACGCATAACAAAATGTGTCCTCTGCATTTAACCAATAACTTAGTGAGCAGCCATCTAAGGCACCCAGGGAGCAGCATATGGGGACCTTGTTTAAGGGGACCTCGGTGGCATCTTGATGGTTCCGGATTTGAACCTACAACACTTCGGTTACAAGTCCGCTTTCTTATATGCTAGGCCATCACTGCGTCACAGTGCATCTCAGTCTGTTGCCTGTGCAGCTGCATGGTAAGATGACCTGGTCTGATAGTGTTTTGATTTACTTTATGAGGATGAGCAGGTGCATCAGTAACTAGGAAAAACAGGGCAGGATGTGACATACATGATCTGCTACTGATCTTCCTTAATGTTAATAGCTGATTTGTGTATTTCATTGAAGCAGCTTGCTCCATTTTTGAGACCTCCATGTAGAATCGGGTGTTTTGAGGATCCCAACCATAATATTCATCCATCTACTCGTCTCCGAAAGCTCACTTATCCAGTTCAGGATTATGTTGTGCCAGAGCCTATCCCAGCAAACGACTAGCACCCAGCAGGAACAACCTCCTCTGACATGACATGTTGTGATTTGAGAGTGCTCATAATGCTTCAGTACCTGGGCAGGGCAGGGTGCAGGGCGCCTCCAATATGATACGCTTATCCCCGTCCACCGCCAGCTCCAGGCCGGCACACAGCTCCTCCTCCACCATGCTGCCCTGGTCTTCGCGCAAGCCGTCAGACACAAAGCAAGACACGTTTCTGAAGCGTCGGCCTTCCCCGCAGACCACCTCCTACAACCACACACCCACACACAAATCAGCTCTTCACACACTGAAACTGTCGAAACTCTGCCAAATGTTATCTCAAACTAGGAGAAATAGACAGGAAAACAAGAGAGCATTCAGTTTCCTCTTATCACGCACACACAGTGCGAAAGTGCACAGGCGGGTGAGAGGATTTCGGAGCAGAAGATCTTGTGTCTACGTTCTGGGCACCCATGTGCTGTTTGTGTGCTTTTTTTTGGCCAGAATACACCGGTAGTATTTATCATCATGCTGAAGCAGCTGCTAGAGTTGACCAAGCTGCATCATGTCCTCAGGCCCAATGAAGCTGGCATGAGGAGCACAGGCTCTTTGATTCATGAGCTTGCTAGGGATGCTGCGGTGTTAGTTTATAGCCTCCCGGCTGGTATTGTACCCCTAATTTCATGGTGTGTTACTGTTGCCATGATTTCCTGACACGGCTCTATAATTGTTATGATTTGATTGGATAGAGTTAGAACAAAACAAAATTAGCTAATTTCAATATAATAATAATAAAATTAATCTACAACTAGCCTCTCAGGATACAAAATAACCTAAATTATTCATAGTCTTAATAGTGTAGAGATGCAGTAAAAAAGACCAATACCATCTAGTCATAAAAAGAGTGATTTGTAAATACATTTTGACAGTCTAACAATAAAACAAGAAAATACACAAACGGTTTAAAAAGTAGATATTAACAGTATTTCACAATATACAATCCCCAATATAATCATAATAGTAAAACAACAAACACTGCTACACTAGCTGTGATTTCTGATCAACACACATGGACCTGTACTGTGTATTTGACTTTGTATCCTGAGTGGAAACATTAAGTTGTGGATCATGTGTCTTGTGACAATAATAGATGCTGGAAACTGGAAGCTGCTGACTTTTTGTCAGGATTGCCTGCAGCTGGCCTCCACACCTGACTTTAATCCTGACGCCCCATAAATGCCGGAAGGTTCCGCCCGTTCGGGGTCGCTGGCATTTTCGTGAACTCTATGCACGAACTTGACCTTGTTTAGTGTTATGTGTTTTGAGTTCTGGCAATCGCCACACGCCTACGGGTTTGTTTATGTTCTTTATTTAAGTTTAAATCGTTTTCGGCCACCGCGCCAGTCTTTATTTGTATTTCTTTGTTTGTTAATAAAAACCCCTTCCCAGTATGTCAGACCTCTGCGCTTCCTTCCCCCGTAAGTCCGTAGTCGTGACAGAATGCCAGCGACCCACCCAAAAGCGCAGAGGTGGAAAGCAGAGGAGAAGAAACGCCGCGAAGGACGCAGCCCGGCGCGGCGAACGCGGACGCCAGGGGAGAGACGCGCCGCCCGTTCTGGTGGAGCGTTTTCTCCCCGAGAAGCCGTGGTACGCGGCGCCGCGTGATGACGTCACCCCCGGGAAACTCCGCGAAACCCGGAAGCGACAACGTCGGCGGGTGAGTGGGCGGAGCGAGGACGTTGGCGTCGGCAGCAGCGAGGAAGTGACGTGGGCAGCGAGCGCAGAAGATGCGACCCCCACGATCTTCGGCATGTCGAGCCAAGAACTCTGCGCTCTGCTGGCAAGGCTCCCCGTGGACTGGGACGACACGGACGACGACGAGAGCACGGGAGACGAGAGTTGGGCTCCGCCCATCGCGCCAGTCTGCGATCGTCGCAAGGTCCGTGGGGACCCACGTCACTTCCAGGGGGGTGAGAAGCGGCAACAACAACAACGGCGGCGTTCCTCCAGCGAGGAGGTGGGCAGCCTCCAGCCCGAATGGCCAGAGTACTGCCCATGGGAGCTTATCGCGCCATGGGTCCAGGATGTCCGCAGGGTGGACGACCCTTGGAGTCACCGGTGGGAGGACACGGATGACGAAAGCGATGATGACGTGGATTTTCGGTGGGCGGTCGGTGCCGGGATGGCTCCGCCCAGCGTGCGCGTCCGAGATCATCGCGGCGTCCGTGATGACCCATGTGACTTCCGGGGGTACGAGGTTGACACGGACGACGACCAGGATGACGCCGTTTGGGCAGTCGGTGCCGGGATGGCTCCGCCCATCGCGCCCATCCAGGAGCGTCACGAGGTCCGTGGAGACCCACGTCCCTCCCAGCAGTGTGAGGAAAGCTGGTGGAAGAGGGCGACGGGAGGTCGCCAGCCAGCAACTGCGCTGCCGGGACTGCCTCGCAGGGAATCCTCCATTCCTGCTCCAGTCGCCGACCCGCATTCCCTCTGCCCGGACGTTCCCCAGCAAAATGGCAGCGCAGCACCAGCGTCCACACCTGCTGGAGAAGACGTCCACCCCCCTCCACACCACACACCTACCACCATCTCCAGCGACGTGCCCAGCCCCGTGTGGGACCGCCCAATTGTCCCGGGACCCTTCAGTGGGGCAGCAGACACAGACGAGATCACTACCATCCTCACGTGTCTGACTGGATCAGCATGGGGCTGGAGCACAACCCTCTGGCAGCAGGGAGAGACAGACAGGAGTTTTCGGGACTTCCAACAGAGACTGAGGGCGGAGTTTGATCGGCCTGAGCCAGGGATCGAACTCTGCCCCTCCACCACATCCAGTGCCAGTCAGGATCCGGGGCAAGAAGACCCAGCACTGGTGGGCGACGAGAAGGTCGCTCCTCCCGAGATCCTGGCTGTGCCCCCTGAGGAGGTCCCGGAGAGCCCAGAGAGGGAGCCAGACGACCCTCTCTTCTGTCTGTCTCTGTCTGTGTGTGTCTGTGTGGCATATGTGTCCGTATGTCGCCCCCACTTCCCCTCTTTGTGTCCACCAGATGGCGACCCAGCCGCGGAGCCGAACCCCAGGGAGGAGGTTCCTGACCCGAATGTGCTGGTCCAAGGCGAGGTGGACAAGCCCCAAGGTACCCCTAAGTCCAGCCGGGGGGGGTGCTCCCCCAAAGAATTTTTTGGGGGGGTGCAGTTCGGGTTGGGGACTCCTCCTGAGGGGAGGGGAGGTGGGGAAGCGATGGAGCTGGGTCCTCCGGTAGCCAGTGAGGAGGGCGGGGCAGGCATGGGCCTGCGTCTGCCTCCAGAGGGGTGGAGCGCCATAGAGCCCCCGGGTAGGCATGAGGACCCAGCTGGGACAGGCAGGAAGAGGGCCTGCTTGTCCCAACGGACGCAGAAGGGGCTAGCCGGATGGTCTGGCAATGCCCCCCCCTTGGCACCAGGGCCGGGCAGCGAGAGGGGCTGCATAGTCCCAGAAGGCACCAGCCTGGGGTGCCTGGAACAGTCGCCGGAGGCTCTGGGACAATCTCCCTGCGCGGTGCAGGGGGTGACACAAGATGTGTCAGAGGGGACATGTGGAGACAGGGCCCACACGTACCCAGATGGATCGGCCCTGATTATTGTGTGCAGGTACGGGAGTCCGGGGCCGTCATGCGGGACCACGCCGGGGAGCCAGGCCGAGGGTCCGGGGCCGCCATGCGGGACCACGCCGGGGAGCCAGGCCGAGGGTCCGGGGCCGCCATGCGGGACCACGCCGGGGAGCCAGGTCGAGGGTCCGGGGCCGCCAAGCGGGACCACGCCGGGGAGCCAGGCCGAGGGTCCGGGGCCGCCAAGCGGGACCACGCCGGGGAGCCAGGCCGAGGGTCCGGGGCCGCCAAGCGGGACCACGCCGGGGAGCCAGGCCGAGGGTCCGGGGCCGCCAAGCGGGACCACGCCGGGGAGCCAGGCCGAGGGTCCGGGGCCGCCAAGCGGGACCACGCCGGGGAGCCAGGCCGAGGGTCCGGGGCCGCCAAGCGGGACCACGCCGGAGAGCCAGGCCGAGGGTCCGGGGCCGCCAAGCGGGATCACGCAGGGAGCCAGGCCGAGGGTCCGGGGCCGCCAAGCGGGACCACGCCGGGGAGCCAGGCCGAGGGTCCGGGGCCCGCCACGCGGGACCACGCCGGGGAGCCAGGCCGAGGGTCCGGGGCCGCCACGCCTGACCACGCCGGGGAGCCAGCCCGAGGGACCGGGGCCGCCACGCCTGACCACGCCGGGGAGCCAGCCCGAGGGACCGGGGCCGCCACGCCTGACCACGCCGGGGAGCCAGCCCGAGGGACCGGGGCCGCCACGCCTGACCACGCCGGGGAGCCAGCCCGAGGGACCGGGTCCTCCAAGGGGAGGATACAGCAGGGCAGGAGCCCTGTGGTTGCCGCCGTCCGCCCCGCCGCCTCCACTGATGGTACTGTTGGGGCTCCGAGGACGTAGCCCTTGGAGGGGGGGCTCTGTCAGGATTGCCTGCAGCTGGCCTCCACACCTGACTTTAATCCTGACGCCCCATAAATGCCGGAAGGTTCCGCCCGTTCGGGGTCGCTGGCATTTTCGTGAACTCTATGCACGAACTTGACCTTGTTTAGTGTTATGTGTTTTGAGTTCTGGCAATCGCCACACGCCTACGGGTTTGTTTATGTTCTTTATTTAAGTTTAAATCGTTTTCGGCCACCGCGCCAGTCTTTATTTGTATTTCTTTGTTTGTTAATAAAAACCCCTTCCCAGTATGTCAGACCTCTGCGCTTCCTTCCCCCGTAAGTCCGTAGTCGTGACACTTTTCCTTTTCTTTTTTTCGGTTTCTCACTTCAAACACTTATAATTATATCCAGTAAATCTCTAAGGCATCCTATAGATCTAGAATGTCATGTGTGAGATCTGAGTGTTCATTTATCTCCTTCAGCTGAACAGTTTTGACTTGCACCACCACACAATTTTGGTAGAATCTTCTGATCCTCTCATCCTTCAACAACCCATGTGATGTCATTCACTAGCACATATGAAATGCTGGACAGAGTATTGACAGACTTGAACTTCCCTTTGATCTCCTGTTCAAAAATCTAAAATCTGAAAAGTCCACTGTACATAGGATTGTTCACTGTCTCCAGGGCAACAACATAAATAATCAATCAAAGCAGCCACTCAGAGAGAGAGAGAGAGAGAGAGAGAGATGACTGTATTCAGGTACCTCCACCCTGCACTCTGACCAGGGACTGTACTGCCATCTGTAGCAGGGTCTGACTGGGCAGGGCTTCCACTGCTCCATCTGTGAGGGACAGGGCCTGCCATCCCCTTGGGAGGCCCGGATCACAGTCCTGGTCCTCCACATCCTCCCTGCAGAGGAGAGCTCTAATCATACAACATACCACATGTTGGAAATAGCATTTTAAATAATACTAAAAATAAATGGACAAATGTTGCGTTCTGGTTCCATATTTAACAGCTCAGGTCTTAATACAACAACCCAGTACAACTTCTCACTACCACTGTCTTCAGAGGGCCCAATATTGTACTGATAAGGTGTGTATAAAAGAAAAGTACAGGGAATACATGTTTATTTGCTTCAGTATCCCCGTTATTATAGAGAACATATAGCTATTTGTAATGAAACAGTATTTCTCGAAACTAACAGTAATAAAAAGATGCAACGAAAATGCAACGAAAATTAATTAGGCACATACAAACAAATTCTGACAATCTAGTTAATAGTATTCACAGGTTTTCCAAGAATACATGGAAATATAAATGATCAAAACGGTTTTCTGTGCTCCACGTTGTTTTTGGGATCAACTGGTCAACACAGTGATGTGTACTAGGCATGCTGTTTATTAATTTGTGTATAGGTGCCTATTAAGGATAAAGACACATAATTTGTTTACAATAAAACATAGTTGTTTTGCCACAAACATGTATAGCAAGAACTAAACTAAGCCAATATATGTTTATATATATGTTTTCTATTTATATATATATATATATGTGTGTGTGTGTGTGTGTGTGTGTGTGTATATATATATATATATATGTAATGTATTATCTGAGATATATATATACATACATATACATACACATACATACATATACATACATATATATATATACATATATATACATATATATATATATATCTGTCTCTCTCTCTCTCTCTCTCTCTCAGATAATACATTACATGTGCGCTTGTGGCCCACTAGACTGGAAACTGTACAAAGTGTCTGTTGGGTGTCTTCTCAACTCCTGGCACAACTACATTGACCATATCTGATTAATATGGCTATGAATCAAATTTGAGGGCATAACATCTTATAAAGGTCAGGGTAATATAAAAGACTTTATATTAGAACTCATATGGAGAAGGTAGACATTTAAGAGAGCTAAGACAGTGGCTAGGAGACTCAAAGCAAGTCTCATTGTAGGACCAGATCCTGCAGACAGCACCAGGGCCATGCGACAGACATTATACACTGATATTACTTCATTGGCTAAATTATCAGCATCATCGCTATATACATATTTTTTGTGCAGTCATTACAGTATTACTGGTGAACATGATTTATATGACATTTCTGCTTTCATTTTAATCACAGTGACACTTGTGACTTTCAATAAAACTTTATCCTCTCATTTAATCTAAGAAGAGAGTCTAATGTACCCGTCTGATCCTTTAATGGAAAAAATGCCTATAAATTTATTAATTTCATCAGTATATTGAGGTTTTTTTTTGCCTTGTTAAAGGTCCACTATCATTAAAATTTCACTTTGTGAGATAATTTTACATTAATATGAGTTCCCCTAGCCTTTCTATGGTCCTGCTGTGGCTAGAAATGGCAATAGGTGTAAAGAGTGCTTTGGCCATTCTGTTTCGCCATTCAGAGAGCGGAGCTCAGACGGTCGGATCTGGAATGTCTCCCGTTATGCAGTCATAAGGGAAAGGTTACCTTCCCTTTTTTCCACCCCTCCCCAAAAAATTTTACTTCACCAACCATCATGGCTTCCAAACATGCAAAGCATTGCTGTTGCTCAGTGATTGTATGTAAAAATGAGCTCAAATCACATGAGACTCGTAAGAAACAATGGGTTAATTTTCCATTTGCACTGTTTTGTGTGTGCACACTGTGAATCTCCAAAGCTTCACAATATCGTCTCTGTGTGTACTTGTATATAGTGAGATGACTATAAAGTGGACTTAGCTTAGATAATTTGAAAGAAAACACCCTTAAACTTACTGTCGATATTTTCCCTCCATTTTAACATCAGATCAGAAATTTTCTTCTAAATGCCTTATTTGTGTATGCAAAACACATCCTTGTGGAGACCGGCACGTCTCGGTGGAGGTTCTCCATGAATCAGCAAGGACAGGGTGACATGGCTGATCTTATCTCCTCAGTTGTTTACACCTCCGCCTGTGTGGCAGTGCTCATTTTTAACGGATAACCTGTACACATACGTGAGATAAAGACTGTTGTGCACTTACTTACCTTCAAGCCCACAGGCGTGGGAGCACTCGGTCCATGTCGACCAATCAGAGAGCTGGCAGTTGACCGGACACTCAACAGTACAGGAAGCGTTCATGTGCCACCTCTTCTCTAAACCCAGCTGCAGAGGATTCAACATTAGCAGATGTGTCAAATGTCCATATCTTCATGTGGTCTAAATGGCTGTATTTCACTGCCACTGTCAAGAGTGTCTTCTGGGTTTCAGAAGTGATTTAGATGGCTGCTTTTCTAATAGCTGGTAGCAAAGGAAAACAAAGACGCAGCAAACTAGTCACACGGCACATTGCCTTCATTTTCATTAACCAAGAAGAGGCACAGTGTGATGTTTGCAGACAATGCCACTGCTGTAAAGAACAGCACACGCAGCTGATCCCCCAGCTAGTTCAGTCCTATTTTATGCGCCATGCATTTAGAAATTGATAAATGAATTAAGAAATGAATCAATAAATCAACCAAAGGCTATTTGGGGCCTGATAGCAGTCCAGTAATCGTCCTGACAGCTCATTAAGACCTCCAACCAAGCTTGAAAACAGGCCTTAATAATACCAAGGAAGATAACATTGAGCATATGGACTTAAATAAATGTAATTTGCCTGTAATTCTGGCCACTGCTGAGATGCATGCAGTCTACTTGTGAGGTCTGTCACTGCCCTTCTCAATAAGACTGGCTGTAAAGTGGGTTAGGGGGTTAATTTGTAGCTAAAGTGCTTTTTTTTTTCACACCCCAAGGGGTCCAATTAAAGTGACCCTGAGCTGACCGTGTTTGACTGATCTTCCACCAGCTCAGTTACTGCAGCCATTACCCAAACACACATCCAAACATGAAGAAATAACCTTGATTTTTACTTGGTTGGGCATCATTAGACTTTATGCAGTGGGAGAGACGACGGCGGTTCGGTTGTTTGATGATGCATAACAATGTCTTACACAGATAACAGCAGAGTGATGCGCAGCGCATGACCTGATGGGTTGACGAGATACTCACCTCTTCACAGTACTTCAGGTCAACAGATTTGCCGTCACTGCGCACACAGTCCAGCATTCTTGTCTTGAGGCCGCTGCCGCACACTGCATTAGAACTCAACTGGCACGTGCTCCAGTCTGAGAGAGCACACATACAGATCTTTAGCCATGGGGCTGCCAAAACCAATAGAATATTGTGAGCTATAATTAACATTTCATTAGCATAGCGTTTGATCATAGTGTCAGGCTGTATTCTGTAACTGTCTGACAAAGAGCTCCACATGTCAAAGATGAGCTGATTGTTTAAACTCGGTTATGACAGGCCTACTTTGTCCATTTGATTCTGAGTTATGGATCATTTTTAATTCTCATGAGGCTCATGATGCCCTGATTTAAATAAAAGAGATGATAAATAATTTTGAAAATGTCAGAAACTGGTCCTACTTGAAATAATAACCATTCAGTCAGCACATTTAAAAGGATGCAAGTCAGTGTGCTGAACAAGGTACATGCAGCAGTCAGAACTGAAACACTTTCTTCATTGAAGACATGACAGTACAAAGGTACTTTGGACCAGTGTGTCATTTGGAGAGCCAAGACAGGACACAGAATGATCTACATGAACTGTTTTAGCTTTATGGTTCTCAAGTGAGCCAGCCGAGTGACATGGGTCTGGCAGAACATTATAAAGCCTTTTTCTTTAATGATGTCTGCTCACGTATATTATGTTCAAATGGCATGAGTGGCCCCTGGGACTGTTCAGAAGAGCAAATGAGGACAATAATAAAAAAAAAATTCATATAAAAAACAGCCCAGAAGTGGCCAGATTTGGTGAAGCAGAGAGCTGATGACAGCTTCAGCAAGGCTTACAGCAACCAGTATATATTTATATATTTGTTTTTTGAAGAAAACAAATTGAAGGGAAAAGCACTTGATTGCTTGAAATTGTGCCGTGTTCACATTTTGTACTGAAATAAAAATGATATAATTTGCTTGAATGGTTTCAAATGCATTGGGTCTATTTACCTGTGATGTTGTAGCTGTAATGATAGCAGTTTTTGTTCAGCAGACAGACTTCTGTCTGTTTCGTCTCTGGACACTGCCTCCCCCCACTTGGCAGTCGGATGGCGTAAGCAGTTCTTTCCCTATCGGCCCTTCCATCACATGGCTGAGACAGAAAGGGCATATTTTATAAGAGTGTGATTGCGTTTACCCCTCTTCATGTGCCAGTGCATCAGTTAGTTGCAAAACGCGCACTGCCGCAAACGATAACACTTTGACGCTGACGGATCACACGGAGGAGTGTTCTCCTTCCTTTTCTTCCACTTCCTCAATTATGTATGCATAAGACATGCATCAAGTACTGCTCTGATATCACACCATTCCCTGGCCCAATTGCTGCATATGTGTATTTTTACTTCACTTACTTTTTTACACATCCTCGAAATAACGAGCTCCCTCTGGCATGACCCAAATGAGGGCTGCGGTATCAAACGCAATGCAGTCGCTCAGCAGGGACACCACAGGGTTACATTTGCCTTCACGCTGCTACAGGCCACAGCGAGGGAGCCTGGGGCCTCGAAATAACTCTCCGCCCCACCTCAAAATCACACTGACTGCCCAACAGGTACCGAACAGACTCCATGGCGAGAGTTAAATAAATGGGAAGTTGGTCTGCCGGCCCATGGTAGTGAACAGTATGTGATTAATAATGGGTTGAACTGAGGAAAAAAAAGAGCAGGTGAACTTTATGGCCACGGCTTTGTTTCCTTCCGTTGTGAATTCAACTGTTCACGCCTGCTATATCTCTTTTAAGAGAAGAGGATATTGAACGGAGTGAAACTAAACCTCTGCCATTTTCATCCATTATTTATTTCTTGTTGGGTGCAGAGGCTGGAAATTGGTCAAAAAAGTGGATGCAGAAATGTAGTCTTTTCATTTTCTAAATCTGTGACATGTCTAACTTCCAATAATATTGTGTCTGGCTCCAAGCCTTTTCTGGTCCATTTTTCCAATTAATCTGTTTGATTAATAGGTTCATCTAGTCATTCAAATCCAAAGGGACATTTAGACCCAGAAATAACGTAGCAAGCATGTATCATCCTTTTATTATGTTTTATAGTAGTCAATGCTCATTATATTTATGACTTCTCTTCTGTCTCACTGAATATTTAATGTTTTTTATCAATGCCACATTTTCCATAAGACATTTTGTTCTTTACCATTCTGCATCGGGTCCAGGAGCTCCAGACAGAGAGAACACAGTCCTCTGGGCAGGGCAGCCTGTACTCCCTGGTTCCGAGTGGCATTTCTTCTGGGTCACACAAATAGTCTTCCACTGCGTCAGATGGCCCATCCACTGTATTCAGCATACACCTGAGAAGCAGGCAAACCTGTTCAGTGTATGAGTTAGCGATGCTCTTGTACACAAAGCCAAACTAGGAAACATACTCCCTCAACAAATAAAACATGGCATATCCTGCTATTGATATTTATTTACAGAATGTTACAGTGATGCATCCATTCAGTACCTGACTTTCCTGGTCTGAACACCCTCCCCGCAGTTCTCCTTCAGGTCAACACTGCTGACCTTCCACATGCTCCAGGGTTCAGCCACCCAGACATACTGACTGCAGTCACTGACACAGGGTACTACCTCATAGACCTATGGCCAACCATAAACACATGCAATAAGTATATAGTGAATGTATGCAGTATACATGATAAGATCACATGAAAAAAGAGCTGACTGGAAAGATAATGATTTCACTAGCATATGCAGATTAAAGGAAGAAGTCACTCCATGTGACCAGCAAAAGCTCCTACCTGGGCCTGTGGTTCCATCCAATTCCATCCAATCAGGTGTATAAAAGAGAGGGGGAAAACGTTATATTACTTTATATCTGCATATATAATACATATTATGTTCATGCATGTAGTGTGCATGTAGAGGGTGGTAGTAGTCTAGAGTGTAACACACTCACTTATAAACCAGAAGACCCAGGTTCAACACTAATTCCAGCTACCGCAATCATTCTTAAAAATCATTCTCACATCTCTCACATTTGCAGGTACTTGGTCAAATAGAGGCTACAAATGAGCTTGAATAAATAAATATTTCAAGGCATTAATCAACACAATCTCAATCCAGTGGCGTTAATCAGTTTATAAATAGAGAGGAAGCGTAAAGGCTTTTTTTCTGCAAATCATATGAAACTCCAGGAATTTTCCTGACTGCAATGAGCTCATTGTGGCAGATTTAGTCTGGTGAGACCTATTTATATACTCCCTCTGCTCTCTTACACAGCCAACCAAAAGAAATGTGATAAAAATAATAAAAAAAAAGCTTCTGCTTGAAATCAGTTAATTTACAAAGAAAGTTTGTGAGCTATGATGTCTCTCAAGGTATTATTTACCAGTCGAAGTGATGAAAAATTATAACTTTTAATATTCATGTGTTCTAAAGTGGGTATGGAATTAATCCCTGAATCAGATACACTTTAAAATAAAGTCCCTGCATTGCAGAGTAAGTACTGTGTGAGTACTAGGTAAGTTCGGAATGCAAAGTATGTGTAAATTGCCAAGTATTCTAAGAAGTATTTCAAAGTGGGTATGGAGTATTGTACCTACACACAATATTAATTCTATTTGTGTCAAATAGATTAGCAAAGCTGTAATGGACGTCAGCAGTGTTAGCTTCTATAAATTAACTTGTTAACCCTAATTACAATGTAGGCTGAAGACAAACCAGATATTAACTGAATTAGTTTTGGAATTGATAATTGATCAGATGTAGTACGCAACATCCATGTTTGGTTCATGAAAGAACATATTTC
This sequence comes from Denticeps clupeoides, assembly GCF_900700375.1. Lineage (NCBI taxonomy): Eukaryota > Metazoa > Chordata > Actinopteri > Clupeiformes > Denticipitidae > Denticeps > Denticeps clupeoides. The sequence goes on along the minus strand of NC_041711.1, from coordinate 28,817,289 downwards.
ACAGTAAATGTGTGATCAAACTGTTACACTGTTGCTGTAACTGCTGTACTTGTTAAAAGGTTAAGAAACAAATGTTATTAGCGGCTCTTACAGGAGCAATTACAGAAGCATAAAGATGTCAGTCTTATTCATTCTGTAGTACTGCTGACAACATTCATTTTAATTAGCAGCATGGGAAGCTGCAATTACAAGTTAAGTACAGGAAACTAAGCTGTACTTAACAGTGGTAAATACAGGAAAATACACTTAGCCTATTTGGGTTGTTTGGTGTAAAAAAATAAAGAAATTCTACATGCTCAATGTGAAGTTGAGTTTTTATATTTAACCACATGTTACCTTAGGCTCACATCAGAACAAAGAACATTTAGTACATCTAGTGGATGTTCATGCTGGTTCTGAAGAAATGGAGGAAACCATGATGATGGGATCCATGCAGGAGGTTTGGGTTTACTATAGTATTGTGTCAAAAACACTGACCTGGTTGATGTGGTCAAGTTTGGGGCATGGCCTTCCACCATTGTAAGGCTTCTCTCTAAGCCATTTAGAGCGAACTTTGACCCCACTGCCGCAGGACTTACTGCATCGTGACCAGTTGGACCACTCACTCAGTTTACAGTCAGATGGACAGGCGATGATGCAAGCCTCCTCAATGTAGCCTGAGCAGGAACAGGAGATGGGATCAATACCAAGAAAAGGGAACATCTCTGTTCATAATTGATTCACTTCTACAATATTGAAAATGGATTTCTCAGCCATACCCGTGTCTGACCTTTTGACCCATAAGCGATGTTCCTTAGTATACATGAAATATTTTAATTTATCAGTGCTCTAATGATTAAAGTCAGCGTGTACATAGTGACACAGATCTTACTGATAGTTTAAGTATGGCATGTAATGTTTGTAATAGGTTGACAAAAAACAGCGATATGAATGGCTTCTTTAAGAGCCCCTTGATGATTGCCATAATTGAAAAATCTAAGCAATTAAGAGTCTGCTCCAGTGTGGGCTTGTCAGCCTGCCTGCTCTTGCACATGTCGGTAGCACATGTGATTAATGTACCCATGCAACACAATTTTGCACTGCAGCAAAAGACAAGCTATTCACAACGACACCACATGCCGCTACACGCTTCCGCAGGGGACATGTACACTTGCAAGGGACAAGTTGTTTCTTGAAGGCATGGGTCACTCTATTCAGCCCCCTTCTGTCCTCCAGTGTGAACATGCAATCACCTACTTCTGCCATCAGCAGAGCTTGCAGCGTAAGTCCCAGACAGCCTCCAATCCCTGAGCAAGCCTGCCCAACAATCCCCACCCCCCCACCCCCTTCCCTGACCCCATTCCTTCACTAACACCCACCTCCTGTCAGAGACAGGCACTCACCATGGGTGCTCTGCTGGAAAAGGAGGAGATGAGTGAGGATGGCGGAGTGGCAAGTGCACAATCCCAGTTATCCACCCTGAGTGTGTTTTAACCGCAAACACTTTAATGGAAACAAATCTGTGCACATCCATGACGTACCCTGAATGTATCTCCTCTAATGTTAAATTATATAAATCAATATACTATGGCAACAGTAATGGTGTTAAGAACTTGTGAAACTTCATTTTTTGGATAGCCTTATGCATTCAGCATTAACATTATAGCACATAGCATGTCCATCTCCCTTGATGTCTAAACAAAACCAGCAGATAAGAGAACAGGCTGACTTTCTGACTGAAGCATTGTGTCGGGCAGGGCTTCCCATTAAGATGAACTATTAAGATTAACCCTAATGATGGCAGAGGGGTGGGGCAAATAGGAGTGCCTGAGGGAGAGAGGAAGAATGGAAAAAATGGATGGAGAAAAGGGTTGAGAATGCTAAAGGTGAAGAGAAGGGCACTGACGAGAGGAAGCCCTAGAGGACACAGAGGGCAATATCAAGACAGAGAATCATAAAAAAACCAAGAGAACAGAGGAAAAACACAAGATACAGAATGTTGTAGATGACCAGTAGATCTGTTTCACACAGCCAGTGCAGGCCAATAATGCCTAAAGCATACATATGACAGACAGGATGGAGCCTTTATTCAGGTGCCTCAAAATTAAATATGAACAACATGCTCTACAACTTTTTCACAAGTCAGCATAACATTGATAACAAGCAAACATTGGCATAGTGTTCCAGTAAAAAAGTATATATTAGACAGCAAGTTGAATAGTCAGGCTTCTGGCTGGTGTGTTGGAAGCAGGAAAATTGGGCAAAAGTGCAAGAATCTGAGTAACTTTGACCAGTGCCAAATTATAGTGACCAGGGGACAGGTTTGGAACATATCCATCTCCAGCAGGGCCTATGAGGTGTTCAGTAAAGTACCGAATAAAAATAGTACAGGGAAGGACAATAGCTGTCATGGTCATGGTGCCCAAGTCTAATAAACTTGAGCACCATGTCCATGGACACAAAGCTAACCCATCTGGTCAACAAATGGTTGAAAGACCAATGTCCATCACTGTGTTGCCACTGAATTCCATCTGCAGTCAACTGAACACTGCAAAATTGTTCAGGTGGAAGTAGAGGCTTGAGCAACATGACACATTTTTCACAGTGCTGTATTTTGCCACAGAAAACTTCTGTGCTGCAGAAAACTTCTAGAGGAGCCAATTGGAATCTGTGCCTCAATCAACCACGAATGCCGGTATTGTAAGCAATGTGTGGCTGGTCTGTTAATATTATGATATACATATTCACTATGAAATAACAAGTAACTAATCAATGAATACCAAAATTGAGCAAATATGGAAATTGTAGACATAGTTTGGTTAGTTGGTATGGTTAGTTAACAGCCAAAATATACAGGTGCTTGTTGCAAAATTTTCAGACAGAAACGAGTGAAAAACTGTGAAAATAATTATTAGAAGAGTTGTCCAAGAGCCAAAGACCAGAAAGACCTGAAAAGCTCAGAATTCCACAGAATCTTCGGGATTGGAAAACTGTCTTTGTGGAAAAATGAGCCAAGACCATGTTAACATGAAACGAGAATTTCATGTTATCAGCATCTTTAGAAGAAATATATATTAAATATATTTACAGGTGAAATGTTCAAGACTTATTTTACCCGCTGTATATGACAGACATTTAAATATTGCATTATGGCTTGAAGAACAAATGAGACAGTGTAGTACAGGCAAAAATAACTCTGTCCTTTCTGGGGTGCACCACACCCCATAAATCACCCTGATACTGGACACCATGGGTCTGTATATTCCAGTAAAATACTGGTGTGATTAAGGGGCAAAAGAACAATGCCAGAAAACAAACATTAATATTATGATGGTTATGACATCAAACAGGGTTTAGACGGTGCTTCATTCACTCAAGGGGAATTAAGTGTCTGCGTAATGCACATACAACCATCTTTAGTGCAGCTGCCCTTGAAAACAATATGATTAAAGGACCTGGGTCCTCTGAGAGCCCTCTGGCAAGCTTTGAACCCTTATATGAGTATAAAGGGCCAAAGCACAGTGAATTCGGGATTTTGAATTCAGCTGAATAATGCAGCATTGCAGCTGAACAGTAAGGTATATCTTAGTAAAAACACATGCTGCCCATAGTAGTTACTGTGAATAAAGTCACCTTTCTTTAGCCCAAGCCCAGTGGAATGTGCCAGGCTGTTAGGAAAAAAGGATTTGTGCTGGAGATAAGCATTGTGCAGGGAGGTCGAAAGGTCAAAGTCAACTGAGCAGCATCTGATGCAATTACAAAGTCTGCCCTCATGCTCTCTAGGGATTGGCTTCAACCTCTTGACATGGGAACATGATGATGTGGAACTAATCTGAAGCACATGAAAGACTTTACAAACCCAATCTGGACACCCACCATGGCTGTTGCAGCGCAATGTCTCCACCAGACGATTGTCCTGATCATAGCACACCATGGCCTGGTAACGATAACCTTGACCGCATGCCTTGGCTTCGCCCAGGACCTTCATGCCCACTGGGCTTTCGGCACTCCTGTCCTCGGGCAGGATGCAATCAGACCAGTTCCCCACAGGCTGGGCGTTGTACTTGTCACAGGGACAGTACTGCGTCTCGCTCAGTGGAAACAACTGGCTGTTCTTGCACTTGTCCCTCTTCTTGCTCTTTCCTGTAATCAGGGAGGGAGGACGAGGAGGGTTAAAGGCTCTCAAGGAGATTATTAGAGGACATTCGTACCAACCTTGATAGTCGTGATAACAAACAGGAATGTTCAGGTGTAGGTGCTTGTACACACAATAAGGAATAAACATTTTGTTCAGTGCAGTTTGCAGATCACGATAAGCTTTAAATATCAATAAAGCCTCAAGGGTGCGTTTACTGCACAGTACCAAACAGCTGTATTGGGGAGAGTGGCTATAAAAAATCAGTTTTTACCCCTGTTATAAATTACCAAGTATAAAATGTGGATGTGGGGTCACATAAAACAAAATGACCAATGTGAACAGAATGGCTCTGCAGAAATATTTTCAGATCCAGGCTAATGGGTCACCCTGTGTGTTCGTCACTGGCATCTAAGAGAGACAAGCCTACTCACCCACGAGTGCCCTCCTCCTGGTCCTCACCCCCACACAGTCAGACGTACATGGAGAGAATTTGGACCAGTTGGTGAGCTGGCAGTCATCCTGGCATGGAAGCTGGCACAGCTGAGTTATGGGTGGCATGGAGCTGGCAAACTTCAGACACTGAGTGACGTCTACCATTGTGCCATCTAGCTGTCGACAGGAAACCGCTGCGGATCACAGGCAATGATAGGGTAAGCCATAAACGAGATTACAGGACAAATCCAGGATGCCAGCGTGATCACACTGGACAAAGGAAAATTGAAAGTGAAGTACAGTATGAATTTTGGAGAATGTTTCTGAATTAATATAACCATTCAAATTACACTTTAAAATTCTCTTTGATAGATCAGGAAATTTGTGCTTAAACCTCCTAGTTTTAAAAATGAAACATGCTCAGAAGCGTTTGCAGTGTTTGACCTCAGGGCAGGATTAATTGGAATGAGGAGAAGCAGATGCTGCAGATACTCATTGACCCTATCAAAGAGTCTGCTTCATGCAATAATGAGCTGAATACTGATGTACTGCGGATGATAATGTATCACAAACCGAACTGATTTCACGTGTTTTTTTGTGTGTGTTTGGATGTAGTTCCCTTGGTGACCGAGAGTCTATTTGTGGCTGCCCATTGACTTAAGCTGGTCAGATACAGAGTCACCTTGGTTAAGCTGCACTGGTCCTGAGGCCAGTGCCAACTGTCACTTCCAGGGACACTGGACTATGATAGATGATGGCCGTGAGACATGACAATGCCAAATACCATCTAACCAGCACAATGATGTCTTCATCTCCTGTCGCTAGCTATCGAATCATAAATGAGGGTGAACTGGGCGTGATCAAATTAATGTACTTGCTGACAAAGGCTTTGTCTGTTCATGTAGTACTCCTGAACCCCCTGAAATAATTTCAAGATGAACAATGACAAAAATTAGCTAAGGTTACCAGCCAGGGGAGAACAATGTTCTCTGTTTCTCCCATACGTAGCCTGGGGAACCATACCAGTACATCAAAGCAACGTTAGCAACTGACTGAAAAATCTTCATGTTTTAACTCTGTTCACTTCACAGCTGCTTAAATATATTTCTGGAATTTATCTCTGCATCAAGATGCTGTCCTCAGGCTATAAAAAATCTACTTGAAATCCATTCCCTTTTAAACTCCAGTCAGTGTGCATCCTGTGCATTCGGGTCAAATTGGGATAAAAATCCTCTTATACGTGGATCTATAGAGCTATTGGGATTACAGAAACCATGCTCGAACCAAGTGCATAACTTTGGCTCTAACATTGGGGAAGGTTACCGTGTGGGGGATGATGGGTCACATTTATGGAATGGCAAAGCAACTACAGTTCACCACTTACAAAGCACATTTTCTAAATGATTTCTAAACTTTTTTTTTTTACTTACAATAAAATGCCGTAAATGGTAGAACACTGTTTTTGTGTAAGAAATTCAGTAGTGCAATCAGGCATGTAGGAATGAATGTAGGTTATATTGGCTGGACCTGCAAATTACACCTATGGCTTACCTCTTGTCTGTAGTCCAGGCCCACATGTCTCCTGAGAGCCTGGGCTGTCCTGGCGAATGTGCCATGGGACTAGTTGACACCTGCGCCACTTGTGGGTTTTCCACCTAACAGTGCAAGAATAGGCAAAACAGATGTCATTTCCAATTGGATACTACTGACTGGTTTAGAACGTTATTCCGTTTTTGTTAATCTATGTTTTAAAATGGTAACATAATAAAACATTTTATAAGGTAAATACATAATCTTCCTTCTGCAGTGCCTGAATAAAAGAGGTATACAGTAAAAGCAAAATGTTGGTGTAAAAGGACTTCAGAGCCTTGGTTGGACAGTGAACAATTTTATACCTCCTGCTGCTGCAGATGGTGTTAAATTTGAGTTGGAGTGCATTCGGCACATTTTTGGCACCTTTTTTTGGACAAGGGACTTGTGGTCTTTTGGTTACTGGTACCTTATTTGAAGCAAATGCAATGACATACGCAATTCTGAGACATGAAGCCACATTTCTAGAGAGAGCAAAAAAATTTGTGTTTTTCCTGCACTAAATATCCATTCACTTTTTCTCTTGTTTAGAATTGGCTATCTGCACCCAACCCTACCAAACACATCTACACCAGATCTAATGGTCAATACTCTTGTCAACAAGGGTTGACTTAGGGTTAAGTGTCTTGCTCAGGGACACAATGGTAGTAAGTGGCATTTGAACCTGGGTCTTCTGTTTTCATAGTGTGTTACCCACTAGGCTACTACCACCCTACAATTTCTTATAAGTGTGGTGAGTTTTCTGCATGCTTTCATGCATCTGTTCTGTAGAGTGGTCTTTTTTAAAGCAACAATAATCTCACAATCCACACCATATCACGGTTGTCAAAGTTAACAGTTGTGATCAGCACAAATCCAAAAACTAGTAACAGTACTGTTGCAGCATGCAGTATCTGCAATAAACAGTTCAGCAACTTGGCAGTTTGGTGAGTGTCAGTGTTAAAAATTTTACATATAAAAGTGGAATGAGATTTGGGACTAATGATTCAACAAGTATAATAAGCTGAAAAACCTGCCTGCTTTATAGGGCTGGCTGATTTACCTGTATCCAGGGCACACTGCAGGAGATTCACAGTCTCTCTCCTCATTCACAACCTCAGGGCACTCCTGACCTCCATTGGAGGGCATCTGTATGACAATGCGTTTCCGGGACTGCTTGTTTGTTGGTATGCTCCCACCTTGAAATACAAATGCCGTCAGATGTGGTTCAGGAAAACAACTTTTTAATGTGCCTTTAAAAATTGTTCATATTAGACCTGGAGAAACATTTCATTTTACTCATTGACCTTACACACTAGAATATTTTGCTGTCTTACAAATGTATTTGCAAATCAGCTCAGCTGATGTCTATATATAAGCCCCTCCCAAGATAAATCTGAAATACGAGACAGGAACTGCAAGTTGTACTATTAATCACAAATGTTGAATGGTAATGGTTGGAGGCTGAGCGTGACTTGATCTATTCACGGCAGGTCCAAAAGGAATAAACCTTTTACTGTGACATTCATTAGTGTGTCTCTTCACAGCTGCCAATAACTGGTTCTAGCTTGATTCCCTTGCAAGCACTTCTTTACTACACTATACCTTTTCTCATGCCCTAAATGCCTTGGGTGAAGCCCTGTTTGGCAGTTAATTGTGTCTGTGGAATTACACAGACATGGGAAAATGAACTGCTGTACCTGATTCACAGTTCGCCAAGCACTCAGACCATTCACTGAATGGAGTGACTATGCAGTCCTTTTTGCATGGCAGCAGGCATGGCCGCATGGTCTCTGGGCGAGGACTTTCTGGACACCTTCGAATGTGACAACAAGCAGATTGCAATTATTTAATCTGGACTAATATAGATTAATTGTAATACATTTTTATGACTAAAACTTGCTATAATGCAAAACTAGTTTCAGTTGAATTTATGCAAATTACCTAGTGCAAACACCAAGTGGTATCTAGCATTAACATATATTTAAGTTTAGTCACATTTTAGACACACGTAAAGATAGATAAACTCTCACACACATACAGCATCACTAGAAACATTACTCTAATTCAAATGTCAGGTTTTACAGATTTGTCACACATTTATGAGGTCAAACATTTCCCACTGTCTTTAAGAAAAGAGCGACAGTTCAGCATGGTTACCCAGCAACGGTCTAAAATGCCAGTGATCTTTCACTTTATCCTAAACCTCCATTAAGGCAATTGGATCAATTAAAAGGCTTAACATAAGCATGTCATTTGGACAAAAGAGGCACAAAGCATTTGACACTCTGGAGAGGGCAAAACATCCTCTTTCATATTACTTTATACTGTATAAAATAGTCTTCTCTGTTATCGCTAAAGCCAAGCATCACTTCCTTTAATGAACAAAGAGGGTAAGCAGGGGTCACGGTTAATCCCCGGCTACATTTAAGCACCTGCTTTCCTTCGCAGAATTCAGCCAAACAGACGAGGACAAACTGTTAGGCTGAAAGACGTCCAGTAATCTGATTTTTGGACATATTCTCTCGGGTTTTACAAGGCTCAATTTCCTTGTCCAACCGGAGAAGACGCAGTGGATGATCAGGGTCAGTTTTAATGCGGAGGAGTGGAGTGGTGTGTTCTGGGACACCGGTATTCATTAGTATCATGTCTCAGAGTGGGGGGAGGCATTGGGGACTGGATGGCCACAATGTAATAAGTCAGCTGCTGCATAAGGACAGATTTATTTTTAATACCAGTGGAAATGGTAAATCCCTCAGACTGAAACAAATCCTTGGCCAGGCTGCAGCAGCTTTCACCCTGCAGGGCCTGTAGACAATGTGCTCGGCTTGGATCAAGACAAATGACTTGTTTACTCTCTCTCGGTTTTCAGTACGTTTATGCCTCTCATGCAAAGTAGTGCCCGTAACAATTAAGAAGAGTTTGGGCATTTGAAGTAACACAGGTACATATGTGACCACAAAGAAAAATGGCAACAAACGAAAGGGTCTGATTGTGCAAATTAAAAGGAGTTAAATTCAATTACATTATGCGGGACCATGGTCTCTATCAGAGGGCATTTTGCTCAGGAAGTGTTCATCGTTTGGGGTGAACAAATGCTGCTGCAATTAAAAAGCTAGTAGCAGAGTTACGATTACCCATGTCAGCCAAGCCAATTTCCCAGCCTGCCATTATATTTTAACTCTAAATGTCATAAATGATGATGAGCAGAAAAACACGTTGCGCTCTCGGAGTTAGTCCGGATGGGGATCATTAAATTTGTTTCCAGGGCAACAGATGTACCATACTATGTGCTCCATTAAATACCCTGTGTTTCATTATGTGTTAGAGGTGCTGACAAGGGATTAAGGTCGCTGTATACAATCAGCGAAACATCACCACACTTTTCAGAAATTATCTGGCAAAGCGTAAAAGTTCACAAGATAACGGCACGTTCGCACGTTGTTCAGATTAGAAACGTCGCGATCAAAACCAAGCTATGAGCTCAGCTGCTATGGTAGCAGGTTCCACTCATTATTCAAACGGGGACCAAAATATCCACGTGGGAGCAGCTGAGGTCTCAAGCCCGAGGGTGAGATGCGGCTGTCTGACGAGTCTCCGAGGCTGACATCGACACGGTAAGTGACAGCACCTCGCTGCTCAGAGGCAGGTACACAGTGACATGCTGCACAATTTAAGCAGCATACAGTGTGTTTGTGTCTAGATGGTATGGAGCAAGTGTTCCTCTCCACTCTAGGCCGCTTCTCTACACACACACACAAAAAGGCACTTGTTGGGGCTGCCGAGAACATTAAAGCAATTTCACTGAACTGGGGAGCGGGAGCTGAGCATTAATTGGGTTTTAAAGGGTCAACGCAATGTTTGCACATATGAAAACTAAACATCCGTGTGGGTTAGAAAAAATCAGTTGCGCCTTGTGTAATTCATGGAAGCCGATTCTTTGTCATGCTGGGGGAGCAGCCCTGGGCTCTGTCTGTAGAATCTGAGAGGCATGGAGGGTCGTCTTAGGGTGATTTAATTGCATTAAGAAATCAGGCCCACTTAATTACTACCATTATCATCAGTAGAAAATTACAGAGTCTAAAAATGACTGAGATAATTACCATGTTTGTGTGTGATTCCATATTTATTTCCTCCAGCCTTGCTGTCTGCAGTGGAAAGATAGGCCTTGCGTCTGGCCGTCCTCTCCCCCTCTCCCCCTCTCTCCCTCTCTCTCTATCACGTTTGTCAGTCAATCAGACGCCCACCACAGACTACAGCCTGTGCTAAACTTATCTCTTCCCGCCAACTGTCAGATTCGCTCCTCGGCTTGAGCGTTTAGCGGGAGAGTTTGCTTCCCGCCGCTGGGATCAAAGGGCCCGCTTACTTCTTTGGAGGCACCTGTCCCACGTTCACCCGGACGCAGATGACCTTGCGCGTCTGTACGCCCATGGAGCAGGACACCCGAGTGCTGGCGTTGCTGCCGGCTGCAGAGGGCTCTTCCATGCATGGGCCCCAGGGGCCGGTCTGCCAGTGGTAGACGGTGCAGGGGTTCTCGTTACAGCTCCTCATCTCCTGCAACATACTGCTGTTGGGACACAGCACTCCTCCTGCGAGAACAATTACACACACAAACTCGTTTGGTATACACTCACCACGCTTTGCACAGGATGATTTCCAGATGCGTCCAGATGAAAGCACGCTGCTCCCGTGTTCGAGCACCTTGGCAGGTGTGTGGCTCCAATCGAAAAATTATCTAAATGTGCCTAGCAAAGCGACTTGACTGTCTGTCTACATCTTAATTTCAGGATCGACAAGTCCGTGTCATCGGTCAGACCCCACACAGGAAGTAAACAAATCACAGCAGGAATACTTGCATAAAAGTATTTTGAATTTATTTTTGTCAAGTTAATTGTGAAAGACCTAATTTACATTGTGCATCATTTCGTTTGCCCTACACTGTACTGTGCCTGTGTATTAGTGACAAGTGGTGTGACAATAAAAGCGATTCCAAAGTGATCCAACAAAAAAGTAAAGCTACTAATTCCTATACAGTAAGATAAATTATCCAAGTAATGGAAGGGGAATGAATTAATTATTCACGCACATACACACCGTTTACAGCTGGCTGTGAGAGTAATGGACTCTCCTGCATAAGAATTGCATCAATTGTGTCCTCTGATGTCAAATATTGTATTTAGTCTTCATATCGAGTTTTACCACGTCGGCACCTTAAATCCTGCTTGGGATTGATGCAGATGAAATGCTCAGCCGTCAGCACCAATGTGGCACATCTCGAAAGAGTCAGACAGTCGATAAAGCGTGCTCAAGGCCTTTGGCTCTCAGAATAATTGCTGACATTTACAGGTTTTGGGGGATAATGGAAAGGCTCAGTGGGCCGGTGATTCGAACCTCTCTCATCCTGAGAAGAAAACAAGCCCACTTTTAATGAGGGGAACAGGAGGGCGCTCGTAGCCAAAGACCCCAGAGTGAAAATCTCATCCTGATGCAACTAAACCCAGAACCCGGCTAACCCACAAATCCAGTGTTCAGACACAGAGACTCCCTGTTGTTCTACCCCATGCTACAGACGGCCATATGGAGGACACCCCTGGAAATGTTGTGCTTATGCGCTTTGACAAGAATCAATAATTCATAACATAAGACATACTGGAAAAGGCTGTAAAGGGGCACAATATGAGATAATCTGCAGCAGCCAAGTCTTGTCAAAATTGACTAGTAGGTAGGTCCTGGTGACCTACCTACCATGGTTTCTGCACTCCAATTTTACTTGAATAAGTGTGAGGTGATAAATAAAGCAGCATGTCAAACGATCATCTATAGATGCACAGTCTACACCTCTCTATAGAAATATCACACACACCTTCTAGGATGGCCAACACAGCACACATACATGACAGAAGAAGAAAAAAAAACTGTACCAAGAAGTGGTGGGAACTTGGGAAGCTGTGTAAGACCTTGAAAACAGAGATGTATTGCGGCTTAGATAAGCAAACGGAGCAATTAATACAACTAGAGCTACCGCACGTCGGAACAGGGATTAGAAACCATTTGGGGAACAAAAAAGTCAACAAACTGGAGGGAAATGGAGAAATGATCAGATGTGGCAGTTGCATAATGAAAACAGTCATTTAGAATATCAATCTTAGATAAATAACGTGACTGTATTGTTCCAGTGACTTTCCAGGGCCTGTAATCTTCTTCTGTTTAAATGTACACAGTATTACTACACAATTCTAAATTGAATTGTACAGTTTATGTGTATTATCATTGTTTTCAGCATATGGAAGAGTAAATATGCCAGTGTGGTTGTTAGAACAGCACAAATAACATTGTTTGAGCTAAAAAAAATTATTATTATACATTAACTTTGTAACAGTTTGCCAAATAAGTGTGTGGAAACAGTAGTGTTAAGAAATCATATTAAACACCAGTGTACAACAATGTTTTCAACCTCTACTTTCTTCATTGCTACGTCCTAACATTGACTATTACTTTGCTAAAATCTCTAATCTAGTGCTAAAAACATTACCCTCCATCACCGTAATCCATGCCACTACCATAGATGTAACTGTAGGAACAAAATACACTGGTATAAAATTCCATCCAACAAACAAACAGGAACAAGGATGACCGTTTACAGGTATCATTCTCACCTTCTCCGGCATTATAGGCCAGGATGGAGCGGGTCCTCATCTGCTTGCCTTCTACTGTCTTGCTGGAGCAGGTCTGGGAACAGGAGGTCCAGGCCGTCCAGGGGCTGATGGTGCAGTCTCTGGGGCAGGGCACCTCGCAGGCAGCCGGCAGGGGGAGCAGGGTGTCACGACAGAGCTTCTTATCTACAGTCTCACCTGAGCAGAACGAGACTCCAGTCGTTAGGGCGAGGATTCATGAAATGACTCAAATGAACATTCCTTGACTGCGCTCAGTCTCGGTATGAAATAAATATATATTGTGCCAGTTTCCCAGAAATAGGTCAAGACAGACACCATTTTATACCAGCTTATTTAAAATTCATGAGCTCCGAACAGCGACCACAGGTGGATTCTGTCACCACAAGAGAGGTTTTCACACCTTCAACACAAATAAGGTCACTTTAAAATGGGTGATTGATTGTACTTTTAAAAGAAATGACACATTTGTCTTGATTTCAGGCTGACATTTCAGCTGTGCAGATATTAGCATATCGTACCCATTTCCAGCGCTCTCGCGGTGTGTGTCACAGAGCTTTAAATGGTGCTTTGATGAATACGCAGTGAGCAAATTTCTGCAGCACTGAGTGTTAACGTTTATGAGTGACTGAGATGCCTGCCCAACCTCACAACAGCAACATGCGGGACTATGCGCCACGGACGAAATGAACCAAGATCTATGTCTTCCTCGTGGTGAGCTGTTTGGCTGTTTTACAAGCCGCTCATGCGCCAGGAGAAAGTGAGAGCGCACGGCAAGAACAAATAGCAAAAAACAACAAGCCAAAATCAATTTTCATCAACACCCCATATGGGATCAATGGACCTTTATCAGACCCATAATGGAGGGACCACAGGGAGCAGAACAAGCATTAAGCAGTCGAGTCCCTCAAATGTCATCAGTGCGCATGATACTGAGTGGCCTACTGAGAAAATTTTACCTCCATCAACCAGAGACAAACCCTACTGCGGCTTTCTATTTTTAATCACAACTTTAATAGAAGCTGGTAGTGCAAAGGCGGGGAACCATTAGGCAGGAACAATTCTGTCTCTCTTTTTTTTTCTGCATCCAGTTCTGTAATTTCTCTTTGGGGACAGACAAGGACAATTAAATTTTCTTGGAAGAATGCTGTACTTCATTGTTTAAATCCATAGAGGACATGCAATTTACCTTTTTATGCGGTTTACTTAACATGACACAAAAAGATCCTAAGACATTTTTTATTTTTCCTTGAGATTGGAAAGTTGCTAGAAGATAAAATATTAAACTACATGTATTCTATGAGACTTCTTTTTTATTAAATCACAGGTTGATGGGCAATATACTGTAAACTGTAAACATGCCCTGCAGAGGCCTTGAAATCCAAGATGAATTTCCAGGATTTCATTTACTGCCCCATTGATATCCTTATGATATTTTTTATCAAGCAAAAATGTTCTGTAAAAAAATGTGAATGTCTTTAGATTTAAAAAAAGATTTAAATTCTCACATGCACTCATGCACTAGTCATTACCCATATCCATATCAGGGTGACATTAGGTGTAAGGTGGGGACTCACCCAGCGCACACCACCAGCCCACTGCAGAACTTCTAAAGTTGTGAAGTTTAGATGCATCACCATCATCAGTCCAACTGACATTACAAATGTGCCACCAGTTTCGCTTAGTTTACTGCACTGCGTTCTGTATTCTCTGGGATGGTGCCGCGCTCAGAGACTGATGACAAAACAGCAATTTCTAGTGCACGGTTGTAGCAAACAATAGCATCAGGACAAGAAGGAACCAGAGCTCAGTCATAGCCATTATTGGTCTCTTAAGTCGGTTCCTGCTCAATACACAAGACATTAGCTCTGAAAGGCCCCTTTTAAGAGAAGAGTGACAGCTGCTAAGACCCTGTCATTTTACCTTCTCTCATTCAGCTATACTCTCAATTACTCTGCTGTTGTACAACAAATATTTGCAAAGCTACCTTGATTTTAATCATACACAATATTTCTAGTTTTAGCTACCGATCAACTGCTAATATCCTACTGATAAAAATGGATCATGAGGCTTTTCCCACAAATCTGAGTGTATGGAACCCTTGTCCAAGATAAAGAGTGCATTGTAGAGGTGATTCCTAAAAACATCCTATCAGCCTAGCAATTACAACTGAGTTATTTTTAGTGATGATTCGAGGTGAAACAAGACTAAATTACAAAGAGAATTGTGCCAAGTTAACCACACAAGAACCAAATAGTTAAAACAATCTTATTTGAATCTTTCTCTCAATCAGCTCTCAATCTATTTACAAGAAGAGAACGTTATTATTATTATATGAATAGACTTGTATAGTGCTGCAGAATATAAATTATCCTTATGAATTTTATATTTCAGAGAATGATCTTATGTCCTGGGGTACAATCCTACACCTAAACTGGTAAATAATTATATTTTGTTAAGTGTCTGGCTTTTTTTCCATTCTAGTTAGTGCTATTTAAAAGGAAAAGTTCTTAACAGAAGCCAATTTGTCTAACACACTAATGAGTTGTGGTTTTAAAGACATTGTGGAGAGTCAAGTAGGGTCAGGGCTCCTTTGCCACAGAGTTATTTTTGCATCTAATGTTTAATTGCATTCAGAAAACAGAGAACAGAGTGTAGCTCTGCGGAGAGAGAATAAAAAAGTTGAAAAATGTCTGGAGTACTTCTTAGTCACATCGCCGATACTGACAATTGAGACTGAAGATATAAATATACAATATCTAATGTCTGAGGCAACAGGATTTTTTTTTTCCAATTTTTTTAAACAAGTAACAAGTTCCTGTTTGTGTCATGCAGGCTCTGTAGTGACAGGAACTGTAGCTTCTCGCCCACATCCTGCCTTGTCATTAACAGATCACCTTGATTGTGTTCACCATAAGTGCTGTTCACCTGTCAATCTATCCTGATTCTGATTTTATGGTGTGGAGTCAAATGGGGCACCAGCCTCGTATACAGTGCCGTGTGGGTTTTGCTTTATACTTTACTACATGCACTACCAGGTCAAGTGCATGTGCCCCAGTTCCTACATTATTTACTCGTTGGAACACTCTGAAATCATGCTGAAATATAGTACAGACCATCTTTACACTTCTGGGCTGTATTAATGCAAAAGCAGACCATTCAGGTCAAGCTTTTTACTATAATTTCCTTCTGTAATGATTATTCTTCGCTCATGTTGTATTAAATACATATTAAATACGATTGATTATAAATAATGCAAAATTGCTTTTGAATAATAGAGTATATATGGAAAAGGTCTATACAAATACCATAAACACAGTCCTCAGTGAGCAAGTCAGGCCTTGTTTGGCCAAAATGCTGATTAATGGAAACACATATCTGGTTTACATCCTATAATAAAGTTTAGTATAGTGCAGTCTTCATTACAGTGCAGTACTCATTGACGCTGGTCCTGCAATAAGCCACGGGTGGCAGTTTCTTACCGTCACTGTTTATACATAGGACCAGTGGGACCTGTGTTCCTGCTCCACACTTCATCTGATTGTCCGGGACACAATCCTCGAATTTCAGCAGCTTCCAGTTATAGCAGCTGGGGTCGTCACAAGGGATAGCCTCAACCAGATGAGGGCAGCTACCCACTCCGCCAGTGGGGTAGTTTGTAATTTCACGTTTCCTAAGTTTAAAACCTAGAACATATGCAAATTGTCCGTTAAATACACAGCAGAGTATTATAAAGGTATGTATCAGTGAACAGTTGGTAATTAGATAAACAGGGCCATCTCCCACCTTTCTTTCCTGTTTGATCATTACAGTTTTCAAAGGTGCATGGTCCCCATGCAGCCCAAGGGGACACTTCACATTCAATTGGACAGGGGATGTGACAGAGCTGGGATGTTTCTGGTACCAGGGCTATGCAAAGCTGAGCAGGTACAGGTCGGGAGGCTGGAAAAGGATGCGGTTTAAAATGAGCACAAACGTGAAGGATTATCAGAGATACTGAAGATAATAAAAAAAGACATGGAAGACAAACATCAAAGAAACGTATAATCTAAGGAGCTGGGTTTCTGAACTTGGTCTTATCCTAAGTGTTAAAGCCAGATTGTTCAATTCATGCATCAGATGACATTAGAAGTGGTTGTATATTGAATTAAATGCTACTCTGCCTCTTTAGAGATGCTGAATTTGATGAAGGCTCTCAGGAGGATTCAGATTAGGAGTCTCATGTGTATTCTCCCCTAAAAATGACGTGTGTTTACAAGGGGGAGCAAAGAAAATGATGGCACAGCGTGATGAATGGATCTAGGTTCTCAGATAAAATCGTCCTTTACACAACTGCCTGATCAGACGTCACATTAGCATGCCAGTTTTTGGGTTTACTGTGTTCATCTGCCAGATGGTACAGACCCCCTACTTTGTGGCTCTGTCTAATTAAAATTGAGTTTCTGTGTTTGTGAATCACAAATATACACACACACACACACTCTCACACACACAATCATGTTCTCATAGCCCCATACTGCACATCTTAAAGGTGCAAATTATGGTAGGCAAAAGGGACAAAAAAGTTATACACATAATATACACAAATAAGCATATTAACACGTGAATTGGATATATGGATATATGCATTGTGGCACATCTTGAGCAAACACACACACACATACACACACATACACATTTGCAATAATTAATGCACCTGAATAAGAAAGTGTTGGGTAGTGGGTTGCAGCTTTCCAACCGCCAACTACTTCTAACTAATTTGTTAACCACTTATCCAGCTTTTAGGTTCAAAGGTCTAAACAATGTGATTTTTCATGCTATTGTGTTATCAAAAATGCACACCGCAATATTAATTACAGTGTGATAATCATATTCATCCCAGAAACTCCTGAATAACCCAGACTCGTGTAAAATCTTCAAAGTGATGTGCGAGGTGTCTTGGCAATTGTACACAGAGCCCCAGGGAGCCTCTCAGGAGAAGACGGGCTTTGTCATTCAAGTGCCACTGCAGACTAAAAAGCCTGCCATTCCTCTCTCAAATGGGAAAAATGACTCAAGTTCAGAAAGCAAACACCCATATAATGAGCTCTCCATGGACAGCAAGCACAAATACAAACTTTACTATATATTGTACATGTTAACAAGCCTTATCTAAATTTGTATTTGCAAAGATATATAATTGCAAGGATAAAATAATTGCACCGAAACATAAAACCGTCCACATACCCGTAATTTCATAGCTGATGGAGAGGAGAGGTGGGACGCTGGGGGTCTGCCTGCTTTGAGACTGGAGCTCTGTTAAAACAGAGATGGCATCACTGAAACTCAAACAGCAGTGCGCACATCTTCAGCAGGTGCCTCGGCAGACGGCCTCTCGGGCAACACAGCAACAGCCATGTTTGTGAATCGGAGCGACGGTTAGTGGCTATTTCTCCAGCCCTCCCCTGCAGCGGCATTGAAGATCACCCCCCAATGCAATGAGAGGAATCCTGCATTGCGCAGATAAGCATAGACAACCAGCCCTTCCCCCCCTTCCCCACACGTGCTCCTCTTTAAACGAGTCCTTTCTTTAGCTGCTTTGCTGCATAGCTGTTTTCAAATTGCCCATCCATTTTAAACTCCAGCTAGTGTGTAAGAAAAAGTGCTGGAACTCCCTGAGCTGCTGGTTTAATTTTCTTTTTTTAAAGATTTTTCCCAGAAGTGATAGAGCAAATGTTGGCCAAGTGGAAAGCATACTATATCAGCAGATGCATGTACTGTATTCCCCCATTATAAGGCTCAGGGCTATATTTTAATTTATTTTAATGACACTAACACTGGCACAATAAGACTTAGCACTTTGGGGACCAACTGTCCAAATGTTCACAGCACGCCTTCTGTGTGAAAGTAAGCAAACATTGCTGGCTGGGTGGTTAATTCATCCTGTAACCTTGAGCAAGTATGTGTGTGCAGTGGTGGCCTAGCGGTTAAGGAAGCAGCCCTGTAATCAGAAGGTTGCCGGTTCGACTCCTGCCAAGGTGCCACTGAGCAAAGCACCGTCCCCACACACTGCTCCCCGGGCACCTGTCATGGCTGCCCACTGCTCACTCAGGGTGATGGGTTAAATGCAGAGGACAAATTTCACTGTGTGCTTCGTGTGCTGTGCTGCTGTGTATCACATGTGACAATCTCTTCACTTTTTTTTTTGTGTGCATGTTTATTTATTTTAAAAAATAGATTTTTTTTTTTTACTTTATTAATCTGTTTTTAACCCATCACCCCCAGTGACAGGTGGGCAGCCTTTCTTGAAAAGTAACTGATGTGACGTTTGCGACATTAGTTACAGTCTTTACAGATTCATTAATATGTGGTCCTCAAAATGTCTGGTCTACATTGTATGGAACAGGTTGTGTGTGCACTGTGGACTCTATTTTAGTCCACACTGGCATTAATCTCCTAATTCTTGCTTGAGTCTGATGTCTCTATACGTGTAATTCATTTCCATTCTAACAGCTTAGCTGCACATCTCCTGCATTGCAGAGCAGCTGCACACGCTCCTGCATGGCCTCCCACAGCTCTGTTATCAGTCGGCGCGTCCTCTCCACACAAAGCCTATAAACGCAACTCTGACAGGTTCCCATGACAGCGGCGCATTTTCTCATTCCTCTCAGAACGTGTGGAGTCGCAGCAGGTATTTGAACTGGCAAATGATGGAAGTACTGATTAAGAGTGAGCTGGGCTGAGTTTGGCCGTGCTGCTGCCGTTGATAAGGAGGCGCTGTTTAATAAAACATGAAAGCGACGCGCCGCTGCTGCCATGCCTGAGCATGGAAAGTGCAGGGGGGCACAGCGGGCAGACGGTGGCAGACTGAAGGGTAGAGGGCTCATTAGTCAGCATGCTGTACGGACATGAGGACAACAGACGTACCTGCGCTGTCTTTCATGTTGCTGAGGTAGGCGAGCAGCTCGGCGTTGGCCTGCACACAGAACACCTCCCGGGTCTGCAGGCCTCCCCCACAAAGCCCAGTCTGGTTGCTCCGCCGACGGTCCTGCTGGCTTAGCAACACGTCCACTCGGCAGTCAGTCCACTCGGTGGTCCTCCAGCTGTAACTGCAACCAGCAAAATGTGTGTGTGTGAGTGTGTGTGTGTATGCTTGCTCAACTTTTCCTCCACCAATGAAGCAACAGTTATGAAACTAAGTTAAGTGTTTATGGAAATTATTGTTCTATAGCTTTTACAGGCAATGTGAGATGTATGTTACAGTACACTATTTTGCAGTAATATATTGTGTGCAATATATGGCCCTCCAAAACCTAGTAAGATCTTACATTGGAGATCTTACATCTGCACTTCTTAAGAATCTCATGCAAAGACTATTGGATCCTTTCCCAACTGTCCCTTCCATTCAGAACTTTTCGACCTGGGTAACCCTGTGGTTGGGTTACCTATGATCATTTACAGGAAGAACCAGTGTGCTTAAATGTGACCTGCATGCATCAGACTGCACATACTTGCCCTAGGAAAACAAGCCTCACCATCAGGCCACAGTAGTATTCTACACAATCCCACAATCCATGTCCTCACCTATAGTATGGTCATGAACTTGGGTCATGACCAATAGAACAAGGTCACAGAATCAAGCAGCTAAAATTAACATAGTCTGCCGGATTACTTAAATGACTCTACTTGATAAGCTGAGGAGCTAAGACGTCTGGTAGATGCTCAGAGTAAGGCCGCTGACCCAACTAGGGTGGCTCAAGCGCATATCAAGAATGTTCCCGATCAGATGGTGCAGGAATGTCCCACTGGACAGAGACTGAAGAGACTCTATCCTCCAGCTGGCCTTTCAACATGAACAGGAAACTACTGCTGCCAGGAGACCAGACAAGACTAGAGGTTCAATTCATCAGCGGATATATAATATGGCCACTGCATTTAATGAACGAAAACTGTTGCCTGCGATGCGTTCTCAAATATTCTTGTTAAACTCCTGAACTCTCCCGCTAATGACTCTTTTTTCGCAATTTTGATGAAAAGCCTAAAGCCCTAGATTTCATGTAGCCTAACAGGAAAAATCCAGAAAGCAGCGCAGGTGCTGTGCTTCACCAACATCTGTTCACAGCTATAAATAAACACCAAAGACAATCCCGCACATTCGTTTTGCATCCTGAAAAAGGAGGTTAACAGATCAACTTTTCTGAATAAATCTCACTACCCACTCCAATGATCTCAGTTCGAAAGATACCGCTCATATGGAACAGAGCATATTATCCAGTGTCTCATCAAACAGATTTGCCAGGTTCCCATTTAGCCATAGCAATTAGATAAATTAATTGATAGAGCAAGAGAAAAAAAACCCTTGGTATTTATCTACAGAAAATAACTACCCTTTTAGCTGGTGTGTAAATTCTTCTTCCACCCAGAACACGATCTGTAATGTTGTGACACGTGTGATGTATCGACAGGCGCATGACATTGACCGCTCAGGACGCGCTGTGTCTTGCATACGGGCACATCTTAAATCTTCCTGACGTGCGGCTGGAATGCAGTGAGGAGAATCGAAAGGCAAATCACAGGCCGCTTCATTACAAGGAGGAGGCATACGGATCAAAGGGAGAAAGTGAGACGTGAGAGACAGAGGCGTCCCGCTGTTTACATCACGTCCGCGGTGGTGGGACAGGTGTATGATGACACGTCAATAAGGGCCATCTGCGGGGGACGAGATTAGAGTGCAGACGGAGCGTTCCACTCGGAGTTGTTCCATTTGTCAGCAGTGGAAGCTTGGCTCCGAGCCCAAGCGCTGGGACGCCCTTCGACAATCTGGGCCCATATGCTTTCCATTCCAGCCTCAGAGGAGACCAACCCTCCCTGGGAGGGTTAACTAGCTCTTACGGGTGGTGTGAAGCCCATAGGCAGATTGCACTCTGGGTGTCATCACACTCTGATGAACCGTTGTACAGGAGTTCTATCTATAGAGCAGCTGTTTGGTGCCGATTTATTTGTGTGGAAGCAGCATCCAGGGTGGGGGGTTTAAGCTTCTGTATCTGGCTCGATTCGGCTCAGGTAAGAAGCCGTACTTCTTAAATAATGAGACAATTATGCGTAATAGCTCCTAATTATATGAGATGGGTAAAAAAAAAAACAGAAGCACGCGCATTTGCATGATGGTTCTGTCGTTTAAGCTGATTGGCACTTACGTGGCGCAGGGAGGGGACCCATCTCCCTGTGGCTCGCAGGGCTCCGTTTCCTCTAAGGCTGGGCACTCGGCACCTCCAGCTGTGGGGAACTGTTGCACCTGTCTGGAGCGAGTCCTCGTTCCCTCCGGCAAATTTGGATCGAGACAGGATTTTGAGCAGGCGCTCCACCCCGCCCATTCACTCGTGACACAGTCTTTAGGCATCAGACAAGACTGGAACATCGTAGGGAGGCTCCAGTGTGGACACAAGCTGTAGAACGAATACAAATAAACTGGACCGCCTCATAATAATCAAATTCCAATCAGTCTTGTTATATCTGAAAACTTTACATTTCCCAATAACCTCTGTGATGGCTTTTCCGAACCACTGGCCAGTAATTCAGCTGAGAAAAAGCCCCAAAAATTCACATTATTTGGTGTTTCTTTGTCTAGTTTCCCATTTCCCCTGAGGCAATACAGCTGACAAGCTATTAGAGCTAATTACACCCTGCCTCCTTCTCTACTTGGCTTCATTTAGAAACGTCTCATTTAGTCTGTACCGCCGCACTTACCTCAGGCAAATCCAACTCTTAAGTACCCAACTTCAAAGTATCTGCAGCTTTTTATCTCAACATTGCCTCCGTGGATTAAAATGTCTCCAAATCACTTTCTAATCTGGTACAATAATGCCACCACATTGCAACATTATTGTGTAGGCAAGCATGCTTTACATTCAAGTCCTGTAATTCCCATTGCTGCACGATGATTGTGAAGGACTGTCAAATGCGGGGGTGTGATTTAAAGAGGATTTGCTTGACTTGTTGGTTCACTGAAACCTTAATGTTTCTGTTTACTTAATTCTCCAACCGCGCCTGATGTTTATTAGTTGTGTTCTGCCTCTTACAGATTCGTCAATGCCACTGCGAATTTCTTTCATTTTTTCCAAGTTACTCTATTTTCTGTTCTGTGACAGAATGAGGGCAAACCCCATCACTCAAGAGGGAACAATAATACCACTCAAATGTAGAGGCTTGAGTGACTTGTTGTATAGAATGAAAAAGCACAACGCTGGAATTCTCCTGGGTCACATGACCCTAGCTCTAATGACTTCTCATTGAACCTGGAAGAAGGATCTTTGAAGGAGTGATTGCACTGTGTAGCCAGTTTTGCGGATGGCACAGTTTTGACAGTCTTTGAATGAAAGCAAAGCATTTTTTTCCCTCCCCCCACAGAAATGCACTTCAGATGGATAAAACTGAGACCATCACACCCAAGAAGAGGAGGGTACTGTGAAAAAGAAATTACTCCACCATGATTAATGGTCATAGTTTCAGATGAGTCATGCAAAAATGGGTTCTGGTGAAACAGACAGACACGCATCAGGCGGCACTTATTGGCAAAAAGGCTTCAGAGGAAAGTTTGTTCCACTTTTCAAAAGTGTGCAAAACAACTATGAATATTTCAGTCAGACGTAAACAAGTCAAAGATTAATATTTATGCTCCTGGGGCATGGGTTGTTTTCAGAATTCCAGTGAAATACTACATCCCATCCACTGCCGAGAATCTGGCAACGGAAGGAGCAGACACGTCTGGAAACCTGCTAGGTGCCAATTATTGCATCATCATCCATAATTCCAAGACATTTATATATATATATAAATACTGACCTTATTATTGTGTATTTTCTGAAATGCTGAAACACAAACCCGATTCTTAATCTAACACAAAGATTAACGAACAAACCGTATGTGCAAATAAAGTTATAACTCAAAAAGTGTAGTAGATGTCTGAAGGTTTGTGTGTGCAAAGGTCGCAACTCAAGGTCACCAACCCATTCCAGTATATTCTAGTTGTGTCATTTCAATGTGTTATGTTGTGTAATATCAAAAACATACACGATTTGCAATGCAATGAATATGCAATGGTGTGTTCTGACATTATAAGCAGTGGCTAATAACAGTGTGTAGGCAAAAATAAATAAACAAATTTTACAAAACCGCAATACTGTATTGCGCATATCATCAAATCATAGTGCATATAGCATCAGCGACCAAACAGAGCAGTAACTGTATCTGCCAATTCTCTCAGCTAATAATTAACTTTGATTACCTCAAACCTTTTACAGGAGCCGATGCTGTAAAATCTGTATTTCATGAGCCTTTATTTCTGACCCAGTCAGATTCAAATAAAGACACAAAATCTGTGCTGAGATGTCATCTGCACTGTTAAAAGCAGACATCAGAAAACGGAGCTCTTTATGGCTTTGACAGCACAGCAGAGTCACCGACGAACCAAATAACAGTCATCTCTCACCTGTCAGCCTGTGACAGGGGAACAGGAGTCTCTGAAGAATGGATTGTGGAGGCTGCAGTGTAGTCATTGGCGTTTTATGTATGGGCTTTTATGGGGTTTATTATGTTAGGTAATGCGAAAGGCAAAGTGAGTTCGACTCACCTGAGCGCAGCGGTGCTGCCGTTTCTGTGCACACACGTCACCTGCCGAGCCTGGTAGCCTACCTGGATGTCCCACAGGTTGCTTTCTTGCCGGTTCAGTCGGTTGCGGTTGCGCTTGCTCTTAATGAGCTTGCGGGTCTCAGGGTCCTTGATGCCTCCTTTCCTGCGACGGGCTTGTCGAGTGGGCCGGGCCACGGGGAGGGTGCAGTTGCTCCAGCCCCCCATCCTCAGACTGAAAACGCTGTCCCGGCCCTCACACGGACCTGGTTTGCACGTCTGGAACTCGGTCAGGTTCGGGCAGGCAGACCCGCCGAAGAGGGGAGGCAGCAGCACGCTGCGGACACGGTTCTGTAGGCCGGTACCACATGTCTTCGAGCATGAGGTCCATGGGGTGAACTGGGACACAATGCAGTCCTGTGGGCAGGGGATGAGACAGGCCTGTTCCAAACGTGGCTTGGGCTCAAAGTACTCACAGATGGCATCGTCAGAGGGCGCGCCGCTGGCTTTGAGCACACAGCGCACCTCTCGCGTCTGGATGCCCTCCTCTCCTTGCGAGCACATGGCTGGCCGGGCAGCGCCAGTCCTGAGAGATACAGGCACACACTGGTTCCACTGCCCTAGCTGCCAATCGTACAGATCCTTGTGCCAATCACACACACGGAAGCAGTTCTGCTGGTTGGCAGGCCTCCCGAACTGCTGGCAGTTGGTGTGAAGCGTGGTCCAGCCCTCCACGTGGGCACACCACACCGCCCGACTCTGACTCCCTCCTGGGCCACATTCACTGCCCATGCATCTCCCCCATGGGCCTGCAGAGTAGTAGACATGAAGAGGCAGAGTGAGTGCAATGCTTCGCATGAAAAATGGAAACTTGTGGGATGAAGTACAGCTGTACTTGGAGAAGGGATGAAGGGGAAGTTGGTGGGAAAGGTTATGATAAAACTATAATTTTTGGATTTAGGGAGGTCCAGTGATATCTGGAAATATGAGTAAAATTTAGAAAGTAAACCAATTAATTTACAGATGATTGAGAGGTTTTTTTAATGTATTTATTTTATTTCTTGCTGCATTTAAGAATAGTGATGATCACTGCATGTTCCATATAGAACCACTGATTCTTAAATGTATCACTTTTCTTCTTCAAATCCTGAACAATTCCTACTAATAAATTCCTATTTGTTAACATTTCCAGTAAGACTGAGTTCATCCTAATCTGTACATTTATTTTTTTCCCCTTTTTTTCTCTGGTGTCCAAGATCATAACTTGACACCAACCTGAGGGTGCAGTACAAGCCTATATCTCCTCTTGTGGCTTCCACAATTTCTTCTTTCTCTGTATGTGACTCCACTGAGCCTCAGATGTCAAAATTACTTGAAACAGGGTTCTGATTGTAAAAAGAAACTTGTTATGAATGGAATGAATACTCTATATGAGCAGGTTCCACTATGTCTATACAGTCCCATTGTGAAGACTCCATAAAACAATACAGAATAATGGTAGCAAACAAAACCAATACAAATGTCAAATAATGAACTGGCAAGCAGAGTTTCCTACAAGCACAGGACAGATCAATGCAGATCAATAATGTCACAGTGGTCCGACTGCATCCCGCTCCCAGACAGAGCATTTGAGAGCTTGGGTTCCACAATATATTACTGTCTTAGATCACTTGTCATGGAGGAACTTGATGAATATCACACAGTCAGCGTTTCTGCAGTGATAAATGTCGACAGCTTCAATAAAACCCCACAGTGCAGCTGAATAGTTGTACGCTCTGTACAGCATGTCACAAATATTGTGTTAAATATTTTTTTTCTGTTTCTGCTCTGGTGCTGATATTCACAGAGCCAGCAGTAATGAAGGGCAACAGAGAAAGATGTGGGAAAATTAAACCTCACTTCCTTTCGCCGGAAACCCCCCCTGCGTTCCTAATCAATTTCATTTGAGATTATCCCGAGGCTGTGAGTCAGCGGGGCAGATATGGGGGTGAGGTTTGTGTTTGGACTGCAGGTCAGAGCGCCTCATTAGTCTCGAGGGAGGTCAAATTCGAACTAAATCACAAGTCATACAAGGCTGACACCATTCTGACTGTGCAACACAGCAATCAGAGACATGATGGTTAACTTTAAGCATTTTTGTGAAGCTGAGAACTCAGACATCCATTTAGCTGTGTAAAGACCAAAAGCCAAACTCCACTTTATCACTTTATCAATGACTATCACTTCACTTTCACTCTTCTGAAAAAGTGTCACATCCATTAACCAACATTGCATGTAGACAATCCCTGAAAGGGGCAGTATATCCCACCACATACACTGGGTCCTGGTTTGTTTCATATTTGTGAATAAACTGATGTCATAAGTCATTATAAAAGATTGGATCTGACATAATTGCAAAGTGAATAAAGATGGAACATAAAAATATTTTTCATCAGTTTTTTGAAGCTCCATATATCATGTTTCTTTACAAAAATCATGCTGCCTTTGGGCACTCTAAATACTGAAAATACAAAGCATCGTTGGCACTGGAAAATAAAGCCCAAACTAACACTAACATCGCCTCATCGCTTTGGCTGAACTCCTTTGGTTAGCAGCAGTTCAGTCTCTGCTGGCAAATACCTCCTACCTCCCACAGAATCATGTGACACATTGTCTGATCTCACCGTCCCTCTGGGCTCATTTAATGAACAGGAACTGTGTCGCTCAGCGCCTGGCTTCTTACCGCCCCAAAACAGGGATCACTGGCGAGGGGTCAGCCCACAAGTGCATTAGCCTGCGAATCGATCAAGGTCCAGCACAAGCCTTCTATCTCCCACACGAGGTCTGGTGGCCAGCAGCTGCCAAGGTTAAAGCTGATCCTGGCTGAAGGAGCAACGCGCTGCCTTACTCTGACAGCCACACGAGGCGGAGCAGACGGAGTCCAGAGAAAACATCAGACTGGAGGCTTCGGGAAGAACACAGGACACATTGAGCAGAGGAGAACTAATGGTGTCTCATAATGGACATCAGCCAATTTATTCAGAATTCTTAATCATCCATCAAACATATTAAGAATACAGGTCTTAATTGTTTTGGTAGGGGCTCTTTGCGCCAGCATTTCTGGAACAGACATAGTATTTATAATAATTTGCATATAAAGAACAGAATCATGTCTGTTTAGGCCACCTTAAGGCCAATGACACAAAATAGGCATACTGGAATAAAATTTGAAATATGACCTAAATAATGTATTCCTTCAAAGAGCAAGAGGCAGGGGGACGAGGAAAAAAAGGAGAACATTTGTTTCATTGTTCCCCCCTTCGTGCTGTCACCTTCAAAACACCTTGCAAAGCAGAGTCCCCCTTTCAGCAACTTCATTTTACTTTCAAATGAATACACGCACGCTCATAAGACGTTTACTCATTTCACTTAGAGCCTTAGAGCCCCACAAATAAAAAAAAATGCAAAACCAGAGGGGAAGAAGTCAGAGCGCCTTAACATTTTTGGATGCCTCACCCTTTCACTGGCCTCGGAGCCTTCAGCCATGTATTTTTAGAATGGAAAGTATTTTGACGTACACTCTCCTTTTCACATTATATTTGACATAAATTGAGCAGTTTTGCCCCACCACCCCTTCAAAGGCTGTCTTTAATGATCCATTATCATCAAGCCGGACTTTTAACACACATCTGAGACTTCACTTAAAGCACATTAGGATGTGAGCTGAGCTGTGGCGGGAGCTGTAATTAAAGTAGACCATAGCTGTGCAACGATTTTGATGCAGCTGAGCCGTCCTCAGCGATGTGCTGGTGAGATTCTGAATCTGAAACACCGCAGCGCATCCCACGGCGGACTGGTGTTCAGATGAAGTTGTCAGTCCTCAGGCAAATAACTGTGTCTGACACGCTTCTGACGTCCCTATGCTGTCACGTAAATTCCCGCCACAGACACATTCAGCACAACATCTTTTCAAAAAGGTCAAAAGCAATTCTTCACAGCACACACAACCCTGCTGTGTAAAAAAAAAAAACCCTCTCTGAGTGGCGAGGAAACAATTTGTAGGACAGCAGCAATAAGCCAGCTGGGTTACAAGCATCTCTTAACAATCCTCCAAGCCACTCGCTTTAAATGTCGCCAGCCTGGCACCCAGCATCATACAGAAAAATTGCCTCTATATGACACTTCAGCAAACAGCACCGAGGAACAGCGGGAATCTGAGTGGGAGTGGAGAGTGGAGAGTGGAGAGTAAAATACCTTTACCTAAGAGGTAAAGGTATTTTACACTACGTTATGAGTTTGAGTATTAATTTATTCGTAAGCTAATGACTTATATAATTTATGCTTGTTCACTGACATACACAACTCATACACGTACACACTGGAGACCCACATGTGAGGAAAGGCGATGGCTTTGATACCCCAACTTACAGGAAAACCAGTATGTAACAGAGAAACCCAGTCTGGTAGAGGCCAAGCACTGATGGGGACCGTTAGGCACCGTTAATGAGCCCATCCTGGTATCAGCCAAACTGGCAACAAGAATGAGGTGACAAAGTGGCATGAGTATCAAAAAGTGACAAAAAAACAATCTTCAACTCTTTTATTTTGATGAAGTTTCCAGATACTTGTTACACTGAAGTATAGCTTTGGAGTCAGAGGACAAAATGTCTTTGCTAAAATGCAACGTGAAAGAGGAAAAAAATCACAGTAAACTACTCTCACAGCCAGGAAAGTTCAAAGTGAGAATCAATTGGTTCAGCTGTATGATGTCTTATGCAGAAAAAGATGAAGATTTCTCACCAAAGCACCCATTGCCAAAAACAAAATCCAGACTAGAGATTTTGATTTTAAACATTTCATATGTTACTTATGCTATATTTCTCATGTGATATTATTCATGGATATCATGCCAACATTTCATTGCAGATCAAATGATGTTTTCTGTATCTTAAGGGTGCGTTTTCCTATAGATTTTTATGGGTTTTCCTGCCAAGCATTGGCGTACTGGGACCAGGTCCTGAATTAATCTACTGCTGATCAATACTAATATTTACAGATATTAAAGAAAAAATGCCTGCAGTTAACCGATCAAAGTGTTCCAGAACTAGTTTTAAATGTACAGAGAACTGATCTGTACATCTGTACACCTGTACATCCAGTACATTTACTTGTATTGGAATAATATTTGACCAGGAGCAGGGTTCTAAAGATGGATCAATTTGGTTGCAGATGCGAACTAATTTGTCAATTTGTGCAACAACAAAAAATTTAATGTCTCAGTAGGACAACCCGCTGATATTCTTAAACTTCTGAAAGAGGGCATGCTGCAGTCAAACAGAGAGGTGAGCAGCCTGGACCAGTAAGATAGACAGAGTGGGTGTAGCAATTGTATCACCTGACCACACGAGCCCAAGTAAAATGTTAGAAATTAAACACTGAAAAAGCATAATGCATCCATGAAACACATTACATGCAGTGAGAAATAGACTGGCCATGTATCCCCTCTCCCTGCTGCATTTCAGCAACAGGGAGCATCAAACAGATCATCAGGCTGAGATGAGTTCAAGCCCTTAAAACACTTTAGATTTTCTTTTTATTCAATTTATCTAGTTTTAATTTCAGCTTAGTGAAGCACTTTAAGCACCATCTGTTTTCAGTAAGTTACATTTCTTGGAGGATTGTGCTTCAAATTAAGAACTTTATGTTAACCAGATTGTTATTTAATCATTTACAAGTCAATATTGCCAATATGCATATCAATTTAAAAAAAATACAGAAAGTTAAGTGCACCAGGGCAAAAAGTTAATCTAGAGCCCTGAGGAATATCTATGAATGGAGTTGTGCACTTTCTTCGCCTCCGCATCTGATCCAATTAAACATTTATGCACACACCAGATGGACACAAGCATGCGTGTAAGCCCAGCGATGGCAGGCAGAGGTGGAGGAAACGAAGGGTTTTATGTAAGGATCACTGAATAGGATGCTGGGACGTAGGATGGCATCCTGCTGAGATTCTGTCCTCTGAAGATCTTCACTATGTCTATTATTCAGCACAATAAGATACAGAGAGGGAAGAGAAAGGAGGACAGATGATCACAGAGCCAAACGAACATCAATGGAGGAGCTGTATCAGCATAACCAGGGTGGAACACCATCGGGGCTCAGCTAGATGAAAACCCCCAGTAATGAATTAAAAGAGATGTATGAATAGAATAAAAGCAGATATCATATATTTAACTTAAGTAAGTGACTGTCTCCATGTTTAATCATACAACTCTGAGAGATTACAGTACAATCTTTCATTCTCTGTGCAGTTACATAGGGCATTACTGGAACTCGGGGGAGAAAAATCGGTAGATGTTTTATTTAGGTCCTAATCTACAATGTAACTTTCAAATATGCCGCAAAAATCCCATCTTCTATAATGTTTTATCAAGAGCACTGAGAACATACATTTGCCCCTTTAATTCCAGAAGTTCACAAGTGAAAAACAGATCAACCACAACATGACAACAAATCAAAGAAGGCCTTTGTTCCCTTGGCTATCCTGGTTAATATGAAGATGGAGCCGCTGAAGTGTATTGCACAGACGTCCAACTGATGAGGAACCTTCAGTTGGGGAGCACAGGGCAAAGAAGAAGGCCTTTCTCAATCTGCTCTTTAGATAAAAGGCATTAGTCTGTGAAGGGCTGTGGCAGGAGATTTTCCATGAGTGGCCTTGGCTGGTAAATAAGGCATCACCCACTCTGGGGGAAAACACTATTACATGAGACCACATGTCAGAAACAATAAAGAGGGGGATCAGGAGTGACTATACTGTACCTCCACAAGCAGAACTGGGAAGACCTAGAAGGCACAAAATAAGCTCCATGACATTAAAATAAAATGACAAATAGAGTCAACCCTCAACAAAAATCCCTAAGGAGTTAAGAAAACTAATTAAATTAAGAATAAAATTGTAGCCATAACTACAGATAATTGACTAAGGCCTCAATTGATAATGAAAGCACCATTGGAATGACTGATAAATAAAGTATAAAGTGAAGTGATTGACACATGTGATACACAGCAGCACAGCACACGGTGCTTTGCTCAGTGGCACCTCAGTGGCACCTTGACGGATCGGGATTCGAACCTTTTGATTACGGGGGCGCCTCCTTAACCGCTAGGCCACCACTGCATAGATGTGGTCAATATACAACTTCACAATATTTATATTATGGTATTGTCATGGTACCAGTGTGGGACCAGAACATGATCACGTGTTCGAAGAAACGAGGAACCCCGGTGCGATTGGACGCAAGAAGGCACGTAAGTTTCCTTCGGTTCAGTAAGTGAACGAGAGCCAGCGTGAGCCGCAACACCCCACAGATGTTGATGTTTGCGTTCTAGGTTGAATTGGGGAATGGACAGGGTGAGAGGGACGGGCTGAGAGGTGAGGAGACAACCAGAATAGCTCTTACTTTGGTTGAGGTGAAAAAAGCCGAGTTGAGTTGACAGATGCCAATCAATGACAGAGCAGCTGGCAGTGGCCATCTTGCCAATTTACGGGAGTGATGTGACCTCATCTCCGTGTTGTATAAGGCCTTATGAAGACCCTTGAGCCATTTGTTGTCATTTTGCTGATGCAGAGTAGTGGAACGATTACTAAACTTTACCTATTAATACTTCATACTGTTATTAGAATCATTTTTAATTTGTTTTAGTTTTGATTTGCAGAGTTGATCTTCACAGCAATTCAGGAGTTCTGAGAAATACCCAGCTAGAGAGCTACTTTTATGTTTATATTTAACATAGATCAAAAAGTCATTTAATACTTTTCCCACCTTCTGTGATTTAACAAAAATTCCATTAGTCTTATTTCTATAACATTAAAGTGAGAAATAAGAAAAGTGAGAGAAATAAAGCAGCAGCCCACTGCCAATAACAATCTGTATAACAGTGTAAATAACACTTGTTTATTAATTGCTTAGTGGGCATCCCCTATCAAGCACATGCATCACATCAAAACTGTTTATTCTGCTGTACTTTCATGCATATGACACAACAGATTTCAGCTAATTTAGAGCTGGTGATATTCGCTGTGTCTGGAATTATTCTCACAGTGTCCTTTTTTATTGCCAAAGAAAAACAAGCCAAGTGTCTATCACTGTGTTTACAGGTTGCAGTGTATTAAAAAGAATCTGTGTTGACAGGGAGGGATTACAGGATGGGGGATGGTGAAAAGAACGCATGTGACAGAAAGCTCCAGGGTCTAAGAACCACCAACATCCTTGCCATTTTATTAAGATAAAATGTGCAATCCAACCCTCTCAACCGCCCTGCGCCTGCTATTACACTGCCGCCTGTGACAGATCCGTCCCACAATGTTTCAGCCTATAATTTAATAAAGGATAAATAATACAGAGAAAAACACTACAGATGACAGTTTTAATGCTTTCTGATGACAGTCTTTCTGTTTGTGACAAAAAGAGAGGTAAATAGGAAGAACCCATGATGCAACTGCTCTTAAAATTAAATTTATCCAGATCATAACAAATTAAAATTGTGATTTGCACACATTAATCTATAAAAATTCTAGCTACAATTATTACTACACTCATTTGTAGTGACAACACAAAGCTGTACGCCATCACAGAATTAGTCAGTGCATCAATTTAATTAATGCTTAGTTGTACTTATTGTACTAGACTACACTAGACAGACACAACTAGACTCTTCAGGTGGCTGGAACAGCGTGTTCCTTGTTCCAGTTGCCCTGAGCCTGTGCTCACAGCTCTGCATGTTCCCAGACCTGCTCCACCTCCTCCTGGTGTTCGACATGGTGTGTTGGAGCCAGCAGACCCATTTGTTGGTGACTGCGTGCATCAGCTGCCCTCCAACCCAGATTCTGCACGTTCCACACACGACAGATATCGGCTGTTTAGGCCGAAAAATGTCTCTGCCGGCTGAACTGATAGTTGAGCCAGTGTTCACGTGTAAGAACATTGAACAATACTGATGTTGGCAACACTGCATAAAAGTGAAACTTAACTCACCAACTTGCAATATTCCTCAATTATACTCAATTATTAATAAAATAATAAACAATCAAGCAAATAAATAACTAAATAAATAAACGCTAATGGGGAGATGCAGGTAGCCCAGCAATGGATAGATGTAGGCTGCTATGTGACATTTCAAAATGTCTTGTCAAATACGTACAGCACATAATTAACATAGAGCACATCATTACTAACTTCTAGTTAGTAATTATTAACAAATCACAATTACTAGTCAAGATGTCTGTGAGTGTGCTCCTGTTCAGAGCATCTATCAGACGCCGTTATCCAGAGCACCTTAAAATCAGTATTTACAGGGACAGTCAGGGTGGATCATAGCCGAGGGTTTTACCCACAGTGATCAGAATTATATGCATTTGAATCGATGGCTTTAAACAGATGATGTAATTATAGGCCTGATTTTAGCAACATTTGACTGTCACATGCATCACAGAAGTACAACTTTGCATCTAAAGTCTATAATCATTTCATTAGGTGCATGTTCATTTCTAGAGAGGTGCAAGTGCAGCATAAGTGGGCAACAATCATGTAACGTGTAGAGAGTAAACCGGAGCTTATCTCGTTTAGTTCACCCTTTAAACAATGTTTACGACAGCATGCTTTGGTTATGAATTTCAGAACAAAATAGACTCATGTATCGATTTGATAATGCAGAACAACATGGTGCTTTTAAATACACAACATGAAACCAGTCCCATTTAACTACTATTACTTTGTTATCATAAAGATCCATTATTGTTTTCCACTATAAGATTTTTTAATTTGTCGCCACTAGAGTATATAAGCACAATTTCCATAATATTAATGATGTTCCACTTAATGTGCAGGTCTTCCTTAACCCAGTTCACTCTGCCTGTACCTGGTTTCATCACAAACAGATTCTGTAGGTTAATTGTCCCAGACGGTGACATGATTTGATTGACATAATATGCCAATTAGTCATAAAACATGATCAAGTCACGCTTCATTCAGAATTCCTGCCACACGGTTTCACCTGTGCAGCTGCCCTGAAAACCATGCTTAAATCTATACAAATGTCACAATGACAGGGGTCCCAACAGAATAGATTCATTTTCTTGGAAGCATCATGGTACATCGCACAATGCATTTAGGGCTTTGGTTATTGTAGGAAGCATCCCCTTCCCAACTAAATTGCAGCTTGGCTCACCACTTCTACATACATTGCTTACAGTGTAGAGTTTTCCATTAGAGTGAACAATATTTTACCAAACTGTCAACAAATCAGGTTTTTTTTTACTTATAAGCGAACTGATGAGACATGCATGGACCCAATTGTTTAAGGTCTCTGTATGAGCCGCAACTAAATTGCATAATAATTCACCAGAACTCACACTGCTGGCATATGCATGAGCACAATATATAACATGTCAGTGTGCAGTGCAGGGAAATAATGAGTTCTCATAGAATCTGTTTTTTTTTTTGTTTGTTTGTTTTGTTTTTTGCAGATACTGGAAGAATAACCTTAGAAAAATAGCCAAGATGCACTTCATACAGTCGTCTTTATAGAATGAGCTTATTCACTCTGGAAGAATGTCTTTAAAACTATTCTCACGAAAACATTTACTCAATATAAACACTTGTTGTAGACTTCAACATTTGACCATCTGATCTGTGTAAATAATTCCGACTGAACCTCCTTTAAGATATGACAAGTGACAGTCACAGCTCATGTTTTTTGAGAGAAAAGGTCAGCTAATTACATTTCAGTTACATTTCTGCTTTGCCTTATACACTTTCATTTGTTTAATGTCAGAGGACTTTGTGGTATCATTTGTTCTGAATTAAAAAGTCAATGACAGAACAAACAAGAGCACCGTCTCTAGGGAGGCCCTCCAAATTAATCTGAAGTACAGAACACGACTCGGGACGGAGGAGTAGAAGATAAAAATAGTCTATCTGGCAGGAGTAAGTGATAAGCCAGACAAAGTGCTCTGTCTGAAGGTCCTATAACCTCATATCACCTGGCCACACCAAGGGAACGAAAATGAAAATGTTGAAAATGAGAACTTTCAATGGCTATGTCCCTGAGACATCAAATATATATATAGTAAAAGTGATTCCAAATGTATCAGTTGTCACTGTACAGCTGTATTGTGATCTATTGAAGCTTCTGGGTAAGTTCAAAAATAACATTAGCTGGAACGGTTGCTTGGCATAGACCTGCAGCTGATATTGCTCCGAGAGACAAAGAGGGTGCTGTGCAATATCAGTTTGCAATTAAAACGTTTTGCATGCTCCTTTTATTTATGAAGGCGATCATAAAATGCCTTACACATATTTGCTGGGAATGCATGATTGTTTCTTTAATGCAAGGCTATTTAATTAATAACAGCCATGCATTACAGACACCCCTACAAAGCAAAATGCTAATTGCACTGTTATACCTAATGAGGAGAGAATAATGTAAACGCCCACATGTGCTATTACCTTCTGCCAAGCAGATGAGACATTAACAATGGAATAGCAGTAAAACCCATAAAAATAAGCAGATTATTGTGACCTCACTAGTACTTATTTTTAGCACTTGGCCAGACTCATTTACTTTGTCAGTTTCTGACATCACCATTAAGATTATATGGAACCATAAACACCCCATTTCTAAACTGCAGGACATTTTTCTCAACTGTAAAATGATATTAAGCATCCGTCCCAGGAAATCCACTGGCCCACTCCTGAAATAATAATGAGAGAGACTGTAAGTACATGGGTCATAAACCTAAGTGTGGAATGACCTGTAGGCATCATTATATGGCAGCATTTCATACAGTAAAAACTGCTGCAGTCAAAAGACAGGTCTGCAGCCTGTCCAGATATGCCAGTTTCATGGTATATGCGGTCCTAATTAAAAATTTAGTTTCTACAGTGACACGTCATGGGTTAATTACAAATAAATCATGACCATAAATCATAGCTGATCAGGGGCCACTCCAGGTCCCGAGTTCGGAGTTTCAAGTTTGTACTGTGTTATGTTTACTGATTTTTATCACCTGTGTATGATGGTAGTAGCCTAGTGGGTAACACACTTGCCTATGAACCAGAAGACTACAGAATCACAGGTTCAAACCCCACTTAATACCATTGTGTCCCTGAGCAAGACACTTAACTCTAAGTTGCTCCTGGGGGACTGTCCCTGTAACTACTGATTGTAAGAGCGTCTGATAAATGCCGTAAATGTAAATTGTATAAAGCTGCCCTG
Organism: Denticeps clupeoides; assembly: GCF_900700375.1. NCBI lineage: Eukaryota > Metazoa > Chordata > Actinopteri > Clupeiformes > Denticipitidae > Denticeps > Denticeps clupeoides. Next base: position 28,780,638 of record NC_041711.1, on the reverse strand, counting down.
TTTGTGTCTGTTCACTGTCGGGTCATTGTTAGCTGATGTTCCCCTTGTCCTGTCTACAATGTATTAAACCCCTGTCTCGTGATGTCGTGCGTATCCTCGCCATGTCCAACCATCGTGACACTGATATTTTTTAGAAATCTAATACTTCATAACTGTACACCTAAAAGGTAGTTATTGCCAATAAAAGTTTCAGACATTTATGTCTGGGCCAATGGTATTAGACAGCATGGCATTTCGCGAGGGGGGCTGGAAAATTGTAGAGTGTCTTTGCATGTAGAGTGTCTCTGGAAATGAAAAGACAGTTTCTAGAAAAAATATTTTCCCTACTGCCTGGAGTCTCCAGCACAGCTTCTCCTCAGAGATGACATTGCCTGTGCTCTCTGATCACAGCGGGAGGGGACACAATAAAGACTGCCATCTTCCATTTGCCCAGGGAAAGATGAATGCGTACACCTCGCTCTTTTCCCGACCTTTGATTTCAGCATTCCTCCAAGCCGGGAAAACAACGGCAAAAATGAGAGTGAGAGAAGCTCAATCCAGATCCTAGTACAGATCATTCTCTTGTTTGTCTCACACAAGTTGCTTGGTTGCCGGTATTATTTATAGATCAGAATGGGTGGAAAAGAAAAGAGAATTCATCCAGCAGGTTGCTGGATACTGTTTAGTATGTGTGTAAAATAGTGTGCAAAAGACTCAATGAATGAAATAGTGTTATTGTGAAACACAGCACACGGTGACACAATGAAACGTGTCCTCTGCTTTTAACCATCATGCTTGGTGAGCAGTGGGCAGCCGTGAAAGGCGCCCGGGGAGCAGTGTGTGTGTGTGTGTGTGTGTGTGTGTGCGCGCTTTGTTCAGTCACACCTTGGCGGCTCAGGATTCGAACCAGCAACCTTCTGATTATGGGGCCGCTTCCTTAACTGCTAGGCCACCACTGCCCTGCTGACGTATGGCTGATTATATCAAGGTCACACAAGAATTCAAAAGTCTTTAGGGACGAGGTCAAGAGTGAGTGTCTTCAGACATATGTGGACATGGTGTGGACAGATCCAACTAGATAAATTCCTCCATCAGCATAAGCTGATTGTAGCTTAGTTGACCAGCGAGCTTGCTTAACTTGAGTTATGTATTTGTAGGGCTGCTAACTGTAGGACGCCTAGCAATGTTTGTTTATTCCCCAAAGGAACATTTCATGTGTCCTGTACCTCTGTGCACTGAAATTTGAGTGTACTGGATTTGAATGTGTACATGATCAGAATACAGCCAACTGACATAAGCGTTTCTTTTTCTCAGTTAATTGTTACTTTTTTTAAGCTAAATATTAAATTCATGTAAGATTGTTTAATTAATCATGTTGAGTCAACACAATATTCAGTTTCTTAATACCAATTTATTGTGTAATTGCAATGCAATTTTAATGTCAACTTGATGGATTTTAACTTGTTTTAATAAGATTCAGTCACTTCCAGTCAATGTAAAAGAATCCAATATATTTACATTTACATTTTTACATTTACAGCATTTATCAGACGCCCTTATCCAGAGCGACTTACAATCAGTATTACAGGGACAGCAATTTTAGGGTTAAGTGTCTTGCTCAGGGACACAATGGTAGTAAGTGGGATTCGAACCCGGGTCTTCTGGTTCATAGGCGAGTGTGTTACCCACTAGGCTACTACCACCTCAATAATAAACTGAAATGTACTTGAATAAATCATGTCTACAAAAGAAACATTTAATTGGGTAACATTTTTGTAAATTCAAAGTCCCCCGTTTCCATTTCTTTCAGTCTGGCATAATCTGGCATGAGGAGAGGCGGGGGAGGTGCTGGCAGTCAGTGATCTACAGCAGTGGAATAGCAGGGACTTATCTTGGCAAACCGAGCCACAAACACCTTTTTCCACTCTGCAGCCACCTGCAACATCTGGACCTTTCCAACATTTTAGATTTAATCACATCACAACAGGACTGGTGAAGGGGACGGCACTGAACTCATTCCATTTGGATTAGAGTGACAATCAGACAGAGCGAGTGAGTGGAGGCATGCCAGGTAAACAAGCTGGTGTCAGTGCGCTCTGGAACCCACTAGCACCAGCAGGCCACCACCACACCCACCAAGACCCACCAGAGTCAGCAGCTGACGCTCACACTGCTAAAATCTGTCAGGCCTCCTCTTTTACTGAGGACATTTGACCAAAAGGCGGCTTTCCATTGACCTTTTCTGGCCATAATTCACCAGCAATGAATCTAAACTACACGCAGTTGCAAGTTGCTGCAAAAATACAGTGGGCTGTTTAAGCTCAGCCATTACGGCTGGTGTCACATGAGACAGCAGCATTTTGTATTTTGAAGGACATTTTTATAAAGACAAAACCCTGTTAAAGATTGAGGTGTTTATAAGGAGTTCACAAACAAAATAAAAAATGCCTTTAAAATATTCAATTTCTACCATAACGACCATAACCAAACCATCGACACACAACTGACAGTGTTACCTTTTTTGTCAACCATGACATCAGTTTTATCCAAGTCATGTCCAACAGCACTTTCAATGGCCCTCGGCTCTGTTTTTCAGTCATTGCACTCTTTTCTAACTTGAACCCCCTCATGTTAAAAAAGTACACAGTGAAGCCAACAACGGGGTGTAGTCATGTGCTGCCAGGACAATTTAAGGGTTTGTCACTTCAAATTACTCCCGGCAAAACGTAAAAACGTGGAATAGCCCACTGTGTTGTAACCATTGAGAAGTAATGATTAGTCGGTGACAAACAACTATTTGTGTGTATACGATCACAAAGGGAAGACTGGTTTGTCCCCCAAACTGCGTCTGATGTCATGGGTTGAGCTCTAGCACCTGCTGAACAGTTCATCTACATACTGCATACTACAATACAAATGAAGGAACAGACATATAATTAAAATTTGAAAAATCTCAAATGTATGACACGCATCATAGCTGCCCCTTGTTTAATAATGTGCCAGGGTGTTCATAAAATGCGGTCATTTTATTGTGAAAGTGAAGTGATTGTCATACACTGCAGCACGGCACACAATGACACAATGAAATATGTCCTCTGCTTTTAAGCATCACCCTGAGTGAGCAGTGGGCAGCCATGACAGGCACCCGGGGAGCAGTGTGTGGGGACGGTGCTTTGCTCAGTGGCACCTCAGTGGATCTGGATTCAAACCGTCAACCTTCTGACTATGGGGCCGTTTCCTTAACAGCTACCCAGAGCCCCTTAATAAATCTTAACCAAATATTGTTTTTAATAAGTTATTTTTACCTTTCATCTCAGATATAATTGTACCTATAATTTCAGATGTAATTATACCTACCACTGAGAAGCTCTAATAAACCATGCATATACGCCGAACATTTAGGGTTATTTAGAAGAGTCATGAAATTTTTTTCTGTTCAAAGTCATTTCCACTAATCTATGGGGCAGTGGTGGCCTAGCGGGTAAGAAAGAGGACCTTTAATCAGAAGGTTGCCGGTTCAAATCCCATTCCGTCAAGGTACCACTGAGCAAACCACTGCTAATGTTTACAGGTTCTGTTCTTTTTGGTTCTTTTGTTTATTTTCTGTTCTATGATGTCTTTTTACACACTTAACAGAAAACGCATTGAGAATGTCAGAGGCTCCCTCCCTTTAGAGTTCTTCCCTTTGCTAACTGTGATTGTGTACATACCACATGGCTTATGTCCCTCGGCCTCCATAACATCATTACGCAAAAAATACATCAGACGGGCAGTCATGCAGAGCGACACTGCCAAAAAAAAAGGGGTTTTAATGATATTAATCCTCTGTAAATTGCCATCAGCCAGTGAACGATTTCATCAGGACCTGAGCAGCAGCCATCCAGAATGGGGGCTTTAGTCGCATGCTGAGCCTTTAGAGACTGATTTAGATGTATTACCAGTGGGTGTTTTTGTAAACAGCATGTTTTTTCGTAAGGCAAGCCACAGTTGATGAGTAGGCAGTTGCGGCAGAGGGGGTGGGTCCAAATATCCAGGTCCCATTTTTAAAAGGCTCACCAATAGGGTGCAACAACTGCAGCATCTCAGAGTGACCTACATTCTCCACAGCAGCTGACATTTTCTTACACACACCTCTTAAACACGCAGATGCACCAGCAGACTCGAACTGGCAGCGTGCGGACTTCCATCCCACTGATGTTGGGTTTTTTTCTGGTAAAAGGGGGACAATAAAGATGATTTTCTGCAAACATAAGCAGCCTTAAGAGTACAGAGAGGGAGTGAGAGCACTGCAATGCAATGCATAACATTACATTAAAATACAGTCATATACCGTTGCCATGGATGCAGCTGTCACCACCACAAAAAGAATTTGTGCCATGACTGACAGCTGTGACGGCGATGTAATCCAATCCCTTGGTGGCAAACGGGGTAAAAAAAAAAATCACATACAATTTTCATTAAAGCAAGCGCTTGCACCCAGAAAAACAGCTCAATCAACTGAGTTGCAGGAGCGGTGGTGAGAGGCAGGAAATTATGAGCCCTCATCTGATTAGGGTGTCCTGACGGGACCAGCACAGGTACCCCTGCACAGGTAGCCAACATCAGCCAGGAGTGCGGTAAAGTAGACCGCGTCACACCTACACCCAGGCGATGGTTTCCACAGATGAGAACGGCGCAGCGGCGCGCTGCCGCTTATGTAACTTCGCTGCAATATTTTCGAAGGCCCCTCCCCCTTCGTAAGTTGGCAAAATGAAGTTGGCATATCTAGATCCTCTTGATGCACCTTCTGCACTGACAATGCATGGAAGTTGCTGATGTCTGTTGCACAGGCAATTTCTTTCAGGCTAATAATATGCCTATAAGGATGGCTTGTTAGGCTTGCTTTATACTAAAGTGAAGATAAGATATGAAAGCTGTGAAAGAAGAGGCTGAAACATTGAGAGGTTTTTCCACAGAGGACAGAGGAGGAAAAGAATTTCTGCTGACATTCTGCTGTCATGACACAAATGGCTAATTGCAATTAGAATGAAGTGAGAGCTGGATCATTTTTCCCCTTCCTTTGAATGAAAATAGGAGCTGTGGCAGCTGACTATCACATGCACTTTAAAGGTGTGAAAAGCAGGCCTTTTTAAGAAGTGCTAACCAATTGTGGATGATACTGTGCATGGAGAGAAAGTGTGAAGAGACGACTTGGACTGGATTTAAAAGGAAAACATAGCCAATATGGTGGATGATGGATGGATAGACAGACAGGCCTGTGCATTCTAGTAGCACAATAAAAAAGGTATAAAATAAGGTATACAGAAACAAAATGACGAAAAAATGTATAAAATGGGTGGTGAGAGGTGGGACAGGCACAGTGGCCTGATCCCTGACTTCACCGAGACTAGCCCTAGGCCATCTGCCGAGGAGTACATAATCCAGAGGACTGTCAAATGTGATTAGCTTGACACGTGTACAACTGGCATTAAAAATAGTGGCCCTGCTGTTTAGTCCTGTACTGCCCTGTATATTTGTACACCGTACAATATAATATATAATATTGTATACAGAATAATATTGCAGCAAAAAAACTTTCACCAAAGTCTACTAAGTGTTGCTAATGCTTCCTGTGTCCACGTTCACAGTGAGAAATGTAAATTCATTGCATAGTCCAATACAATTCGATAAAATGTCTATGAAATGTCCTGATGGGAGTGTTTTTTATTATTATCCATCCACAGAACATAAGCTACAGCATCATCAAAACACCAAAAAAAAATGTTAGAAGTCTGTCCGTCACAGAAACAGAGACCGGAAAATCTGTGACGAGGAGCAGTGAAGCTGTTGGCTCAGGACCCAACAGTTAACTAATCGAATGATTTTCCGTTAATTTGTCTGTAGTTTGAATCATCCTGTACATGCAATGCGCCAAGACTTCCAGCCGGCAAGTCGCTCACAAACTTACAGTAACTCAGGAGACAGACTACATGAAATCAGAGTGCACAGAAGAAGCAGGGGGTCAGTCTGTAGACATTCCTCCGGCAGCATTATTACCCTCAGCCACGCTGGGCACGCTGACTGACTAAATGTCACTGCTCTCACAAATGGAATCAATTTCTTTCATGCCTGTGAATCTAGCGCAGTGGAACACCTTTTCTCAAGAGACTTTGAGAAGTGGAATTTCGATAACGGCGGCTCAAGTCTGGCTGAAGAGCTGCTTTTCTTTGAAGGGAATGAAAACAGCCGTCCTTATACTGGAGAGCTTTTCTGTCGCCGTCGTTGAAAAGAAATGAGCTGACCCCTCTCTGCGAAAGGCTGCTCTTGCAGTTAGTCATTTAAGTCGGTATTCATTGATATGAGGCAAAGGCCAGGCCTGTTTATCCAACAAGCAGGCAGGGAAGAAACATTATCCACATGCATCTCTACTACGCAGCATTACACAGTTTTCTGACCCATATCCATGAATGTAAGGCTTAGTGTTATCACTGCAGTATATTCAAAAGCATATCCTGGCAGGCTGCTAATTGATCTGCTTACTCCACCATGTGCAGTATGCTTTTGAAATATGCAATAATGTGATATAATGGGCAAATCCTCTTATGTCACTCTAAATAAAGTTTATAGATTAAAAATAATCTATAATCTGCAGAGACATACCAGTAATACCTTAGATTGACTTTAAACCCTTGCATTTAAATTAAACGAGTCATTAAACAAGCCATAGTCACCAGTCTGGGGAAAGCGCATCACTTTAAAAAAAAAATAAAAAGCTGATATTCTGGGTGATTAAATCGTTAAAATCAAAGTGAAACTTTTGGGAAGCAATAACACAAAGATGTTTTACTTACTGACCTTAACTTTGGGAGCGCAAAACATTCTGATGTAAGTCATTTGTCATGGCAAATTTATGAGACTTAGTCATTCAGCCGGTACCCATAGTCTGACACAATCGCTTAATATCACATTTGCTCACGTCTGCAGTAATGCACTTATGGTGTGATGGCACCCGCAAAACCATTGTTACATTCATCAATCTGTCTTTGGAGCATGTCAGTTCAACCCATGCTTCAGAGGGCTGAGGAACGTTCATTTCTTCAATCAAAAAGACTGTTTCTGCTATATTCGACATGCACCCAAATACGACAACTCACATTCTGATTGTCTGGTGAGGCAATTCTCAAACCATACAATCTTCCCAGTTCAATAATCTCACCAAAAGTGCCTTTTTGGGATTATACCTGTATCCACTCATGCTCTTTTTGATATCTAGATGCCTTCAGAATGCATATTTCTCACTCAGTCTTTCTGCAACACCGGAGTCAAGTGGCCCAATGCTGTAATCACAGATTAGCGCCTATGTTGGTATTTTCTTTTAATGCCATTAGCAAAATGAAAAAGAAACTCCTTCCCCAGTGTCTTCATTATTATGCATGTCCTCAACAGGACGCCTGTTGCCAGGGCTCAGGTTCAGCAGCTACCCCATTATATTACCAGGGCTCATTTCCCTCCAGGTGGTATGAAAATGAGAAATGTGACGGGTCATATTAAAGATTTTTTTTTTAATGAGTTTGAGGTTCAATTGGAAAGATAACCTCACAACTATTATGACTTTTCTTTGGTGATTGCTTAGTCAGCTTTAATTTGCGCATTTTCATATCTAAAATATGTGCAAATAGTGCAATAGTGGAAAATACTTTGATTTGAAAAAAATTCTGTTTTTTTTTTTTTTCATTTTAGTTTGTATTCTATCGTGTGTACTGGGCCTCTGTAGTAATATATCAAAGAGATTTTTTGTCAGGCCAGCGTGAGAGGGTGATCATAAGAAGGTAACATAAAAACCTGAGTGTGCACATTTCTCCAGACAGTAGAAATGTTATGTGTCATGATACAGTAGATTGCATGACGGGTGAACAATATGGTGTAATGACAGCACAGTCCCACTGCAGAGCCAATTAAGAGTGATTAACGAAAGTCCTCAAGCACGTTCCTGGTACACCTAATGAGGATTATCGCATAGGAAACGTGAGGGGTCTGACAATTGACAGGGATTGTGCAATCAAGAGTCAGGGGCAAATCCCTGTAAATTGGCATAATCTGTGTCCTAATAGCCGCTGATTTGCCGGGTGGGGTACGGCAGCACTGCCGTCGCTCAGGGCTGCGGAGGAGGGGACTGACAGCAATCTCAGGCTGGTTTACAGTGGAGTGGAGGGCACAGCAAAAGGCAATTAGCCAGCTAATGACCCAGCGATGTGACAGGGAGTCAGACAGCACAATAAACAGTGAGCGGAGCCACCCCGGCTCTCGGGTCAGGTGAAATGAGGAGAGAAATGGCCGGTGTCAGGGCCTGTAATAATGAGGCGTCATCATTTTGATCTTCACGGCACTTCCTGGGTGCAGCGACCAGGTGCTGATGCGCTACAGTTTCTGGGGTGCATGAAGTCAGCTCTCTCTCTCTCTCTCTCTCTCGGTAGTGTCAAGCAGCTGATCAGCATGCAAATGTGATGGCTGAGAAGGACACGGGACTAAGCGGTGCTCTCAATGTCCGCCCATATCGACTTCACTTTACTCCGCGCTAATTACTCTGCTTTCTAAAGAGCGCACGTCGCTGGCAGGGGACTGACAGCTGAGGGTGTCACACACCTACAGGAACTTAATGAGCGAGCAAAATGGAATGAATTCATTCCAGAGTGAGTGTAATATTATGTATGTGTGTTAAAATTATTCCACATTCTGAATGCTGCTGTAAATCCTGAAAAAAAAAACATGAAAAAAATGCACATTCTCAATTCTTCATTTGCCCGGTACATCAGCAGTTGGTCATTTGTCAAAATGTCGGGGTTCGAATGTTGCCCCTGTTCTTACATCAATCTTCAAGTGGCTCAGTGCCTTATGAGCATTATGAGAAGGCTGACCTTGCACTCCAACTCCTCTGGGATTTGAGAGAGTGTGGTGTCACATTGATTAATTGATTCTTATGACATAATTATTTTAATGGTTGAGCACTTTACTCCTGACTCAATTAAATTATGAGTACGATTACAAGGGTAATAGTTACTGATACATAACAATTCATTAGTTTTTGTTAATACAAAAAGTTATGCCCCCAGAATTCTCTGTGTTTATTCATTATGGTAGCAAGAGCATCAAATAACTTTTTGAATAAACTTTATATCCAACTGTACATCTGAAACACAGTGACTAACAATATGGTCCCACTTACTACCATTGTGTCCCTGAGCAAGACAGTTAACCCTGAGTGTCTCCAGGGGTACTGTCCCTGTAACTACTGGTTGTAAGTCACTATGAATGAGAGCGTCTGATAAATGCCATAAATGTAATGAACCTCCAGAACACTGCGTCCCAGCATACAAACATCTCAAATGCACCGTCACTGCAAAACCAAATGGCGTGTAACTGGTAAAGTGGAGAACTACTCCTTCTTTATATTAGTGCTGACCAGTGCAGATGGGCTAGACAGATTCTGCTACTGCATTAACGACAGAAATATTCAGCTTTTAAACAATGGGAGCAAAGCATATGTATTTACTGTTTTCAAAGTACTTTTCAGATTACGTTCTACAGAAAAAACTATGTAGGCCTACCAGCCTATTGTGGCACACTGGTAGAAAACGAGACGCCACCTTGTCCGTGGGAAATTATCTTTTTACGGAATAAGGGGTTCATGGGGAGGTTGTATAACATGCATCGTGCAAGTAGCACTATTCATTATACTGTATAAATGGCATGAACATGGCAAAACCCAGCATTACCTATGGCAGTTATGAAGCTGGCAACCCAGAAGAGACAAATAGAAAACTCAACAGGTATTACTAGTGTATCTTAAAAAGAGATCTTAATTAAGTTTTTTATAAATCAATACTTTTTCTGTCTCTGCATTGACTTAGAATCGATTGAGCTTAAGCATACATTTTTTTCCCCTTCCCATGGCTCATTTAAATGCTCTCTATGAAATGAGGGATGAACAATTGCTTTAACTAGAATATGCATTCAACAGCTGAACCTTGGATAAACGTTGTGTAACATTTTGTCATGCTCCGTAAATCCCTGCGATGACACATCGGGGTGCAACAGCACTCTGCACGCTCCCAGCAGCCCCGTGAATTCAGAATGGCTCCTGGGGGATGGTTTAGCCTGGTCCACGCAAAGACACATCAAAACATGAGGCCAATGAGAGTGTTTCTGACACGTGTCTTAATTTAGTGAAAAATGCTGCGATGTTTTGCCCATTTTGTAGAATGCACATTGCTGACTTCACTTACATAAGCACACTTGTATTTATTTCCCCCTTCAAGATGTATTCAGCTGTGGCAGAAGTGATGAAAATAGCCACCCTTATCCATGCAAGTGTGTCCAGACTTCAAGTCTCTGATGCTCAGCTATGCAGCCTTCTCCACCATCAGATTAATAATCATCCTCTCATGCACTCTATCACCTCCCAGGGCATATAACCTCTTCTGTATGAATGTGTATATCATCATCCGACGAGGCCTGTCATCAGCCCCCGGACAGCAGCTAAATTGTATTTCTACCGAGGCCAATAAAAGGTATGTGAGCCATTTTCCCTCAAGTTGGCGGCAGCGGCTGCCTCTGAGCTGCTGCATTATCGTTGTGTCAGAAGGACCTCTTCCTCACCTGAGCTCCCATCAGTCAGATTTCGGAGTGCATCAACCAGGAGGAATATGAATAGCGGCGTTTCACCTTCCACACGCACGTGTGCCGTCTAGCTGGGAACAAGCGCCACTTGATTAGACAAATCCAAAAACTCGAGCGGGCAGCTCCGTGGGCAGCACTTCAGCAGTACCAGCAGTGAAACGGAGACGTGTAATTACGGTGACCTACGGGGCAAATATGTAGGTCAGGTTTGCCCGGGGTTCCATTTCTCTCCATCGGGTGGGTTGTTTTCACCGCGCAAATCCCGGCTCCTTTAATCTCCTTACTCAGCTACATCCTCTTTAAAAATGCAGGAGCGCGGAGGCAACACTGCATCAGCATGGGTGCCGCTGCTGCCCAGGAGAGGACGGGCCAGTCAAGTTTACCCATCAGTGTCCACATTTGAGCCATGTTGACCGGACATGTTTCTGGAATTCGGTCCAGGGAACCAGTGATAACGTCCCCTAACTTCATCCACCCTCATTCCTTCAGATCAGCCTCAATCAACACAAAGCTCCAGATCTATGGGGTGTGAACAAAGAAGGGCGAAGAACGAGTGGCAGATGAAAGTTCTTTTTCCGTGACCTTTCCATTTCCTTCACCTGATTGCGCTTGTCTTTCGATTACCTCTTCCCTGCGCTCTTTTCGCGCGTCGCAAATGAACTCCACCCCTACCGCATAGACCTGAGAACTTCTTTTTTTATTATTAGTAACCATTCAACTGCAGGATGTGACGTGAAAGGTGCTTTTCTCAGGGGAACAGAAATACTTGTCCAAGTACAGGCAGTTCACAAAGATAGAATTAGAGAGCAAAATCCAATTTTGGCGTGATTGAATTACCCAGCCGCCCACACAGTGAGTAGGCACAATGCTGCTTAAAGAACACAGCAGGCATCGGGGTGCCTTTCAAAAAGCCCGGACCGTAAACGATATCTGCACGATCTTGCGCGAAGCGAAGACTGTCGGTCTGAAGACGCCTTACCTGTTTCCCAGAAATACATCGGCTTGCTATCCTCCGGCGTCTGCGTGCGTACGGTCCACATCACAGCCAGCAGCAGGACCAGCTTCCACAAGCTCAGGACTCCAGACCCGGTCCTGCTGCTGCTGCTACTGCTGCCTGTCCTTCTCCCACTTTCAGCCATCAACCCCATGGCTCTCAACAAAAATATGTCATTCCGCCCCATCAAAGGAAGACAGGAGAGAAAAGGATGAAAAACCACCTCCAGTAAAAAAAATATATAATTGGAAAAAAATCTCAGCACTTAGGTTCCACACAGAGAGGGACGTGGGTGCTGAGGAGAAGCACTGCTGACTCCCTGCTGAAGGACGGCGTGGATGTCAGATTCCTCCTCCTCTGCTCCCCTCTCCGGGCGGCTAGGAGGGGGGGAGAACAAGCTTCTGGCTGACACCAGTGGAACAATAGTGCAAGCCGGGAGCGGCGGCATGAGAGCACGCGGCGCCTGCTGCTGTCTCCTGACTGCAGCTAACACGGCACCTCCCCTCTCTCACTCTCTCTCCTGCTCCCTCTCTCTCTAACTCTCTCTCTCACTCGCTCACTCTCTCCCACTCCATCCCCACCCCTCTCTCACTCTCTCTCCTGCTCCCTCTCTCTCTAACTCTCTCTCTCACTCGCTCACTCTCTCCCACTCCATCCCCACCCCTCTCTCACTCTCTCTCCTGCTCCCTCTCTCTCTAACTCTCTCTCTCACTCGCTCACTCTCTCCCACTCCATCCCCACCTCTCTCTAACTCTCTCTCTCACTCTCTCTCCTGCTGCCTCTCTCTCTAGCTCTCTCTCTCACTCACTTGCTCACTCTCTCCTGCTCCCTCTCTCTCTAACTCTCTCTCTCACTCACTCGCTCACTCTCTCCCACTCCACCCCCCCTCTTCTCTCACTCTCTCTCCTGCTCCCTCTCTCTCTAACTCTCTCTCACTCGCTCACTCTCTCCCACTCCATCCCCACCCCTCTCTCACTCTCTCTCCTGCTCCCTCTCTCTAACTCTCTCTCTCACTGGCTCACTCTCCCACTCCATCCCCACCCCTCTCTCACTCTCTCTCTCTCACTCTCTCTCCTGCTGCCTCTCTCTCTAGCTCTCTCTCTCACTCACTTGCTCACTCTCTCCCACTCCATCCCCTCCTCTCTCTCATTCTCTCTCCTGCTCCCTCTCTCTCTAACTCTCTCTCTCACTCACTTGCTCACTCTCTCCCACTCCACCCCCCCTCTTCTCTCACTCTCTCTCCTGCTCTCTCTCTCTCTAACTCTCTCTCCTACTCCCTCTCTCTCTAACCCTCTCTCTCACTCTCCCTCTCTCTCCCACTCACTCACTCACTCTTTCTCTCACCCCCTCTCTTGTCCCTCTTTCTCTAACTCTCTCTCGCTCTCGCTCTCTCACTCGCTCTCCTACTCCATCCATCTCTCTCTCTCACTCTCTCCCACATTACCCCTCTCTCTCTCACTTTCTCCCGCTCCATCCCTCCTTTGTATCTCTCTCTCCGTACTGGCTAAGACCGCCGCTGCTGCTGCTCATGTCACGGTAACTAACCGGCTCTCGGGGGATATAGGCGCGTGAGCGTCGAGAGAGGAGAAGGGCCGAGACAGAATGATGAGATGAGTTTTATTGGAGAGAAACCAAAACTTTAGCGAACCCTAAACAAATGTGGAATTCACCATTCAGACACGTTTCAATGGTTATAAACATCACCAAGTATATACAGTACAGGCCAGAAGTTTGGACACCTCTTCTCATTCAATGTGCTTTCTTTATTTTCATGACCATATACATTCATAGATTCTCACTGAAGGCATCAAAACTATGAATGAACACATGTGGAGTTATGTACTTAACAAAAAAGTGAAAACATGTTTTATATTCTAGTTTCTTTGCTCTGATTACTGCTTTGTACACTCTTGGCATTCTCTCGATGAGCTTCAAGAGGTTGTCACCTGAAATGGATTTCCAACAGTCTTGAAGGAGTTCCCAGAGGTGTTTAGCACTTGTTGGCCCCTTTGCCTTCACTCTGCGGTCCAGATCACCCATAAACCATCTCGACTGGGTTCAGGTCCGGTGACTGTGGAGGCCAGGTCTCCACTTTTTGTTAAGTACATAACTCCACATGTGTTCATTCATAGCCTGTACTGTGTAAAAGAAATGATATGGTCTAATTGCTTGTCTGTATTAATAGGCAGATGTGGCAGCAAACCAAGAGTATATTGGCAGAGATGGTTTTATTTCAACCTGGCTGAGCAAGAAGAAGCGTATAGAAGCTCCACTTTTCTCGACATGTTGTGCACTATTTCTACCAGCTTCTGTCCAGACCCGTGTAGTGTGGTCTCCATTGTGGGGACATTCCAGTATCCAGACTTTCTCTCACATGTATGTCCCAGTCAATCATCAAATCCTGTCTTTTACAAAAATCTGCACAGTTTATTGTTATTTCCATTATCTGTGACGGAACATAAAACAGAACATCAGTTCCCTGGTCCAGGTGTAGCAAACTTCAATACCTACTACAATACAAGACTTGCAGGTGCTGGCATGGTAAAGGAGGACTCATTCGCACGACTTCTACACAGAAAAGTGGATTTATTACAGACAAGGATACAAAGACCCGACGAAGACATGATACAAATGGAGATTTATACAGATAACAGCAGGTGCAAACACCTCCGGGCCGGACGCGGATCCGACATGCCCCGCAATGCTCATGACATGACAAGTACAGTAATACAGTGCACACACAGCAGCGCAGTGCAGTACTAGCTAACCATGGAGGATTAATATTGATTTTCTCTCAGTCAAAGATCATTGTGGTTATTCCCGGCGGTGAAATGCTTTTAACCATAGAAAAACAAAATTCGAACTATTAAAGCATCTGGCACTCACAATGTACAAAAAAATGTTACATACAAACTGTTATGTTTGTGCTGCTGGTTATGAAAATAGGGTCCAAATTTTAAGAGACAGGTTAAAAAATAAACTAAAGTATCAAAAAAAAGGGGTGTACTACTAATAAGAAGGCCATAAAGGTGAACATCTATTCACTGTTTCTTTGTTACAACACAATTTTGTTGTATATGAAAGTGGGGAAATAAAATGATGCAGGAGTCAGGAATAATCGCTGTAGCTGACTCTCTGTTGATCCATTTTTTAAAAACTAGATTCCGATTCCCAGAATTCTTTGATGAAAAATTCCAACGCACTGAACGCATGTACACAGGGAATAAGAAATACCAACTCTTTTCTGAACTATTTTTATGCTGTTGGGCGGAATATGTTTTTGCATATTAACTGCAACTGCTGCAAGTCCCTATACTGCCTCACAAAAAAAATTGTATTGTGCTCCTGCTGAGGTTTTAAACTCCACAATTACTATTGATCTTGATTTTTGGACTATTTGTTTAAATCAAATGTGATTGTTTCAGTTATCCTTATACATCTTAAAACAGGAGATAATACAAAGTTCTGCTGGAAATAACATTTTCCCACATCCCCCATTCCCAGAGAACATACAGGTATAATGTGTAGCAGCCCATCCTGCTGGTATTCGAGCAGAGCAGGAGAAACTGTTTACCGGCTCTGACCGTTGGTTTGGTTCAGTGAGCTGTCCCTGCAGAGGGACCCTGAATTCCGAATGACATACTTATTTACCAATTACACTAAATCACGAGTTACAGTACTAACACGCAGAATGCGAACAACATGAATTTCAGTGCAGCAAATATACTTGTGGGACACTGGACAGATTCCATAGTTAAATGTTTTTTAATGATTAAATTAGTCTGCTTTAAAGAAAGGCATTTGCCTAACAACAAACCAGGTTTTCTTTAGCAAGAATTGGTTTTGGCACCAGAGGGAGGATGAGGGCATAAAACAGATCAACACATTTCACTTACCCCGATGTGCAGGAGTACACGTAGTCTTGATTTTTACTGCTAAACTAATGACTTGCTGATGCCAGACAGATTTTTTTATGACTGCTGTTAAATGCATAATGCCCTGCAGAAGCCTTCACACATCCAATGCTAGATGTCCGGCAGCAACGTTCTCATTGAACATCCGGTGCTGACCAATGGAGGATGGGTTTCCCTTGCTGAGGTTTCTTTCTTTTTTAGGGAGCTTTTCCTTGCCACCGTTGCCTTTGGGTTGCTCATTTGGGGCCTTGAGCACTGTTCTATTATTGGAGGTTTTGTGACAATGTACATTGTAAAAAGTGCTGTATAAATCAAATTTGGTTGATTGATTGATTGATTGATTGATTGATTCTTTGATACATTGTCCTAGTCCCAATTTTTTCAGCAGAGCCCCAGCATTCCTTACTGGTCTTTCTCACCAGCCTCAGATTACCATGAGTGTTCTTACTCCCACTGTTTCTGCCAAGCCTTTGTCCATCATGTGTATTTATAGATGTATGCTTCAGAGTTTTCGTGACAAAATGGTAGCTTTTGGACTTTTTGTACATAACTATAAATGTGTATGCAGTGCAGTTGTGAATGTGACAAATTGGCCGAACTGAGAATTTCCTGGACTTGCATCAGAGAATACTTACCTGTTATCCTTACTATTATGGTGAGATGACGGTTATCCATTACATGGTACAGAAATGTGTGCTCTTGCCTCGGTCATGTTTAATTTAACTATCCCATACATTTTAAATGATTACGTTATTGGATATTTGGTTAATAGGTTTCCATCTCCAAAATTCTTGCACAGGGTGTTTACTCCAATATCCCCAACATTTGTATATTATTAATTAGTTAGTAATAAATTATAAATATACCCACCTCTTTATTAAAACCTGGCAGAAAAAGGTAACAGTGCCAAAAAGCCTGAGAGGAAACAGAAGCATGTGAAGCGATAATAAGTGAGATTTGTTGATGAAGATGTGTTGCTGCCCCGAGGGACTTTTACTCTTAAATATTTTAACTGTACTACCTTAACAGCTTGTTTGTTCATCTTGTACAATGCAGCTCTATGCAGCTTCAAACAAGAATTTGTTTCCTGCTCTCAAAATCGAATACTACGAGGGAGGAAACCACAGGAGATCTTCTATTAATAAACTCACACCAAATTAGTCCATTACTTATCAAAGAAAAAACAGTTGATGAATAATTAATGATTGTTCCACACCATAGTGGGATACATATTTATAATTTTTTTAACCAAACCCAGAAGGGTGTATTCAAATAAAAGGTGGAAGCATTAGGAAAATTTTGGAAAATAATAATGATTTCCATGTTGTCAACTTATTTCCATTCATTATTTTTCATCCCTCCGCAGTTATTATGATGAGACTCCACACCTCTTCAACAATTCTGCTATGCACTGGCAGACCTTTAAACTGTTCTTTTGCCTAGTTGTTTTGATTGGTTTAATCTCTGTGACTTATTTAGTCACATTATGTACTAATTATACATTGTACACTGATTATCATTAAGAAATGGTTTTGGTCATGCATTTATTAATTATCCATAGTAATACGAAGAACCATCACAAGTCATAAAAAGGGCATTATCACATCAAGCATCTGTAGAAAACCTCAGATATCATACAGCTGATATCATTTTAAATTGATTACCACCAGATCAATAGATCTCTTTTAATAAATCACAACATGCCAGAAAAATGGCAGTTGTCTCTATGAAATTCACCAAATCACACATCAACAATGTAAAAGCTCAGAATCCAGAATCACACAATTTCACTTTATCTATTCTAATGCCCCTCTTCTTAGTTCTCTCTAAACATATCCTGTTATAAGACCTAGCCAGAACAAACAGAGGTAAAGAGGATAAAGAAATTATGATGACTTATTATTACAGACTGTATACTTTTTTTCTGTATTTATGCCAACCACCAAATCTACATCTGTGTATTGGGATAAAATGATAATTGACGCAGTGTTTGGAAAGTGCCTGTTGGTTTTAGACAGCTCTTCACATGCTCACCCTTACTGCAGGTTTTATCATGACATCTTCAGCATTTTGTCCATCAAGTGTCACACAGAGTTTCAGTGTTACACTGTTACCAACGGTGTTACCAAAACTGGGATCTGTCAGGATTGGCTCCAGGTGATCGCCACAGCTGAAGCCAATTCTGACAGCTGTTAAAAGTCTGTGACTCCGCCTCTTCTGCAGCGGCGACACTTTCGTGGACTCTCGTGTGAACTTGACCTTGCAACGATTGTTTGTCTTATGACAATCGCCACTTTATTCCCCTGTTTTCAGCCATCGAGCTGGTTTCAGTTTCAATTAAAAATAAAATCCTTGTTTCAGAATGTCCCGACTCTGCGCTTCCTTCCCCCGTCAGCTCGACGCCGTGACAGGATCAAATGGAGTCATAAATTGATCATGCAATTATGTGCTACGAGTGACACAGAGCAATATTAAAGACCACAGAGAAAAGGTGGCATTAAATCTATCATCAATTTAGAATGAGGTTTAGTGGTGTATACTTTTATACTTTGCAGAATATCACAAATATATTTTTATTTCAATATGTTGTAGTGCACAACAAAATATGTAATGAAATACAAATAGAGCACACAAAATCGTTAAATTGAGTTGTTTTTCTCAGCATTGCACAGCTTAATTTGGTTACCACAGACTAAAGTATGCATATTGTTGTTATTTGCATGATAAACAACTGAATGATGGCACTGCTTCAGTAGCATTCATCATCTTCCATTTCTGCTTGAGTCACCAGCTTGCCACATACTTATGACTACTGCCAGCCTTTTATTTGTGTGTAACTGGTGTACAGCAGAGTAATCTTTTTTGACAGACTGGGACATTCACTGTTCTTTAAAAGGAGAAATATAGCTCTACTTCGGAATGCAGAGGAGACTATTTGTGTTTGAACCTATTACTTTTCAGCAAAAAATTGCTTTCACTACACTGTGTCACTCTTCTGACAGTGGTGTACAGAGGTCAAGTCGGAACTTTGAAACCACATGGGTAAAAAATGTTACTTTTCCTTCACAACACCACCAGCATCCCCAAAAATTCCAACTGGATCCCTTTTTGTAAAAATGGGGATGACCATGCCAACACCATTCCAATACTGCATCCAGCTGACTATCTAACATGCTTTAAGTGGTGGCCTGCTGGGGCAGTGGTGGCTTAGTGCTTAAGGAAGTGGCCTCGTAATCAGAAGGTTGCTGGTTCAAATCCTGATCCTCCAAGGAGCCACTGAGGTGCCACTGAGCAATGTATTAGGCCCACACACTGCTCTCTGGGAGCCTGTCATGGCTGCCCACTGCTTACCAGGGGTGATGGGTTAAAAGCAGAGAACACATTTTGTTGTGTCACCGTGTGCTGTGCTGTGTATCACAATGACAATCACTTCACTTTCACTTAAGCAGCCAGCACAGATAGTGATAGTGAGGGCGTGATTGAATTACCCAGCCGCCCACACAGAGGGTTGTACCTTCAGTGTGATTAACAGAACACAATACATTTGAATAGCAAGATTAGGTATTCTGTACAATTTAAACTTGTCGGAAGCGTAACCAGGAATAATTCATTATTAGAGATAGGGCTTGGATTCAGCTGTGGTATAAAATTTTTAACTATATGTACACTCTTATATGGATTAATTTTTAGCTTCAAAGGATAAAGTCAACAAATTACAAAAATGTATGAAATGTTCCTATTACTGTATATGAAAGCAGCTGCACCCTTCAGCATACACAACTATCTGATGATGGTTTTTAATATTATCTTTAATGATGACTGGCAACCCATACGGTAAGCAATGCTTACACTCCAGTGCATGAATTAACATTTTAAATTTGGTGTGTAATGACTGCTAATTAACTTAAAACCCACTGCTAACTGCAGGCATTTTTAAAAGGCCTAGAATGCAAGTATTTCATATTTATTTTAGATTATGTTTGACTTAAATAGTAAAGTCATTGTGATCTGTAGAATACTTTGGTAGTAATTGAAGTGAGAATGAAAGGTTTGAGAGTCTAGGACTGGGACAGACTAAGGAACATTTTTAATTGAGGCACTCATTACTGGATGAATAAACTGTGACTGCAGTTCTGCAACCCTTTGCAAATCCTTTGTATAAAACAAGTCGTCACTGATACATAATCATAACGCTGCAGGAAAAGAAGTCTACTATAAACCCAACACAGCACAGGGGGAAATCTACAGCAACTTCACACATTCTCCATGTTGAACAGTTAGCCACGCATATGCATTAAATGTTGGTGGTGAAAAAGTATTTCAGAACAGTGAAATACGTGTGCCCTTGGACACTTATTTTTAATAATCAACAATCTGTTATCTCCTGACCTCAGATGTGGCCCATAGTAACAAAGCCATTCACAATCACTATGGTTACAGACATTGATGACTGATGATATGCTGGCTTGTTTATTAGCCATTCACTACCAATTACTATGTGTGTCTGAGAGGGAGAGACAGAACAGCACAGGTATGTCATCTCTGTGCTGTATTGTACTGTACTTCTCTAGTAAAAAAAAGTCCATGTTACTATGCCGTTTTGAACACATAAATATATATCAATAAAATATATATCTAAATATTTTATCTAAATATTCTAGAAATATAGTAGAACAACATCATGCATTTGATTAAGACTTTCAAATTTGTGGCACTTCTGTATGTCTGTAATAAAGGAGCAGCAGCTGCACTGTCCGCTCAAACACCTGAAATACAGACATGACTCTTTGAAGTGACATCCTGGCATGTGAACAGGTCTGCATAAATCTCATTACACAGTTCCTCACACTGCCTGACTGAACAGATTTTCAAGCTGTCTGCACATTTCTTGTCCGTTGAAGTCCAAATAGACACACCTCTGAGCTCCTTCTACCCTGTGGATGCAATATTTGCAGCTCATGCAGTTCATTTGCAAGGCTCGAAATGATGCAGGTTCATAATCTTGATTTGTGTTGTTTATGTCTGCCACCTATAGGAAAAATAGGTGCAATGCAATAAATGTGTCAGTTGTCTCCAACGATACAAGTCACAGAGGACAAAACGCACAAATCTGAAGAGCAATTAAAACTGTAATACAGTGGAGTAATTTACTGTCTTCTTTTTCAATCAAAATTGCAGGGGCATTGGTGGCCTACCAGGTAAGGAAACGGCCCATAATCAAAAAGCCACTCAGGTGTGACTGAGCAAAGCACTGTTCCCACACACTGCTCCCCAGGCGCCTGTCATGGCTGTCCACTGCTCACCAAGGGTAATGGGTTAAAAGAAGAGGACACGTTTCGTTGTGTCCACCTTGTGCTGTGTT
Organism: Denticeps clupeoides; assembly: GCF_900700375.1. Lineage (NCBI taxonomy): Eukaryota > Metazoa > Chordata > Actinopteri > Clupeiformes > Denticipitidae > Denticeps > Denticeps clupeoides. Next base: position 28,759,733 of record NC_041711.1, on the reverse strand, counting down.
TCACAATGACAATCATGGACCAACTGTGGACTCACCACCTGCAGGAGGAACATGAAGGGTCCGGTGCAATGTGGATTGGGTGGCAGACCGAGGTGGGAGCTTTGATGGTCCAAGGAAAGTGGATATTGGAACATGTCGGCTCTCTGGCGGGGAAGGAGCTGGAGCTTATGGAAGACGTTGAGCAGCACCGGCTAGATATAGTCAGACTCACCTTGACACATGGCATTGGCTCTGGAACCTAAGTCTTTGAGAGATTTTGGATCATATGGCCACGTAGGAATGCCTGGCAGAAGAACCTGTCAAGATGGTATTCAATTCCCACCTCCAGCAGAGCTTTGACCGCGTCCCGAGAGTAGTGGGGGACATTGAGTCCGAATGGACCTTGTTCCGCTCTGCAATTGTTGAAGTGGCTGTTGCTAGCTGTGGTCTCAAGGTGGACTGTGCCAGTCATGGCGGTAACCCCCATACCCACTAGTGGACACCAGAGGTTAGAGGAGCCATCAGGTTGAAGAAGGAGGCCTACAGGCAGTGGTGGAATGTACTTCGTTACTGTACTTAAGTACATTTTTACGTATCTGTACTTTACTTAAGTAAAAATAATAATGCATACTTTTTATTTTACTCCATTACATTTTGCGGCAATTATCTGTACTTTGTACTCCACTACATTTCTACAATTTATGCCGTTACTCATTACATTTTATGAACACAACACGAGACATTCAACATGGACCCAGAGCTGCATCTACTGAGCTCTGAATCACAAAGAATCCTTGGCCGGATTTAAGAAATTGTCACGTGGGGGCTGGACATGGCGATGAAGGAGGATGCGTATGAAAGTGAAGTGAAGTGAAAGTGAAGTGATTGTCACATGTGATACACAACAGCACACAGTGCACACAGTGAAATTTGTCCTCTGCATTTATCCCATCACCCTGAGTGAGCAGTGGGCAGCCATGACAGGCGCCTGGGGAGCAGTGTGTGGGGACGGTGCTTTGCTCAGTGGCACCTCAGTGGCACCTTGGCGGATCGGGATTCGAACCGGCAATCTTCTGATTACAGGGCCGCTTCCTTAACCGCTAGGCCACCACTGCCCCATATGCACGACTTCACACGACAAGGGAACATTAACACGCAGTGACCTGATGGCGAACACACACGAACAGGATAGTTTTATACAATTATATAAATATACACCAGGTGAACACGATCAGGGAACATTACACAGGACGAACATGAAACTCCGGTCCGAACTCCGGATCTGGAGTCACCCCTGCCAGTCCGGATCATGACAGAAATTTATTTGAGTACAAAGGAGCAAAGAATGAGTTCTTGCAATTTCTTCGCATCCCATGCTTGCCTCAACATAAAGAATTGTTGGCATTTAAAGACTCCAATTGAGTTTGGTGAGACCATGGAGAAAGACTACCGATCGGTTCCAAAGAGGTTCTGGCAAACCATCCGACGCCTCAGGAGAGGAACGCAGCAATTTGCTCACACTGTTTACACTGGGGGTGGGGAGCTGCTGACGTCGACTTGGGCTATAGTGGGGCGGTGGAAGGAATAATTTGAGGAGAACAGGATCGGGAACAGCACCATGTAGGACAGGTGAGCCCTACAGAGGGTGGTTCGATCAGCCGAACGAATCATCCGTACCAAGCTCCCTGACCATCAATCCATCTACAGCAAATGATGCTGGACCAGGGCCAGGAAGATTGTGAAGGACCTCACCCACCCCAACAATGGACTCTTCTCTCTGCTGCGATCAGGGAAGCGCTTTCGCTCCCTGAAGTCCAACACAGAGAGAATGAGGAGGAGCTTCTTCCCGCAGGCTGTCTGAGCTCTCAACAACAACACTACATAGAACTCCAATACACTCCAGCACATTCACTTACAATCACTCTGGACTCTTTGCACAAAATCTCTGCTCTTTTTATGTTTTAATCTCTTTTTTTTATCTTTATACATTGACTTTCACTCATTTGCACACCTTCACCCTACCCTGTTAAAGACATAAAAGTGTAATATTTGGTTGAGACAATATGTTGAGACAAACCATTGTGTGAGTAAATTTAAAAGTAAGTACTTAGGACTTTTACTTAAGTAAGATTGTTGATGTAGCACTTCTACTTTTACCTGAGTACATATTTTGCAGGTTACTTGTACTTTTACTTAAGTACTAAGCTTCAGTGCTTCCTCCACCACTGCATGTTGGTATGTCAGTCTTTACACATTCTTTTCATTAGAAGATTGCATACGATCAAGACAACGACAACAAGAGATAAGAGGAATGCTTCTTCTTACATTTTACACATGAAACAATATGCTGTCAAACAGGACTTTCAGATGAGAGTTCAGCCATTTAAATTCACACATTCCCTACATTCTATCCATTTCATTTTTGAAGAAAAGTTTTATAAGTTTTAAAGACTTTGACAATTAACATCAACTTATTGACAATTGCATTACGTTTTTGCCAAGAGTCAATATTTGCAGTGTTTTCCCTTTTTTCAAGATTTCTGCAATGTGCCTTCTGGGACAAATTCTAACTGATGGCAACCCATTCCTTCATAATCAGTGCTTTGAGTTTGTCAGAATTTGTGGATGTTGTTTGTCCACCCCAGTCCTCAATTGGATCAATTGGGGAAAAAAATGTCAATGTTTTGTTCCCGAGCCACTTAGTTATCACTTTGGCTTTATGGCACAGTGTTCCATCACGCTGGAAGAGTTGCTCACCAAACTGTTCTTGGATGGTTGGGAGAAGTTGCTGTCGGAGGAGGTTTTGGTACCATTCTTTATTCATGGCTGTGTTCTGAGGCAAAATTGTGAGTCAGCCCACTCTCTTGGATGAGAAGCAGCCTCACACATGAATGGTCTCTGGATGCTTTACTGTTGGCACAAGACAGGACTGATTGTAGCGCTCACCTTTCCTTCTCTGTACAATAATTTTTCCAGATGCCCCAAACAATCGGAAAGGGCTTCATCAAAATGACTTTTCCCCAGTCCTCAGCAGTCTAATCCCTGTACAGAATATCAGTCTGTTCTTGGTGTTTTTCTTTGTTGCTCTTTTTGACACCAGGCCATCCTCCAAAATTCTTCACCTCACTGTCCATGCAGTTGCATTCACACCTGCCTGCTACCATTCCTGAGCAAGCTCTGCACTGCTGGCACCCCAATCCCGCAGCTGAATCATTTAGATGCAATATTAGTAGCAGCAATATCCTTGCCTGTGAATCCCTTTTTATGCAACACAAGGATGGCTGCACATGTTTCCTTGCAGGTAACCATGGTAAACAGAGGAAGAACAGCGATTTCAAGCATCACCCTCCTTTTAAAGCATCCAGTCTGCTATTCTAACTCAATCAGCATGACAGAATGATCTCCAGCCTTGTGCTCTTCAACACTCAAAACTGTGTTAACAAGAAGATCACTAAAATGATCTCAGCAAGTCCTTTTGTGGAAGTGCTGAAATGCAGTGGAAGAGGGACTTATTAACCAACTAAGTTTTTGAATTCATTTCACATTATTTTTTCTGCTTGCACTTGAAAAAGATGGTGGTTTTGTCCTTCTCAAAGTGGTGGCGGACCCGTAATCAAAAGGTCGCTGGTTCAAATCCCGAACTGCCAAGGTGCCACTGAGGTGACACTCAGTAAAGCACCATCCCCATGACCACGCCTTTCATGGCTGCCCACTCCTCACTAAGGGTGATGATTAAAAGCAGAGGACACATTTTGTTGTGTCATCATGTGCTGTGCTGCAGTGTACAATGACAATCACTTCCCTTTCACCTACCACACTGAACTGAAATTGGTTTACTGAAATTAAACAAGGGAAATTTAAACAAGTAAAACGTTTCACTGTACAACTTAATTGCTTAATTGCTTTTTTCCTTTTAAGCTTAAATTCTAATTTAATTTTTGGTGTTGTAAATGTAGACAACATTATTGTGTATGATTTTTGGTGTGGTGTAGCAAGGTAAAAACTAAGCAGGGCAGGGCTGTTTGAAACCCCTGCTCTATACAGCATTGATTTAAGATTAACAGCCAATATGTGACACATATGTCATTATGTCTGGCAAAGGACCCAACTCCACCCTTCCTGTTCTTCCTGTTCTTCACTTGTGATACACCTCATTCACAGGCTGTCAGTGGATATCACATCCTAAATTTACATTTACATTTAAGGCATTTGGCAGACGCCCTTATCCAGAGCGACTTACAACGTGCTTTCAAGTTACCATCGATGAAGAGATCAGTTCTGGTTCATTAGGACCCCCAACTATGAATACAATCTTCTTATTCACTCTTGTTGTAGATTCTGTACACAAGTTAGACAATAAGACATAGACATCCTGTGATCTCTGTTGCATATATTGTGGGGTCACACTCACTACAAAACCAAAATTACAGCTAGATTATTCAGGAATTCTGATTGGAGAAGTAGTGAATCTGACATTTGTAAATACAGCATCTACATATTTCCTCTGAAATGCTCTCCCCATCTTTAGATGCCAAATAGACCATGTAATGTGTTCTTCGGAAGAAGTCCTTGACTTCCCAACTCGTTCCGCTGCATTGCAAACAATAATTATTCTGCTACCTGAAATCCAAATCATGTGCAGGCCTGAACATTCTTTTATTTAGTGAATGGCACAATAAGTCAGTGTAGTGAAAAAGAACTAAAACCCCCACAAACTCTGAAACACATTAAAACATTCATTTTAACAGCCGTAATTATAATACTAACAATAGCAAAGAAACAGAGGTGACACTTCAATATCATTTATAAAAGCACCTCCAAAAACTGTAAGCAGTGAATATTTATATGGTTTAACAAAGCAAAACTCGGATCACTTACCATAAAACTAGATTTGTATACTCAAAGGATTTTAAATTACAACCACATATATGTCATATATATTAAAATGAATTTAATTTTCCTTCCCAAAGAAAACACTGTGGTGTTCTTAAAATGAAATAAATACCCAGTGTCGGTATTTGCTATGGGCAACATGGAGCAGTTGCCCAGGACGGCATCATGGTGATGGAGTCATCACGGGCATCGGCATGCCGCCCATGCTGGCCTGAAATCTTGATTGCTTGGCCACCGATTGGTAAGTTTCATGATCCGGTCTGGAAGGAGTTTCACGTTTGTCCTGTGTAATGTTTCCTGATCGTGGTCACCCTTGTCTAATTGTATAAAGCTGCCCTGTTCGTGTCTGTTCACCGTCGGGTCTTTGTTATGTTACATGTTCCCCAGTTACCGGATGTCTCCCCTGTCCCCTTCATCACAAATGAAACCCCCGCTTAATTTGTGCGTCCTTCTTCTTCGTCAAGTCTTCTCATCATTTCAGTTCACCTGCCTCGCCATGCCAAATGGCCGTGACGGTAAGGAAGTATGGGCGCCCTCATTTACGACCGGCTGGAGCAGCATCTAATAACCAGCTCACAAAGTAAAACTCAACACTGTACTAAACACGAATTAGTACTAAAAGGGAGGACATGGGTGCTTCCAAATAAAACACAATTCATTCATTCATAATATTGTCAAGCCACACTCATTACATCACTATAAAATTTTTCCTGGGCTGTGCAAAAACGCAGAAAAAAATACAAACCGAATCTGCGCACTGAAGAGTCTATTCATTTACATTGTGGTGATCCTCGGGTTGCAGGATGGGTGTTGACATTGGAGTGCAAAATTAACATTGATGGAAGATGGACAAGAAAGGGTCAAAGCCCTCGGCATGTTTATCTAGTTAAAGCAGTATGATTTCAGTAGTATTGTTCGCCCAGGAAGCAAGGAAGTTCTTCAGAAGTGAAGCAGGGTGTGGCGTGTTACCTGGAAGAGCTGGTCTCCTTGCATAAATAGCTGCAGCTTTGCTGTCTGGCAGAATCCTCAGACTCGGTTGACAAAGGTAAGACTTCCATGCTTTTAATCGGTTCTCGTGTTACTGTGTAGAAATTTCATTAAAAAAACAAGAGCTGCTAGTTTAACTACATTTAATTCAACCTCTTTTTTAACCTAAACAGTTTGATTTCTTTCTTAAGTATGCAGCCTTAATGTTACTTAATGAAACATTTTTGGCTTTGTGGCTAATGGACTGAAACCTGAGACCTTAAGTTTAAGAGAGCAGTGATGAGATCAAATGATTTTTCTGCAAAAATTAAATGTATAGAATGTAGGGAATGTGTGAATGTGTGAATTTAAATGGCTGAACTCTCATCTAAAAGTCCTGTTGGACAACATATTGTTTCATGTGGAAAGTGTAACAGGAAGCAGTCCTCTTATCTCTTGTTGTCATTGTCTTGATCGTATGCAAACTTCAAATGAAAAGAATGTGTAAAGACTGACATACCAACATGCTTGACCAACGTGTCTGATTAGTTGGAATCAACAGCAGAAGAGTAATGGGTTCTCATCAGTGTGTAGAAAAAATAATCAGGGGCAAATACATATTTCAACTGGCAAAGAACTTAAAGTAACAAACTGAAATGTGTTTACTGAAATTAAACAAGTAAAATCCAGACAACAGTTTCATTGTACAAATTATTTCAAACATGCCGCATTCCAGAACCATTGATACTGGACATCATAGAATCCTACATTTTTGACATTGTTTAATTAGTTGTTTAATTTAAGAAACATTTAAGCACACACACTGCACAACATTAAAAAATCTATAGAAACCGAATGAGAATTGCTGGTGTCTTCCTCTTGTAAGTCGCTTTGGATAAAAGCGTCTGCCAAGTAAAGTAAAAATTATGTCGACCCAAAAGTAAAAGTAAATGCGCCTGATATGTCAAGTCAGATTCTGTGTGTAGTGTGAACTGTATTTGAGTGAAGAATATGTACTGTCTTGCACAGTAGAATCAAATCCTTGCAGCAGTGCGTACTTGTCGTGAGCTGTTATGGGTGTCCTGAGGGAACTACAAGCTAGGACAAGTGAAGATGGTATGTGTAAAGTGTGGTGGTCTTTCAAAAGAATAGCAATAACCTGAATCATCATAGTCAAACTAATCAAATCCAATATCCCATCATTTCAGGCTCTACTGAATCAGACCAGATGAAAAATCCTGACAGCAAATTAAGATGTCCATGTAACAATCTCATGATCTTGATCTCTACAGATGGCCAACTCTCCCAGAACTTTGGCAGAGGGCTGCTTTGGAAAGGTGTACAAGGAAAAGTATGGCGACTCCTGGACTGCACTGAAGAAGGTGCCGGTGAGCTTCCTGAGTGGAACACAGCTGGAAAGAGAATGCCGAGTTTACCAGTAAGTGTCAGAAGAAATTAGTCTGATATAGTCAATGTGTTTCTTTAGTTTCTTTTGCATCCCAAAAGATCATCATTAATACTTAAGAGACTTGGAGTTCAAGTCTACAGAATTGTACAACAGCAAACAATCC